>NC_083693.1:18620980-19221480 GCF_033118175.1 Dama dama | reverse complement strand
TGACATAAAAAAGAGTGGGGGTAAATTTGATCACTGTAGTTGCTTCACTTTCTGAGAAGGATTCCAGGCTATGATCATACGTCAAGAGATGAACAGTTCTCATGTCAGAGAATCTGAGATCAGCTAGAAACCAGGAGATATCTTGAAACAGCCTGCGAAGAATCTCAGATATAAGCTCTCCACTTCGACATCCCAGTCATATTATTATCCAGATTTGTTTTGAGCATCTTTTGTAAATAATAGGGAAGTAATTGAAACTTGGGGCATTGTGTGACAACAAGCTAAATGTTTCTTACATCTAATTTCTTTCTTACGTTGACCCAAAGTAGTTCCAACATTTGAGAGTGATTCTACTCCCTGGAACCTGGAAGTATTTGAAATTGGATGCAAAATTAGTAGAAATTTGCTGTCTTTTGTTGGAGTAATGGTGACCTCCAAAAAAATAAAACCCTAGGGCCTAGAGCTAGTGAGTTGATTTATTTGCTCTGTATCTACACATTCATCTCTAAAGCAATGTTACTTTAAATAGTATGTTTATACCATAGCTACTTTATCATGGATCAGGTTGGTTTCAACTTCAAATGTAAAAGGACCATCATTCTTGCATGTCAGCTGTGAGGACTGGATCTATCCACCTTCAAACTTGCTTGAAGTTATGACTTCATTGTCACTGCGCTGGGAATTTTCAGTTTTTTTGTTTTCCTATTCTAGGAAGAAACTGTACCACTAATGGAAACATTCTTTCCCCCCTCCAAGTACAATAAAATCATTCTTTTACGCTCCTCCTTCCATTAAGTGGCTCATATGCAGAGATTTTCATGCAGCCCTGAAGTGATGCCTAAATTAGTGCTCAGAAAAGTCAATTACACTTTTAAAGCTATGGTCTGTAATTGTTATGGTCTTCTTGTGCATGTATCCAAATTGTTTCTAATGGGCATTTCAGGGCATGAGGGTTAATGGTATCGTAGCCAGGCAAAAATGCTGGCTAAAGCAGGGTTAATTTATCAAAATAACTTTGCATGGCATTGTTTTCAAAGCAGTTTTAGTGGTCTCCAGGTCTCCTTAACTCAGATCTTGTCTTTTACAGTGTTTTTAAATGGAGATATACTATGAAATTGTTTTAGATTAATACAGCTCTTTTAGATGGTTCAGTACTGAATCTATCCAAGTTACAGATTTTACTTCTACTTTTAAAAGTGAAAAGAATGTCAAAGATGAAAGCATATCCAATTAAGCTATGTTTAATCTCTTATTCTGTCAGTTCTTTGCTTTTTTTCCTCCCCACCTAATCTTGACAAGGAAAACTCCCATGTCCTGATTTCCTGGTCTCTGACTAATCCAATGGTGTTCACCATGGCATTGGCCATGATCAATAACTAATTATTAAACCAGCATTTCTTTCCAGGGCTCCTTGTTAAAAAATTGCTTTTGGCTGAGAGAGAAGGAAAAAGGTCGTCACTCTGACATAGTCGTGAGTCTTTCAAAATCCAGTGGGCCATCCAATTGAATTACTGTCCTAAACTAATTGATATAAATTTGAACCGAAGAATGCTTGTTACTGCAAAATCTCATAATGATATCCTTGGCAAGAAAACGTTGGGGGAAAAAAAAAATCCCAGCACCAATTAAAAAGCTTCCACACACCACTTTAGAAGAGAAATCAGAAAAACGTCAGGTTGGGGTGAAGGAGCAGCTGGACACAGTCTGATGGCAGGTTTAGACTTACCATATCTGTGATATTATGAGCAAGTTGTTCTCTTCTAGTTTTGTAGTCATGAAGAGACAGAGAGTCTTTTGATATATTATTTAACTTCTGTACTGATTATAACTTGTGAAGCATTTGAGTGATAGCTGTCATTTCATTGTTACCTAAGGCTATGGGTTTGGCCCAATCCCATAAGATGTTGCTTTCTGAAAGACAGTACTTTGAAAAACCGAGATTGTGGAAAGATCAGCACAAACGTATCACAAGCATTTAAAAATACACTATTTCTCCTCGTCACCATCCATCCCCCTCCATCAAGTGGTGAATGACAAGAGTCTGAATAATGTAGCTTCCTGCATGATATCTTTTATGTTTGCCTATTGATTTAAACATAACATTAGAATAAGACATCCAGCACACAGGTTTGTTTTGATGAAGAGTTTCGATTTGAAGGAACTGCTTTAATTGAGCTGTAGAGTAAGAGATATTTCTATTCCTCTACCAAAGTGTGAGTAAAATCTGTTAGGCTGGTGTTTCTAATCATGTTTTGGGGAAGGATTTGCTCTATAAGAATCATGCTTCCTCTGCTATGGTGATGTCGTAGGGCTGACTACGCCATCGTCAGGTCAGCCTCTTTTCCAGTTTCAGCCATTCTCCCAATACTTACCCCGGACTTCCCTGGTGACTCAGATGGTAAAGAATCTGCCTGCAATGCAAGAGACCTGGGTTTGATCCCTGGGTTGGGAAGATGCCGTGGAGAAAGGAATGGCTACCTACCCCAGTCTTCTTGCCTGGAGAACTCCATGGATTGGGCAGCCTGGCAGGATACAGTCCTTGGGGTCACAAAGAGTTGGACACGACTGAGCGACTAACACTTTTACTTTCAAGTACTTACCCTACCTGAGACAGAAGTTCCTAGAAATTTCCTTCTCTCTCAGTTACTCTCATTCTTGTCCTGAGAACACTTTGAAAATTCACATACATTGGATTTCCATTTTCTTAAGCTGCATAAAACTCATTGAATTATTTCCTTCTTCCCTCTTTTTGCCCAGTTCTAAAAACAGGTTTTCAAGTGATACTTTTTATAGTGAAAGTAATCTCTAGCACATAACCCTATTTTGCTATGTCTTAGTTGAGTCTCTTGGTTCTGTGATACCCTGTGGTGTGATGTAATGCTGAGAGTGAAGTCGCTCAGTCGTGTCTGACTCTTTGCGACCCCACAGACTGTTGCCTACTAGGCTCCTCTGTCCATGGGATTTTCCAGGCAAGAATATGGGAGTGGGTTGCCATTTCCTTCTCCAGGGGATCTTCCCGACCCAGGGATTGAACCCAGGTCTCCAGCATTGCAGACAGATGCTTTACCGTCTGAGGTATACATAAACTTTATTTTGAAAATCAAAATCAATGTTCCTTTAGAAATCCTCTGAGTGAAGTTTGTTTAGATAGCATGATCATTTGATCCCTATAAAAAAACTGAAGATCATGGACTTATAAGGATTATAACCATATAGATTTCCCTGGTGACCCAGACAGTAAAGAATCCACTTGCAGAGACCTGGGTTTGATCCCTGGGTTGGGAAGATTCCCTGGAGAAGGGAAATGCTATCCACTGCAGTATTCTGGCTTGGAAAATTTCATGGACTGTATAGTCCATGGGAGGGCAAAGAGTCGGACATGAGTGAGTGGCTTTCACTTCACTTCAACCATAATTATGGTCAACACTGACTCAAGAGCGAGGCTTGGTCCTTTGCCAGTATTTTTAAATTTTACCTTAAAACCGTGTAATAGGCACACACTCTACTCCACTTACACAGATGAGAGAACTGAGAGCTATATGCTGTGCTGGGCTGACTCTTTGCGACCTCATGGATTGCCGCCTGCCAGGCTCCTCTGTCCATTGAATTTTCCAGGCAAGAAACCTTGACTGGCTTGCCATTTCTTTCTCTGGGGAATCTTTCCACCCCAGGGTTCAAACCTGTGTCTCCTGCATTAGCAGGTGGCTTCTTTACCACCGGGCCATGAGGGAAGCCCTGTAAGTTTTTGCTCAAGATCCTAGAGGTCACAATAGCAAGGTGTGAATTTGAACTCAAACCTGAATAAGCCCAGAGCCTCAGTCCGTCGTGTATCGCTGTGATTATAAGCTGCAGGACTCAGGAGGTTCAGTCACTGGGAGAGGCCAGGTGCCAGTGGACAGATATTTCCTTGAGCTGGACCGCTGGGATGGGGCTGGGAGTGGTCACAAGGTCTACCAGAAGCAGGAAGATGGCAAGGCAGTAAAGTCAGAACGGGCCTGGTATCTAAGAGAGAGCAACTCTGCGAGCATCTTCAGGAAAAGGATTAGGGACTGGGATGAAAACAGAGATTCTCCGAGTTTTCAAAAGGAGTCTCTGAGTCCCCAAGATTGTGGGTCTCAGATTTCCCTTTTTCCAGAGGGAAAGACTGTTGACTGAAAAATATCTGTCCCATACCACCTGACATATTCCAGCTAATCAATGACCTGTTATCTAGGGAGTTTAAATAGAGACTGAAGTAACTGACCCTTTGGAGAGAATTCACTTGCTTCAAGGTCATCTCCGAGTAAAAGTGATGCTAACGAGGGGAGGAAGGAGAGAAACAGTGAGCAGCGTGTGGGAGAGGGAGCCAGAGGGGTTGGGGGTTGCAGCTAGAAGGGTCAGAGGAGCAGAGAAAGAAGGAAGCCCCCGGAAATGACAAAGAGCCTCAGAGAAGGATGGGCTACCTACAAGTATTATTTTTTCCTGATCCTAATTCTACACTATTTTTACTGCTCCTCTCTCCTAGAAGTGGTACCCAGCTTGGAAGAGGGGCCACAATTTATCTGAGAGCCTGCAGTGGTGGGTTAAGATGAAGAATAGTCCAAGTGAAAGGTGGGCTATATTTATTGATAGAAATAAGACCAAGCATATGAGTTATATCACCTCACTTGTAAATAGATTGTAACTTCTTATACAAAGATGACTCAGATTTAAAAAAATTCAACCTTGGGTTATTTACAAGAAACATACATACTACCACATGACAACAACAACAACAACAAAAGGAGAGTAAAAGTTACATCTGAAAAAATACAAGAGGAAGAACAATGAAGCCTTGTAATTTTAATACCAAAGTGCAACTCTGGGTTCAGGGACTGAGGGGAAAGAAGAAAGGAGGCCATGATAGCAGGAAGACCACACTGAAGATTTAAGGATATGAACCTTCAAATCTGGAGAGCATTGTATTGACAGCAAATGTATACATTTATACAAGGACCAAAGTCTGTGCAAAATACAAGAAGAAAGAGAATTGTACTGGGGAACTGTAACTCATTAAGCAGGCAAAAATGAACAGTGTTGAAAAATATTAATTTTTTAAGGCTATGTCAAAGCAGCTGTTGCATATTAAAAACCTAATGTTCCCAAACAAGATTTTGGTAACTCTCAAAGAATTTAGTTTCACCTTCCACTTAAACTGGAGTTAATTGCTTAACTGTCTCTTCTACTAGATTTCACAATTAAAAAAAAAAAAGCAACCATGTCATTTGTATTTGTGTTTCCTTGTGGCAACCAGTTCTATGCTTTGTACAGGAAAAAGGCCAAAGAAGTGCTTTTAACTCACAGAAATTTCATCTACTATGAACCCATTTGCCAGGAATAGTATACAAATGGCACAACTATTAATACTTCTTTCTGTCCTTCCCCCCTCATATCAAATAAGGTCACATCTTTCTCCAGTGATGTGGCTTCTACATTATGTCCAACTTCACTGCAAGCCTTCTTCCCACTTGCTTCACGTTAGTTAAGCGCTTGCCTATTTCCAGGATACTGACCTGTGGGCACCTGTATACGTCTTCTTGTTCTTTCTCTTCCAAAACTATCTCCCTTCATCCTTCAGATGTCAGTATGCACAGCACCTTTCCTAAGAAGCCTTTCTTATTGTTTTAAAAATGGGTCAGAAGTTTGTTTTTATCATGGCTCGGATGGTAAGGAATCTGGCTGTAATTCAGGAGACCCAGGTTCAATCCCTGGGTCAGGAAGATCCCCTGAAGAAGGGCATGGCAACTCAGTCCAGTATTCTTGCCTGGAGAGTTCCATGGAGAGCTAGCAGTCTACACTTCATGGGGTCGCCAAGAGTAGGACATGACTGAGCATCTGTCCCTTTCACTTCCGTTTGTTTTAATCAGGGATGATAAGATATGCAGATATGGAAGAGAATGCCATGAAGGAAGAGGTTTGTACCCACAGACGCTGAGAAGGCAGGCCATCCACGCAGGGACACAGAGGGAAGCACCAATGTCAGCAGGACTCAGGCAGAGGGAGTGAGGAGACGTGGGCAAGGCAAGCAGGCTGCCCGGGCTCAGGTTTGCCCAGTGTGAATGACTCCAGGGCGCTGTGGGCCACAGAGGCTTTCTGCGTTTGTCTGGTCCCTGGTCCCTGGGTGGTTAGGGTGAGTGGGTAGTGACCTAAGAGGAGCCTGAGAGCCAGATAAAGGGGAGAGCTGAGGAACATGGCTTTGGATTGCTTGGTTCACATATGAAAGTGGGAATTGGCTATCCGTGAGAGAGACAGTCTCTCCAGATCACCGAGGCTCCAGGTGAAAACGTGTGTGTGTGTGTGTGTGTGTGCTCAATCGTGTCTGACTCTTTGCAACTCCATGGACTGTAGCCCACCAGGATCTTCTGTCTGTGGGATTTTCCAGGCAAGAATACTGGATTGGGTTGCCATTTCCTTCTCCACTAGGTGAAAATAAAAGGGTGCAATTAATGTACCAATGACAGTCCATTGCATTGCTGTTTTTATTGTCTTCCTAGCATTTCTCATACGCTGTGTATTCAGATGTGCTTTTTCAAGATTTAACTGAGCATTTTTTTTTTTTTTTTAAGTTTTCATCCCTGCTTGCACATTAAGACCACCCAGGGAACTTTTACAGAATTCTATTGCCAGAGACCCACATAGACATTTGATTTCTCTGGGTTGAAGAATGAGGGTTTTGTTTCATGTTAGGTGACTCAGGCGCTGCTGCAGTTGAGAATAGCTACCCAGCCAATGAATGCATAGCATCCGATGATCAGTTACAGAAATTTCCAAGTATTGATATTAACTCAGGGACAAGCAAAAAGGTAATGACTATTGACATAAATTAGATGCATTTAAGAGCATTCATTTGTTCAGTATTTAAAAATTAAACTTAGCATGACATTAAAGAAGTTTCTATTTTGTATCTAATGCAATGCATTACTCTTTTTATGTATTTATTAGAGTTTATTTTCTTAATGGGAAAACTTTATGCATTGCAAGCGCTTACTAACTTAGACTTTCAAAAGTTTTGGGATGTCATCTAAAAATGCCTGATTCATATGAGAGAACTCAGAAAAACTAAAGATGTACTAATAAAATGTTAAGAGTGGAGTTAAAACAGACGAGATGGAAAAAAAAAAAAACAGATTGAGATGGAAATGAAATTCCTAGATGAAAATGGATGGAGAATATTGTAAAAGAAAAACACAATTGGAAATAAGAAGGGGAGAGAAACACTGTTAGAATAATGAAGTGCAAGTCCTAGATTCCAATAATGAACATAGTGAAATCAACATGGACAAGCCCGACATAGGAAATATGAATTACATACAGCCAGGAGCACTGCAAGATATTGGGGGCAAGAGTTAAACCCATCAAATAATATATCAACTGCCATCCTGACAGAGGGGTTTCACTCAACCGGCTGTCAGAGGCCCCTCATCCATTATGATTGCTGCTCACAGCTGAATTCAAGAAACCCACGGCAAAGTACAGCGCAACTTGAAGATGCTTGGTAGCTCAGGGAGGCCGAGATGAAGACACCAGCCAGATCTTTAGAAGATGATGACTAGTTTTATTAAATATTATGCATAATAAGCAATGTTTCCTTGTGTACTCGTTGCTACTTGAATACTGCATGTGAAATCAGTGGGAGCTGGTTGGTAATTTTTGTGTGTATACTTTTTTTTTGTCTGCTTCCCCCCAAAACGATAAACTTCCTAAGAGTGCAGAACATAGCAGTATTCTCCCTTTAGTGCCTGCTTTACTATTAGGCACCTGGTGAATGTTCCATAAATGTGGGCTATAATGTGATATGATAGCTATTCCAGAGGACTTGACTACAGGAGTGTCATAAATGTTTAACGCAGGTAGAAAAGAGAGAGAGAACATGGAGTTGGGAAGGAGGGCATGAATAATCCCAACTGGAGATTATGGGAAAGGTGTTTGGGGAAGGTGGTAACTAAAATGGCCCCAGGAAGCTTTCGAAAAGCAGGGATTTAAGTGCACTGAGGTCACCACCCTGGACTCAGTCCAGGTTCCCCCAGAACCATGTAAACAGGGCTCATTACCCTCTGCTGGAATCATCTCACCTTCTCCTTAACATTTCCTGGATCCAGGCCGCCTGGAGGATGCCACTGGGACAACTCTCTTGTGTGCTGGCTGTATTATTTTATGTGTGTTCTTCCTTGCCAATTCCAGCACACTACTTCTACTTTGCTTACCTGCCTTCCAAAATTGAAGAGATTTTCCTAGAGCTTGTCACTCTCGTGAAGACATCCAATGAATTCATCGCATGGTGTTTGTACTTTATCCTCTCTGTTTCATCATGTCTCATCCATGAGTCCATTATGTCTCACGTCTCATCCGGGCTTCCCTAGTGGCTCAGATGGTGAAGAATCTGCCTGCAATGCGGGAGACCTAAGTTCGATCCCTGGGTCAGGAAGATCCCCTGGAGAAGGCAATGGCAACCCACTCCAGTATTCTTGCCTGGAAAATCCCATGGACGGAGGAGCTTGGAGGGCTACAGTCTATCGGTTCATAAAAAGTCGGACACGACTGAGCGACTTCATTTTTCCATCATGTCTCAGGCACAGGGGCCTCTAGAATTCTGCTAGAAAAGAGAAGATAACTTTATCCTGCATGTATATAAGTAGTATATATCTCATTATTCTGGGAATTACTCAAGCTTACCTCTCTTGCAACCGGTCAAAAGAGGGAATCGATCGGTACATAATGAATGAGGAAAAAAATGATGATTTAATTCATAATCTTTTGTTGTTGTTGTTGAGTTGCTAAGTCATGTCTGACTCTTCGTGACCCCCATGGACTGCAGAATGCCAGGCTCCTCTGTCCTCCACAGACTCCTGAACTTTGCTCAAACTCATGTCTGTTAAGTTGGTGATGCTATCTAACCATCTCATCCTCTGTCATCCCTTTCTCCTCCTGCCCTCAATCTTTCCTAATGTCAGGGTCTTTTCCAATGAGTTGGCTTTTTACATCAGGTGGCCAAAGTATTGGAGCTTCAGCTTCAGCATCAGCCCTTCCAATAAATATTCGGAGTTGATTTCCTTTAGGATTAACTGGCTTGATCTTGCACTCCAAGGGACTCTCAAAAATCTTCTCCAGCACCACAGTTAGAAAGTATCAGATTCATAGCTTTGTCTATTACCAAAGATTTTGAGAAACTATTTTTGACATAGTTACTGACATAAATGAGAACACTGTATTTTCATAGTTATATGAATGTCTCTTATTGTCTAAAAACTTCTATTCCAGTTTATTACAGAAATCAAAAGTGAAACCAAGTAGCTTTAAGTAAGAAGATAAAGAATAAAGTAGCCTGAGCAGCTCGTAAGGGCCCAGGATAACAACATAGAAATACTGTTGTTTTGCATTTTATCAGCAACCTAAACATGAAGGTATGAAAAACCTATGGCTAGTTAAAAAGATCTTCTTCCCCCACAGCTTCCCAAATTTTTCACACTCTATCTGCAGGGATGGTGTGATGCTCTTGTTCAGTCACCAAGTCGTGTTGGACTCTTTGTGACCCCAGGGGCCACAGCATGCCAGGCTTCCCTGTCCTTCACAGTCTTCTGGAGCTCGCTCAACTCTGGGGCATTGTGGAGAGGGAATCAAAGTCTCTTTGGGGATTTACAGTATTTACAGCCAATACTATATTGGCTCTTAAAATTACAACCTGGATTCTACCTTGGCTGGTCAGTGAAAAAAAAATGTTGAAAGTACAAACAAATGTGTGTAAACAGCCTATTTTTCAAAACAGAATCAGCCTATTGCCATCTCCTCCTAGAGCGCGACCTTGTTTTGGGGCTCTGCTTCTTGAATTTAGATCTGAAAGACAATTTTAAGCTTCTAGTCGCCCTTTCTTAGTCGATCCAAGAGTCATGGAAATAATGATTAAGCTGGATAATTATTTTACAAAATAGAAGGTGCCTTCCTTATCCATTTACATTTCAGGGCCATTCGTTGCTTCTCTGAATACTAATCATGGGGCTCAGCCTTAATCACTTGTTTTAAGGTAAAAGGTCAACCAAAGGGATGGAAGGAGGGTTGTAGACATTTGCAATGTAAAAGAAACCTTCCATAGAAGGGTGAAATAATAAATACAATCCTAAGGTGCTGAGATTAGGCATTTCAGCCTAATACATGGAGGAGAACCATGGATGTATCGTTATTGGTTGCCTACTTCTAGAATTGCTATATTAATAGCAAGTTACCCCAGAGCTTCTCTTCAAAGTAGAAATTGTTCTCTAGTTGAGAAGTGAGTAAACAGAGGACAACCTTTTATCAGGATTTGGAAGCTTCACAGGATTTTTCACCATCTCCATGTTTTTTCATTCTCACATTAGCGAAAGTCAGAGTGCTGAAGCCAAGTTTTCTCCTTGCTGTTATGATTTCTGTCTTCACCCGAAGTAGGTGTTTGGGAGACTAAAGTTTTCCTTTCCTGGTTCAGTGTGTCTGGCTTCTGGAAGCATTCAGCTCAAACTCTTCAACAGATGAGCTCCCCCCCCCCCTTTTTTTTTTAATCACTGGTGACTCTTTATTTTAGAATCTCTTGTTTTGCATGGGGAAATAACTTGGTGCATGAATCAGTCTCTGGATTGACCCCAATGTCTCCCTTGCTTTTGGAAGTTCAAAAAAACGCGCAAATGCTGCAAAAATCTGGGATGAGACACAAGACACTAGGCCGACCTCACTCCATCTTTAGTTGGACTGTGTGAGTCTAGGTTTCATTGATTTGGGGCTTCCTTTAAGTTCTGGAGTTCAGCACTAAGGAATGTTAATAGCTGCAGAAGTGAGATGATTTTGAACCTAATGTTTGTCTTCTGGGTTATGACTTGAGGCAAGCTGTGGAAAGGAGGGAATTAGCATGCTGTAAAAATTGCCATGTGTTTTCACAGGGCTCTTCTTATTTGATCCTCAAAACAACTCTGTTAAGTGAGTGTTCTCATAATATTCCGTTTACAGGTTGTAGAAACAGAGGCCTGGTGGGAAGTGGAGCCTGTGACCCCTGGACTCCAATCTCTGTCTTTGCTCCTCATCACATAGCTCTTCCCACCTTTTGTGCACAAGGCCCGACAAGCGTCATGACCCTCCTCCCCCCTCATACTCCTCGAGGGACTTTTAAATTAATTTTTCTATTTTAAAGTTATGGCATACATTACTGGGTGTCTACTTATAATCCCTCCCTTGCAGAATCCCCCAGTTTTGTTCAAGGCAACAGAGAAAATGAATTTGTCATTCTCTTTTGCAGCCAAGAAAAACCATGTCTATTTGGCCAAAAAAAAAAAAAAGATCAGCTAAAGTCTGTTGGTGGTATTTCCATGAAAGTTATTATTTCTCAGATATTTAGGGACGGATGTTTTCAGCCTTTAACCTTTGATCCTTCCTCTTTCTTTCTGCTTTTATAGAGATTGTTCCTCAACTCATACAGTGCAGTAACTGTCTCATCAATACAAAGCTGAAAGTGACACCTTGAGAGTTACTGAAAGAAAAAAGGGTGCCTGAAACTGATGGCATTATAGAGCTACCATACCATCCTATGAACCTGCTTTGGGATTTCTTAATACAAAGGAAAATAATTTCAGTTGGGTTTCTGTCATATACTGCTAAATGCAATTCTGAACCACAAGGCTAACTTTGTAATTAAATTAAATGTACTCTGTAGTAAATTATCACTGAGAGGCAGTCAAAAGGAGACTGTTAGGGCTGGAACAGTAGGGATTTAAGTACTATGAGAAAATATTGTGAAGTCAGTGGTCCAGTTATCAACTGCTGTGTAACAGATCATCCTGGACCGTGTGGCGTTAAGGAAAGTGAAGTCGCTCAGTCGTGTCCGACTCTTTGCGACCCCAGGGACTGTAGCCCACCAGGCTCCTCCGTCCGTGGGATTCTCCAGGCAAGAATACTGGAGTGGGTTGCCATTTCTTTCTCCAGGGGTGTGGCATTAGGAATCACCTCTTATTACACTGACAACTTCTGAAGAATTTGTCAGAGAAATGGAGAGGAGGAGGGGCAGGGGCAGGTACAGTATCTGGGCTTGGCTTGGAAGGCTCAGGGAAGGGTCTTAGAGACTGTGAGCTGGAATCATCTGAAGGTTTGGGGGCTGATAGCCTGTCATGGCTATCTTAGAAAATACAATTTGCTCAGTCATTCAGTGGAATTTACGAAACACACCAAGGAATACTAAATTCTCTTTAGGTTACTTTGGATGAGAACAGAAAGAAAAGGCATAAAAAAATAGCAAACACAACCTTTATCTTTTTAGTTCCTTTCAGTTTTATGTGTTTGTGAAAAAGATTTAAGATACTAATGAATAACAGCTTCCCAGTTCCTCTGGGCCAGGCACGATATTAAGCTCTTTACATGCATCGCCACTTTTAATCTTCACAATACTTATGAGGTAAGAATTACTATTCCCAGCTTAGAGATGAGGATCAAAGAGATTGAATAATTTTCCCAGTCTCTAGAAGAGCCGCATTGTTATTCAAATCCAAGTCTGCCGGTCTTTGATGCACTTTTCACTTTCTTCGACTTTGCATCATGTAAACTAGAAACTGGGCTTTCTCAGTGGCTCAGTGGTAAAGAACCCACCTGCAAGGCAGGAGACTTTCAGGAGACATGCATTCGATCCTTGGCTTGGGAAGATCCCCTGGAGAAGGGCCTGGCAACCCACTCCAGTATTCTTGCCTGGGAAATCCCAAGGACAGAGGAGCCTGGCGGGCTACAGTCCACAGGGTTGCAAAGAGTCAGAAATGACTGAGGAAATAAACAACCACAACAAACTAGAATCTGCCTGTCACACCGCCTGTTAGCTCGAGATGCTCATGACTGACTCCTTCGTCCCAGCTTCCTTGGGGTCAACTCATGGACTCATTCTTTCAGCCGTGCCCCTGGCTTTTAAATAGCTCCTGCTCCCTGCCTGTGGTTCCCTTCATTTTGGGCCTTATGCCCTGGGATTTCCAGCTCTGACTGTTCCCCCATACTCTGAATCCTCACTTGCCTCATGTGGGAACATCCTACTCAGCTATCCCAACTTGGAGGTCACAGGATTGCCCTTTCTTCTGCCTTCTTTTTGGGGAGGAATTTAGGCAGAGGTAATTGACTGGATGAGAGAACCTTGCTTGAAAATTGGCAGCTTGCATTCTTCTGTTCATTTAAAAAGAAGCCAAATGTCTTTCATGCAATGGTATAGTTTTAGCGCCAAGCAATAGGAACAGGCTTTAGTAGCAGCTGGATGTATGCGTTTAAAATTGTCAGAAGTGTGTTTTGGAGGAGTGCTCTCAAAGTTTTAAGTGCATATGAATCACCGGGAGATTGTGCTAAAATACAGATTAGAGGACTCACGTTAGGTTTGCATGAAATCTGAGGTTCTGTGTTTCTAACCAGCCAGTGCTGCAGGTCCTTGGACCACAGGTTGAGTTCCCCGGCTCTAGGACAGATTCTCACCCTTCGCTGTATATTGCACTTGGTGGGGGGTTTAGAAAAAGACTGATGCCTTCTCACAGCACCAGTGATTCTGATTTAACTGATCTGAATGTGGCCTGGGCACAGGATTTTGAAAGTGTCTCCAGGTAATTCTAATATGTTGCTGAAGTTGAGAACCACTCTTCTAGAGGGTTGTGCTCATTCACTTATGAAACAATTTTATATGTACCTATTGCATTCCAGGCTCAGTAGTGAGGTGCTAGGGAGAAAACAGTATATAAGGAAGATGCAGAATCAAGAAGGTGAAACATAGTAAATAGAAAAACAAGCTCCTAATAAGATGTCTTACTTCAATTTAAAGAAACAATGTGATTTTATGTATGAAGCACTATCTCAATTGAAAGAAAACCAGCTCTGAACGTGTTAGTGGTAGGCGCCTACATATTTTTGGCAAACATAACTTATACTAATACTTTAAAAATTAAAAAATTGTCCATTTCCTTGAATGCAATAACTTCCCTCTTTGGAGAGACAAGAAAAGATAGAGGGGGGAAACTATGCATCGACACATAATTGAGAACAACAGTAGGAAAATAGAAAATTAGTTATGAATCAAAAGCTCTTGGCAAACATGGGTGGCCTCAAATAGACATAAATATTTGCAGAGAGAGCAAGACCAATGCCTTCATCATAAGATGACTTAGATCAAATTTATCCTATTAATTATGAGATAAACCATAAGGAAAAAAAGTGAATGGCATTCTTTTCACCTGGTAAAATGAGAGAGCTGAGGTTCAGAAGCCTTTAGGACCTCCTTCAAGTCACGCAGCTATTTAGCAGGAGCTCAAGGCTAGAGCACCGCAATCTAGTACTTGGCCTCAGCTCACTGGAGACACCTGTAAATTAAGAGCCACGGTGCAAGAGACAAGTTAACGTCTTGATTCTTAATCTTGAGCTCTTTCTTTTCCTTTCACACTTTCCTGCTTTGCGTACAGAAGATCACCTGACTGAGCCAGCTGAATACTTCCTCTGGAAAAAGAAATGTGAAATTTGTGTTTATTTACACATCGGGCCTATATATTTCCCTTACAAAGTAGTTCATGCCTGGTGGTAAAGAGTTAAACAAAAAGAAAAAAAAAGCATGAATTAAAAAAAAAAAAATCCGACCATCCATATAAGGCCTTCTCATTGCTATAATGATATCAGTTGCAACAAGTCCAAGGCCCGACCTCATTACAAGGGTTTAATTGCATTGTTACACAGTCTCACTTCTCCTTTCTGGCCTCTTTCTCTTTATGACAGCTTTAGAAAGAAATTTCAGCTCGAGGTCAAAGGAAATTAATTACTGCTTTCTTAATCTGTGCTCATCTACATTTAGAAAACTTTGGGCTTTCTACCAGCATATTCTTGTCTCCTATTTGTATAGACTCAAACTTATAAAAGTAACACCTCAGACCTTTGTTAAAAAAAAAAAATGAAGTGCATAAAAGCACTTGAAAGGCACATATTTAATGTGTGGATCATATTCCAAGAAAGCGCCAGGTGTAGAAGAGAAATTCCTTCCATTTTAGCAAAGACTGCAGTGCTTTAAAAGTTGAGAATTATCTTACATAGAAAATTGCATCGAATAATTAGACTAGAGGCTATTAAACTGGAGTGTTAATAATGGTAATCTAGTAATGCCAGTAAAAAAGAGTGATCTAAGATAAAAGAACCATGAGTGACTATATCGATCGGTAATAGAATGACGCAGCTACAGATTTAAACGTGGCTTTCTGTGGAGCATCTCTATCTGCAGCTGGTTTAAACATTAGGAGGAACTGATCGTTTTCATCATTGCACTAAAACTTTTAAATGCCCCTTCTTTTCCTTTTTTATTTCTTCATTGGCCAGGGAGATGCCTAATCAATGGATGTAAGTCAATGAATGTAAAGACCATATATTAACGTGTATATATGGACTCTAGGAAGATGGTACCGATGAGCCTACATGCAGGGCAGCAAAGAAGACACAGACATGAAGAGCAGACTTTTGGACTCAGTGGGAGAAGGAAAGGGTGGGGTGATTTGAGAGAATAGCAATGAAACGTATACATTGCCAGATGAAAAATGGATAACCAGTGCAAGTTTGATGTATGAAGCAGGGCACCCAAAGTCCATTCTCTGAGAGACAACCTGCAGGGATGGGGTGGGCAGGGAGGCAGGAGGGGTGGTTTAGGATGGACGTAACACATGTATACCTGTGACTGATTCATATTAATATATGGCAAAAACCATCACAATATTGTAATTATCCTTCAATTCAATTAAATAAATAAATAAATAAAAGAATTAGAGGCCTGGGTTCTATAGGTAATCAAGAAATATAAATGTTAAGTCGAGGGGGATGATTACAAAGACCTCTACCTGGGTGTGTCTCTTGCCTATCAAGGGTACCTTTTCAGGCCTGATAATGGCAGGAATCAGGAGATCTGCATTCTAGTGGCAGTTCTGGTGCTAATCAGCCATAGGGTTGGGTGGCTCATTCACCTATTGACAGGTCATTTATCTATTGGTAGAACCTTTACTTCCTTTTATCCATATGAAATAGTGGGGCTAGATGCTCTCTAAAGCACCTTCAAGATTTAAGAGCCTCTGTGCTCATTAGTTTCAGGTAAAGACAGAGGCTAAAGTAAGAAGTGGTACTTATAGTGCAGAAATTAAGCATGTCTCTGGGGTCTCAGCTTCCCTCGCGACTCAGCTGGTAAAGAATCCACCTGCAGTGCGGGAGACCTGGGTTGGATCCCTGGGTTGGGAAGATCCCCTGGAGAAGGGAAAGGCTACCCACTCCAGTATTCTGGCCTGGAGAATCCCATGGACTGTATAGAGTCTGCAAAGTGTTGGACATGAATGAGTGACTTTAACTTTCACTTTCGGGGGTCTTAACCCTAGTTCATTACTTAACTGTTTGGATGACTTTGGGCAAGTTTCTTAAGCTCCCATTTTCACTTGCCTCCTATGTCCTTGTAAACCATGTAGCAGATTTGTTGCAAAAATCACATGCTCACAAATTCCCATTATTTGTTCAGCACCTGACTAGGTAGGGGTTATTGGTCTCCAGCTAGAAAGAAGCAACTCATTTTAGGCAATTCAGTGAAAAATAAAATGTATTGAGAGGATGGGCGTAAGCGTTAGAATCAATGGAAGGCTGAATTGTCAAGTTTCCAGAGCAGTGTCCTAATTTTAATATGCATAAAAATAACCTGGGGGTCTTGTTGAATGCAGAAGCTAAATCTAGACTGCAGCCTGAAAGATTCTGCATTTCCCAGCTGAGGAGATGCTGCTGGTCTTTTGAGTTTAGGCTTCGAAGGACAAAAGATAAAGGAGCTCCAGGGACCTGGGAATGAAAAACAAGGGATAGGATATTCCTTTTCAGACAAGGGCATCACTGTCTGCTTGGATCCTCTTTTGTCACCAAGCCCAGCATTAACACGTCTGGGAGAATCCACTGGCCTCAGACTGAGTCACCACGCTGCCGCATACTCTGAGCTAGTAGTGGAAGGCGATAGACTGACAGTTCCACTAAGGTGGTCTGCAACAGGGGAGGTCAGAGTCCCTAAAGCAATAGTTCTCAAAATGTGGTCCCCAGATCAGGAGTAAATACAAATTCTAAGAAGCCATTACAACTCTGTTATCAAAAGAAGAAGGAATAAATGTTGGAAGATTCTATGAATCAAACTGTGTGCTCCTAAAATTCATATATTGAAACTGTAACCTCCAATGTGACTGTATTTGGAAATGGGGCTTGTGAGGCAGTGATAAGAGTTAAATGAGATCATCAGGCTAGGGTTCTAATCAGATAGGGTTTGTGTGTGAGAGTTGGACTATAAAGAAAGCTGAGTGCCGAAGAATTGATGCTTTTGAACGGTGGTGTTGGAGAAGACTCTTGAGAGTCCCTTGGACTGCAAGGAGATCCAACCAGTCCAACCTAAAGGAGATAAGTCCTGGGTGTTCATTGGAAGGACTGATGCTGAAGCTAAAACTCCAATACTTTGGTCACCTGATGCAAAGAGCTAACTCATTGGAAAAGACCCTGACGCTGGGTAAGATTGAGGGCAGGAGGAGAAGGGGACGACAGAGGATGAGATGGTTGGATGGCATCCCTGAC
This sequence comes from Dama dama, assembly GCF_033118175.1. Taxonomy (NCBI): domain Eukaryota; kingdom Metazoa; phylum Chordata; class Mammalia; order Artiodactyla; family Cervidae; genus Dama; species Dama dama. The sequence goes on along the minus strand of NC_083693.1, from coordinate 19,203,888 downwards.
TCAATGGACATGAGTTTGAGTGGACTCCGGGAGTTGGTGATGGACAGGGAGGCCTGGCGTGCTGTGGTTCATGGGGTTGCAAAGAGTCGGACACGACTGAGCGACTGAACTGAACTGAACTGAACTGTGCCCTTACAAGAAGAGGCCGCATCAAGAGTAGAGTGGAGATGGGATAGACTTCAACCCATCTTTGACGTGACAAGGAAGTGTGAGTTCAGTTAGGCAGGTGTGGTAGGAAAAAGATTATTTGCACAAATAACTAGAAAACAGTGAGGCAGATAAAACTATTAAAGAAGTAACATGAAATTGTAAAGATGTTTAAGGAACGGATTATATATTATTGTAATAAGAGTAAGTTTCATGGAAGAGGTGAAATTTGAGCTGAGTGTTGAGAAGAGGTCAAAATCCACACCAGCCGGTGTGGATGGTGGTCAGGCAGAGAATAGGGCAAGGTGCAGAAATGGAAGGGCATTTTTGTAGTCCAAGAGGGAGTTGTTTGGATGAAACCTGGAAAAAGTGGGAGATAATACAATCTTGAGTCAGATGGTAGAGAGTGTTGGATGTCATTCTAAGGCATGTGGATTACAGTCTGGACTAAGGGGCATCATTGGAGTTCCTACCTTGGGCACTGATATGATCTATATTGTTCTTCTGAAGTTTCTCATGCCATGATATAGATAGATGATGATGACTTATATATGTTACATTGGAGGAGACGATGGGGCAGCTTCTATCAGAGGCAGATACTCTGGGAGCTTACAGTTCCTGATCTTCAAGATCTGAGCATTATGAGGATGAATGTCTTCAATATATCTGGAGCAAACTCATCACTAACTGGTGCCTACCATGCAGCAGACACTGTTTAATTTCGGGGATACCAAAGTGGACAAAACAGAATATTTCCTACATCTTAATAGGAGAAGCAGACAAGATAAGTAAAAGAACAAATTGATGATAATGTCAGACAGGGATAGACACCAGGTAGAAAAATAAAGCAGAACAAAGGAATGAAAGCTGTAGAATGCAGTGTTCTTCTCTGGGAATGTGACACTCTAACAATTTTCTGAGTGAAGGGATGGAATTAGTTAACGCCCTGGAAGAAGAATATTGTAGTTAGAGGGAGCAAGGTTGAAACTGCTAACAGAACCACAAGAAGAAGCATGAAGCATGAAGCTCCACAAGAGAGTGAAGCAGAGAACGGTAAGGCAGGAAGTTGGAGTTGGAATCAAGGTCAGAACATGTAGAGTTTGGCAGTTTCTGGTAGGATGTTCATTTAAAAAATGGAAAGACAGTAGTGAGTTTTGTGCAGAATGATGTCAGCATTATGTTTTTAAGAGCATCTGAGTGCTATTCAGAGAATAGACTATAATGGTTAAGAGAGGAAGCAGAGACAGCTTTTCAAGTCTATGCCCATGGTCCAGATCTGTATAGGTTGTTAGCAGTGGGAGTGGAAAGAATTTAGGAAGTGCTTTGAAAGGAACAGAGAAGAAGTGGAATTGTAATATGAGAAGAAGGGGGAAGTCCAAGTGATTTGTACACTTTTAGCCTAAATACTAGATGAATACTAATTGAGATGTGGAGGTCTGAGGGCTGAGTGGATTTAATGTAAATTCTGAAGTGTCTTTTTAGACATCCAAATGTAAATGTTAAGTCAGCGATTGGACACATAAATCTGAGAGACAGAAGAGAACAGAAATGAATGAATGGATTTTGGAATCTATTTTCATAGTATTTAAAACAAAGAAAAGAATGAAAGAAACTAGTAGAAAGTGAAAATAAAAAAGAAAAGGGGGAAAGGGAATAATATTTGTTTCCTTTCTGCTAATTGTTAAGCTTTATGCTTGTACAGATGCTTTTCCTTATATCATGAGGTAGACGCAATTATCCCCCATTTAGTATTGAAGACATGGAGACTCAAAGATATTAAGTAGTTCGAAGTTGTACAGAAAGTAAATGGAATAACTGGAATTTGGTCCTCAATCTTGTTGAGTTCTAGTTTATGTAACAACTTACTCCACAGGTAAAATAGCTTTGAACCAATTAGTGATGGTGGGGTGGGTAGGACAAAGCACGTCATGGAAGGAGTTAAGGATAAGATGGAGATTTAAAGCTTGAACAACCAACAAAACGGTGAAAGATTAAACTGGAGAAGTCAATGGTTTGCCTGAAATCAAAGAAGAGAACTTCATGCTTGTTCCTTAAGTCACCTTGCCAAGATTTGAACTGGTCATGACAGGATGGAAAGGAATGGTGTGTGTGAAATGTGCACTTGGCATGATGTGTCATGCAGCTGAATAACTTGCTGCTAGTTGATTCTTAGTTCACTGATGCTTATCCCACATGGGGTCCTTGAAATCGCCCATTCTGAAGGCAGAGACTAAATTTCTGCAGCAAAAGTGTCCCATGGCTTAGTGATAATGTCTTATGATTTGTAAGGAGATCCAAAACTTTAAGGAAAATTCCATCTACCTTGGCTTAAAAGGACAGTTCCAACAATCCAGAATAATCTGGTAAAACCTGGGTAAAATGATTTGTTTATTGGTATGATACACTTTCTGTGTTAGCATACGGTTGCTCAGTGCATAAACACACTGTGAGTCTCTGCATTCTATTCATCAGCTGAATTCCTGCTGCTCACATCTGACTCAGTCCCCTGGTGGCACCTATATTTAATGGTGCTCCATTCCACTAATGCTGTCTCCCCAGCTGACATCGCAAGCTGACATTTTTACATTACATGCTTGATTATTTAAAGCTGGGCTGTCCAATAGGGTAGCCTCTAGCCACATGTGGCTCTTTAAATCTAAATTAATTAAAGTTAAATGAAATTTAAAATTCTACCCATTGGTCACACACCCCCCATTTCAAGGACTCAGTAGCAACATGTGGCTAGTGCCTACTGTTTTGGATGGAGCACGTCTGGAGTATTTCCATTATCACAAGAAGTTCTATTGGACAGCACTGTTTTAACTCAGTGTTCTGCTTATCTGCAGGTCCTGTTTTGTAACTCTATCAGTTCTACAAGAACTTAGTTCTTTGTGGTAATTGATCCAAAGATCTCCTCCCAGTCCTCAAGCATACACTTCTACCCTGATGATCAAAGCTCAGTTGATAATGTCATTCAAAATAACCAGCAATAGGAAAGTAGCAGTCAATGGCAGTCAACTTGAAGAGCTGACAGAGATTGAGCCAGGGGAAAGTAGCTCTCCAGCAGATCCAAATGAGCATGTAAAGAGAGACTGCATCAATGGGATGAAAGTTTATAATATCATGACATGATTGTTACATTGGCCTAAGCGGTAGGATCTTTAATTTGATTTTTAACTGATAACTTTGAAGTAGAAGAAAGAATGTGGTACTGGCGGGTGAATGTGTGCTAAGTCACTTCAGTCATGTCCAACTCTTTGCGACCCCATGGACAGTAGCCCACCAGGCTCCTCTGTCCTTGGGATTTCCCAGGCAAGAACGGCAATTGGAGTGGGTTGCCATTTCCTTCTCCGGGGGATCTTCCTGATGCAGGGATCGAACCTGCATCTCTTATGTCTCCTGGATTGGCGGGTAGGTTCTTTACCACTAGTGTCACCTGGTACTGACCCAGGAGAGTGCAAGCAAATCATTTAAACCTTGGAAATACAGGTGTGGTTAATACAGGTCAATGAATTTGAAGATTGATTTACCTGGAATGGAGACTCATATTCTGTAGCAATACCCGTCGTCCCCGCTCCACCCCTCACCTTTCTACCCAGGTCAAAGCTGTCTTAAACATCTAGATGCCAGCCCTCTGAAATCTGCTGTTTCTCATACCTGAAGCACAGTCATTTGCATAATGGTGTTACTTCGTTGACTGAAATTTTCAGCTCATCTTCAGGTCTCACAAATTTGAAGTCAGTTATGAACCACCCTAAACTAACAGCCTACACTTAATATTTTATGATTCTCATCTGTGGGAGAACCAAAGTACAAAGTTTCATGGTAATAAATGGAGAATTCTTATGTAATTTTTTTTGCAAAAAAATCAGTTTTTGCAATGAAATTCAAAGATTCTGAAATTGAAACTGGTTTTAAAAATGTAAATTGAATTTTGGTTGAAAACTTTTGTGAGGCAACTGTTTTCAGCTGGACTTGTCTCATTGCATATGATTTATTATTTAATCACTAAGTCCTCTTTGATGCCCCGTGGACTGCAGCATGCCAGGCTTCCCTGTCCTTTGCTATCTCCCAGAGTTTGTTCAAACTCACATCCATAGAGTTGGTGATGGCATCCAACCATCTCTGTCATCCCCTTCCCCTCCCACCTTCAATCTTTCCCAGCATCAGGGTCTTTTCCAATGAGTCAGTTCTTCGCATCAGGTGGCCGCAGTATTGGAGCTTCAGCTTCGGCATCAGTCCTTCCAATGAATGTTCAAGGTTGATTTCCTGAATGATAGTGGAATCATTATTCTCAGCTATTATTAATATTGCTATTCTTAGCACTTATTGTCATTGATTCTGCACTAAGTGAGGAACCTGAGCCCCAAAGAAGTCACTACTCCAAATTTTATCCCCAGTAGGAAGACGAGCTAAGATTTGATGAAGGTAGCCCGCTGTCTCTCTGTTAGAACATTTCCCTTCTTTTGTAGAAAGTTGAAATCAGGATAAAGAGTAGGGTGACCCAATGATCACTCAAAGAAGTTCACATTTTTAAGCAGCTATGATGATTTGTTAGAATGAAATTACCAGAGTGCCGTGAGAGAAAGTAATCTAGCTTTTCCTATACCCGTCAGAAAGCAAAGTACACTCATCAAAAATATATTAAACATATTTGAATAGAAAGCATCAGTTTTTCAGCACTGAGTAGTTTGGTGAATATCTTTGCAACTTATTTTTTTCATGTTCTAAAGCAGCAATTAAAGAAAAAAAAACACACCTTGTAGGTTTCAGTGAGCAGTTGTCGACTGCTTACGCTAGATGCAGGAAATACTCGGGAAAGGGGAGGGAAAGTAAGCAGTTCAGACTTGGCTTAGTTCCTTTGGTTACATTCTCCCCAGCACTGCTCTCCCCGCCCCCACCGTTGCCCACAGGCCCCTGCAGGCGCTCACTGCTAAGTTAACTGTCTCCCCGTCCCGGGCTCTCTGCCCTAGAAGCGCACATCGCATGGTGCGTGCTGACATCTCCCCTTGTCTGGGGCCACCACTCACCTGCGAACTCCTCCCTAGCACCTTTGTGTGTCCCACCAGATACACAGCAGAAGCTCAACAATTACCTGATGAGTAAATAGATCATTCAATGTTGTTTGTTGTCATTAGAGATAGACAATTAACTCCCCTCAAAGGTGGGTTTGATCATATGGGCAACAACAGATCATCTGACCCACCCAGGAATCCTGAAAATTTCCCCGCTGTGTTGGGGAGTGCCTGACATTTAGAGTCAGTGCTTTGAGGCTCTTTTCTTGCTTCTGGTGGTCGTCCTGCCGGAAACAATTCCCTTTGCAAAGGCTTCCTTAACAAACACTTGGCAAGGATGCCAGAATTATCCTAATGGTATACAATAAAACTCGACTTCTTAACGTCTCTTGCCATCTCTCTCTTGATTTCTCTCTCACTGAACACAGGTTTTTTTTTTTTTTTTTCTTTATTATCTGTAAGGACCTGCAGTACAAAATTTAAGGCTATCAAACAAGGGGGTCTGGCCAGGTTAGACACTTTAGCTAAGCAACATAATTCTATCTACCTGCAGTGTAATTTTCCAACTTACAGTGATTCAAGATACACAGAATTTCATGAAAGCCTTTGACCTAGGAAGAAGCTCCGATGTTTAAATGAATTTCAGTACCAAAAGATCGTAGTTATTAATTACAAGCCAATAAGAAATATGTTCAGATTAGAAAATAAGAATTTGAATGACCACACTTGGCTTTAAAATAATGAAAAGAGCTGGTAAATAAAAATTGTAGGGTGATAGAATCGGTGGCTGCCTTACAGGTAACTTCACAAATTAAAGGCTAAGACTGCTTTCGCATGAGCTTAGAAATAGAATCCAATTCTTTTGATTTCGCTTGTAGTGCATGTCCTATTCCCTATATGTAAGCTTAAAGATTTTTCCTCCTTTTTCAAGTCAATTTTGGATAACTCTTAGTGATTAATATAGCCAGTTTCATCCAGAAATCTCTCTTAGATTTAATAAAAAATGAATACAATGTCTTCTACTGATGAAAAACAGTTACAGTTAAACTAGAGTTTCTCTAAGGCTCTCTTTATTTTTGTTACAATATATGATTTGAAATTGTACTTTGAAATGTATGCTCTTTGGCTTTTGGGTTTCCACACAGAGCTACATTTGAAGTTAAGAGTTGAGAATGGAAGCCAGTCAAGGGACACCCTTTATTTAAGAAGAAAGTCCCACTGACGTCAGTGAAGGTTTAAGGGACGAAACTGGACAGAGGTCAAGGTTCTGAGAATTTCTGGGTCCCCATAGGAAGACTATATAGAAAGAGGATTAACTAAGAGTTAAAACCTACACATAAAGTAATACATCAAACTGTCACACATAACTCACAAGGAAAGAAAAGGAAAACAGGCTTTTCAACACAAATTGCTTAGGCTATTAAGCCTTAAAAATATGAGAAGTCAGGAAACATAAATTAATTGAGGAAATGAAAAAAGAACAGAAAAAAACCTCCTGCAAATGAGTTGCAAAGTTAAATGCGGAAGAATTATTTTCATTTTTTAACCCTTCAAATTTTTGAAATCAAGATGTATCTTATAATCTAAAAACTAATTGCTAGACTGCTTTCTTTCTTAGTGGTGGATAAAATAATGGCTTATTTTATAATCAGTGATCTCTCTTTTTTTGATATGGACCATTTTTTAAGTCTTTATTGAGTTTGTTAAATACTGTTTCTGTTTTTTGCTTTGTCTTTTTGGCCATGAGGCATGTCGGATCTTGGCTCTCTGACCAAAGATTGAACTGGCAACCCCTGTATTAGAAGACAACGTGTCAGCCACTGGACCTCCAGAGAAGTCCCTCAGGGTTTCTTAAATTCACTTAAAGAGAGATTTTTTGGTTTTGCTTTTATGTATGAAAGAAAGGTCAGTTATAAAGTGCGCATTTAGGAAAGAAAGGAATAGAGAAAAGTGTATATTGATTTTTTTACTCAATGATTGAAGAGCAGTCATTCTTTTCAAATTATACAGGACACATTAATAAAAATTTTCCAAGTTCTAGGCAAGACGGGAAGTGTCAGTAAATAGTAAATAACTAATATCACACAGAACATGTTCTCTGACTACTATGCTATAAAGACAAATAAGAATAGTCAAACAGCCCCACATATTTGGATTTGTAAGCACTCCTTTAATAATTCATCAGCCAAAGCAGAAAACACAGAGAAAATTAAAATAGATTTAGATATGAGCACTAAAATAGTAAAGATCAAATTATACGGGCAGTAGATAAGACAGTACTTGGAGGGAAATATACAACACTAAATGTTACATCATAAAGGATAAATGCTGATAATTTTTTAGCTAGGCATTCAGCTAAACAATCTAGAAAAAGGAAAGATTAAGAAAATAGTTAATAAAGGAAAGATAGAATTAAAAATCAATAAAATAGCAAATCAGAAAAATAAAATTAATCAAAAGAGCCTTTATTAATATTGACTGAGGAAAAATACGGACCTATAATAAGAAAGACAGTATAAAACTAACATAGATAGAAAGATTGGAATATAATATAGAGCTGAGTGACAGCCTCATACACAGATGGAAATGTGACAATAGCAAAGCTAACATGGTAGATTAATGGAGGGAAAAAGGAAAATCAACAAATGGTACTGAAGCGAGCAGGGATTTTTGTGAAAAAAATTAGTAAGATTCTCATATGCATAAAAAAATTCTAGGTAAGATATGGATCCAAATCTGAAAGTCAGGATCAAAAACTTTAAGTATTTGGAAGAAAAAATAGGTAAATATTTTAAGATATTCAGATAGAAATGTATTTCTTAAATGACAAGATAAAAAGATAAAGGAAAACACTGATAAGTTTGATTACAAGAAAATTAAAATGAACAGAGTTGAAAGACAGCATAGAAAGTTGAAAGGGGATGTTACATCCTAGGAGAAGATATTTACAGCATATATGACCAAAGACTTAACATCTAGAATAGTCAAGGAGCCCCTCAAATCAATAAAGGCTTAACAACTTATTAGAAAAACTGACTACAGATATATAACATGAATGACTCATAAATGTATGAAAAGAAGCTTAACCTTACATACTATCAAAGAAATGCAAATTAAAAACACGAGAAGATAGCTGTTTTGTAACCAGCAGATGCACAATAATCAGAGGTAGTACAAAGTTTTTATGAGGATGTGCAGCAAAAACAACAACTTCTTTGAAGAACAATTTGGTAATACTTAGTCAAGTCAAAGACATGTATATGTACTTTATTTCCAAGCACTTCCAGTTCTAGGTTTGTGTGTTTGTGTTTAGTCGCCAAGTTGTGTTGGACTCTTTGCGACCCTTTGGACTATAGCCAGCCAGGCTCCTCCGTCCATGGGATTTCCCAGGCAAGAACACTGGAGTGGGGTGCCATCTCCTTTCGCAGGGGATCTTCCGGACCCAGGGATCGAACCCGCAGCTCCTGCCCCGTCTCCTGCACTGCAGGCAGATTCTTTAACCACTGAGCCACGGGGGAAGCCCAGCTCTAGGTTTTGGGCAGTCGTTCTCAAAAGTGGCTCAGACTGTAAATAATCCACCAGAAATGCCGGAGACCTGGGTTCCATTGCTGGGTTGGGAAGATCCCCTGCAGAAGGGAAATCTACCCACTCCAGTATTCTGACCTGGAGAATTCCATGGACAGAGCAGCCTGGCAAGCTACAGTCCATGGGATTGCAAAGAGTCAGACACAACTGAGAGACTTTCACACTTGCACTTCTCAAACTAGTCTGCATAGTGATCACTTGTAGAGTTCGTTAAACTCTGAAGCTGTGACCTTAAAATTTGAATGGGCAGTAATTTCCTGGATAACGTCGATGCTGCTAGTCTCAGGACCATACCCTGAGAACCACTGTCCTAGAAACCTGGTCCCAGTGTGTCCAGGGAGACATAGGATCATTCACTGCATTGATTGTAATAGTAAACAATTGGAATTAACCTCAGTGTTCACCACTGGGAGGGTGAATTTACAGATGTGACTCACACTTAAATAGCAGTTACAATTAATCAGCTGGATCTAAACTAAATGTTAATTAGAACATATGTACAATATGATACAATTTTAATAAAGTTTAAATATAGGCAAATTAATGCTGCATATTGGTTGAAAATGTGTAGGTGTATTTAAAGTACAAGTTAAAATATTAAAATATGATGGGAAAAATATAAAAAGTGGCATGGTAATAAGAGAACAAGTACAGGACAGTGTTTACCTCTGGGCAGGGAAGAGATAATAGCAGAATGAGGGACATCAGGTGCACCTGTGATGCTTTATTTATTTATTTTTATTGAAGAAGAGACCTGAAGCAAATGGAAAAACAACAAGACTTGGCGAGTAACAGATGCTCGTTATACTATTTTCTAATTATTTTTCTATTTGGAATATTTCATAATAACACTCATTTAAAAGGAGCTAACTAACTGAACTCAGAAAGCTGGTAGTCTGTTATGGACAGAATGCCAGGTTGGATGAATTTTTCATATGACTTCATGTTGAGTTTCTTTCACTATTTCTTATTATCCTACAATGTCACGCAAAAGCAAGAGAAAATAATAAGTCAGGTGTTTCAGAAAAAGACTGGGCTTCTAATCAGTTCAGAGTATATAAAATGACAATAATTTTCTATTTTTTTTTTCATTTATTTTTATTAGTTGGAGGCTAATTACTTTACAATATTGTAGTGGTTTTTGTCATACATTGACATGAATCAGCCATGGATTTACATGTATTCCCCATCCCAATCCCCCCTCCTATCTCACTCTCTACCCGATCCCTCTGGGTCTTCCCAGTGCACCAGGCCCGGGCACTTGTCTCATGCATCCAACCTGGGCTGGTGATCTGTTTCACCATAGACAATATACATGTTTCAATGCTGTTCTCTCAAAACATCCCACCCTCGCCTTCTCCCACAGAGTCCATTTTATACTTAGTATTCTATATATTTATACTCTACTTTCATATATATAATATATTTAAGCACATTTAATCCTCTCAACAACTCAGGAACAAGCAGAAGGGAAGTTATCACCCCCATTTTATGGATGAGAAAACTGAGGTTCAGGGAGGCTAAGCTATCAAAAGTGTTAGTCAGTCAGTTATATCTGACTCTTAACTGTAGCCTGCCAGGCTCCTCTGTCCATGACATTCTCCAGGCAAGAACACTGAAGTGGGTAGCCACTCCTTTCTCCAAGGGATCTTCCTGACCAGGGATCGAACCTGGGTCTCCTGCATTGTGGGCAGATTCTTTACGATCTGAGCCACCAGGGAAACCCTCAAGAAACTAAATAAAAGCTCCAGTCAGGGGTAGCCACATTGGTCTGCTAACACTGGTCTCTGTCCTTGCTTACAGGCATTCAGGATAGGTAGGAGCTTTATCCATAGCTGCTCGTGTGTGTGTGTGCGCGCGCGCGTGTGTGTTAGTCACTCAGTCCTGTCCGACTCTGTGACTCCATGGACTGTAGCCCATCAGGCTCCTCTGTCCATGGGATTCTCCAGGCAATAATACTGGAGTGGGCTGCCATTTCCTTCTCCAGGGGATCTTCCTGATCCAGGGATGGAACTCAGGTCTCCTGCGTTGCAGGTAGATTCTTTACTGTCTGAGCCATCAAGGCCAACTTAGTTAGGGATAAAATCTTTTCCTCCAAATTTATTTTGACTCTGACTAATAAAAACTCAAGGAATTCCTTGTTTATTAAAATTGCTTTCAGCCAATGAGCTGCTCTGTGTACATAAAGCTCTTGGGTTTTCTAGGAGAAGTTCCTGGAGGCAGATGGGTAAAACCTAGATATTGTAGTTTGTGTGGCCTCTTTCAAGTCCATATCACGTTGCTCTTTAGCTGTGTAAAGTGGGTGACTTTATCAGCATTGAGGGCCCTCAGTTTTCTCATCTGTAAAATGGGGCCATCTCACTGGTGAAGATTGTAGGATCTGCTGTATGTTCAGTGTACAACTCAATAAGTGGGTGATAGATGTTTAATCATGGTTACTTTTATTTGTTGAGATACTAATGACATGAAATTTTTTCTCTTTCTCCCTCACTTCTTTCCCTACAGGCTCTATTGCATTGGAAAGGGAACACAGAAGTCCATGTCCCCCCAGAGTTTGCCCTCTGTTTCCACATACCGCCCGCTTTACATTGGCGACTTGAGCATCTGTGGGTTTTGGGATTCACAGGAGTCCTTGAACCAACACGTCTCCATAATTCCACAATGAGGATGACCACAGTGGTTTCAGGATGGAGGAAGATGGGAAGAGGAATGGGAGGGCGGAGAGAAAGAGGAATTTCACTTTTGAAATTTCTGAAAAGTTTTCATTTTGCAAAATAAACAATTGCAAAGCAAAATAAATGTCACAATATGAATGTAGGCTATTCATAAGTAGTTACTGAAAAATGTGACCTATGTTAAGACTATTTCTTTGAAAATGACAATGTAATTTAAAAAAAAAGTAGGCTGGTGCTTTCATATCATCAGCACTGTGATTTTAGTGTAACACAAGTTACTTGTAAATAGCCACAAATGCTGAGAAGTTGCTGGTTTCTTAAGTATTGATATTTTGTTTAAAAATGCCATATAGGTAAGAAGACTCAAGAGAGTAAAGCTTCTAGAAAGTGGCAGTAAGTGTGGCAGTCCTACTAGTTCACTGAGCTTTTTGCTTAAGCCTTTTCCTGGAGATGATCCATTTAGAAAGAGACGCTGTGATAAATAGTAGCAAGGTTTAATTTGAAGCATCACCACCAAATAATATTTAATAATGGTCTATGGGTAGGGCTGCTGTGAACTGAAGGAAGTCGTTCACTAGGAGACTTTTGAAAAGGGGGGTGCGGGGAGCTTGCTGTCTAATGGTTGGTGCCCTCTCCAATTTCCCCTTAGTTTCAGGAGAGGTTCTGGGCCCTAATCTGCTGCATACTCATTTCTAAATAAACGGCCGGGCTTTCCACTTCTGGATCTTTGCTTACGCTCTCTGCTCTACCTGCCACGCTCTGCTCTCTACCTCTGCTGCTTCCACTGGAGAATTTCACTGAACAGTTAGGGAGCTAATTTAGGGATTTCTTTTTTAAATTGAAGTATAGTTGATGTACAATATTGTGTTAGTTTCTGGTATACAGCAAAGTGATTTGGATTATTTTTTCCATTAAAAGATACCAAATAGAGCACAACTTTGTTTTATATAGAGTAGTTTATCTGCTAATCCCAGACTCCTAATCCATCCCTTCCCTTCTTTCCCCTTTGGTAATCATTAGTTCGTTTTCTGTGTCTGTGAGTCTATTTCTATTTGTAAATATGTTCATTTGTATCAGTTTTTAGGTTCCACGTATGAATATCATGTGATATTTGTCTTCCTCTGTCTGACTTACTTGACTTAGCATGATAGTCTTTAGGTTCATCCATCATCCATGTTGCTGCAAATGGCATTATTTCATGCTTATTTTTATGATTTAGTAATATTTTATATCACTGCACACACACACACACACACACACACTCTTACATGGATAAAGGTGTGTATATCACATCTTTATCCATTCGTCTATTGATGGACACTTAGGTAGCTTCCAAGTCTTGGCTCTTGTACATAGCACTGCTATGAGCATTGGAGTGCATATATTTTTAAAATAATGGCTTTCTTTGAATATTTTCCTGGAGTGAGATTGCTAGATCATATGATAGTGCTGTTTTTAGTTTTCTAAGGAAACTTCATACAGTGTTTTAGGAATTTCTTAAACAAACTTCAGTCCCCAATAGTATTGATGAGTTTCCACTCTGTTGTGATAATAATAGCAATGATATAAGATAACAAAATTTTTATTAAGTATTTTTATGTTTGAAGCATTGGTCTATATATTTTATATAACTCACTTAGTCTGCACAACAATTCCATGAGGAAATTATTAGTATTAAGAGTCAGGGCATGGCTTCAGGCTACTTGACCCTATTAGCTACTATACTCATACTTATCATTATCTCTCTGATAGGGTTTCTCCAACTATATATATATATACATATATATGTATATATATATATATATATACATCTCCAGTAGAATATTACTATTTTCCAAAATGTCAACAGCTAAACATAAATAATAAAAAGGAAAAATACCCTTTTTTTGGCAAATAGAATCTTAGTGATTCATAATACACAGTCATAATTCCAAGGCTCTGAGAAATCCTATACTAAGAAAAACTAATTTCCCTTGTCCCAGAATTTAGCCCCTGAAACCAAGCCTGGATTCAGACGTACTGTTCTTTCTTTATTCCTCTTCTCTTTTTCCTTCTTTTCCCTCTCCTTCACTTCCAACCCCACTTCTAACTTACATGGGATAAACATGCTCAAATGCTCACATGTAGTTTTCTTCTGTATTTACTTATTTCTAAATGCATTTCTTATATTAGCCTGTGACCGTCTTAAGAGTGAAACTGTCTTATTCACTGTTATATTTATAGCTCTGTTCACTGTGACGTGGATGTAGCAGGCAGATTTCTTGTCTGGTTAAGTTTAGAAACATGTCTGAGATAGTGCTTCATCTGAGAAGGGAAACAAATGGCATATTGGACTTCAGTGATGGGTTGGTCAAATTTCTGTTCCCACCAAGTCAAAATATAAGATATAGTTCGGTGAACTTGCCCACACCAAGATGGTGATGACTCATGTCCTAGGACTCCAGTAAGAGAACATTTAGGTCCATTTTATGAAGATGCAAAGGAAAGTTTCTAGGATTGACATTATTTCCTCCTGAGAGTGAATTTTTAAGATTAGTGAATGCAAATCCAAAAGTTCCTTGGAAATATTCCTCTGAGTCCATCATTTCATTGAACATTTGAGAAAGTGGAGACACAAAGAGAGGTATGACATCACCTGTCAGTGGTAGAGTTTGACTAGAATGACCTATATCACCTGTCAGCAAAGCAAAGAAAAACAAAACAAACAAAAATCCACGGAACTCTGGTCATAAGATAAATCCATAGGAGTTTAATGACTTTTTATGAAAGAGGGCAAAAGCCAGCACAGATGCCTGGGCAAACCACGGGGGTCAGGAAAAGACTTGGACGAAATAGCCATTGATAGATCGTCTATAGAATATCCATTTGGCAGTCTAAAGGAGTAAGGCCACTTGGCAATTTACTAGCTAATAATACAGACCTGGATACGATGGGAGTGGGCCAACCAATGACCCAAGACTGGACATGATCCAGGACATCAGAAGCCTACATAACAAAACTTGCTGGAAGAAGCTTTTCCAAAATTAATCTTGTTATATGGAAAGGCAATATGGTATCATTGGCTGAAGTGGCTTTGATTGGAAGAGATATACCTGAGAGATTTATTATCTCTTATTCAAAGACTGCAAGTAAAACTTGTTTACTGTAAATTAAAATTTATACATTTTCAAATATGAGATAATCATTAATATCTGTTGAGCAATTTCTGTAAGTGTTTTTTATAATGAGTGCTTGCGTGCTAAGTCGCGTCAGCCATGTCCAGCTCTTTGCGACCCTATGGGCTGTAGCCCGTCAGGCTCCTCTGTCCATGGGATTTCTCTGGCAAGAATACTGGAATGGGCTGCCATTTCCTCCTCCAGGAGATTTTCCCAACCCAGGAATTGAACTCAAGTCTCTTACACCCTCTGCGTTGGCAGGCAGGTTCTCTACCACTAGCACCGCCTGGGAATCCTATTGTTTATATTCTAACTCACTAACTTCACACAATAACTTCATGAAGTTTCTATGATTATTACTCCAATCTACAGATGAGGAAACTGAGATACAGAGAATTAAGCAACCAGTACAAAGTCAAATAACTAGTAGTAAATGGAGCTAGAATGAAATAATTTCCGGTTTTGTTTCTTTCATTTATTTCACATTTCTTATGCTATAATAACATCTTATATTGTGAGCAACAAATTTATAACTTAGAGCTGGACAGATTATCATACTGTTCTGCATAGGGGTTGGGCAATAAAATGTTGACCCTGGGAAAGATGACCAGGAGACTTATAGCCATGGTGTTATTGCCATAAATGTTAGAAAAGCCAACATGGATTTTGGAAGAACAGGAAGAAGAGAAAATTCACACATCACTTTGATTTGTAAATCTTGCCTCTTGTGGAACAGCAAGGATAACAGGAGGGATATATAAGATGACAGACTCATTCCTTCATCAAGGCCTCCCCCTCTCCCTTTGAGAGAGCATCTGCTTTGTACAAAGTGCACACAAGTCTTAGGGAAGGTGACCAACATTCATTCACCCCTCAGATTGTTTATTATCCAGTAGTCCATGCACACGAATAACATGATAGTAGTGATGGAGCTCAGAGAAAGGAGATTTTAAGCTCACAGTAGGGACCTGGGGGGCTGGTTATGTAACAGTGGATCTTTCGGCTGGAATTTGAGAGCAGGAACTTTGGTTTGTAGCAAGAGATATTTCTTGTGTACCAAGAAAAGAGAACCAAAGTCCAGAGCTGAGAAGGCAATACCATATTCAGAGAATGCTCAGAGACAGGGCTTTACAGAATGGATGGAGACCTGGTCTCTGAAGCATCTGCCTGAGTGGAGGGTGTAGACACCCTGAGCAAAGTTCTTGAAGAGCCACATTTAAAGTCATTTTAATATCCCTTCAAGACTGGTTTCAAATGCCTGGCACACAGTAGGTGCTCAATGAATATTTTTTGATGAAAGGAGTGAATTGCACAATGTAAAAGGTAAAGTGATTTCATAGCATCGCAGGATTACCCACCAATTAGTCTGAAGTTGAATTGTAAGCATAGTTATAGAACATGTTAGCCCTCAATTCTTAGACTGAATTCCAAACATTAAAATGCTGGACTTGCTCTTGGGAAGTGACCAAGGATGACCCCGAGTGCTTGTAGCGGGCTCCCTTATGTCTAGCCTATATCTGCTGATACGAACTATCTTTGCTTGGACGGTGCGAGGTCTTTTCTTGTTTGAATTGAAAATGACAATGAGAACTACAAACGCCAGCACCTTAGATTTACCCATATATCCATAAAAGCCTAGCAACCAAGGGTATTATCTTTATTTGGAAAAAGTAGAACACTTTTAAGGTTCAGAAATATATATATATAAATTGGGTTCTGAAATGGTCATTTTTTTCCCCCTCAGCTATGCCATTATAGTGATCAGCCAAGCTTCGGTAAGGTAAATACTTTTGGAAAATAAGTGGAAATTTGCTGCAAATCAGTCCCTTTTGTGCATGGCCGCGGGAGCATGTTGAAATGTTTGGACACTAATACCCATTCATTTTCTTGGCTCCATAAATAAAAGCCGCCAGCTCTGTGGCGGCCGTGAAATGGTATTCTTCAGGGCCCAGCAGGAACCCCCATCCTTATTACCACTGCAGGGGGCAGGACAGGCCCAAAATAGCAAGACAACTAAATCAAGACATTTTCAATGTCTAACAAAATGACTGTGTTTTAGAAAGAAGCAAAAGGTTGGAAAAAATTGGACAGCTTTTGTACTTAGTGTAATACCTTTGTTAAAAGAGTTCAGACGGGAAAAAGGAATCTTTTAAAAATGCATAAGCATATTTCTGAATATCATTTAAAATCTCCAAAGATCTTATGAAACTGTAAATCGGATGCACTGATGTAAGTCATCAGAGGATTCAAGCCGAAGACAGATTCCATTCAGGGACCGTGAATTATCACGGGGGCCAGCAGAAGAATTGGGTCTGTCTTATTGTGTGTGTGGTTTGATGAGGGGGACTTCAAAAGGAGGTCAGGGAAGCTATTGAAGGAATCTGAGCAGCCAGTTTGGACTGCAAATCTTTCTCAAATTAAAAAAAAAAATTAAAGTAAATAGTCTAGTAACGTGTTTTAGCCATTACCTTCTTAGTCTTCCAAGAGAAAAATTAGCAAAAGTATTTCCTAAGAGTCCTAAAGGGCTGAAAGGGGACCATTGGAGGAAAAAAGTGTTTGGAAGATATTTCTGGATTCCCTTCCTCTCCCTGCCACCCTGTCCTCCCAGTTAAGAAGTACTGTTCACCCATTTTGAATAAACTATTAATTCCTTTTGTTGTCATATATTCCATAAACAAGTATCCAGTCCAATGACAATTAGTACTGAATTCTTTTACATGGTGCAGGGCAACCCGACTGACATTCTTATAATTAAGCATATAAATGTAACTCATAATTCTGACACAAACCAGTCATTTTATGTAGTATAACTCAAAGGGTTTCCTCAAAGTGTAAACACCATAAGACTGTTGCCAGATTCCTCAAAGTTAACATGCCACTCAAATCGAAAGCACAGGTCTTTTGGATTTTTGAAAGTTGATAAACAAAGAGAAAACTCTCTCCCGCTCCCCACCCCTTCCAATCTCATCCTCAGTCTTTTATGACTCCGACTTTAATGAGAGCCATAAACATTACCTTGCCTAATAAAAATTCCAGTATTTCAGAGCTGGCTCGGAGAATGTAAACCACATCTGGTGACAACTGGAGCTAATTAATATCTTTATAGGTGTCTTCCATCCGCTGGAGTTTAAACAGAAATAGTCAGGGGTGCTTACATCAAAGCCCGAGGCAATCGAGGGCTGCTTGCTTTCCAGTCTGAAATGATAACAAGTAGACCAATTTTTACAGGAGTGTAAAAGCTAAGTGTAGAGATGGTTCACGCAGAGAAGCACTTTGCCCCACTCTTCTTGCATTTCTGTCCTCATGTGCCTGCTTTGGGCTAGCCTGGCCAGGGACTTAGACATATGGACAGGCAACAGGGGGAAAAAATACGAAAAAGAGGCGGGGAAGGTGAGGAATAGCTAGGCTTAGGTTTAGACAAAGCGCACAGTGACCCACACAAACCAGATCTTCTTGCTGAGATCTTGAAAAATCTGCTCTGTGAAGCATTTGCTTGTGGCACAGATAAGGTTTATCTAACTAGACCAAGTGAAAATTAAAAAGCAAGATGAACAAGCCCAACTGGTGCTAATATGTGTTTTGAAGCGTACCAATCGGCCGAGTGCAATGTCGCAGCCCTAGGCTAAACATGCAGGTGGTCAAGGGACTTCTTTTTCAAAGGTTACCCTACAAAGAGCATGCCAGCCTTCTCCGTCAATATGGGCCAGTACCCCGGGAGCTCCCGGACAATCAGAAAATAATGACATCAACCTGACCATGGTTAAGTGCATAACATGCTGAAGGTTCACGGATGTGTAGTCTGGAACAATAAAGAAAAAATAAAGACGCTTGCTTGGCGGGCCCCAGCTGTTATTAGCCATGCTGTGAGATCAAGGCAAGGTATGATATGGACTGCCATTTCAATTGGGACCAGGTTAATCTCTCAATTGGAGGAGAAGAAAAACAACAACAGAAAAGCAGCTCTCAGAACGAATAGAGGGGACAAATGACAATATCTTTATTTGCATAATCTGTGTTTAACCCTTTACTAATAGAGACCACATTTCCTTCAAAGAAGCTTAATTTTCTTTAGACTTGTGGGCAGAGAGCTCTAACACCTCAAAGTTCAGCCAATGAGCACACTATCTAATATTCATTTAATATGTATTGCTGAGACTTACGGCTTAGTGGGGGGAAACTCTAACCGTGTAGATTAAAAGTGACAGGCATCTCTTAAGGGAAATACCACCATTGGAATGTATTCTGGTCTGGCTTCCACTGCTGACTTTGTGATCTTCAGAATGTGGCTTAATCTCTCAGCTTTAGCTTCCTTACTTGGAGAAAGGGTTAGATTTAAGTAAGAGAGTTGGAAATTAAGTAAGCCTCCCACAAAAATGTTGTTTGAGAAATTTATTTAAAAGCCCAAAGAGCTGTTTGTGAGCTCAAAAGGAAGACAGAATTGCTAATAGCACACTCTGATGTAGAGGCAATACTCTGTGTGTGTGAGAGAGAGACAGAGAGGGAGAGTGTGAGAGTGTGCATTCTAGAAGGTGAGGAGGATCATGGGAGATGGGGGCAGCAAAGAAATACGTGAATTAAAATCTTGCAAGAGTGTGGTCAGTGAAACTGGAATTTCTTGTGAGGAAGGACTCAGTTTTCAGGCCTTAGTGTTTGTTTTTCGATTTATCATTTCTTGCACCATTTCTATCTACATTATGTCTTTTACTTCCAAAATAAAAAATGAGGGCAAGGAACTTTGCGAATCTAATCTATATAATAATTCACATTACCACTTAGAAATGAAACTAGAGAAAGATATTTAAACTTGTTTCTAGTTCAACAGAGGAGCCTGTTTTCAGGTTCCAGTGCTACTTCTCAACTTGGTTCATTGGTTGTGCTATTCTGGATTTGTAAACAGGTGATGGGCTGGAGACAGGTGCACATACATGTTGTATAATTTTTTTTTATATCATCAACTGTGGTCACGTCTCTACAAATAAACTGCTTTGAATAGTCATGTTGAAGAATTCTTTTTTCTCCAGTTATCTACTTTTGTTTATTTACAAAGGTATTACAATGAAAAGTATACTTGAGTAGAAAAGTTTGCATAATCTTAGCTTCCAGCTCAAGGAGAATATCTGTTTTAACACAGTTATTTATCCTCGTATCTTATTTATGTTATTGGTTCTCTTCTATTTATCCTTGTATTTTTCTTTATTATAGAGTCAAGATCATGTCATATGTAAAGTATGCTATACTTTTTTCCTCAGTCAATATTATACATATATATATATATAATATTACTAGAAGCTTTATAAATATATTTTTTATTTGACCACTTAATATTTCATCTTCTGAACATTTTGGGTTATATAAAATATTTTATTTAATATTAAAATAATAATTCTGTAAATAATAATGCAATTAAGTCATTTTGTTTAAGGCCTTTGTTCATCTGAGATTTTTTTCCTTAAGATAAATTTCTGCTAGAAGGGCAGAGTCAACTCTTTAAAAGCAACAGATTTAGTTACTAGAAACCCAAACCAATGGGAAAGAGACCAATGACTTAACACAGTCTTGTACATATATAGATTCCTATATAAAAATCTCATGGGAACAGTGAACTCAATAACTACAATAGATACACACATATAAAAAATAAAAAGCAACCCAAACACAACATTAAAGATGGTCATCAAACCACAAGAGAAGAGAACAAAAGAAGGGAAGAAAAAAGACCTGCAAAACCAAACCCAAAACAATTAAGAAAATGGAGATGGTAGCATACATATCGATAATTGCCTTAAATGTAAATGTATTAAATGCTGCAACCAAAAGACAGAGACTGGCTGAATGGATGCAGAAATAAGACATACATATATAAATCCTATTTTAAAAAGCACACACACAAATATTTTTAGCTTTAGCTCCAATAATAAAAAAGAAGATATATAATACTTCAAAAACACATTTAAATAGGCCTTTCCTGCCTAGTTGTCAGAATAGGCAGTATATCACACAGACAGAAATTAGCCTCTGTGAGAACTGTTCACCCCATTATTGGAAACAGTGTTAACCAACCTGCTAGCTAGCCAATCCCTGGACTTTTGTTCATTGGCATAGTTGTCCGACTATTTAATGAAGCTTGTGGTAGAAGAGAATAGAAATCTCTTTTACTGTGCTTATGGTTAGATGTGTCCAGGAAAGGCCTATTTAAACTTTTTGTGGTATAGGAATCTCTTCTACTATACTTACAGTTAGATGTGTCCCAGAAATTTTCTATGGTTAGATGTGTTGCATAAAACTTCTGGCATTATGAGTGACTTTATATATATATATATTTTTACTTTAACTCACAGAATTATACTTCAGAGTATTTTTGGTTTTGATCTCATGATCATAGCCTGAGAACATAATGGACAATAGTATTCAAAAGTTATATGCTGTCATTTTTATAAATTCCTTCTAAACAAAACAAATATTTTTTGTTTGGGTTTTCCAGCATTTTAATTATCTAAAGTAGCTTTGGATCTTTAAAAACTTCGTGTGCCAAAGCTAGTTGTCTGTTTACATTATACATTCATGAAACATTTGACAAGTTTATCCAAGATGGAAGTTGATTGTGGGTCAACAGAGTTGTGAATACTCCAAAACACAAAGACTGAACCCCAAGAAGTGTAAGACTCAATATGATGAGAAAGTAACCCATAAAGAATATATTTTTCTTTGAACAAAAGAACCATGGCTTATCTGTTTGAATAGTGTCTATTAAAGCTCTCTTTTAACATTATCTGTTAGATAAAAATGTCACAGATTAGGTGAAAGAAAAGGAAGAAAGATGGGGAGAAAAACTAGGAAGTGAGGCATGAGAAGTACCCTTTTGTCTTTTAGAGATAAAATGTAAACCCTTAAAAGTTTGTTTGTTAAAATAATAAACTGAGGCGTGGACAATTAATTTTTAGACTCTTTGTCTAAGGATTTAAAAAAGAAAAATATGTTGAAATGAAATGATAGAAACAGCTATCGTCAGTTAGACTTTCAGTTCATCTAATTAAAGAACAGATGATCCCATGGACTGCAGCATGCCAGGCCTTCTTGTCCATCACCAACTCCCAGAGTTTGCTCAAACTCATGTCCATAGAGTTGGTGACGCCATCAAACCATCTCATTCTCCGTTGTCCCTCTTCTCCTCCTGCCTTCAATCTTTCCCAGCATCAGGGTCTTTTCCAAGGAGTGAGTTCTTTGCATCAGGTGGCCAAAGTATTGTAGCTTCAGCTTCAGCTTCAGTCTTTCCAAAGAACACCCAGCACTGATCTCCTTTAGGATGGACTGGTTGGATCTCCTTGCTGTCCAAGGGACCCTCAAGTCTTTCTCTGTTATTTCATAAGGAACTATTATTTCACAGAATTGCCATTAAGTCATTCCAGTAAAAATGACTATCACCCTAAATTAGATGAGGTTTTGTATTATGAAAGACATAAAATAAATTATATAGGTTAAAATAGCATCTCTCAACTTTCTCCTATTTCATTTTCACCAATTTTCATTGTCAATGTGCTTTTTATTCAAATGGGAAATCAGACAAAATTTAGTAGTTAAGTCATCATTTTGCTTCCCTGGCAAATAAACTAATTTCAAAAATATATTAAATCCTATCTCATTTCATGCAGAACTTATATATAGTCACAGTTTGGTGTTGAGTGATAGGTAAACCACATAGTATCTCTAAAGAAGTAGGTCAAATCTGAAATGGCTCCAAACCATTCTGGTCTGGAAACTTCACAATTATGTTTCATCATGAAGCCTCCATTATATTATATTATATATATATATATATATATATATATATATATATATATATATATAAAAATCATAAGCATCTTCAATAATTATGCCATGGTTAGTTGTAGCCTGGAAACTTTACAAATATGCTTCATCATGAAGCCTTTAGTGTAATATATGTATATAAATCATAAGCATCTTCAATAATTATGCCATGGTTAGTTGTAGCCTGCAAACTTTACAAATATGCTTCATCATGAAGCCTTTAGTGTAATATATATAATACATATCATAAGCATCTTCAATAATTATGCCATAGTTAGTTGTAGCCTGGAAACTTTACAAATATGCTTCATCATGAAGCCTTTAGTGTAATATATGTATATAAATCATAAGCATCTTCAATAATTATGCCATGGTTAGTTGTAGCCTGCAAACTTTACAAATATGCTTCATCATGAAGCCTTTAGTGTAATATATATAATATATATCATAAGCATCTTCAATAATTATGCCATGGTTAGTTGTAGCCTGGAAACTTTACAAATATGCTTCATCATGAAGACTTTAGTGTAATATATGTCTATAAATCATAAGCATCTTCAATAATTATGCCATGGTTAGTTGTAGCCTGCAAACTTTACAAATATGCTTCATCATGAAGCCTTTAGTGTAATATATATAATATATATCATAAGCATCTTCAATAATTATGCCATGCTTAGCCTCTCAATCATACCCAACTCTTCATGACCCTGTGGACTGTAGCCCGTCAGGCTCCTCTGTCCATGGGGATTCTCCAGGCAGGAATACTAAAGTGGGTAGCTTATCCCTTCTCCAGGGGATCTTCCTAATTCAGGGATCGAAGTCAGGTCTCCTGCATTGCAGGCAGATTCTTTACCAGCTAAACTACCATGGAAAGAAAGAAAATGAAGTCGCTCAGTCGTGTCCGACTCTTTGCTACCCCATGGACTGTAACCTATCAGGCTTCTCCGCCCATGGGGTTTTCCAGGCAAGAATACTGGAGTGGGTTGCCATTTCCTTATCCAGGGGATCTTCCCAACCCTGGGTCTCCCACATTTTTGGCAGATGCTTTATCATCTGAGCCACCAGGTAAGCCCTCAATAATTAAAACATCATCTGATTTTTGTCTCATTCATTTATTCTTTCTTCAGATATTTATTATTGAGGAGTTTTATTATCAAGTTCTACACTGGAAGGACAAAAGCAATTATACTACTATATCTTCTATTATCCAAGTGGGAATTTTGCTTCATTAACTAAATGAAGAGGTGGGATTCAAGGTGAGCAAGAATAAAAAGAGGACCAGGAGAGGGATGGACTTTTATGGAATATGTACTCTGTTTTAGAAATTTATGCATTGTCATATTAACATCATTCTCACCACAGCATTTACGCATCAGTATTTTCACCTATTTTAGAGACGAAGAAACAAATAATCAAAAAGGGGAGGTCACTTTTTAGAGGTCAGAGTTCCAGTGTGCAAATTAGAATCCAGAAATGTTTGCTTGAGTTCAAAATCTTTTGTTCCATTAGCATGTTACCTATTAACAAATCACTGATGTTACTTAGATTTCTAGGGAATACTGCATAAAACTCATATTGTTGTTTTTCTGCTAATAAGATAATGAAGACTCGAATTCATTTTCTAACTGGATTCACTATGACTTTCAACATAGCAAATACTGACTGCCTTCCTATACTTTAAAACTTTCTTGTATCACCACTACCTTGAGGAAGGACACTTGTATCCCCTGCCATCCCCCACAACATAAATAATACTCTCCTGAAAAACATTTCTAAAGTCAATGTGCAACAAAATCAAGGCCCAGTCGAACTTCTTAAAAACCAGAAAACTTGTCCTCATTTAAGTATCTCCTCTAGCCTCTCTGTAATTACCTGCAGAATTCTATGTATGGGAGGTTAATACAAATGATTAGAAGGAACTGAATCAATTTTTGTTTCATCATTCGGCTTTTCATATTGGCAAACTTCTATCTAAACACAACTTTTGATTTTTACAGAAAAAAATATGAAGGAAAAAAAATCAAAGATGATGGGCTTTTATTGTTTTTCATCTTAAATCACCATTTGCAACATATTTCCTTTTCTTTTGAAAGCAAAAATTTGTGGCCTTAGGTTTAAAAGGATCTGGAAAACTGAGTGAACCAAGAACTGAGTCGAACCAAGAATGCTGAGAATAGAAAAATCTGTTTATCTGTATCTGCAAGATTCCACAGCTCCCTGGACAATCCTCCCCCTCACCCCCCGTAAGAGGCCACCTGTAAGAGAATAAGACCTTCTGCCTCTGGGAGGTGTTTTGCCTCTATACACTATAGTCAGACAGCCAGCGCACATTCTGTGCTGTGCCAAACCTGAGGATGGCTTTTCTGAAGTGTACACCTGTCTATTAGGAATGGCAACGAGGCTCCCAACTCATTTTATATAGGCTACGGCACAGCAGTGGATGTTAATGACTTTGGAGTGTTTTGTCTTTGACAACAAGCTGGAATCTTGACTATGCAATTGACTGCAACTACATAAATTGCTATTTGGAATGAATCTTAATATATAACACTTGTGTATATGAATACAGCGCGCTGCACTTTCCCCATACGATCATGGTTGTTAACATTCTACCCATTTTAAGTGAGCAAATTTGAATAAAATGGCTGCGTAATACATTCTGTGTTAACATCAGCTATTTAAAAAGCCCAAGGATTAAAAGTTAATTCCATCCTTTTAATTCAAGGGACATATAAATGGCATTATGGGTAGAGCCAACTCCTTTTTTATCAGTCCTTTCATGCCGCCTCCTCACTAATTCTTGGTTGTTCAAATGCTACCTACATAATAAAAGCCTTGAGTTAATTTACTAAGATTTTACACCAGTGCATATGAAAGGAAGGAAAGTGCTAAACAAGGCAATTAGCACTCTGTTTAGTGCACTCCCAAAATAAATGTAGGCAATTTACAATTTGGCAAATGGCACTCGATCCAGATCCAACTCATTTATGCCTAAGGGGGTGGTACAGTTCATTAGGGGGAAAAAGTGTTTATATATATTATGCTATTGAGGCCCAACCCATTTTGTACTCTAGCAACAGATGTGACTCCTCCTGAGGTTTATTAGTGTTTCTTGCAGAAAAATGCCAAAGTACTATCATGCTTTCAAACAAATGGTCCAAAAAAGAGTGCCTTTTACTATGGAGTCTTAGTAGCTTGCTTTACAAGATGAGGGGTATATACATGCATGGAGGGGATGGTTAGCAAAGCTTAAGAGTTATGAGTTGAAGCGTCTTTTGTGGCTCTTGAAGCCTGCATTTCCACTCGGATTCCAGTTGCCATCAGGTCTGCTGGAACTGTTCATTTGAAGTACTACTGACTGCTTCTTAATTGACAGGAAGGTTGCTCCAAGCTTTTCATGTTTATTCTTGTAAGCCTCTTATTAGTGCAAAAATAATAAATGTTGTTCATGCAGAATCACCACCAACATTAATATTTAAGATGCTAGAATGATAAAGGTTAAACATATGTTTAGATTGCCTCTGAACAAAGAGCTCTACAAAATAGTTCAGAAGCATAACGATGGGCCAAACTTGGAATTAGCATGCCCCCGTCCAAGGCTCTCATTCTTTGGGATTCACTCTTTCTTTTGGGAAGGTGAAGTTCCTGCATTTCCCTGTCACTTATTACTGCCATCAGGAATTTGGATTCCTTCTGGAAAGAACATATGAAGACATTGACATCTGAGGAAGGAAGGCACCATAAAATCCACCAGCTTTCCCTGTATTTTTGTTTATTTCTGAGTCTATATAGTTCCACTCCATGATTTAAAAAAAAAAAAAAAGACGAGGCAAGGTAAAAGCATTCTTTTGTGCCCTCTAGCTGCTGGAAGCATACATGGAAAATAAAATTCTCTGATGATTAAATTCACCTAATCTGGCTTAGGAGGAAAAAAAAACAACACTGCTATTCCTGAGTGAAATTTCTTTTCCTTTATTAAAAAAAAAATACCAAAAGAAAAAAGTTTACCTTCTTGAATTAATTGCACTTTGATTTTCACAAGACGAAACAGAATAATAATTCAAGAGGGATTCTCAGAAAATGAAACTGGTATTTCACTTCTCTCAAGCAGCTGATTAATAAGATGGAAATTTTGGACAATGGATTGCTTTGACTATTGGGCACTGATTTTAAATCTGTTTCTAAAGGAAGTTGAGTAAAGATTGCCATTCAGAGCGATTCTGG
Organism: Dama dama; assembly: GCF_033118175.1. Classification (NCBI taxonomy): domain Eukaryota; kingdom Metazoa; phylum Chordata; class Mammalia; order Artiodactyla; family Cervidae; genus Dama; species Dama dama. Next base: position 19,177,278 of record NC_083693.1, on the reverse strand, counting down.
TTTGTTTGTTTGTTTTAGAAATATTACAGTGCCTTTTAGAATTGATGACCAAGCTAGGATGCATATGCCTGCTTATGAAAATGAATGGCGTGGGTGTACTTCATTTATATGTAACCTTCTGCTTTAAGGTCACACTTTGCATGTAATGTTGTTATCTAAATGAGTCCTTCAGAAAATGTTGAACTTGTGCATGGCAGTCCTGATAGCAATTTGGGCTACAAGCCTTTAAATCTAGGCTACATTTCCAATATAAAAGTCAGCACACACATGGCTCCTTCGCCACGGAAGAGGACGACATTTGGTGGAGGTGGAATAAATGGCTTACTTGGGGGAATGATTTCACAAAGGAAGGATCCGAATGCCCTATTTACTACACAATTCATGTGTGGTGAAGAAAACTCTTGTGGCTTAGCACATACATGCTGCCCAGAATTGTGGGGAGAAGGAAAAAGAAGAAGAAGAAAAAAAGAGGAATAGTTTGAAATTTGCAGAAGTATTTAAAAAATCTCCCCAGCTTTCCTAAAGCATATGGTTTTCCAAGTGCCCTACATCTTTAGGTGCATCTTGGAGGGTGTGAGTGTGGGGAAGGGGGGAATGGATGGGAAGGGAATTGAACTGTTGAATGATTCAAGGAAATATATCAGAACATCGCCACCTCCCCACCCCCTAAAGTGAATGCGCAGCTCAGAGGACATAGCTGATGAGTCTCACAGCCGTTCCCAGTAATTCCTGAGACAGTGGAGAGTTCACCATAAAGGGCTTAATCTCAACAGATGTTCTAAGTGGCACCTCCTGAGTCGCTCTTGTGTGGTGGAGAAATACAGAAATCAAGCTAAATCAAATTAGTCAGCAGAGGAAGAAAATAAAGGTCAGGTCCACCAGCATCTGAATAAACAGCCTATGCCAATATGGCCATCTTCAGTCAGGAACTAATTAAGGGCTGATTGTCCTTCTCAGTGAAACCTCAAAAATGCATGGTGCTGAATTATTAAAAACAACACACACACACACACACACACACACACACACACACACACAATACCAAAACCCCCACACTCTGCAGCACGCCAGATGAAAAGATAGGGGACCATAATATCCCACGGAATTGTCTCTCTTGGCTAGAGATAGTCCCTCAATCGCCAGCTTTCTTTGTTTTGATGACAATTTTTCTTCCTTTAAGAGAGCAGAAAGTATGCTCGAAGGCTGTCCTGTGTTACAACTCCTTTACCTTTGTCTGCCTATCTCAGCTGGTATTTAATTGGTCAGCAATAGGAGGGAAGTCTCCTTTGAGGTAATGAATATTGACTGTTTATGTTGAAATGTCAGTGTGAAAAGAAAGCCCAGCGCCAAAGAGGGAGAACCCAGTGTGAGCGTCTCCGACACAAAAGAGACACCAGTGAAATGGAGGCATTGAAAAGCAAAGCAGCTGAAATTCAAAGAAGAGATGAAACAGAAATGGCCTACATGTGTGGGAATTTTAAGCTAGCCGTTGACAGGTGAAGAAGTCATTATTCTACCTGTTAGAACCAAATGGGACTGTGTGCTTTTCCTAAAATGACACAGAGGCCGTGACTCACAGAACTGTTTTAATTGAGAAGCCCTCCTCATCTTTGAAGGAATAATTTTTGTTCCATAAAGGGAGATGGGGCAAATCTAACAGTTAATCATTATATGGATTCCACCCCGCAGACCAGGAAAAAGAGGGGAGTTCTGTGGCAGGCAGAGCCCTCTCTTGAAAGGGTGAGGTTCTGAATTTTCACACGAACCTCTGGATGCAAAAAGTTTTGTCTGCAGTAATTAGAGATTCAAAGGTAAAAAAAAAAAAAGAAAGGGAGAGGCGAGTAGAATCTGCTCATTAGATCAGATGGGCTGAGAACATTATCATTTAATACTCTGGGACCTTATATTTTGGTGTAATTTGTAATTTGACGGTGGCCCTGAGCTGACAGCTGAGACGGCATCTCTTTAACCCTTTCGGCTCTGGGCAATCACATCCACGTTTAAGGTGGGTTTTGCCGGCAGGCTTGGCTTTATTCACCCATGATGGATTTTATGTCACTGTATGAATTGGATTTTCCATTCTTATGTTTCCCCCAAATGGTGACCAGCCAGTGAGTAATATCAGAAAAAAAACCCAGCGAAGCAGAGAATTTCGAAATGATTTAAATGCGTAGGAGGTTCTGAACGGTGCCAAGTTTTTAAATCTGGGCCGCCTCCTCTCCACCCCACTTTGGGCCTCAGGACCATTTTGCAAATTCACGATGGCCACAAGTATTGTATTTCTTGCCGTTTTACAGTGTAAAAGAAGAGGGAGGGAAACAAAGAGACAACTATGTAACTATTGAGTCACACTCATGGGAAAAATAAAAAGACTGAAGAAGCGAGATAAACAGAAAACTTGAGTTTCTGGTCCCATGAATAGGCAGTTGTATTTACAGGGTGGCTTTACCATTTACAGATTTAAAGTTCACATACTTGAACTTGATCATCATGAGGACCCCATCATCGCAAATTTCTGAGGCAAGAGCTCATTACCTTTCTCTCCAGATTGCTGCCTAATGCAGAAAGGGTTCCCTGTTTTTATTGCCCAAGCATTCGATGATGTTTTTTTTTTTTAAAGCCCAGTAAATAAAATATGACATCTTGAGTCACACCCCGTGTCATACTTGAACCCTAACCCGTGACACTCACCTAACTCGAACTAACAAGCTGCCTGCCCCAGGAAGAGTGCTACTTCTTCATTAGCAAGATCCATTTCACCTTTAAAAACCCTGGCTTCCTGTTTGCATTAAGCCAGATTGAGATGTCTTGGGTCTCTCAATGACATTTAGGAATCCTCCAGGACAAAAAAAGGAAGTCATTGCGTCTCCAGTTCACCTGCAAAGAAGATGTCATTAAAAGAGGAAGCAAAATGAAACCCTGTCAACTTGTTAGGGCCCAAAAGGTAATTCTGCCATCAAATACGGAGTGGGGGAGTGATACAGAATCCTATTATTACTGACACGATAGGACCTACCAGAGTCAAAGGTGTCCAGTGCCAGAAAAGTTCAGGTGTTGCTAAATTCATTAAGGTGTCAGTTTGAGAAGATGTGATATCATTCCTGTTGTCTGCGGAGATGAAAACTGGAATCTGCTTGCTCCTGTCAACACACTATCATCTTAATTTCGTTTGCTCTGCACCTGATTTGCCATCTGTACAGGGTTAAGGGCCATGGGCGATAGCTTCTTAAAAGGCTACTAATATTTGACATATATCATTTTAATTTACCCTTTTCACCACCACTCCCACCCCCCCCCCCAAAAATGTTGCTAAGTCAACACTACTTGTGATAGTTTGCTTGCTAGATTTTTGCTAATGAGGGTGGAAGAAGGACAATAAATCTCTTCTGTTCTTTTATTTCTAATATTAAAGATAAATGTACTTCCTTTTCTTTATAAGATTATGTGCTTCCCTATCACTGTGATAAATTTTGATAGGAATTTGACATTTAAATCTGCAGACATTGGAGAGGTTCTTTCCAGATTCATTTATGTACAGTTTCTTCAAATTTTATTTCAATAGGTTCTTTTGAAAATGTGAGAGACTTTGTAAAGGATGCAAATGACTGGTATGCCTTTGACATGATAAAGAACGTTTATTTGGCAACTTTTATCCAAAAGTATTAGGTGGGTACAGTATAGAAAGCAAAATATGCTATAAACCATTTTGTGAATAAAACAAATCACATTTAAATTAATATATTGTCAGAAGATATAGCACTTATTTTTCAAAAAATATGTGTTACAGATGATGGTTTTAAAGACAGACCACATTATAATAAGTTATTTTTTGCAAATTTCAAATTTGAAATATCATACCAATGTAATCAACTTTCAGTAAACTCTGGATTAGTTCAAAATAGTGAAATTACCATTTTTTTAAAGATATTTTTGATGTGCACCATTTTTAGTTTTTGTTGAATTTATTACAATATTGCTTCTGTTGTTTTATGGTGTTTTTTTTTTTTTTTTGGCCCTGAGGCATGTGGGGTCTTGGATCCCCAACCAGGGATTGAACCCTCAGTGCCTGCATTGGAAGGTGAAGTCTTACCCACCGAATTGCAAGGAAAGTCCTGGAAACAACCATTTTCAGAGGGTTTTTATGCTTAGTTCAAGGCAATATTTATTCTCTTGATTTGTTTTTTGAAGGATTGAGGGGAGTTTTTTTTGTGCAATTTTCTTCTATAAAACATCAGTGGTCAAATAATGATGGGGAAATAACAAACACCCATCCTAGCCAAGACCATAGTGTAATTTCTATGAAAGTAACTTGAATGCTTTTCTAAGTATTCGTATTTGTTTTATTTGCAAAGGGTTTGAGCTTTGGAAACACACTGTATCGTTATTCTCATGCCTTTGACATTAATCAAATGTAACATTATTTTATACATAGGAAAATAATATGGCACTTTTAAAATAACTGTACAGGTCCACACTGCTGGCAAATGTGGAATCTGGTTGCCCTCCTTCATGTGTGTTCAGATTATATTTCTAAACTTCCCCTATCTACCTCCACTACTGTGTTCTTCTATCACTCTCCTCAGCATAGAAGAGAAAAGTACTTTCTTAAGGCACAGAAAAAAATCCACCTGCAAACAAATATATTAATGCTCACTAAACCTTGTCTTTTCCTTTCTCCAACTGTGTCCGTTAAAAATCCAAATACTTTCCTAAGACTGTCAAGTCTGTTTCAAAAGGGGACTTCCCTAGTTTTGAAACATGAAAACTTTTATTTCTAAGCAGTCTATTTACATGTTAAAGAAGTCTGAGGGTTAAAAACGACCATAAATAATATTTGTAAGGTGCACATACACGCACGGCTGCATTAATGATCTCCTGATCAATTAAACACTTTGTTATTTTCACCACAGCCCTAGACCAAGATGTGATTTTTCAGACCGCCATACCATCCTGAGTGTCCATGAGTGTACTATTATGCGGCTTGTAGACTTTCTATGCAGGAGACACGGAGGGTTGCAAAAATTGAGCTTTTTGCAGGCAGCTGCTGTGGGAACTCGGGTTAGCAGGGCTTGCTTTCATTGATATATGGAGCATTTAACCTAGTGAGAAGCACAGAGGTGGTGGGAAGGCTCCCGCTGGACGAGTTTTTCAAGTTGATCCTGGTGGTTGTATTGTCGGTCCCTCTGGGCACCAGGCGGGGGGGCTCACACTCTGGACTTTCACTTGTAGGAAGAAAGAAAATCAATCTTCGTGCCCCAAAGATGGAATTGCTGAAGCAGAAAGTCACTGAGGCATTGGAGTCTTGTAGGGAAGACTCTGAGGAAATGGCTTCAGGCTTCAAGCAAGATGCTGAACTCCATCAGCCCTCTCTGGAGACACAGGGGGGCTCCAAGAGAAATAGAAAGGGTGTGTATTGGCTCTGAGTTGGCGTGCCTTTTGATCGAGAAAGAGGAAAAAAATAGCTGAAATTGGAGATGGATCTGTATATTGGAAAAATAAATATAACTGAAATGCTTTTTTCTTTATTTGCTAGAATGTGACTTGTACCCTACTCAGGAAAAAAAAAAATTGCTCAGATTACATCAATCATTTTCCAGAAGGGTTGTCATAACTCTTTTTATATGTATCAAAGTTTGCATAGAGCACTTTTTGTTTAAAGGTATTATTTGATAATAGTGATTGTTTGATGTAACATCCCTCAACCTGAAGACTGCCAAAGCATTCTGCAGCTAAAATCATTAACAAAATACTCTAAATTACATACCCTAATATAGTCAGTGACCGAATTGCCGTTACTACTTGGGAAGGCAATGCATTTATTGAAAAGAACCATTTTAATGAAGGGATCATTTTAAGACCAAGAATAAAAGGTGCAAGAGTTTTTCACAGAAGCATTCAGTGTCAATACTGGCCTTGTTGCTGAATTCTCTTGCTCTTTGAAAGCCCAACCATTGTTTTGGGAGTGTCCATTTGTGGCACAGGAAGATGAAAGCTTCCAAGACCCAGATGAGGGTACCTGGCTGCACTATCTCCTAAACTTTGAGATTTAGCTTTCATTTTTGGTTCCTACAAAACCATCCACAATTATGCAAATTCACTGGCTCCATCTCTTCAATATAATAGAAAAGAAAATCGTTTGTATAGTCAGTAATAGTAACTGCGATGATCTCTAAATTTTTTCACTTTGCTTAGAACTTCCAAAACTCTTTTACTTACCCAGCTGCTCTCAAATCTGCTGCCCTGTGGCAACCTAGGGGCGTGGGGTGGAGAGGGAGGTGGGAGGGAGGTTCTAGAGGGACGGGCCATGTGCCATATGTATACCTCTGGCATGATATGATTCATGTTGATGTATAGCGGAAACAATCACAACATTGTAAAGCAATTTTCCCCCAGTTAGATATAAGTAAATAAGTAAAAAAGAAGGGCAGATCATCAAGAGAAGAATGCTACTTTCATATTATTTTAAATAGTTTAAATCTGTTTGTACTGTCCTATTGAGAAAGGTACAAAGAAAGTGTTTTTCTGATGGTGCAAGGAGAAAATTTCTTTCTTTTTTTTTTTGGTTTTTAAGCCAGACAGGTAGAATAGTTGTAGGAGCTTTTGAAACCCACCTTTCTTTCACTGCAGCTGTGCTGCTTGCAAAGGATCCAGGAAGAGCTCTGGAGGTGCTGACTTTTTTTTTTTTCCCCACAGTAGGGAAATCTGAGCTTTCAGGAGCGTGAAAAGGCTGAAGCAGGTAAGACCTGATGCTGTCAGGGCATTTTTTGCTTTGACCCCCTCTCTATTCTAAACCTCATCTTCAGACTTGTCCCCAGCAAACCAAATATAGGAAAGCAGTCCTCTGAAAGCTGTGACGTGTAACCACGGCTCCCCCAGACCTGTTTAGAAGGAACATATTCCTTGCTTCATTAATGTGGGTTCACAGGATTGAATGCAAATTCTACTTTTCCTAAACTCTGCGAATCACGCTAGTGACCACATTTCCATTCTTATTCAGTGGGAAAGGACGACCCGTTTCTTTGTTTCTATAAAATGCAGCCACTTGACAGAACATAGAAGGTCAGCAACGGGATGATCTGGTTAGGACACTGGCAGAAACCCACAGTGTATCAAGCTGTCCTGATGCTGAAGCTGGAAAAAATAGGACATAAGCCTCAAGTGGTGCTCAGTTATTGCCAGCACTAAGCTGTGCTTCTGACAATGGCTTTGAGGAGGGAATTATGACATTTAAAAGAATCTCCCCAGCTTTATAAAAAAAGTGAATATCTATAAATATTGATCCAAAATGAGTGCAATGAATAATTTATAGTGAAATACACTTTCTTTGTCTTCCAGTTTTTAAAGCAGCTGTTTTTTTTTTTTTCTAAAATATTATGGTTAGACAACCATATTTTTCCTCTCTCATTTTAGAGCCATTTCTTATTTTTAGAAAAAAAAAAAAAAAGTGTGCTATTTTCAAGAGATGTTTGAAGTTGGGAGAAAAAAAATTCCCAACAATATACATATTACCAAAATGGAAACATATTGTAGATGTTTTAGTTTCAGGGAAAAAAATATAACGTGAAATTTAAAAAAAGTTTATATAATTTGTTGTCATAATTTTGTTGTCTTTGGTGCATATCCTCCTTTTGCAGAATCATTTAAATAACTCATGTTTGCTTGAATAAAAATAGAGATTTCATTTGTTGGAACTAACGATTCCAACCGAAAATATACTCTTGTGTAATGAGAGGAAAATAAACAGGTGCGCTCAGCATCTTTCACAGTGTGTCTGACAAGGGGGCAGATTCGGAAGATGCATTAAATATTCTCAAGCCTCACCAGGAGTTGGGCTTTAATTGATCATGATTCAGGGTCTTTTTTCCGAATGTCTATCAATATTTTCACAAGGGGTCAACATGTATTTCTTCTTTCTCTCTGTAACTCTAGACAGATTCAGAGAAATGAATGCTCACAGTTTTCTTGGAAAAGCCATTGGCTGTTTGTTCATTAGGCTGATAATATGGCTCTAAATTCACTTAGAGAAAAGGGTTTTATTTTGTTTCTTCCCTGTTGAGCTTGTTGTCTCATTCATGTTTGTTGTTTCATTCATGTTTGCTGTTTCTATTGTTTTTAATTTTGCTAGATTTTTTGTTTGACTCATGCAATGGAAAGGATGACAGAAAGAAAGACTTTATTGAGTCTGGAAGTTGTCTCTTTTTGGAAGACTTTTGACAGTTGTGGGTTTTTACACCACAAGCCAGCACTTTTAGTTCATTCAGTCTGGGACTCACCAATCCAAGTAGTGTGTTGTGTTGTATACACCAGTGATTTGTGAAATATTGTTTAGAAGCACGTGGAGTCTGGCAAAATCGAGAATCCATTCATGTTACCCCAAGGAACAGAAAGAGAGAAACTGGGATTAGATTCATGAAGCAGCTGGAAGCCTCTGGACCTGAACGTGTAATCCTAACAATGCCACTGTTTGTTAAATTGATTTTGGGAGAAATTACATTTATCTGTTTGAGCCTCTGTTTTTCTATCTGATCAGTATAGTACTAAGGAGGGGGGTTCTTTTGAACATAAATTGAAATGATACACATACTTCCTGGTGGCTCAGATGGGAAAAAATCTGCCTGCAGTGCAGAAGCCCCAGGTTCGATCTCTGGGTTGGGAAGATCCTCTGGAGAAGGGAATGGCAACTCACTCCAGTATTCCTGCCTGGAGAATTCCATGGACAAAAGGGTCCGGGACCAGGTGGGCTACAGTCCATGGGGTTGCAAAGAGTCCGACCTGATTGAGCACACACACACACACACAGCACAAGTACTTAATAAGGGCTTTCCTGGTGGCTAAGTGGTAAAGAATCTGCCGGCAATGCAGGAGGTGTGGATTTGATCCCTGGGTTAGGAAGATCCCCTGGAGAAGGAAATGGCAACCCACTCCAATATTCTTGCCTGAAAAGTCCCAAGGATAGAGGAGCCTGCTGGGCTACAGTCCAAAAGGTCACAAAAGTGTCAAACATGACTGAGTGATTAAACACACATACACATACACACACACACACACACACACACACACACACACACATGCAGTAGGGAGAGAGAGTTCCTGAAATAGATACCCGCGTATACAACTTCTCTGCTAAAAATCTCTCAAACTCCTAGTTACTCACAGAATGGATCTAAACTCCTTAACTGATGCTCAAAGTACCACCACATGCCCCAGTCTTCCCGTCCTGGTCTGTCTCTGTTTCATGTACTTTGAATTCCAGGCCAATCAGCAGTGTTCCCTCTGCACCCCAGTTCCCCTTTACTGCTTTAGCGCCGCTGTGAATTTTCCTAATCTGAATTCATTTCTTTTTCCTCTCTGCTCCCATAGCACTTTGAACCTGAAACAGTCTTTCCTTCTCTCCCACCGGCTGCATTGTAAATTCCTTAGGGGTAGGTTCTTAGTCCTTTGTATGGAGCCACTTAGAGCTAGCAGGTTATGTCATTGCCTTCAGAATATACCTCTGTCTGTGACTGTCAGAATATACCTCTAGGTAGACCAATCACATAATTTATCACATAAACTGGTGCATTTGTCCATGAAAGATTCTAGACTTGATGAATGCTGGATAACTCAAAGTTGGGGATAAGAATAACAACAGATTAACATTGCTGCTCCAGGGATTTAAAAAATATCAGTGACTCCACTATTGAAAAATCAGCCTACAAAATAATTCTTCGTAACTTCTTGGTTTTGGCTCTGCCTTTGTTTAGGTTGCTGCTACAGTGTGACTCTAGCTCTGTAGGTGTTGAGTGACTTTGCTCATTTTTCTCAATCCCGCAGACCTGTGCATGCTAACAAAAACCTGCTTCTCAACAGTGGGTTGAACTGATATCTGTGTTTGAAGAATGGAATAGGAGTTTAAGAGTTTAAAAATTGGGTTGGTAGCACCAGTATGTTCGTAGCTGGTTGAAATTTAAGCATGTTCACTGCGGATGTTTGCTGGGAGGAGGTTGACTTTGAAAACTATTTGATGACATATTGGATAAATGATTGGGTTTCAGAAATGATTAGGACACACATACAAGATATTTAGTGGGGATTATTGCTCCCAGAATACGTCAGTTTATGACATAAATGACCACCAGGGGAAGTTTCCATATTCCCTTTAGTAATGACTATGGCAACACAGGGTAAGCTGTTTTTGTTCATGCTATTTAAGTCTTGCAATAAATTTGAAGTTGACTACTTGATGAAGTGATTGTTATGTTAAGCAAAATTATGTCTGCAACCCAAGCATCAGGCTTTCTTAAAATCTGTAGTCTTTCCTATGTAAATCTTGTTCTTACTAAGAAAGAAATTTCATAATGTCTTATGTTAATCCCATTATCTCTTGTGGAGTGACTGTTTCTACATGTGGGGGCAGGGGTGGGGGGCATCTGCCATTAAGACTCTGCTACATGAAAACACTTGTGATAGAATGAAAATGTGACAATTGAACAATGCTATTTGCACCATATTTCTCTCATGTCTATATCCCATGCATGGATGTATTGTTTGCATAGAAAGTTTGGACATCATACAACCTTCTCATTTTTTCTTAGCTGTCTGCTTTAGCAGAAGCAAAGCCTAAAGGACATAAATGTCATGTCCCTCAGACAATTGTGTGAATAATTCTCCCTGGGTCCTTTCCTTCTGGGTTTTGGCCTTGGCTCCTGGTGTTCACAGCATTAAGAGGGTTAAAGGTTCTGGCATGGTGAATTTATTGTTGACATCTCACAGTCCTTAAAGGCAGGATCACTAATGGGTGACCTTGGGGTTCGACTATTCCAGACCCAAGAAGATCAAGTCTCACCCCCTCCTGCAAGTGCGGTGACCCCTCTATTCTTACTCTCCTCGGTCTAACCTTTAACTCACTGATCTTTGACTAAAATATTAAGCAAACACCTGCTTGGGGTCTGTGGTCAAAGACTGTGGACTTGAATATCTCCCATAATTTCATGTGAATACGCTGAGGTGATAATCATGAAATGTAGACCAGATCTGTGGACACGTTTACAGTAAGTCATTATATTGTTACTGACCATATGCAACACAGATTCTGTAACAACCCATGTATTTGGTGAATCAGTATTAATCAAATTGATCAGAGTACTAATGAATCATCTGTGGATACACTAGGGCTTCTGTCATTTGCATTAAAATTAACAATAGTGCACCAATATTTATTCCTTATTACTGAAAGAGGACCAAGTCTAAAATTAATTTTAGAATTTCCTAGACTTACTGTTGACAGTAATGCAAAATGCAATAATGTTTAACAGGGATACCAGGAATCATTTGAATGATTAGATGAAAAATATTTGATGAGATCAGCTTGGATAAATTCTGTGCTTTGAGGAAAGAAGGAAGGGTTGTTACATTCAAAATGACTCTGAAGAATTAAAGATAAAAAGAAGCAGCGTAGTTCGTGTTGCTCGGAATTATTTCACTGATATTTTGTAGAAAGCAGTTTCACCTGATATGATGAGATGTCTTAAATGTGAAATTACACCAACAAAAGTTTCTACAAAAGATGGAGGTCTTTCTTTCACTATGAACAGTTAAAGTGTTATTGCAAATAGATATATTTACTAGGCTTCATTCATCTGGTGTAAATTGGTAGGGCTTGTTATAAATCAAGATAAAACTAAATACATTTAAAAAATAAATTTAACCAAATAGTTAAAATTTAGCTATTGCTTATCCAAATGTTTTAAAAATAAATTATATGTTTATGATACATGTCATATGTGTGCATGTGTGCTTAGTCGCTCAGTCATGTCCGACACTTTGCAACCCTTTGAACTGTAGCTCTCCAGGCTCCTCACTCCATGGGTTTTTCTTTCTTTCTTTTTTTTTCCTTTTCCATTTAGAGTTTTTTGCTTTTGTTTTTTTTCCAAGAAAGAATACTGGAGTGAGTTGCTATGCCCTCCTCTAGGGGATCTTCCCAACTCAGAAATCAGCCTATGTCCCATGTGTCTCCAAGGGATCTTCCTGACCCAGGAATTGATCCCACCTCTAATGTGTCTCCTGCATGGCAGGCAGGTTCTTTACCCACTGAACCACTGGGAATCCTCTCCTTGGGAATCTTTCATTAGCTTACAATTCTGTTCTAGCAGGTGAATAAGACTCCACTTCCTGAGAGCACTGACGGGCTTCCCGCATTTCACACCAACATGGAATTTTATAAGCGACAGTAGAAACTTCACACTTTATCCCATATTTACAGATTTATTTAATACTTTATGCTTTTCCTTTTATATTTTTTACCTTTTACTTTTACTCACATACTTTTAAAAGTATTATGTATACTTTTTTCTTGATACACAGCATTCACTTATTTGAATGTTATTAAGTAATCTCTCTCAAAATCACTTAGTCATGTGTGACTCTTTGCAAGCACATAAACTGTAGCCCGCCAGGCTCCTTGGTCCATGGAATTTTCCAGGCAAGAATACTGGAGTGGGTTGCCATTTTCTACTCTGGAGACCGTCCCAAACCAGGGATCGAACCCATGTTTCCTGCTTCTTCTGCACTGGCAAGCAATTTTTTATGACTGAGTCACCTGGAAAGCCCAGGAGTGGTTAGATGGCACAGTAACAAGTGGATTTCTGATAAATTTTAAGATACCTCCAGGAAAAAATTGTTTTCAACTTGCTCACTTTATTTCAGAAGTTCAGCCAATAGGTTCTAAGTTTCAAAAAAATAGAGATCTTAGAAGTGATACGGAAATTATTGGAGGCTTGAGGAAGGTGAGAACAGGGAGGAAAAAGCTGTTGATCCATTCATTTCCTTTTGTTGTCGGCGGTAGGTAAACCTTGGTGCCTCTTCCATCATAATGACTCATGATAAACTGATGGTCTGGCAAAATCCAGAGCCCAGAGAAGGATATTATGAGTTACATGACCAAAGTTTAAAAACACATGTGTCTAAACCTTGGCTTATTTGCCTCCATGAGAAAACTTTCAAATACAAATTTCTGCACCAATACTAGAAAGTGGTTCCTCTTTTCTCAAAGTGTATTTGTTAGTGAAATGATTCAATGATTCAAATTTTGTGAATTAAATAAAAGTGTCTGCTACTAATACTGTAGAGGAAGCCTGAAAATATATTTAGCTAGAACTCATCATAGTTAGATACTAGTATGATTTCTTCTCTGGAAGAAAAGATTTTTAGGTCTATGCCTATGACTAGGGGAAAGCATAGTGTCATTGCTTATTACAAGCAGCTTCAGAAACATAAAGGGTTCTGAGTTTTCACATTAGAAAATTTTAAAAGAAACCAACAATTGAAAACTTTCTTAATGACTACGTATGTATACGTGTATATCAACATATGTGTGTGTGTATATATATACATATATATGTATATATTTGAATGTCTTTTAAAGAACCATAGCCTAGAGTTTTCAAAGAGAAATTTAATGGTATAGGGACAATTTGAAAAGAGCATTCCTGAATGGAAAATGTGCATCAGTCAAAAGCATCAATAAATATGTCTTTTTCATATGCAAATGAAAATTTCTAAAGTAAAAAAGGCATTGTTTTATAAATAGTGAGATAATATTCTTGAAAAAGGTTACCAGTGATTACATAAGTTATCTCCTTCATAAAGAAATTTAGAGCTCACAGTTGCTCTTTTCATTAAAACAGGCTTCGCATCCAGACTCATGCTGAAAGCCAAACTCTGAATTTTAATTAGAGATAATAAATAATTATATCACTCAGGAAACTGAAACTATTAAAGACTGCTGGTACCATACTTCTGTATTTGATGGGTGGGTAGCAAGACACAAATCATATTAAAGGCAATACATTGTGGCTGGAAAATTGGTAATAAATGTGGATAAAGTCTAAAGCTATCCAGATAAAAAAGGAAGTAAGCATTGGATCTGTCACTGTTTTGAGTCCATAAGATCTCAGCTCCTTATTTTGAGGTGATTATAACATTCTCCATTCCCCAAATAAGGTGGTTTCTCTTTTTATTTTTGTTGGGGGATTGAAAGGGAATGGGCAGAGTGAGGTGTAATTTATATTTCCTCCAACCAGAAAGATTAAACTTTTTTTCCTTCCCTCTGCTTTTTTACCCCCCTCTTTTTGAAAGAAAGCACATTGACATCTCAAGAGTAATTACTACCTCAGAGTCAAGGGCAAAAAAAAAAAAATATATATATATATATATATATATATATGTATATGTATATATATATATATATATACTGGAGAGACAGACTTCCCCAACCTCCACAGCCCAGAGGGACCAGCTGATGCAGAGAAAGCAGAGACTTGAACCGTTAGAGCCTGGGTTGGGGCTGACATTGACCTGTGTTGACACCCGGCTTTGTCCCGCCATCTGCACAAATGTGAACTTTGCCTCCCGGACTTGGCTTCTCAATTAACATGTCCAGCTGGGGGAGAATTCCGTCATTTCCCTAATATCCTTATTGCCACTGGCCTGACATATTAATATTAAAAATATACGTGCACAGATCAAGGATTTTCTTAAGCACTTCTGTTTTTATTGCAAATACTAGGCAGGGGGTGAAAGCAGACACAATATAATTTGAAAAGCATAACCCTGATTAGGCACTGATTGGAACGCTGTTATACCTTACATTTAAAACCTTTTTATTATTAGAGCTAGCTGTCAAAACTGGGCTCTGAATCTCCTATGAGACAGATGCAGGGGGCAGGCGATGCTTCACTGGTTTAGTGCAAATAAATTTATAGTTCAAAGTGGCATTTTCTTTGAATACGGCCTTAAGTATCAGAGACCTGTCATGTGCATTGCAGAGGTGTTGGTAAAGATGTGTCGTCTAGCTTTAATTTGTTCTCTTTTAATGGACACTCATCATTATTCTCAGTTATTGTTCATTTTAATGTGTTAGGCATTGACATGGTAAAGAAATAAGACCATAGGATCAGTATTTGATGACAAACGGACAATATTTGTGAGCGTGGGGAGACAGAGAAGTTATTACCTCTAATCTTGAAAGGGAAGGTGGTTTTCATACAACCTCAAAGTTAGCAGGGCCATTCAAGGCCTCTTGGATAAAAGCAGGACTTCTGATGCCTACTAGCTGGGTTCAGATCCCAGATCTCAATTTGAGCAAGTTCTTCACCCTTCTAACCATCAGTTTTCTCATCTTTCAAATGGGATAATAACCAGGTTTGGGTGTTGTTGGGAAGATTGAGACATGTGGAAAGTCTCCAGGAGAATACCTGGTACTGTGTAAGCTCTCAGTCATACTAGCTGCCATTTAGGTATCTGACTGTGTGCTAACAATATCTTTAAATGGTCTCCAAAGCTTCTACTTAAAATACATGTTGCCATAAGGAGCTCTCTGATTCCTTTGGGGGAACTTTTGCACAGTGTTACCTGTTAGAATGCTCCTTCAGGTTGCCATAGGTGCTTCTTATCTGTGTCACCCTTTCAACTTACTCTGTCCTCATCATCACAGAGTTGCTTCTGAAAGAATATTCAAGAAAAGTAGCAGGAGAAAAAAGCAAGAGAGCTGTAACTCTGAGTCCCGCTCCTTTACATGCTCTCTTCTCTAGGCTAATTCTCCAGGCTTCTCAGCTCCTGCATCATCCTGATGAAAGTTCCTCACTGTTCAGCTTACCCAGCCCAGTCATATTTCTCAAAGGTCCAGGATTTTTCTACAAACTTAGTTGCCCTTAGAAAACTTAGTTTCCCTTAGCAGAAGAGCCTGAATAGTATATTCCTGGTGATGGCTGAGGCTTTGAGGTTCATGGATATACTAGTCAGGCTCTTCTGCTAAGGGCAACTAAGTTTGCAAAAAAATTCTGAACTGCTGAGGAATATGACTGGGCTGGGTAAGTTGAATAATGGGGAACTTTCACCTGGCTGGGTTCAGGCTTCCCTAGTAGCTCAGCTGGCAAAGAATCTGCCTACAATGCAGGAGACCCTGGTTCAACTCCTGGGTTGGAAAGATCCCCTGGAGAAGGGATAGGTTACCCACTCCAGTATCCTTGGGCTTCCCCGGTGGCTCAGCTGGTAAAGAATATGCCCGCAATACAGGAGACCTGGGTTTGATTCCTGGGTTGGGAAGATCCCTGGAGAAGGGAATGGCTACCCACTCCAATATTCTGGCCTGGAAAATTCCATGGACAGTATAGTCCATGGAGTGGCAAAGAGTCGGACATGACTGAGTGACTGGCTTTACAGAGCTGGGTTCAAATCTGATCTCTACTACTTCCTAGCTGTGTGACTTAGGCCTGGGAGTAAACTTTCACATCATCATACTCATTGTAAAGTAGAGATGATGTCTCCATCCTTGCTGGTCTGCCACAAGGACGGATGGTAGAATGCCCAAGAGAACAGTAGGGCATCAAAGCATGTGGGCAATTCCTCTGAATCCCCTGCTTTTCGTCATTTAGAGCTGAATTTTCTTTTCTATCACATCTGAATGATGATACAGTTTATCCTCAGTATGTTTCAATGATAATAGGATGCATATAGCATAAATTAGCTCTAAGTTTGAAGTGAGATGTTGACCTTCAAATACAGCACGTAGTGGAACTATGTGAGAATGAGGAAAGAACAACAGAAACTCCAGCAGGCAAACTTTCACTCCCGGGGGAATGCTGCACAATGTACCATAGGCCTGACTCAAATGAAGGAGGGAGACGCCCAGGGATTAGTGACCGAGGCCACATAGAGGCATTGCTTTGTGGAGAAAATAAAATCAAAGCTCGGTTGATCATCCAGTTAGGTTGCAAGCCAGAGACCTAGAAATCTGAGTGTAAATAACTTAGCAGGAGAAAAATTGGACAGGCAGACTTTAGTGGGCAGGTGTGAGGCCAAGAGGATACACAGTTTGGAGAATTTTCTGAGTTTCAGAGAATAACTGCAGAAGTCATTTATAGGGAGTCCAGGCAAAGGTTGAGAGGAGGCGGTTAGGATCTTGACCAGGGTTCTGTGTGATGTCCTTCCGGGCCTGTTTGAGCATCTTCTTGCTTATTGACCCTATTGCCTCCCACCATGGGGAATGAGACCCAGAAAAAGGAAACTAAAGTGAAAACTGAAAACATAAACCAACGGGAGCTGAATACTGACTGCCAGCCAGCTCAGGTCACCTGTCTCAGTTTTCTGGACACTTCTCCAGTTGGGATGTTTTGGAATAGCTTGAGGACTCCTATTGATACCAACCAGGACCCTGTGGGGTCGTGGGCACAAAAGCCTTTCTGTGTCTCCCCTTTCTTGGTTACAGGAAATTGGCTTCTTTCAGCCTCCATGACCTTCCTTGAGTTCCAACTCATCTGATTAGGGGATGGAGGGGATGTGGAAACAAGGGAGGAACAGTCAGAAAGGAAAAAAAGTAGTGCAGCCTGAGGGTAGGATCCTGATTCTCTCTTCAGGGATATACATTACCAATATCTTTGAGCCATTCTGCAGATGCTGAAGCCCCTACCTGATGGGAGAAACTAACGGTATGCTGCCCACAAGCTCTAGATTTCAACCAGTTAGAATCAGAAGGTTGATGATGCTGACTCCCAATTACTCATCACCAACCAGTCAGAAGAATGTCCACGAGCTGATCACACCCTCTTTGAACCATTATAATAAAACTCCTTACTCCCCCCTCCAGGTTGGGCCACGCAGTTTTATCCCACTGTGGACCCCTTTGTCTGGTAAAGCAATAAAGCTATTCTTTTCTACTTTGTCCCAAACTTCGTCTCCAGGATTTAACTCCTTGAGGGATACAGAGGCCTAATTCAGCTGCACTATTCAGTATGCAGGGAAACTAGCTATCATACCATTCTTCGGTTCAAGAAATAACCATGGAATGTTACTCTAAAGAGCATTATGTTTTTATGGATCTTGACTCAGTGGGATTCAGCTATATTAGCTATTATTTTTGTTGTACTTTTGTTCCTCATGGTGATTGTTTTTATTATCTGAGATCATTTGTGTTGCTTCTCTTCATTTATATTGAAATGTTAACAAAGTTTACATCTTGGTACTTAACTTTTACCATTATTCTATTGGTGAGAACATATCACTTGCATATATGGATATGCTGATAAAACAAAACATGTTTGCATATATTTGGGCTTCCTTGGTGGCTCAGTAAAGAATCTGCCAGCAATGCTGGAGACCGGGGTTCAATCCCTGGGTTGGGTAGACCTCCTGGAGAAGGAAATGGCAACCCATTCCAGTATTCTTGTCTGGAGAATCCCATGGACAGAGGAGCCTGGGGGGCTACAGTCTGTGGGGTTGCAAAGAGTCAGACAGGACTGAAGCAACTTAGCACACACAGGCATACATTTATCTATGGGCATGAAATTGAAAGTTGCTCAGTCATGTCTGATTCTTTGCCACCCCATGGACTACAAGTCCATGGAATTCTCCAGGCCAGAATACTGGAGTGAATGGCCTTTCTCTTCTCCAGGGGAATTTCCCAACCCAGGGATTGAACCCAGGTCTCCTGCATTGCAGGCAGATTGTTTACCAGCTAAGCCACAACGGAAGCCCAAGAATACTAGAGTGGGTAGCCTATCCCTTCTCCAGGGGATCTTTCTGACCCAGGAATCAAATTGGGGTCTCCTGCATTGCAGGCAGATTCTTTACCAACTGAGCTACCAGGGAAGCCCCTATCTATGGGTATAAGTTTTTCAATTTTGAATATATATGCTTCTATCTATCTATCCATCTTTCTACCTATCTATCTATCCATCTACCTATGTATCATCTATGCAAATTTTCAGACAGACAGAAATTCTGTTATTCACAGAAGAAAAAGAAAATTCTCATCAAATAGTTAGAACCAACTTGCACTGCAGGGGAGGAAAGGGAGAGAGAGTAGGAAGCAAGTACGGGTCAAACACCTGCTATGTGCTGTGAATCATGCTAGACAATTTTAAATATTATTTCTATTTCATTCTCACATGCTATTATCTTCAGGATGGCAATGAAAAAACAAGCTCTTGAAGGTAAGGAACTCCCGGAAGATGATTCAGTTTGTCCATGACAGGCCAGGCTTTGAACACAAGCCCTTCTGACTCTAAAAGCTTATTATCTTTCCACTATAGCCTATGCCTTACTAAGAAAATAAAACAACCTGCCAAGAATATACAAAACTCCAACTGATAATAATAAGTCCTAACTACTGTCCATAACAGGCAAGAAAGAATGATATATCTACAAGCAGGTGTATCATATCATATTGACTTCATTCAGCTAAGTGACCTTGAGCAGGCTGGTGCCCTTTCGGAGCCCCAATTTCTTTATCTGTAAAATGTGGAGCTTGCACTGCATTGTCTCTAGTGTCCCTTCATCTCTAATCCTCAGTAGCTTTTTCACTACATCCTGCCTTCCGGGACCTGGAGTGTGTGCGCCTTGCTCCCAGGAGCTCTCTCTGAACATCACGTGTGGGTTTGCCTGTGTGACGTGCCGCATCCTGAAATGTAAACCGAGGAGTTAGCCACGCACATAGTTTCATTCCACCATGCCCACTAATGATGCCTCATCAAGACACAATCTGAAAAGTAAACAAACCAACAGCTCCTTTGTTTTTGTGAAGTGAGGGCTAAGGGTTATTGATTATTCTTCTGACCCAGGATGGATCTGTATAGATCTGGGGAAGATAGATAGCTCTTTTGAACTGAGGATCAGCGAAGCCTGACAACACAATGCATGTTAGGACTGCGCCGTCAGGACGGCACCTGACTGGGCTCCAGCAGCCCTCCCCTTCCTTCTCTTCACTCACTTCGCAAGACTCCAGTCAATGATATCTGTCTCATCACAAGGGGTGTCATTGTGAAGAGCTCTGCTTTCTCAACTGGGGCACCTCTGACCCTTAGGAATTGAAAAATAAATAAATAAAGGCATTTTTCCAAGCTTTATCGTTCATATTTTCAAAGCCTCATAGATACGGTGCATTTATTCACAATAGTATGTTCCAGGTTCTTTGCTTAACTGTGGTTGATTTCTCTGCACTGTATTAAAACAACACGTGACAGACCTGGGAATAGTGTAGTCTATAGCATGTATTTTAGGAACTCTGGGTTTTTGCAAAGTCTTGGTATCTCCTCCTCTCAGTTGTTGGGAGTACTACCCCAAGGTACACCCAAATAGATAACTGTCATTGTGGGTATAAGGAGAATTTAAAATTGATCCTGGGTCCTGCAGCCAGGTCTCGAGTATGCTGGGGGCTCTCTAAGAGATCTGTTTATGGCCTCACAGGTTCTGGGGTTAACTCACTTCCTGGAAGAGCATCACATCCTTGGCAACATCTGAGTAATGCAGGCTTTAGGACCATGACACTTCTGCCTGGATTTGCCTGGTACCTAAAAAGGGTTTTCAAGAGGGACATGGTTAGTACCAAAATATTGGTCTGACACCCCAAACATTTACCTGGAGTAATTTGGAGATATTGGAAGTTAAAAATATCAGCTATCTACTTGGTTGCAACAAGGTGCCTTATTGCATTTAATTACTAAGTAGTTGGCCACAATACATAATACATGTATGTATTGGCATTAGTAGTAATAGTGCTAATCACCTAATCGTGTCTGACTCTTTGCGACCCCATGTACTAGCGCACCAGGCTTCTCTGTCCATGGGCTTCTCCAGACAAGAAAACTGGAGTGGGTTGCCATTCCCTTCTCCAGAGGATCTTCCCAAACCAGGGATTGAACCCAGGTCTCCTGCATTGCAGGAGGATTCTTTACCATCTGAGCTACAGGGAAGCTCACTGGCATTAGTAAATATTATATATATATATATATGTGTGTGTGTGTGTGTATATATATATGTGTATATACATAAGCATATACTTTATATATCTAACAATATATTTATATAATAAACACTTGATATTTTTATGCATAAGTTCCCCCATTGTGATTGTTTTTATCTAATGAGAGACTTGGCACTGCAATAGTTAATTACTCTAAAGAGTTGGCCACAGGTTAGCTCAGCTGTGTAGCTAGGATTTGAGAGAAATGGGATGTAGGACTGGAGAGAGAAAGAGGGAGCGAGTCATCCTCCCATTCAAGAAATATTCCTCTACTGCTGAATGTTGGTTATCTGGGGGCCAAGAGTTTCGTTAAAGTTTTAAAGTATCCTTGATTGCATTGTGGTTGAGGCAATGCCCTTGTCATAGAGACTGGATTGTGTCCACATCTTCCAGCTGCCAGCCCACTGCCTCTCTCAGCTGCCAGGCTGCCTCCAGATGTTTGAGACAAGTTAGGAGGGGATGCTTCCATCTTAGGGTTAGCTCAGCAATGGTTTCCCTCACCCTGCACCTCTTCTTTTTTTGGGGGGGGGGTGTGAGTTCTAGAAGGTCTTGTAGGTTTACGTAGAACTGTTCAACTTCAGCTTCTTTGGCAATACTGGTCAGGGCATAGACTTGAATTACTGTGATATTGAATGGTTTGCCTTGGCAATGAACAGAGATCATTCTGTTGTTTTTGAGATTGCATCCAAGTACTGTATTCTGGACTCTTTTGTTGACTATGATGGCTATTCCATTTCTTCTAAGGGATTCCTGCCCACAGTAGTAGATATAATGATCATCTGAGTTAAATTCACCCATTCCAGTCCATCTTAGTTCACTGATTCCTAGAATGTTAATGTTCACTCTTGTCATCTCCTGTTTGACCACTTCCAATTTGCCTTGATTCATGGACCTAACATTCCAGGTTCCTATGCAATATTGCTCTTTACAGCATCGGACCTTGCTTCTATCACCAGTCCCATTCACAACTGGGTGTTGTTTTTGCTTTGGCTCCATCCCTTCATTCTTTCTGGAGTTATTTCTCCACTGATCTCCAGTAGCATATTGGACACCGACTGACTGGGGAGTTCATCTTTCCTATCTTTTTGCCTTTTCATACTGTTCATCATGGAATGTGAAGTCAAGTGGGCCTTAGGAAGCATCACTATGAACAAAGCTAGTGGAGGTGATGGAATTCCAGTTGAGCTATTTCAAATCCTGAAAGATGATGCTGTGAAAGTGCTGCACTCAATATGCCAGCAAATATGGAAAACTCAGCAGTGGTCACAGGACTGGAAAAGCTCCGATTTTCATTCCAATCCCAAAGAAAGGCAATGCCAAAGAATGCTCAAACTACCGCACAATTGCACTCATCACACATGCTAGTAAAGTAATGCTTAAAATTCTCCAAGCCAGGCTTCAGCAATACGTGAACCGTGAACTTCCAGATGTTCAAGCCGGTTTTAGAAAAGGCAGAGAAACCAGAGATCAAATTGCCAACATCTGCTGGATCATCGAAAAAGCAAGAGAGTTCCAGAAAACCATCTATTTCTGCTTTACTGACTATGCCAAAGTCTTTGTGTGGATCACAATAAACTGTGGAAAACTCTGAAAGGGATGGGCATACCAGAGCACCTAACCTGCCTCTTGAGAAACCTGTATGTAGGTCAGGAAGCAGTAGTTAGAACTGGACATGGAACAGCAGGCTGGTTCTAAATAGGAAAAGGAGTACATCAAGGCTGTATATTGTCACCCTGCTTATTTAACTTCTAAGCAGAGTACATCATGAGAAACGCTGGGCTGAAGGAAGCACAATCTGGAATCAAGATTGCCAGGAGAAATATCAATAACCTCAGATATGCAGATGACACCACCCTTATGGCAGAAAGTAAAGAAGAACTAAAGAGCCTCTTGACAAAAGTAAAAGAGAAGAGTGAACAAGTTGGCTTAAAGCTCAACATTCAGAAAACTAAGATCATGGCATCCGGTCCCATGAAGGCAGATAGACGGGGAAACAGTGGAAACAGTGACTGACTTTACTTTTCTGGGCTCCAAAATCACTGTGGCCAGATGGTGACTGCAGCCATGAAATTAAAAGACACTTACTCCTTGGAAGGAAAGTTATGACCAATCTAGACAGCATATTAAAAAACAGAGACATTGCTTTGCCAACAAAGGTCCGTCTAGTCAAGGCTATGGTTTTTCCAGTGGTCATGTATGGATGTGAGAGTTGGACTATAAAGAAAGCTGAGCACCGAAAAATTGATGCTTTTGAACTGTGGTGTTGGAGAAGACTCTTGAGGGTCCTTTGGACTGCAAGGAGATCCAACCAGTCCATCCTAAAGGAGTTCAGTCCTGGATGTTCATTGGAAGGACTGATGTTGAAGCTGAAACTCCAATACTTTGGCCATCTGATGTGAAGAGCTGACTCATTGGAAAAGACCCTGATGCTGGGAAGGATTGAGGGCAGGAGGAGAAGGGGACGACAGAGGATGAGATGGTTGGATGGCATCATTAACTCTATGGACATGGGTTTGGGTGGACTCTGGGAGTTGATGATGGACAGAGGCCTGGCATGCTGCAGTTCATGGGGTCGCAAAGAGTTGGACACTACTGAGTGACTGAACTGGACTACACCTCTTCTTTCATCCCAACACACTGGCTAGCATCTGGAGGCCCTCTGATTATTTCAGAGATCCCAGGGAGCAGCCAGCCAGTGCCCCTGGGCTGCCAGCGCCATCAGTAGGGCATTGCTTGCTGGGCCTGACCGCAGCAGCTTCTCACCAGGGACCTGTCCCTGGCAGTTAGCCACCTGCGGAGGTCAGATGTGATCTCCATGTGGCCAGAGTCAGGTCACTTACAAACACAGAAAGTGATACAGCTTCCATAAGGTGTCTGGACTAACAATTGTGTCTATTGGCACAATTGTAGGGAAATATTTTCAACCTGCAATATGGCCAAAACAACCAGTCTGAAGCATATATGCTGGGCTGACATGGTTTACGAAGTGGCTTCAAGTTTCACCGGGAAGCAAAAGCGCCATTCTTCCTTCCAAAATGTTACTCAAGTACTTTTCTTCAGTCTCTATTTTATTTATTTGTTGTTGTTCTGTCACTAACTTGTGTCTGACTCTTTGTGACCCCATGAGCTGCAGCACATCAGGCTTCCCTGTCCTTTGCTCTCTCTTGGAGTTTGCTCAAACTCAGGTCCATTAAGTCAATGATGCCATCCAATCATCTCATCCTCTGTTGCCATCTTCTCCTCTTGCCCTCAATCTTTCCTAGCATAAACTAGAAGTAACTGCAGTGAACATACCAATAAACCACTAACAACAAATGCATGAGAAAAACTTTAAGCCTAAGGGGAAGAAGATGAGGAAGTTTAATAAAGACTGAGAAAAGCTACAGAAATAGAGCACAATACTTTTCTGTGAGCTTCCTAACGGCCAAGGCAAAAAGAGAAACTGGATTGACACTTGGTAATAAAAAGAAATCTGTCTGCTTATAAGGACAGAGATAGAATTTCCTGGGCTATGTTACATTTAAAAATAAAAGCAGGAGGTGGGAGGCAAATTGCATAGAGACTCTGAAGATTTAATGTCTTTAATGTAACTTAAATAATTGTTACTAGAAATTATGGCTGAGCCAGTTTATGCCACTTATTCAGGAAGACTTTTCATGAGAATAATTAGCTATGTGTTATGGATTTATGGGGGTTGAAAGGATCTCTCTGTCCTCTTCATCCCTACCTCAATTATTTAATTAATTTAGACAGTGTTTGAAACTGTGATCTCTAGGCCAATGCCAACCCACCTCTTGTTTATGTATATAGTCTATGAAAAAGTTGCAGGATATAGTAGGACCTGAGAGGATGGTCACATCCCAGGTCTCAGGTGAGTCTCTGGGATGGCCACTGAATATGGGCTTTTGGCTTTGGGCAGGAAAGAATCAAGAGCAAGCCATAGCAAAGTGAAAGAAGGTTTATTCAGGGAGATGCACATTCCCTAGACAACTGTGTGTGCCATCTCAGAAGGCAGGAGGCCACAGGATACAGGGCTGTCCATTTTTATGACAATTTATAGGATATTAGCTAAGGAGTGGGAGGGTCGTTCCAACCCATTAGAATTGAGGAAAGGGAGGGAATTTCCAAGAACTGGACCACTGCCCACTTTTGGGTCTTTTATGGTCAACCTCTAGAACTGTCATAGAGCCCATGGTTGTGTCATTTAGCTTGTTGATGTATTATGTGCTCAGTCACTCAGTCGTGTCTGACTTTTTGCGACCCCATGGACTGGAGCCTGCCAGGCCCCTCTGTCCATGAGGATTCTGCAGCCAAGAATACTGGAGTGGGTTGACAGGCCCGCCTCCAGGGGATCTTCCCAGCCCAGGGATCAAACCCAGGTCTCCTGCATTACAGGTGGATTCTTTACCATCTGAGTCACCAGGGAAGCCCAAGAATACTGGAGTTGGTAGCCTATCCTTTCTTCAGGGGATCTTCCCAACCCAGGAATCGAGCCGGGGTCTCCAGCATTGCAGGAGGATTCTTTACAAGCTGAGCCATCAGGGAAACCTGCTGATGTGTTATAATGAGTGTATACTGAGGATTGAGGTCTAGTAGAGGCCAACTGTTTGTCATCTTGGACCTAG
Organism: Dama dama; assembly: GCF_033118175.1. Lineage (NCBI taxonomy): Eukaryota > Metazoa > Chordata > Mammalia > Artiodactyla > Cervidae > Dama > Dama dama. The sequence goes on along the minus strand of NC_083693.1, from coordinate 19,151,877 downwards.
TTGGTTTTAACTAGTTTAGGTAGTGCCCTCAATGGTTGTCATTTTTTTTAAAGGTTGTGGCCTGCCCCCTTCCTGTCTCAGAAAGACAGTCTGCCAATCTGCCTTTGGTCTATGGCTGATTTCAAGCTGCCATGGCAGAGCTGAGCAAACCAAGCATATCATCTTCAGTGTATAAGACATTTATAACCTGATCTTTTATAGGAAACATTGACCCATCTCTGGTCTGGAAAAAGATCTGAAAAATGTGTCCTTAAAACTAAGAATTACTTGTTTAAATTCAGTTAGCCTAGGAGAGGTAACTTTCTAAGTCATTGTCAGCCATTAAGAATCTAGTCTAAATCAATCTTTGTCTATACATCTACATGTGCCAACTAACAGAAAGAAGAGAATGGAGGAAAGGGGACACAGGACAAATCAGTTTTACTTAGGAAGACAGTAAAAAAGAAACAGTTGAGGCCCTGAGGTATTTTCAGGGTGGACAAGGCTGGCTGAGGCTTCATGGTGAGGTGTCTGTAAGGTCAGTAAGTACAGTGATAGCAATAGATGGCCTTGGAGTGAAGGGAGAGGGTGAAGTAAGACATTGTTTGGAGGACAAGAGGATGTGAAGAAAGGAAGGATGAAGCACTGCTTTTCTAAATTTTACCCAAGAACAATTCTATGGAGGTGCTCTCACTTTCTCCCATTTTCATCAGCTCTCCAAGTAGCATCTGCTTTCCAAGTAGCCTATTAGTTGTCCATTTGTGGGCAGTTGTCCAAGAAGAGGGAGTCTGAGTTATCAAAGAAGGGAGCTGATAATCAATATGGTGGCTTTAGGATTCAACATGGACTTGTAGGTCACATTATGTTTAGTATTAAAAGGTATATATAAAATTTACCCCCAAATGTCAATGGAACAAGTACATTTTTATCTATTTTTACTTCACATCAAATCTAGCTCTCATATCTGTATTTATAAAATTGTATTTATAAAATTAACTGAACAAACACATAAAACTGAAAATATAAAATGAGATCTAAAGGTTTTTTCCCACTTAACATTTTTATACTTCTTAAATGTTAAAAATTTGGAGTCTGATGTTTTTCTTCTTAAAAAAAGAAAAGTCAACAGTATTCAATATGTACACATTTATATTTATAAATATATATAGCCATATATATGTGTATATATATATACATATGTATGTATATATATATATACATGTGTGTATATATACACACATATATATGTATATATATATACATATATATATATATATATATATAAATTCTGTCTATTAGAGACCTTGTGGTCTCTCGACTGTTGATTTAAAATGTGTGAAATAAGCAGGATCACTTTCTCTAATTAGGGAGAAAGAAGTTTTTAATTCACATATGTATATTTTTAATGTCATGGGCACATTATATTTTGCTTAACAAAATGTCCTATTGAAATGGATTTTTTCTCACATGGAAATCTTTCTTTTAAAAAATTGTCATTTTTTTCAGTACTTATTATGAAAAATCCTTCTGCAGTTTTAATGAATCTAGAATTGAGTAATTAAAAAATAAAGAAGACTCTGATTTAGAACTTAGCAGAAAAGAAATGCATTTATTGAACTCCTCCTGTCTGCTTTATGTTAGTTGCTAGAAGAAATAAATGAAAGAAATTAACCATTCTTTCAGTTTTTTCAAAACAGTAAGGGCAATCAGACTGAAGAAATTAAAGCTAGAAGATCAGTGTTTGCTGAGTAGGTGTTATAACACCTACAATAAGTTCAATAGAAAACCTAGATTGGTAGAAGTTGATTTGGGATAAGCCAGTTGGATAAAATGTATGAAAGACTCAAGACTAAGCATTATGATTAATAATAGAAATGAATAAAGGTGAATATTAAAGACTCATATAATCTACCTATTGTAGGAAAATGAACATACCCTTTTAGAAACAAATAATAAATATTATATTTCCCCAAAATGTTTTATTAATGGAGATAATTTGAAAATATTGTAAACAGCAAGATACTGACTATTCTTTCACATATTCAACTTCTTTTTTTTCTTTTTTTTTCCATTTATTTTTATTAGTTGGAGGCTAATTACTTTACAATATTGTAGTAGGTTTTGTCATACATTGACATGAATCAGCCATGGATTTACATGTATTCCCCATCCTGATCCCCCCTCCCACCTCCCTCTCTACCCAATCCCTGAGTCTTCCCAGTGCACCAGGCCCGAGCACTTGTCTCATGCATCCAACCTGGGCTGGTGAGCTGTTTCACTATAGATAATATACATGTTTCGATGCTGTTCTCTCGAAACATCCCACCCTCACCTTCTCCCACAGAGTCCAAAAGTCTGTTCTGTACATCTGTGTCTCTTTTTCTGTTTTGCATATAGGGTTATCATTACCATCTTTCTAAATTCCATATATATCACATATTCAACTTTTAAACAAAAGAGATGATCTCTTTGACACTTGGAAATATGTTGAACTTAAAGTGACATGAAAAACAAGGTCATTTCTCAGACAATATGCTTAGAACATGCTATGCTTATATATGGCTAATCTCATTTTATAGTGTTATTAATTCTGGTGCTTGAGGCAAGGATTTTATTGTTCTTATTGTTTTGTTTTGTTCACAGGTGTACTCTCAGGTCCTAGAACTGCCCCCAGCACAGAGTAGGCAGTCAATAAATATTTATTGAATTAATCAAGGCAAGAGTGGAAAATTCTATGAAGAATTTTGAAGCCGAAAATTCTATGAAATACAAGGTGCCATAGAGCGGCACAATGACAATGAGGTTGGGTGAGCAGTCCCTTTCCTTGGATAAAAATATCCTTTCCAGTAATCCCATTTTCTCTAGACAGGTAGCATATATTGATGTAGACTGGAGAAGGTACATGAACTGCCTATAGACAGGTTAAAAAATTGCGGACTGATGAGCTTAAGTGACCTATTTTTAAATTTGATGCTTAATATAGAGGTCTATATGTATATATCAAAAGAATAGCTGTACCCAGTTATGAATTTTCATGCTCTGAAATTTTGTGTTCAAAAAGATTCTTTTTTTAAATCCGAGACTTTTTAACTTCATCAACAGTGAAAAATAAAATTAATTAATGGGGGTTAATTTGAAATTGCACTCACTCTTTTTAATCTCTACTTACAAAAATATAAAGTAAAAACTTTCAATCTCTACCTTTTCAAAAGGAAGCTGGGAAATATTGTTTGGAAGGAGTCTCAAGGACCGTGCTTATGAGCATCAGGAAACTGATGAACCAAAGTGTAAAAGTATAGATGGTGAAATATTATGCTCCAGGATGAAAGGGGAACAGAGCTCAATGCTGAACATGTATTTAAGGTTCAGAATGAAATTCACTGGGAACACTCTGCCTACTCCCAACACCCCTCCCCACCCTGGACTTCAGAAGCATGCTTTCTTCTTCATTATGCCCAGTAGGTATTGGTTTCCCAGGTGGTAGCATGGTAAAGAATCCGCCTGCCAGTGAAGGAGATGCAACAGACACAAGTTCGATCCCTGGGTGGGGAAGATCCCCTGGAGGAGGGCGTGGCAACCCACTCTAGTATTCTTGCTTGGAGAATCTCATGGACAAAGGAGGCTATGGTCCATAGGGTCACAAAGAGTCAAACATGACTGAAGCGACTTTTCACACATGCATGCATTCATTCTTAGACACTCTAGGTTATGGTTGCCCATTTTAAAAAAAGAAAAACAAAAAAGCTGTCTTCTCAATCCCTTTTAATTCACACATTTCCCCTTTCATCTCTTTCTTTTCCACTTCATCCGATTTTTCTCTCCTGTTATGGCTGCTCTGTTGAAGAACTTGGACACTGGACCCATATGCAGGATTTTCCAACAGGAAGATCGGGAAGATGAACATATTCCTTGGGCTTCTGTGTCCCCTACAAATTGGCAACTGGATTCAGAGACTTGATCAAACTCACATTAGGTCCCTTTATGTTCTTTTATCAGGAGCTCATCATGTCTGCTGTGTCTCTTTTTATGAAGGTAACTGCTTGTTGGTGGTCAATACCTAGATACAGTAGTTCACTAGGAGCTGCAAAATGATAATATTATGTCTTTTTTTTGGCAAAAATTTACTTGTTTCTATGTGCCAGCAATCAATAAATTAAAAATGGAATTCACAGAAACATTATAAAATTTATAATAGCATCAAAAGAACCAGCAAACACCCAGAGATAAAGGCAATGAAATATATGAAAACCCACAAAATGAACTATTGTATTTAGCCATTACCTATATGACACCACTGAATATACTACTGATTTAGAAGCAAAGATTTCAGTAGAATTTTAGTCTTAAACACGGTGGGGGGAAATGCATTTTCTTCAGAATTATCCATTATTAACACAACACTGTTAATCAACTATAGTCCAACAGAAAGTAAAAGTTTAAAAAAAAAAAGCCTACTGCTAAATAAGTAACACAAATTTAAGATGCTTAGAACTGAATGAAAATGAAAATGTTACATAGCAATATTTGAGGGATAAAGCTAAGGTAGAGTTTTGAAGAAAATTTATATTTTAAATACATAAATTAGGTAAGGAATCTTTAAAATGAATGAGCTAAGAATCCATTTTATGAAGTTAGGAAATGAGAATAAACTAAAAGGACAAAAGGAATACATGAAAAAGAATGGATTTCCATACACACAGAAAAGGCTTGCTGGGATTTTGTGATGATAATGACTCTGGGGACCAATTTTGAGAGAAATGACATCTTTGCGATCATGAATCTTCTAGTTCATAAAATGATATATCCCACCATTTATTTGTTGCTTCTGAATGACATATGCACTATATAGTACATGGGAATGTCAAGAGTTATCTACTTAAACACTGTATGTTTTAAAAACCTCATCCCTTTGGCAACTTACATGATTAAGAAATGTGAATTTTACTATATGTAAAGTTCTCAGGATATCAACCATGACTTTTGCCACAAACTCCCAAAAGTGTCAAGCGCAAGGATTTCTAGCTTATGGAAACTGTACAAAACTGAATTTCAAACTATTCATATCAACCAGATGCAATACAAACTGCATCTTATGCCACAGTCATTCCTTTCAAATGCCTCAATATTTTTCTGGAATTGAACCGACTTTGGGACTCTGTGGGAGAAGGCGAGGGTGGGATGTTCTGAGAGAATAGCACTGAAACAAGTATACTATCAAGGGTGAAACAGATCACCAGCCCAGGTTGGATGCATGAGACAAGTGCTCAAGGCTGGTGCACTGGGAAGACCCAGAGGGATGGGATGGGGAGGGAGGCGGGAGGGGGGATCGGGATGGGGAACACATGTAAATCCATGGCTGATTCATGTCAATGTATGGCAAAAACCACTACAATATTGTAAAGTAATTAGCCTCCAACTAATAAAAATAAATGAAAAAAAAATGCCTCAATAGCAGGAACTTTTCTTTTTTCCCATTTGTCTGTTCCTATTTTAAAATAAGGAGATGCAGTGAACATATTCCACTAAGTCACAAAAATAGTGCTTATCATAGTAAGACCTTGGAAGTTTCAAAAGCTATAGCGTCTCTCTTTACTCTTCTCTGTAAAACTTTCCTTTCCCCAACCCCTTCTTAAATGAAGTGTCATGTGATCAAAACAAGAAGACTTCTCTAGAAGTATTAACCAGGTAAAATAGCTGTCTAACCATTTTGGAAATATGCAGATAATCAAGGTGTCACTTAACATGTGCATGCAGTTGGGATATGCAAAGAAAAATAATGAGTAGCAACAGTATCTTTGATCCTGGAAAGAACTCAGAAATACAGGAACTGTGTGCGGGGTGGTTATCATCAGCCCATTTTCTATTCCCCGTGCACAAATCATTTCATGCATTCTACAAACCAAGCCCCGATGTTGGGCTTCAAAAGCAATTTCAGCAGCAAAATAAGGTGCTTTTCTTCAATTTTCAAGCCATTTGTACGAGGTTAGTGTTGTTTACCCACCTGGTACACTGATATTTACATACCCCTTTAAAGAAAATTGGTAGGTATGATTTATGGAGTAGTGTAGGAGCACAATTTTCCATGTAGCGCACCTAATCTGAAAGGGCACTTGCAAAGGTCACTCTGGCCATACAAATACCAAGTCTTCTCTTTGGAATAAGTTAGGAGATTCATTTTTCTTGGAAAATGTCAGCAGTACCCTACTCCAGAGGTTAGTTTATGCAGATAAATGCGTAAGCCTTTAATCTTTGAGCAAAAATACTCTACACAAATGTAAAAGCAGTCCATCTATCACTGTTAAGACCTGTAATTTGTTTTTATTTAAATCTCAAGCCAGGGCGGAGTGGGCAACAGGACGGGTAACACGGTTTCTCCCATGTAAGCCAAGATCAAGGCGCAGAAACGCGCTTCGACTCAACCCTGGTGGGTGGCACGCTGCGAGCCTGCGACTGCGGAGACCGCGGTTCCCGGCTCCTCTGCGCTTGCTGCTCCAGCAGCCAGACGCTTCCTGCCCAGGCCGGGAGCGTGGGAATGTGTCTAGTGTTTTCTCTCCCAGAGCTCCAGCGAAAATGCAGGTGAAGGAAATGTCGTTTTCTTTCTTTCTTTCTTTTTCAACTTTTCACTTCAACCCCAGGAGAGGAAAAAACCAAGTCATGTCCTTCAGGAATCTCTTTTCCCAAAAGAACTGTTGTGTTTCGAGAAAATCTCTCACTTTTCCCATAAGTAATCGTTCCCAATCCTGAGATTTTTTTCAATTTGCATCTGACAAGAGGAGCGATGAGAGTCAGTTGTGGGTAACACACGTTAGCATGTTTTATACTCTCTCCTTCTTTTCCTGCTGCATAAAATCGATCCTTGAACATTAATCTTTATCCCAAGTCATAGTTCTCTTGAGGACCATGTTTTAATATTAGATTTAACAGACATGAAAAAAAGCTAAAATACGATCAAGCAACATTTGCCTCTGTTTCTATAATGTGAGAAAAGGAGGTGGGGAGGCAGGGAGAGATGCCCTGACTGTTTCCCTGGGTAAGATTTTGCAGATGAGCCTTTGAAGTTGCTGAGAAGCAAAATGGACCGCAGAGTGTTATCCTTTGAGCTTGGACCAATGGTTGACATTGGTTTTGCCATCTCAGTGTTGTCAAAATGAAAGGAAATTATAACCATTCATGCAGTAGATTCCCCTTTGAAAATGTGGATATCACATGGGAGATGTATCCCAATATGGTAAAAACAGCAGGTAAAAATAATCCACTTAAAGTTTTTCATGGAGAGAAGGTCCAGAAACACATCACCTGTATTGGATTCACACATCATCCAATTTTTTTTCTCCTTTTCATTTTAAGCATTTAAATGGATTTGATGACTTGATCAATGGATGTCATACGATTTGTGGTAAGCTGAGCTCCATGATAATAAGTACATTTGAAATACCAGGATTTAAAAAAAGACCACCACTGAGTTGAGCAATCTAAGAGAAAATTATCAAGTGTCAGTAGTGAAAATCTAAATCTCCAGGTTATAAAATTAAGCACAAAATCTCCAGCTAATCACATCAAATTTTTTAGTAAAAGAGAGGAAGAAAATGCCCGAAAAGTGTCATCTTCAAACAGGTGGACCCTGGCCAAACTTCCAAATTGTTGAAGCAAAATATAAGGTAACAGATATAAAGGGAATTGTACTGGCTGCATTCTTAACCCGCAAGTTTAAGTTGCGAAGATTTCCCTTTTCTCGTTCTCGTGCCTCTACCCCTGAACCGATGGTACATACTACACGTGTGAACTTCTGACTCTGAACCTCTAACTGCCTGTTCACACTCCTGCTTTGGTGTCTAATAGACAAGTCAAATTTGTCGTATCTCAAACAAATTCCTCAGTCTTCCACTTGCAAACTTCCCCCTGCCGCTGTCCTCCCAATCTCAGGTACTGGTGACTCCATCCTTCCTGCTGATTGGGCCCAGAAGCTGGAGGTCATCGTTGATTCCTTATTCCTTTCATACTCCGTATCCCATGGCTGGTAAGTCCTGTTGGCTTGAATTTCAATCTGATCCCTTCTTGTGTGTGTGTGTACATGGACTGTAGCCTGCTAGGCTCCTCTGCCCATGGGTTTTTCCAGGCAAGAATACTGGAGTGAGTTGCCATTTTCTTCTCCAGGGGATCTTCTTGACCCAGGGATTGAACCTGCTTCATCTCCTGCATCTCCTGCCTTGGCAGACAGATTATTTACCACTGCACCCCCTGGGAAGCCCCATCCCTTACCATCTGCAATAGACTGAATGTGTGTGTCCCTTCCCAAATTCATATATTGAAATTCTAACCTTGAAGGTGATGAAATGAAGACATGGTATTAAAATGGTATTAAAGGCTCAGTTTTGAGAGGTGATTACCACATGAGGTTGGAGCCCTCTTAAATGGGACTAGCACCCTGATAGAAGACAGTCTAGAGAGATCGATCTCTGAGTCAGGAAGGGAGCTCTCAGACGCCGGGTCTACCTTTGCCTAATCACAGACTTCTAGCCTCCAGAACTGTGAGAGATAAATGTGTGTTGTGTGTAAGCCACCCAGGCTGTGGTGTTTTGTTATCACAGTGAGACCTAGGCTATCACCCTTAATAGCTGCCACTCTTGTCCAAGGCCCAACACCCCCACCTAAGTGACTGCAGTCATTTAGACCCTTACCTTCTAAGCACCTCTGCTTAAAGCAGCTTCTGGAGTAATCCTAGCCAGTGCCCATGTTAGTCCCTCATATGTGTCTGACTCTTTGCAACCTCGTGGACTGTAGTCTGCCAGGCTTCTCTTTCCATGGCATTCTCAAGGCAAGAATACTGGAGTGGGTTGCCATTTCCTTCTCCAGGGGATCTTCCTGACCCAGGGATTGAACTTGGGTCTCCTGCTTTGCAGGGAGATGCTTTACCTTCTGAGCCACAAAGGAAGCCTGGAGTAATTCTATCACATCATAAATGAGATTAGATGATGCCACCCCTTTGCTTAAAATGCTTCCATGGTTCCTTCAGCATGTTTCCACTGGGCGCCAAATCTTGGAAGGCTCTGCCTGCCACTTCTGAACCCCTCCCCATCCGCCCCGCAGTCCCCTTTCCCTGCAAGGAAACGTGGCTTGCTACCTCTTCTTCTTTAGGCCTTTGCTCAAACATTATCTCCTCGGCAGCGCTTTTTTGACAAGCCTCTTGGAAATCGTGTCCCTGTCTCTCTCCCACCCCCACACCACTCTGGTACTCTCAATCACCCTTCGCTGGTTGTTTTATTCCCACAGCACTTATCACCATCTGACATAGCATATGTTTTACTTATTTTATTGTTTGCTGCCTGCCTCCCCCCCAGTATAACATAAATCCCCGAGAGCAGGAATTTCTGTCTATTTTGTTTACTGCGGCATCCTCAGTGCCTAGACGAATGTTTAGCACAGGGTGGATCTTCAAATATAAATATTTGGCAGTTCAACTGACAAATGCCTTTAACTACTTGTGAGATGCCAATAATTTTGTAGCTTTTTTTTTTTTACTTAGCAAAGTTTCCCCCCAGAGCATGTAAGCTCCATGTCTTTCACGATTGCCTCTACACACTCATTTCTTAAAGGAAATGTCTGAATCACATGGGAAATTAGAGACCAGAGTAGCTTTCAGTGAGTTCAGGCTGAGTTAGGTCCCAGTCGTGGCTGATGAAATTAAGGTCTTCATCTTGAGTGTGGAAGATCTGAAGGGATGCGAGCCCAAAGGAGAGAGAATAGAAAGGCGTGGGTTCAAATTCCAGTTCTACTACATGCAAGTTGAGTGGTTTTATGTAAACAACCAGGCTGACCCTCAGCTTCCCCATCTGTGGAATGGAGCTGCAAAATCACATTCTCTCACAGATTTGTGGTATGGATTGCACATAGGATAATGTCAAATCCTATGCAGACCTCTTGAGCTTGTACCTGCCATGATTACCTTTGAAGTCTCAGTAAGGTCATGCCTCATCTTACATATCATACGTGTGCATGTATGCCTTATCTTGCACAGTGCCTGCCAAGTCATATGTAGCTGATCAATATTGGCCAAAATGACTGCACATATTGAAACATTGCCTGACTCCCTCAACCCAAGGACAAAAAACAGTCTCCATCCAGCATCAGTATTTAGGATGATACAATTCAATTGTACTGTTAGCACACAGCCTGCAATTTTAAATGCTCGAAGCCTGATTATGAAAATAGGAAAGGATTCCACCGGCTCAACACCAGTGAGTTGAGGACTCAGAAGGGGGTTGACAATTGGTGGTCTAAGCCCCACTCATCACCTGGTTTTGAACAGACTGAGAATTACAATTTTTTGTGTGCATTTTTAAATGGCTGAAAAGATTAAAAAAAATAATATTTTGTGACACATAAAAATTTGACAAAACACAATTTCATTGTTTAAATAAAGTGTCATCAGAACACATCCAGACCTTTCATTCATATTTTGTCTCTGGCTACTTTGTGCTCCAAGGGCAAAACTGAGTAGCTGGGTCAGAAAATGCATAAACTGCAAAGGCTAAAATTTTTTTACCATCTCACCTTCTATGGATAAAATTTGTCAACCCCTGCCTGGTCTAAAAAAAACATGGTGCCTTGATTTAATGATAAGCCTGGCTTTGTTTTTATTGCTTGACCAGCAAAAATTAGTTGAGGTAAGCAGAATTCTATAGACATATTTATCGGAATTACTGCCATATCTGTGTCCAGCAGAAAGATATTCACAGAAACTCTGCTCATACCTTTTTTCCTGCAGATGCTCTTTTTTTTTTTCTTCCAAATCTCTAGAATAAAATGGTAGAGCACATTTTACGTCTTCTGAAAATAAAGCCTAGTATGTGCCCAGCACTTGATTCCTCATCTCCCACTGCCTCCAGGGGTGGCCCTGTGACCCAAGTCTAGAGAGAATTTGGCCTCAAAATGTAGTGCTTTTCTAGAATTATTTGTTTAAGTCAGTTTCTCTTCCTGCAGAATTTTGTGCACCGTCACACAGCATGTTTTTCTGGAGATGTCAAGGCCTTCTAAATTTAGGAAAAGAGGTTGCCTTTTTCTGCCCTTACTTTTTTCCCTTTTTATTTCCCCTTGTTTAAATTTAAAGCCAGCATCTCCCTGCTTCTGTCTCCTTAAAGCTTCTTAACTGACAATTCATTAAAACAGAATAAAAAAGGTACAAACTTCCAACTGTTAGTACTGGGAATGTCATATACTACATGGCTTTGGTTAACACTGCTGTGTAATGTAGAGAAAAGCTGTTAAAACTGCTAAAAGAGTAAGTGCGGAATTCTCATCACAAGCAGAACTCTATATTCCTTTTCACCTTTCATTTTTATCATATTGGTATGAAAAGATGTGTGTTTGCTGACCTTATTATGGTAACCATTTCACAACAGATGTAAATTAAGCCATCATGTGCTACCCCTTAAACTTATACAATGATGCACGTTCAGTCTTCTCAATAAAACTGGAAGAAAAAAGTCCCAAGGAAGGGAGGAGGGGGAACAAACAGAAGAGCCCAGTATTTTTGTTCCTGCAAAATGTGTGGGTGGGTTAAAAAAAAAAATTGCTTTGTGGGGGAGATGCTTGGAGATGCCAGGGCTGACTGCTGAGCCCGTGGTGGCACAGAGTCCCTGCCCCTCCCTGCTGGTGGGGAATTCCCATGGATACAGCTGCCAGGCTCCAGGTCCTCTTCTTCTCTGCTGAAAGATTCTTGATTGGGAGACAGGACAGTTTCTGAGAACCCATAGAGCCGGCTGCCCTCTATTATGAGCTCTGTGACAGCAGCGAAATAGCAGACCTATTTTCCCAGCTCCCGGCTTCCTCCTGAAAAGGGCCTTTGCAGCCAGAGGACTGACATTTCCCTACGTTTCTGCTTTAATTAATGTCTGGGAGATGAACTTCGATTCCCACCCACAGCAGCATAAATTAGATGGAATTAAATGCAGTGCTTCTTTTCAGTTCTGCTCTTTTTACCTGCTGGCCATCATTTTCTCCTTCAAATAATACAGCCACGGAGGAGAATTCTAGATTGAGTCCTAAGATGAAACGTATGATCACAGGAAAATCTGTCCCTTGATACTAGTCCTTTGAGATTCAGTGGGACTTGGGGTTCGTTGGATACTTCACCACTGGGTCAGCACAACACGGTGAAGTGGGGACCTTGGGGATCTGGGAGGCACTTCAAATTTGCGGAGGCATGATATTCTCCTGGTTAAACGGTGCTGGCTCAGTGATCTGCAAAGAGCTGGGCTCGTGCTTGTGAAGCATAGTCTACTAAAGGCAGCAGAAGGCATCTTCCTGACTCAACCTGACCCCGCTCCCTGCGCTGTAGACTCTGCAGAATGGAGAGAACCAAGTTATTGTTGTTCAGCCACTAAGTCGTGTCCAACTCTTGGCGACCCCATGGACTGCAGCATACCAGGCTTCCCTGTCCTTCACTCTCTCCTGGAGCTTGCTCAAACTCATGTCCATTGAGTTGGTGATGCCATCCAACCATCTTATCCTCTGCCACCTCCTTCTCCTCTTACCTTTAATCTTTCCCACTACTAGGGTCTTTTCCAATGAGGCAGCTCTTCGCATCAGGTGGCCAAAGTATTGGAGCTTCAGCTTCAGCATCAGTCCTTTCAGTGAATATTGAGGGTTGATTTTCTTTAGGATTGACTGGTTTGATCTCCTTGCTGTCCAAGAGTCTTCTCCACCACCACAGATGAAAAGCATCTGTTCTTCGGCACTTAGCCTTCTTTATAGTCCAGCTTGCCTTTGAAGTTGCAAAGCTGCTGTCACCCTGGGGACTAGAGGCATCACCTTCAGCAGGAAAACATAGGTGTAACAAGAGAGAAATCCTGCAGGTTAGGGTTTCAAATAGCCTCTGAACTTCTGCTCTTTTCAAAAGCCATTTTCTGCACTGATTAATGAGAGTGCTGGGATCAGAATCACCATTTACTTGCTTTGTGGCTTCAGGAAAGTTTCTTAACCCCTCTGAATCTTGTGTTCCTCATCTCCAAAAGGGGATTGGGATTGACAGGTACACACTGCTATATTTAAAACAGATAGCCAACAAGGACCTACTGTATAGCACAGGGAACTCTGCTCAATATTCTGTACTAACCTAAATGGGAAGAGAATTTGAAAAAGAATAGATGCATGTATATGTGTATCTGAATCACTTCGCCGTACACCTGAAACTATCACAACATTGTTACTCCACTCTACTCCAATAGAAAATAGAAAATTAAACAAAAAAACAGGGCGTAATAACCACCCCTACTTCATAGGCTTGTGATGAAAGCTGTGTGAGCTAAATGGTATAAATAGCCACACATAACTAGACACCTTACAAACTGAGTAAGTGCCCAGTAATGATTAGGTTCTGTTACTGCTACAGCGATGATGAGCAAGACATACCAGCACTTTGCTAGACCCAGGGCAAAGCTGAGTTCCTCTCTTTGGCACTGAGGACCTCTGAGGATTGTAGACTCTTTCACTTCATAAAGAAAGAAGAAAAAAAGAAGGTATGACATAAAAATAGTGAATCCAACTGATTTTAACTGAAGTAAGGCAGATTATGAACTTCTTAGCACCAAGAAGGGTATTCCTGCTCCTAAGGATGTTAAAATGTTCTCAGATTGTTTTCCTAGAACTATAACACCTAGTTCCAGAAGCAGTTGTCCCACTGGGAAGGAATAGGGTCCAGTCCTGGGCGGAGTTGTGGGTATTTCAGAAGGGCTACTGGCCAGCTGGGGCATGACCCGGGGAAACTGACTAGCAGAGCCAGGGGCTATTTGGGAACCACATCCCAGGAGAAATCAATGACTGAAAGAGACCATGTTTTCCCTGGAGCCAAGAAAACTTAGTAGCAAAGTAATTGTTGTCAGGAAACAGAGCAACCATTTGCACCTTTAGAACAGCCTAGCACAAATTAGGACAGGTTTCAACAAAAGAAGGATTTGAGCCTAGCTTTATTATAAATTTCTGAATCAAGAGATGGGCTTCTGAGTGAAATTTCCCCTCCTGGGGAGAAGTGGAGTTCTACTGAACAGAAGGGCTGTCTTTCTGGGAGTTCTTTGAAGAACACTCTCACGTTGGGGAGGTTAAACTAGCTGGTTTTTCAGCTCCCTTCTAAGTCAAAATTCTGAGAGAGGTTTTTGGTTGTTTATTGCTAGGAGAGACTTATTTGTACGGGCTTTGCCCACTAAACTGTTCATTCTGTTCTACAGTGTCTAGATTTCTCAATGGGTCTGAAATATAAATTTACGTGTCATGTCTATCAAAGAAACGGCTTTCACACTAGGGGATGTTCCTTGGGGGAAAGAGAAGCATTAAAAATGCCTATTTCTCCAACTAAGAAAAACACATCCCTTATGCTCTTCAAAAACGAAGTGGGAGAAAGGGTTCAGGCAGAAACCCCCGTGTTTGAACGTGAAGTGCGACAGCCACTTCACATAGTCACCACACAGCCTCCCGAAGTCGTGCAAACTGGGTGAGCTTCCAAGTCGGCAGTTAGTCTGTCACTGAAGCATGACCAGTGCCTCGGCGACAACAAGCAAACAAGCGGCTGAGCATGTTAACATGATTTTATATCATTTCTGTTTGATGTGGATTGGGTAGAAAATCTGGGATGTGAGCCATGATGTAGATTTTCAAAATTGATTAGCATTTTCTGGACATTGGCAGCCATTTCTATGGCATTTCAGTGTGAGTTAAAATTGATTAGTGCTTTCAGAAAAATGTGTACCAAATTGCTGTGCAAATTGTGGTAGCTTCAAACAGGGGCTGATGACAGGATAACGGCGTATGATACGATATGAGATCCACGCGGCTGAGGCCACTCCAGGGAGACGAGATCTCGGAGGAGAGGGTGTAAATGGTTCTGTGCAGTTTTAGATTAGCTGTTGGTGCTTGTCCAACACTTAGCCTCCACTTGTGACAATGTGTAAAATGGGTTGCATGCTTATAGGAGAAAGGTTGTTTGGTTCTTTGTCATAACATTAATCATGGATAAGCTCATTTTGGCTAATGTGGAAACAATCTATACTTCTGCAGAAATTGCATTGTAAACAAAAAATTGTTGATATTCACCCTCTGTAAAGTTTCTGTGATTTTAAAGATTTGTCTTGACAAATATTCAACCAACTCCAGATCACTGTTAGTAGCGATTTTGCACTTCCTTCATTCCCTTCTTGTTTGCCATACTCAACCACAGTTCTTAAGAGTCACTGTGTCCCTTTTCTGTTACCAAACACAGACAGAAAGTTAAGAAATGAGTCATAGTAGGGCGCATCTCAGAAGAATGAGAACCTTCAAAGGTCAGCTTTTCTTGCTTGTCAATAGCTGACATTTAAGCATTTATTTCAGAAATTGCTGATAATGTTTTTTGAGATAGTGAAGAAGAATTGCTGTGTTGGTATGCAATTATGTCCATAATGAGATGCAAAAATGCAAATATGGAGGTACGTGCCAGTTCTTCCAAGTGCCTTTTGTCAGAATTGCAGGCACCATGAGACATTGATAGATACCATGTCACTATGCAGAGTTGGAGGGCTGATAGCTTTTAAAGAAGCGTCTATAATGTGATATCTCTAGATGCTAATTAGCAGGAACCTTTAGTGATGATAAATGTAGAGGTCATTTGTTTTGTGTTGGTAAATTTTGACAACTTCATTGAACCAATTGTATCAATAGGATTTGTCGGTAGAAGCAGCAAACATCTTTATTCTCTTTAACATGCCATATCAAATGCATTGTATATTCATAAGTGTATCCATTAGAAGGCTACCTTGCAGGATTGATTTTTCAAAGTTCATTTAAAATGTAAATAAGAGTATAACCCATTAACTGACTCCATCAAATACTTAAAAACTATTTGATATCTTTTCAATATATTATTTCCATCTTTGTATTCCATGCTTTTGTAAAGAAGAAAAATCAAAGAGATTATAGCTATGAAAATTACTGCATATATGAGTCATTCTAATTGTTAATCTGATGTAATTTTCAAGAATCACCAAGTAATTACAGCTTTGGAAATGGCATAGTGAAGAGGATATAAAGCAAACCCTTATTTCCAGAGCTTCCTTCTCCACAAGGATCTATCTTGAGTTCTCACAATGGCACTAGAAAGTGGTAACTTGGAACAATGAATGATCTTGGTTGACAAACCGCTTATATAGAGAGATGAAAGCTAAGGCACGTGTTCAACAAATCTGCCCATGACTGTCCACTGGGTGCCATCCTCTGGCCAGATGTGGATGAATGCAACATAGCCATTCCCCTCAGGAGTCTTAGGGTTTAACAGGGAAGGCAGATATGAAAACAAATAATTATTTTACAAATGACAGGGCCATATGTAGATACATGCAAGGGGCTATGAAGTTCTGAGGAAGGAGTCTCACTTCCCTTAACTAGGGAATTAGTTTGGGTTAATGATCTAGCTAGAAAGCACAGTTCCACAACATCAGGAACACTGTTTTGTCATCAGTTGTACCAACAGTACTGATCTATCCCACTGCCTGGCAGAGTAGATATTTAAAATTATAGGTAAGTAAGTGAATAATCAAAATGCTATTGAATAGTATGACTTGTATAGGCAGTATGGCTCAGCAGGAAAATAAACCAAAATTATACATTATTTTCTGGAAATAGAAGTGGAGTCAGAGAAATCTAGCTTAAAGTAATTTCTGAATTTACCTAATGAGCCGTGGCTGGCACAAGGTTCATGGTTAGCTGAAACTAATGCAAGATTTTGAGCTACTTTCCAGGGTGGAGTTACTCTGCTAAGCAAAAGTCAAGAAGCCACATCATATGCAGAGCAAGTGAAGGAATTGTGGTTGTTTAACTAGGAACTGAAAAGAATTTGAAGTTCATAAGCGTAGTCTTCAGTGCTGTTTGAAGGAAGTTCCAATAGATGTCATTTAAATGAAAAGTTCCTTGTATTTTGTACATCCTCAATGGCTCAGACTTAGATCAATGCATGGAAGCTTAAAGGGATTCTCTGGGGGCTCAGTGGTAAAGAACCCATCTGCCAGTTCAGAGGATATAAAGGTTTGGGTTGGGAAGATCCCATGGAGGAGAGCATGGAAACCCACTTCAGTATTCTCGCCTGGAGAACCCCATGGATGGAGGAGCCTGGTGGGCTGCAGTCCATAGGGTCACAAAAAGTCGAACACGACAGAAGTGACTGAGCATGCATGTACATATGGACGCATAAAAGAGAAAGATGCAGCATAGGAAAGATGGTTCTAAAGAGTTCTCTGCTACAGGAGGTGCGGTATTACAGAACGGATGGCCTTCTCTTAACCTGTCGTGTAGGGGATTCAGACACTAGCGAGATGGTGGAAATCACTAGCTGATCTGCAAAAGACCTTTCCAACCCACAAGTGATATCAAATGATGCAAAGTTATCAGCTGAGGTCAATGGTGATTTACACTCTACTCTTAGAAGAGTGAAGTCTGATATGAACTATTTCTAGGAAAGGCAAACCAAGTTTACTACTCAAGACATGAATTCATTGAATACAGTATAATTGCCTACACTTCATAGACTAGTCACCTGGAATCTGGGATTGTAATGCATCATATACAATTATAAAAATAAGCCCTTTGGCCAGGTTTCGGCCATCATAGTTTTGGCCAGGTCTCTTTTTCCCCTACACCCTTCTAACTCCATTCCCTCCCCTAACATCATTCACTTAAAATTACAGAATTGTTAATTCAGATACATACTGCTGGCTTTGAATATCTTTTATCTTGGAAAACTGGCAATGAGTCCTAAGTGTCTTGACTGCTAGTTCTGAGTTCTTGGATTTAAAACCCATTGAGTACTATTTTCCTTTCAGATGTCCTCCATTCACGCCATGACTGTCAGTTTTGGTAATATGCCAACATTTTGGAGAATATACAGTCTGCAAAATATGGAGTGGAAAATACATGTGCACCT
This sequence comes from Dama dama, assembly GCF_033118175.1. NCBI lineage: Eukaryota > Metazoa > Chordata > Mammalia > Artiodactyla > Cervidae > Dama > Dama dama. The sequence continues at coordinate 19,133,957 of NC_083693.1, read as the reverse complement.
AACATCCATTGAATTTTGTAAAAAACTATTTATCCTAATAACCCTATGTTCAGGACCAAGATAGTAGTAAGAGCAAATAGCCCATCAACAATAGGAATAGCTATGGGAATAAGAGGGGGAAAGGGATCTTAGGAGCAAGCAAAGGGGTTTGGTTTGTTTTTTTCTTTTTAAAATGATCCAGTTCCACTGGTAATTAGGAGTTAGTTTTCACATTCCGAACACTCAGATTTCTGACTGGATGTCAGGGATGTTATAGTAATAAATTGTATGCTTTGGTCACTACTTGGGTAGAAAATTTCCATCTCAGAAAAAATGATACCTCAGCCATTGCATTTCAGGGTGATAATTGCACTTCTCAGGTGGTTAAGAAAAAGATTATATATAAATAATAATTAAAAAGTTGTTCCCCAAGGGAATGGGAATGTCAGATACAGAACTCAAACATATGAAATGTTAGACTTATGGCTTGACCTTATTCCACTGTGTTCAGTGTTATAAATTCTAAGCACATTCATGCTTCAATATTTGGAGGTAACAATTTGAGGGTGTGTTAGGTGGAGAAAAGGTAGCATTTAGACTAGTGTATTAAACTACCCCTTTAATGACATAGCTGCTTCCCCTTATCACTTTAAGTGTCAGGCTATTAACACTCATAATTAATCAGATCCATGCTCTCCTCTGCACTTTAGAGGCACATACGTAGGGGAGGGGAAGACTGGTTTAGCTTCCCTACCCCATCTTGGGACAGGATTGAAAGAGGTTAGGTAAAACCGAGATTGAAATCCACAGATGTGTTACATTTGTTCCGTGTGTGTGCGCGCGCTCAGTCATGTCCAACTCTTTGTGATCCCATGGACTACAGCCTGCCGGGCTCCCCTGTTTGTGGAATTTTCCAGGCAAGAATACTGGAGTGGATTGCCATCTCCTTCTCTAGGGGATCTTCCTGACTCAGGGCATGAATCCTCATCTCTTGTGTCTTCTGCATAGACAAGTGGGTTCTTTACCACTGCACCACCTGGGAAGCTCTCTATTTGGTCTATACGCTATTTTAGAAGTTTGAATTTTTCTGATCGTTAATCTTAAAAAGTCTGGATTTCTGGAGTCTCTCAGTTATGGGGAGTGCTGAGGATTGAGGTGGTAATCAAACAGTCTAGTAAGACCTAGTCCACAGTCCTCCATGATCACGATTGACTGGAGCTGAGCCTTGACAGCTGCTTTGGAGCCCGTCTTGAGTCGTGAGGGCATCGGTGTACCACAGTCTCCATTGAGTGTGCATTATCCATGTCACTTCTGCTCCTCACCTGACTCCAGCACAGATTTGAGTTCACACTTGGCTTTGATTCCAAAGCAAGCCTTAACTCTGCCTGCATTTCATGGATCTAAAGAACACTGAAGTTCTCAACAGGATGGTAGAGCGGCTTGTGGCATGCGTTCTGTTGGGGACCCAAGCAAAGATCAGAAAGATGTGATTCTTGTCTCAAGGAAGTCAGACCGGCTTGAGAATCAGATGTATAGAAAAATAAGGATGGAGTAGCATGTGACATGCATGTACAAAGCACTCTGGGCACCTCAGGAGGAGAGACTCTCAGTGCTACAAAGAAGAAGCAGCATCTGAAATGGACCTTGAAATCCAAACAGATGTTTTCTATGTGGAAGGAGCAAGAATGGCATCCCAAGGAGAGGAAACACTGTGAGAAATAGATGCTGATAGGGGCACAAAAGAGTGGTGTGTTTGATGAACAGCTCTTCATGGGGGAGAATGGGAGTTGGTGGGTGTTCGTGTGCTGGATCGTACCATGAAGTGTGACATTTAACATTTATAAAAGGGCAGGGAAGGGTGACCTTGAGGATATTAAGCAGAGAAGTATCCCATTAGGTTTATCTTAAAAAAAAAAATGCCTTTGTACAAGTTTTGACATACAGTTTCCTCCAAAGGTGAGCCATGCTAAGGACAAGAAGAAAGACTTCCCTTGGTTAGCAAGAAAACCTCAGTACCATGTGCCCACGTGACTTGGGAGGGTTTGCTTCCATGCAGCAGAGGTGTATGTTGTTTTGCTGACTGATGTGGATTTTTCTTATGCCACACTGCATCCATGCACAGCCCTCCGAGTGCCATCAGGCGACTGCCAACGATGGCAATTCACGATATCAGTGCATAGGTACTCTCTTTGCCATTGCCATATGCTGCCCCTTGAACAATAGGAATAAACAGATTATGTGGAGTTCGTGTGCCGCTGCCAAGAGAATCAGCTGGGTTCCAAAGAACCCAGCCTGGGAATCTCATTAAAGCTCCGAGAGCACTTTGAAATTCAGCTTGAGGTGATCGCTTCAAATGAAAAAATCACATGAGTGGTGATGGCATGCAAGCAGGAGAGCCGCATCCATCCGCCTGGCTTCCCTGAGAAGTGGCAGCCAGTTGGAGGAGGAATGATGTGACTCGGATGGTTTAAGGCAATGGAATCGCGCCCACGTGGAAAGGGAGAACCAAGCTGCTGGTTAGCGGCGCGTGGAGACAGACTGGACTGGATGAAGCAAAGATGAGCGCAGAGCACATATTGTCTGACTCTGTGCCCGTCTGAGGGCATGGGCAGCCGTGCTCTGGATGGAGGCAGATGGCAAACGGCACCTGGAAGTGGCCCTGAGCAGTACCGTGGTGCTCACAGCTAAGTGCCGTACGTGCAGCTTGCTGAGATGATGGGCTGCGTCATCCCTGTGGGTCCCAGACCTTCCTAGTTTTTTTGCAGCTTCCCTGGCAGGGACTAGGTTCGGTCACCTGATCCTCTGATTGTGCTGGTATTTGCAAAGGGAGAAGAGACCACAGCTCTGGTTTCTGGCCCACACTGCTCACATAACTTTTCTCATGCTCTGTTATTTCTTTCTTATTTGTCATCCCTGCTAAGCTGCCAGGTACTTGAGGGAGGCAACTTTATTTCTCATCTGTTTTCCCAAGGTCTGTGCTGTTCAAACTGGGGCGAAGAGGGCCTGATGGTGTGCCAAAGTGTATGCCGAAGTGGCCTGCACATCAGTGCTTGGTTGTGTCCGATTCCTTGCAACCCCGTGAACTGCAGCCAACCAGGCTCCTTTGTCCGTGGGATTTTTCCAAGAATACTGGAGTGGGTTGCTGTTTCCTACTCCAGGCGATCCAACTCACATCTCCTGCATCTCCTGCATTGGCAGGTAGATTCTTTACCAGTGCTCCACCTGGGAAGCCCATGCCAAAGTGGGGATACCATCTTATGCAAATGTCTTGGAAACCAAGCATCTTATATTAAAATGTTTGGATGTATGTACAAGGGGCTTCCCAGGTAGTGCTAGTGGTAAGGTACCCACTTGCCAACGCGGGAGACATAAGAGATGTGGGTTCGATCCCTCAGTTGGGAAGATTCCTTGGAAGAGGGCATGGCAACCCACTCCAGTATTCTTGCATAGAGAATCCCCATGGATAGGGTAACCTGGCAGGCTATAGTCCATTGGGTCACATAGAGTCAGACACAGCCGAAGTGACAGCACGTACAATATGATTTAATGGCATTCTGACATGAAACAGATTTGCAAAATGTTTTAGCTTGGGTTGGGCCCTTAGACCTGGCTGGATCAGGGGAAGACTCATCCATGCCCCTCCTTTATTGGGAGTTCTTTCATAGGCCTAGAAGCAGCAATTAATTGTTTAGTACTTGCTTATAGAAAGAAAGGAGGAAGGAGGGAAAAGGTTAATCACACCCAATGCTTTTTAGGTAGTTGTCACTACATACATGTCTAGTTAAGGCCAGGTCAGTCATCAAGCCTTGGTAAGATCTGGATGGACCAGTAGGCCAGTTAGAAACTGTATTCTAATGATGTCAAACTAATCCCAAATATATCAACTTCAAAGGGGGCTGGGTAAGAAACATGAGTGGGGAGTCACATATTCATCTGTCCTATGGGTAAATGATGCCAGAGACTTGCTTTTGGAGGTCATTTTTTTTCTCTAGGCAAATCAAATTTCATTAGATTAAAACCTTGGGAATGACTTGATTCATTAAGCACACTTTGAATGAATCCTGCACCTTCTATGGAAATGGATAGTAGGTAGCACTATTTTGCTAAGAAACCATTTATGGAACACTGTAGTTACTGATCTTAATTTCTTCCAGGCCAAAATCCATGTATTAAACCCCTAATATAAAAATATGATTGTTTAGGCTTTTGTTGTCAATCCACTCATTTAATAAATATTTATTTTATTTGCTATATTTTAATTGGGGCTTCCCTGATAGGTCAGTTGTAAAGAATCCACCTGCAATGCAGGAGGCCCCAGTTCTATTCCTGGGTTTTGAAGATCTGCTGGAGAAGGGACAGGCTACCAACTCCAGTATTCTTGGGATGCCCTTATGGGTCAGCTGGTAAACAATCTGCCTGTAATGCAGGAGACTGGGATTTGATCCCTGGGAAGGGAAGATCCCCTGGAAAAGGGAAAGGCTACCCACTCCAGTATTCTGGCCTGGAGAATTCCATGGACTGTATAGTTCATGGGGTGGCAAAGAGTCGGATCCGACTGAATGACTTTCACTTTCACATATTTTAATCAATAAGTACACAAATAGCATCTTGAAAATATAAATGACTCAGGAGCAAACAGTGTATAACTATAAATGACCATTCCCTCATCTTGCACATCTATTTTTGAATTATTCTCTAAAGAAGGGCTCAGTAGCTCCTCCCTGATGAGTGTGGGATCCTTGCATTCATCTGTCCACATCTGAGACATAGAGCAAGACTGGATGACTTGTTTTGAGGGGGTGGAAACTGAAACACAAAGAAGGAAAACACCTTCATGTCCTAAATGCACTGGTTATCCTCAGATGAGATTTCCCCTCGTTTTCTCTTTGCCTTCCCCGTCTTACATGTCTCAACACCAGAGTAGACCTAGTTCTGACATTTACTGGCCATGTAGGAATAATAGTGTCTTCTATAATGGCTATGGATATTCAATGAGATAAAGGAATCATGTGCAAGTCCTCAGTTCAATGTTTATGAGAGTACATAGTCAATGAGCGTCACTGTGGCACCCTCTTCCTTCAGGGATGATGTCCCCCAGGGATTGATCCTGGTCCCCTTTGCTTCCTTGTTTCTCCTAGGCTCCAACTTCAACTCCCAGTGCCAACAACCCCAGATCTGTGTCGTCTTTTATGACTGCTCTTGAGGGCATTACCTCTGCTCTTTGATCAGCTGAGGACCAGAGCTGGAACCACTGATGTTATTTTAGGGAAAACAGTGATCTTCTTTGACAAATCTGCTCTTCATTCTTTTTCTCCACATTCTCCTTTCTAATGATATCAACTCCCCTCTCTAGCACCAGTCTCAAGGCCTGCGGCCATCTTCTATGTCCTCCTCTGTCACCCACCACAGTAAATCAGAGGACAAATATTATTAATTCTACATACTCTTCCCTCCCTCTGTCTGCACTTTCTAACTACAGTTCATCTGCTCTTCATTGTGGGTTGGCTTGGCTTATCATTAAAGCTGTCCTACTGGTTTCCCTGCTTCTGATTGATTTTTTTCTCCTGACACAACTTCTATCAGGTTGGTGTTGTTTTTCAGTCATGTAGTCATGTCCCACTCTTTGCCACCCCGTGGACTGCAGCACACCAGGCTTCCCTGTCCATCACCATCTCTTGGAGCTTGCTCAAACTCATGTCCATTGAGTTGGTGATGCCGTCCAGCCATCTCATCCTCTGTCGTCCCCTTCTCCTCCTGCCTTCAATCTTTCCCAACATCAGGGTCTTTTCTAGTGAGTCAGTTCTTCGCATCAGGTGGCCAAAGTATTGGAGCTTCAGCTTCAGCATCTGTCCTTTCAGTGAATATTCAGGGTTGGTTTCCTTTAGGATGGACTGGTTGGATCTCCTTGCAGTCCAAGGGACTCTCAAGAGTCTTTTCCAACACCACAGTTCAAAAGCATCAGTCCTTCAGCCCTCAGCTTTCTTTATGGTCCAACTCTCAAATCCATACATGACAACTGGAAAACCATAGCTTTGACTAGACGGACCTTTGCTGGCAAAGTAATGTTTCTGCTTTTTAATATGCTGTCTAAGTTTGTCATAGCTTTTCTTTCCAGGTTAAACTTCTTAAAACACAGCTTCTACCCACTGACTCTCTGACAATATGTCATTTCCCACAGGTTAAGGCCAACCTTGTCTATGTGGCATTAAAGGCATCCATGCCTTTTCACCCACATTTCCACAATTTGGCCTTTCAGAATAAATACTCCTCATTCCCAACCCACCGTACTTTTTCTCCATATTTTTGCTCATGCTCGTCATTCCACAGGAAAGGCTCAACTCTCCCCACTTCTCTGGGAATCCTACTAGTCTTCAAAGCCCCCTGAGATGCCACCCCTCCATCCATACTCCACTGATCCCCATTCCTAAGCTGAATAAATTTCAACAGGTGCTTAAGAAACATTAAGTAGATGACTAAAACGAGTTAGTGAATAAACAAGTGAATAAATTGAAGAATATCTCATCATATATCATAATGTTGTTAACATAATCAACATGGTGTCACACTCTAGCTAACTCCTACTGGGCCAAAAATGTAAACAGCAATTCAGGAAAGACAGTAGGAAAAAAAAAATCAGGATTCAGTAGCCAAAGCAACAACAGTAACAAAAACCTATTTTCTTGATATTTGTTTTCTTAGAATCATGTTTTTAATGACTAGAAATTCACTTGTGAAATTATTCATGTCAAGATTTTATTTTGTCTATTGATCGACATATCTGTCTTTATACCCAGATCATATTATCATGATTACGATAGCTTTATGGTAGGTTTTGAAATCAGATAACTTGTTTAACTTTTTCAAAATTATTTTGGCTCTCTAGGCATTGCATTTATTCTAAATTCTAATACTTAAACACATGTAATTTCCAGGATATATGAAAGATGGGTTAGTAGACTCTGTTAACTATTAGAAGAATGGCCCTGTAAATTTTCTAAATGGGTGTGTTGACAAAAGCTGTTATTTTATATATATATATATATATATATACTCATATATATATATACACACACATATGTATAGTATGTATAAATGTATGTATATAGCACATGCATTGATGTATATGTCACATTTGTGAAATATTGTATGTATGTATTGTATGTATGTATTCATACACTTTTTAAACAATGAATTCTCTGCCTCCCTGTAAATTGGTGGTCATTGGCACTCAGGACTCTGTGTAATGCCTGTTTTGTCCCAGCCCAGGCCGTTCTCTATGAGCTGGCCTCCCTCACTGCTGGTAGGTAACTATGTGATATATAACTTGCAAGCAGTCCTGCTGTTTGTTACTGGCAATTAATCTCTCTGGTGCCTTTCTTCCATTCAGACTAAGCCTTTATGTTCTAAATCCAGCTATTCTAACGCTCCCCACTTGTGCTGTGTAGAAAGACTCAGACTGGCAGATTATCGCAGGGCAGTTAAGCATGTAATTGCTCAAATGAGTTAAAATCCCTTCAAATATCTGTCTTTGTACCTCATCACACCACTTCACGGACTCAAATATTTGACAATTGATGAAGATAAACTAAAGGGGCCTTCATTAGCTACCAACCACCGTGACAAGCTTCTTTCAGCGAAAGGCTGGTGAATTTTGGAACTTATTATCTACTTAAAAACTGCAGGAAAGCAGAAAAATACTTCAGTGAACTTTAGAATAGAGAAAGCTAGACGCTTTCCATGGAAGCAGGGGTCAGGGAAAAAAAAAAAAACCCTCATGGTTTGCTAATCTAAAGCTGCACTTGTTAAAAATGTGGAGTAAGATGGGTAGGTGCACTTATCCAATAACGGAAGGGAAATATTATCACATTCTCATAGGTGCCATCATTAATGATCATGTGTTAAATTTAGAGGTAATTACAGAAATGGAGGGTGGGTGGCAGAAATCCAGGGCTGTGCAGAGGCTGATCTTAGTGTGTGGTTGCCTGCCTGCCAGGAGAGGTAGCCCCCGGCTCAAGGATGAATCAGGTGCTGTGATGAGTGGGTGTCTTGGGAAATGCATGGAACTTTGGCATAAAACCCAGCAAATCCTCTGACTTTCAGGGACCTCACTGCTCTGTACTAATCTGTTCAGACCTGATGCCAAGAAAAACAGGTGCTAACATGACCAGCAGGCATTTAGGGTAGAGTAGATGCCGAATTTGAAGTGTGATGACCCTGCATCTTACCACTGTGAGATGTTGGGCAAGTCACAGCTATATTTTCCCTATGTATAAGCTTACAAATTCATATTGTGTATGATGTTTCTGTGAGGATTAAATTAGGGAGTGTTTGGTACATCATCGGTCATTAATTTATAAAATGGAGATATCTAGAATTTTGTGCTATATATTTTATAGTTAATGGGAACCTGCAAACTTTTTTCCTTAGATAATTGAAAAAAAAATCAATACTCCAAACATTAAGAATGAAAAAAAATGGTAGAAATGTATGAAACATTTTATTTTTTCAAGATTGGTTTTCATTAGCTTAGGGTGGCTGGGTTGCTCTGATCTCAGTAGTGGAATGAATGTTCTAGGTTTCCAAGCAGCGCCTGTGGCCATACTCACCCAAGAAGACTCACTTTGGCCACCCTTGCCCTGGCCAGGAATTTTTCTCCTGGCAGGTTAAATAACATGACTGGCTAAAAACCAATAGTGAGTGGATGTTTTTGAAAGAGTCTTGACTCTATTGAAATTCTTCTAGTGTTCTATTTTTGAATAGGATGTTAGCTTTTGTTTAGACATAATAGCTCTAATGAAACATTTAAGATATACAAGGAAGAAAATGATGACATTAAACCATTATTAACTTTTATAGAGGATAGGTACATTAAAAGACAAATTGTATAATCCTTCTGTTGCCACACATTTGTGTGTATATATACATACACACATATACATGCACACACATTTATGTATTTGAACTGTAACAAAAGTTCAGCCATAGTTCTGATATTTTGTCTCTATTGATGATTTGGTTCTGTTTGACCCTGGCCATTGGAAGGCTGAGGCTTCTGGAATGGCTATTTTCTAGCAGTAGTGTATAATTAATGATCAAACATATTGCTATCATATTTAACAAGTATAGGTAAAACATGTAAATAATAAAAACTGTTTCTCTCACCTTCTCCCTCTTCTCCCCCACCCTTGTCCATAAGTCTGTTCTCTGTGTCTGCATCTCCATTGCTGCTCTGCGAACAGATTCATCAGTACCATTCTTCTAGACTCCATATTTATGCGTTAATATATGATACTTGTTTTTCTCTTTCTGACTTACTTCACTCTGTATCACAGGCTCTAGATTGGGTGAGATAAATTGAGAGAGTAGCATGGATATGTATACACTAATACATATAAATAGATAGCCGATGGGAATTTGCTTTATGACTCAGGGAACTCAAACTGGGGCTCTGTAATAACCTAGATGGATGGGGATGGGTGGGAGGTGGGAGGGAGATGGAAGAGAGAAGGGACATATGTACACCTATGGTTAATTCATGTTGATGTATGACAGAAATCAAACCAATATTATAAACTAACCATCAGCAATTGCAAATAAATAAATATCAATAATAAAAACAAGATATGTATTTTGAACATATTGCTTTGTTTTGTTTTAATATTCAGTTTTTGTAGAGATAAGCGATCTGCATGCAACTCTAATGTTTTATTTTATATTTAATGGTGAAATAAAATCTTACTCGTAAGAGTTGAATGATGCAATAATTAATTATTTAAAAGACTTATTTTATATGTAAAAATTAATATTTGCAACGTTTAATAAACTAGATTGATATTAAGTAAGTAAATTAGAATATTTGGGGGCCAAAATTGGTAACATTTTAATAAAAACAGAAATAAGACTAATAGGGATAAGATTATGTAATGGTTCCAAACTTCATAGAATTCTTTTGGGCTAGAATTTATAACATTTAGGACTTATAAATGTTATAATTTATAGGAATTATAAATTATATTTTATATACTTCAGGAATTATACTTATATTTAGCTATTTAATTCCATTTAGGCCAAGATCTCCAAATAAAAGTATGTTTAGATAATTTGTCACATCTTGTTAGGATGGATTAAAAGCAGAATGTCAACTTGGCCAACTTCAGATTTCTCAGGAAAAATATTTTAAAGCTAGGTACGGTAATATTCACAATGAATCATCTTCATTTCAAATATAAAAAAGAACATAGAATATAAATGAAAAAGTAATCAAGATGCTGCTTCAGGTACCTCTAATGACCTCAGGTAGAAAAGCCTGTTTGGTATCACAAATGTGCAGTGTAGTGTCAAGTATGGTCTGGTTGCTGACAATCCTGAGAAATGACTGTTCTTACACCTTAATGTCATACTTGAAATTTGAGTCCAGAAGTTTTTAAATAACAGTATTAATATAAACATTTTAAAATAAATTTGCATAATCATTCTGTAACCTGTTGGTGTCGTGTAGCGTCAGTCTTGGCTTGGACCAGCTTATGTATTAACTATGCATGAGTGCATGCATGCTAAGTCACTTCAGTCATGTTGCAACTCTTTGTGACCCTATGGACTGTAGCCTGCCCGGCTCCTCTGTCCATGGGCTTCTCCAGGGAAGAATACTGGAGTGGGTTGCCATGCCCTCTTCCATGGATTCCTGACTCAGGAATCAAACCCACTTTCTTACGCCTCCTGCATTGGCAGGTGGCTTCTTTGCCACTAGCACCACCTGGGAAGCCCAACTATTAAAATGTATACATATAACAATATACATATAATAATGCCATGGTTTGACCACCTATCCTTTCTTTTTTTTCTTTAATCAAGTTTTATTCCTTTAGTTTAATCAAGAAAGGATCTGAATTTTTAAATTATTTCTTTGGGCATTTATTTAGGTCTTTAAAATAGTTTTAGTCATTTGATTTCTTAACACACTCCTGAGATCTATACTCCTGGCTTAATTGCTAAGTGAGATTCTTTAAAAAAATTCTGTTATTTCATTTTTAATTTATATTATTTTTAATCATGAGTTGTGAGATTAGGTTTTAATTTGGTTTTCTATGCTGTCTTGTCAGTTACTTGAATCAAGGCTGTTCTAGATTCAGAAAATGATATTTGGCACTCTACTCTTCTGGGCCAGGAAGAATGTTTCACACCATCATTTTAAGGAAGGTGTGAAAAATACAATAGAAAAGGAAAAATTGTACAACCTGGACTTCATCAACATTAAAAATGTTTTCTCTACCAGAACCCACCTAACATGATGGAAAGACAAGCGGCAGACTGGGAATAAATATTTGCCAAACATATAGCTCACAGTGGAATAGTATCTAGAATAAAGAACTCAAAACCGGACAATTAAGAACAAATAATTCAATTAGAATTTGAGCAAAATATGCAAAGATACAATTCACTGCCACAGAGGATGTATAGGTGACAATTTAGCAGATGAAAAGTTGTTTATAATTATTAGGGAAATACAAATTAAAACCATGAGATACACTTTACTACACTTCTATCTGAATGGCTAAAATGAAAAATAAATGGCAATACCAAATGCTTGTATGAATACAGAGAAACTGAATCACTAATAGGTGGGGAAATTTAAACTGGCATCGTTACATTTGAAAACACTTTGACATTTTCTTAGAAATCTAAACATTCAGTTATCATGTGACCCAGCAGTTACATTCAAAACATTCCAGAGGAGGAAAAACTATTATACAGAACCTGTGTATAAATGTTTATAGTAATTTTTTTCATAATATCCTAAATTTGAACAACCCAACAGGCAAATATTTCAACAAACTATGGTATGCTCATCCCAAAGAATACTCCTCAGAAATGAGGGGAACAGTCTAGTGATACACAGACAGCCTAGATGAGTCTCCAGAGAATTCTACTAAAAAAGAAATCCAGTGCCCACAGGTGTGGTCCCATTTATATAACATTCTTGAAATAACCAAACAATAGCAAGGGAGAAGAGATAGTGCTTTCCAGAGTCTGGGAGGGGTTGGATACAGAAAGGAAGTGAGTGTGTCTGTAAAAGGGCAAGACAAGGAATCTGTGTGGGGATGGATCTGTATCTTAAATGTATCAATGTTAATCTCTTGGTTTTGCTATGGTTTGTAAGTTTTGCAAGATGCTAACAGTGGGAGAAATTGTGTGCAGAGTACAAAATCTGTCTTCATCATTTCTTACAACAGCATGCAAATCTGTAATTATCCCCAAATATAATAGTTTAATTAAATGAAGGATGTCTAAAACAAAAATAGTAAAATAAAATGAAATAAAATAAAATGCATGAAAAATTAGTACAAGAATAAAAAAGAGGTATTAAGAGTGTATTATTATAAGATTCTTTTGATATGTTATTTGAAGACAAACTGTCATCAATTAAATATGCATATTGTCAATCCTAGAGCTACCACTTTAAAAAAAGGTAATAGTGGTAGAAAAATGCAGTAAAATTTATTAGATAAAAATGAGGCTGGGAAAAAAAGGGTGAAAAGGAGCAACTAACAAGTAAATAAGGAGAAAACACAAAGAATTCGGTAGATTTTAAAGTACTCTTTTATTAATTAAATTAAATATAAATGGTTTAGACATCCCAATTAAAAAGAAGATGTTATCATGTTGTATCAAAGAAGCAAGATACAACTCTGTTATCAATAGAAAAACCTACTTCAAATATAAAGTAATAGGCTAAAGGTAAAAAGGCTGGGGAAATGTGGTATATAAATCATAATCAGAGGAAATGGAAATGTTAATGTCAGACAAAATATACTTCATATAATGGAATATAGCAAGTGATAAAAGAGGAATTGACATAATAATGAGATTAATTCATCAAGAAGACACATATCAATCCTAACAACAAATCTCTAAAATACATGAAACAAAATTTCATGGAATTAAAGCAAAAGGTATACCATATTCTGGGCCATAAAACAAACTTCAAAAATCTAAAGTAATTAAAATCATAAAAAGTATTTTCTTTGACCACAATATACACTAAAAATCAATAATAGAGTCATATCTGGAAAATCTCCAAATAATTGAAAATTAGAAGGTAAATTAGAAAACACTGTGGCTAAAAATGAAAGCACAAATTCAACAAGAAAGAAACAAGTAACTAAGTCATAAAATGAGAATAAAATCTGAACCGACCCCTTATCAAATAAAATATACAGATGCAAGCATAGTGAAAGAAGATTAGCATCATCTGTCATTAAGGAATTATATATTTTAAAAATTATGAGATCCCATCATACACCTGTAAGACTGGTTCAAACTCCAAACACACACAATATTAAATGCAGGCAAGGATATGGGGCAACAAATACACTTCATTCATTGCTAGTAAGAGTGAGAATGGTACGGCCATTTGGAAGAGAGTTCAGCAGCTTCTTACAAAACTAAGCATCCTCTTACCAGATGATTCATCAGTCGTGCCCTTTTGTATTTATGCAAATGAGTTGACAATTTACATCCACAGAAAAGCTTGCACACAGACGTTTTTATAATATTTATTCATAATCTCAAAAACTGAAAGCCACCAAGACATCCTTCATTGATGAATGGAAAAATAGTCTGTGGTATATTCAATAATTGAATTTCAGTTAGCGATGAAAAGAAATGAACTATCAAGTCAGAGAAGACATGGAGGAACCTTCAATGCTTATTGCCAAAACTGCCAACTATACTTCAAAAATGCAATAATTGAAACAGGGTTGGTACTGGCACAGAGGAGGCAATACAATAGGGGGAAAAGCTCTCTTCCATAAATGGTGTTGGGAAAACTGGACATCAGCATGAAAAAGAATGATGTGAACGTTCTTTTCTCACACCATATACACATACTCAAAGTAGATTAAAGACTTAAGTAAGACTTAAGTGTAAGATCTCCATAGGCATTTTCTGAAGAAGACATGCCGATGGCCAACAGGCACATGAAAAGATGCTCAAGAACATAATCATCAGGGAGATGCAAATCAAAACTGCAATAAGATATCACCTCACACCTATCAGAATAGCTTTTGTCAAAACACAAGACAAAAAACAAGAGTTCACGAGGATGTGGAAAAAAGGGACCCTAACGACACTGTTGTTGGAAGTGTAGTGTTGCCCACTGTGGACAATAATAGTATGGAAGTTTCTCAGAAAACTAAACATAGAACTTCTATGTGATCCAAAAATTCCTGGTATAGATTAAAAAAAAAAAAACCCACACCTGTTAATTTGGTAAGACATATGCTCCCTAATGTCCATAGCGGCACTATTTTATTTACAGTAACCAAGATATGGGAGAAGCTTGTGTCCACCAACAGTTGAGTGGATAAAGATGTGGTACATATACATTGCTGTTGCTCAATCACTAAGGCATGTCCAACTCTTTGCGACCACATGGACTGCAGCACGCCAGGCTTCCCTGCCCTTCACCATCTCTCAGAGTTGTATATGTGTGTGCTTAGGTACTAAGTCACTTCAGTCATGTCCGATTCTTTGCGACCCTATGGACCATAGCCCTCCAGGCTCCTCTGTCCCTGGGATTCTCCTGGCAAGAATACTGGAGTGGGTTACCATGCCCTCCTCCAGGGATCGTCCTGACCCAGAGATGGAACCTGTATCTCCTACATCTTACACATTGGCAACCAGGTTCTTTACCACTAACACCACAGGTTCAATCTTGGGTCAGGAAGATCCCTGGAGGAGGGCACGGACAACCCACTCAGATATTCTTGCCAGGAGAATCCCATGGACAGAGGAGCTGGGCAGGCGACAGTCTGTGGGATCGCAAAAAGTCAGACATGACCGAAGCAACTTAGCGTGCCCATGAAATGAAAAAAGAATCATCTTTTCAAAAAAGATGCTAAAACATTGGATATCAATGTGTATGCATATACAAATGTTTACTCAGACCTCATACTGTATACAAAATATCAGCCCAAATCAAAATGGATCATATCCTCAAATGTAAAACCTAAAACTGTAAAACCTGAAGTACAAATAAGGAAGAAAGTTTTTGTAATCTTAGACAAATTTTTAAATGTAACAACAAAAAAAAAAACACAAATGATAGAAAAGGGTAAATTCCACTTTATTAAATTAAAAACATTTTAAAAATACACTGTTAAGAAAATGGAAAGATAGCCACAGACTTGGAAAAATGTGCCTACAACACCTGTCTGGTAGAAGACTTCAAGAAGGCTATATAAAGAACTCTTAAAATAAAATAATAAGAAAAGAAATCTCTAATTAAGATTGAATGAAGGATTTATTTGGACACTTCACTACTACATGGAATAATACACTGGTTCCAAATAGGAAAAGGAGTACATCAAGGCTATATATTGTCACCCTGTTTATTTAACTTATATGCAGAGTAAATCATGAGAAACGCTGGGCTGGATGAAGATGAGCTGGAATCAAGATTGCCGGGAGAAATATCAATAACCTCAGATATGCAGATGACACCACCCTTATGGCAGAAAGTGAAGAACTAAAGAACCTCTTGATGAAAGTGAAAGAGGAAAGTGAAAAAGTTGGCTTAAAGCTCAACATTCAGAAAACAAAGATCACTGCATCCAGTCCCATCACTTCATGGCAAATAGATGGGGAAACAGTGGAAACAGTGGCTGACTTTATTTTTCTGGGCTCCAAAATCCCTGTTGATGGTGACTGCAGCCATGAAATTAAAAGACGCTTAACTCCTTGGAAGGAAAGTTATGACCAACCTAGACAGCATATTAAAAAGCAGAGAGGTTACTTTGCCAACAAATGTCCATCTAGTCAAGGTTATGGTTTTTCCAGTGGTCATGTATGGATGTGAGAGTTGGACTATAAAGAAAGCTGAGTGCTAAAGAATTGATGCTTTTGAACTTTGGTGTTGGAGAAGACTCTTGAGAGTCCCTTGGACTGCAAGGAGATCCAGCCAGTCCATCCTAAAGGAGATCAGTCCTGGGTGTTCATTGGTAGGACTGATGCTGAAGCTGAAACTCCAATACTTTGGTCACCTGATGTGAAGAGCTGACTTATTGGAAAAGACCCTGATGCTGAGAAAGATTGAGGGCAGGAGGAGAAGGGGATGACAGAGGATGAGATGGCTGGATGGTATCACTGACTCAGTGGACATGGGTTTGAGTGGACTCCAGGAATTGGTGATGGACAGGGAGGCCTGGCGTGCTGCAGCTTATGGGGTCACAAAGAGTTGGACATGACTGACCGACTGAACTGAACTGAACTAGTGTGTTCTCTTCACCAAAGAGATGTGGATGCCTTATATGCTTATAAAAAATTGCTTGACACCATTAGTCATTGAAAATCAAATTAAAAGCATTCTGAGATACTCCTGCCCATGCTTTAGAAAGATTAAAATTAAAATGAACAATAGCAACAAAAATCCTGACCATTCTGTATGTGCTGGCAAGTAACTTAATAATGCACTCTCATAAATGCTTCACATATGCATTATTGCAGTGCAACATTATAAGAAACTACCCTTTCCACCATCATTGCTTTCTACCAGTAAAAACATTTCCTAGAAAGTTGAACAAATGATTAGCATTTTCACTCCTGAGAGTTACCATACTATATGTGAAGGCATAAGTCCATACAACTACCTATATTTGAAGGGTTATGGCAAATTTACTCACAGCCACCAAATCTGGTCAGAGTCCAGGTGTCCACTAACCAGTGAACAGATAAGTTATGGTATGTACAGACAGGCCATGGAACACTGTTCTGTCATAAAAGAAAAAAAAAAAAAAAACAGAACAAATGAGTGGTACATGCAACAACATGGATCAATCTCAAAAGCGCTCTGTTAAGTGAAGATCAGACCAAGAAGTCCAAGTGGAAGCCACAAAATACACCGTTCACACCTCTTTCAGGAGAGTCTGTTTAGGGGATCATCTTTGGCAGCCCCTGTGTGGTCACCTTGGATTTACCCTCATATGCATGCTTGTTACTTGAGAACAACACTTAAATTTTAGTTTGGAGTAAATTAGTATGACTAATGGAGATTTATCATCCCACATTTAGAAATGGAATAAAATATTCCATAAAGAAAAAACCTGTGACTCTTTCCCTCTATTCAGAATAATTTGACCCTTTAGCCTCTTACTGAAGTTAATCACACTTGATCTCTTGAGTAAAAATGTTTTTAACATGGAACAATACTCCACTGAGATTTAACAAACCCTATTTTAATTGTAATTGATTTATACTAAAAGATAAAATGAGTTAATTAAGGCATGCTATCAGAGTTATAGGCAAGGGAATACATGTAATACAACTAGCAATAAGTGGGCATGAGATGAAAGGTTATTTTAAAGTCTGAAACTAAGTAAATTTGAAATCCTAAAATTATTCTCCCCCCAAAAAACTGATTTAGGTCTATAAAGACTTATAAAATTCTCTTACAAAGTATTTATATTTCATATAAAATAATTTTCTATAAAAATAGTACAGTAGCAACTATTTGATCAAGACCAACCATATGTTCCATTAACAGGCAATCCTGCCTTATGGCTCAGCTCGTAAAGAATCCACCTGCAGTGCGGGGAGAGGAGACCTGGGTTTGATCCCTGGGTTGGGAAGATCCTCTGGAGAAGGGAAAGGCTACCCACTCCAGTATTCTGGCCTGGAGAATTCCATGGGCTGTATAGTCCATGGGTTAACAAAGAGTCGGACACGACTGAGTGACTTCGGCTTTCGCTTTAAGCTACTAGTAAACCTTTGCATATATGAGAGATTGTTTATTCTCACTTGTTAACGCAGGTATGACTGCCTCTGTATCTATGGTTGTCTTTATTTCTTGGGGTTTTCATATATCCTGTAATTGTTTCCTACAAACTCACTTCTACACCCCCAGGACCGTGATCTGGCACCAGTGGAGTAAGGAAGGGCTTCATCTAGGCAGAAAAATTGTGCATAACAAATAGAACTAAAACACTTCTCGCTTTTCCCTCATAGGCATAATAAACACTCAGAGATAAATAACAAAGTGTTGCTAGTAATATGATTCCTAAAGAGTTGGAGATATATTATTTATAAAAAAAAAAATAATGGCTGAAAACAAAACAGACACAATGAAAAAAATCAATTAGAGATCTGGATGATTTGATCAATGATGTCTCCAAAACTGTATAAAAAAGAGAAATGTTGACAGAAGATGAGGTAAGAAGTAGAGATGACAGCAAAGAAACGATGATGAGGCAGAAATATTTTAAAAATAATGAGCAAGATTTAACTAGAGATATAGACATCAAATTAAACATGCAGGAGATGTGAGAGTGAAATTAAATGACTTCAAAGACAGATAAAATTGTGAAATCATTCAGAAAGAGAAAAACATATATAAAGGCACACAGAGTAGGTTGATATCAGACATCTCAACAGCTCTCCTGGAAGCAAGAGCACAAAAAAGCAATACAAAAGATTGAAACTCTTAACTTATAAATTCAGGTTTTATATCCATTTGTAACATTTAAATGTGGAGATGAAATGAATATATTTTAAGAAATAAAGGATTTAATAAACTTGGCCATACATTGAATTTCTTTGTAGGGATTCTTGAGAATATAGTTTGTAAGAAAAGACATTCATGGAGTTGCCACTTGGAAAATAGATTAAAGTATAATAAATTATACCTTCATCTAAGAAACAAATGAAGCGAATTGTCCTTAACAATAGGAAACCAAAAGTCCAGAAAATAGCAATCTAGAAGATGAGAGTTGAGCAGAGAAACTGAAGAAAGATAAAAATTGAAAATTTTGTAATTTCTTTCACATCATAATGGAGGAAAACATAGATACTGATCTCAAAGCTGATAAGGAAAATATCAGTGTGAGTTTCATTCTCTTAGGAATAAATAAAAGAATGAGATATAACTTAAAACTAGGCTTACTCATTTTCAGGAAATAGATAACCTCATTTTATACATGTCCTTACATAATAGAAAAAGTAAAATATCTGTCCAGCTTATTATTGTGAAGCTGGTATAATTAAAATGGAATAAGGTCAGTACAAGAAAAGGAAATTATAGGCTCAATAAAATACTATCTCAATGTGTCATACACAGTATGATTTATCCTAGAAACTTAGGAATAGTTGAACATAAAACAACCTTAAAACACAATTCATCATTAATGGCCTATAGAAGGTACAGCACACTAACTAAAAAGTGCAGAAAAATATGTTCTGATAAGATCTAACAAAAGTATATAGAAAACTTCAGATTTAAGAAAGTTTAGAAATATTCTCTTAGAGGTGTGAAACAGGACAAGATTCTCACTACAGTAACTATTTTTAACCATAGTAGCAGAGATTCCAGACATGAAAAGGAGAGCAGAAAGAGAAGCTGTATGAAGTAAGAATGTCAAGAAACCAAAAATTTCACTTTCCAGTGTATTTACATATAAAAGCAAAAAAGAATCAACTAATAAAGTTTTGGAATGAATTAGCATTTAAATGGATAACTTGATTCAAAATCTATATATGATACTCAACATTTGTTATTCTAGAAATAAAAAATCAGAAAAAGCAATATTATTTTAAATAGAAAAATTCACAAATGATCCAGGAATTATAAAAATAATGCACAAAAGCGTTCATGGAGAGCAATTTAAAACTTCATTAGGAGACTTGGAGAAAGCACCATGTAAATGGAAATATTATTATGTTCTGGAGGAGGTAGCAATATTGTAAAGGTGTTAACTTTTTGAAACTGTACCCATGTATTCAACATTGCCCCCAAAGGAGTTTTTCAGGAAATCTTTAACATTCAGTAAGAGTTGTATAAAATAATACAATTTTATTTTTAAAAATTTATAAAAAACTAAAGCAAGGATGGGGGCTCAAGTTCAGAGATTTTGTTCAGTCGCTGAGTCATGTCCAACTCTTTGTGACCCCACAAACTGCAGCATGCCAGGATTCCCTGTCCTTCACAGTCTCCTGGAGCTTGCTCAAACTCATGTCCGCTGAGTCTGTGATGCCATTCAACTATCTCATCCTCTGTCGTCCACTTCTCCTCCTGCCTTCAGTATTTCCCAGCATCACAGTTTTTCCAATGAGTTGACTGCTTCAGGTGGCCAAAGTATCAGAGCTTCAGCTTCAGCATCAGTCCTTCCAATGAAAATTCAACATTGAAGTTCTTTAGGACTGGTTTGATCTCCTTGCAGTTCAAGGGACTCTCAAGTCTCTTCTCCAGCACCACAGTTTGAAAGCATCAATTCTTTGGTGTTCAGCCTTCTTTATGGTCCAACTCTCACATTCATACATGACTACTGGAAAAATCATAGCTTTGGCTAGATGGACTTTTGTCGTATGTTTTTTTAATATGCTGTCTAGGTTGGTCATAGCTTTTCTTCTAAGGAGCAAGCATCTTTTAATTTCATAGGTTCAGTCACCATCTGCAGTGATTTTGGAGTGCAAAAAATTAAAATCTGTCACTGTTTCCATTTTTTCCCAATCTATTTGCCATGAAATGGTAAGACTGGATGCCATGATCTTAGTTCTTTGAATATAAAGTTTTAAGCCAGATTTTTCACTCTGCTCTTTCACCTTCATCAACAGGCTCTTTAGTTCCTCTTTACTTTCTGCCTTTAGGGTGGTATCATATGCATATCTGAGGCTGTTAATATTTCTCCTGGCAATCTTGATTCCAGCTTGTGATTTATCCAGCCCAGCATTTCACATGATGTGCTTTGCATATAAGTTAAAAAAATAGGGTGACAATATACAGACTTGACAGACTCCTTTCCCAATTTTGAACCAGCCCACTATTCCATGTCTGGTTCTAACTGTTGCTTCTTTACACACATATAGGTTTCTCAAGAGACAGTTAAGGAGATCTGGTAGTCCCATCTCTTTTAGGAATTTTCCACAGTTTGTTGTGATCCACACGGTGAAAGGCTTTAAGATAGTTAATGAAGCAGAAGTTTTTTTTCTTCTGAAGATGTTTTTTCTGGAATTCTCTGGCTTTTTCTATGATCCAATGGATCTTGGCACATTGATCTCTGGTTCTTCTGCCTTTTCTAAATCCAGTTTGAACATCTGGAAGTTCTCAGTTCACTTACTATTGAAGCCTAGATGGAAGGATTTTGAGCAATTACTTTGCTTGCCTGTGAAATGAGTGCAACTGTGTGGTAACTTGAACATTCTTTATATTACCCTTCTTTGGGGTTGAAATGAAAACTGACCTTCTCCAGTCCCATGGCCACTGCCGAGTTTTCCAAATTTGCTGGCACAGTGAGTGCACCACTTTAATAGCATCATCTTTTAGGAGTTGAAATAGCTCGGCTGGAATTCCACCACCTCCATTAGCTTTGTTCGTAGTGAGAGAGACAATTACTAGGGAGGTTGATAAGAAATCCAGGGTCCCTGAGTAGAAAAGGGTCAGGAGCCCTTGAGTAGGAGAAAGGGGTCTGAGGCTCTCAAGAGGAAAAGGACAAATGCTATTGTCTACATTGCTTTGTCTTAGTCAATTATAGCAAAGTATCTTGCTCGAGGACATATTTCTCCTTAACAGGAACCTTCTGACTAATCTTGATATCTTCAGATGTATGTTGTGGGAGTGGGTCTGGTAAAAGTGTATGAGGCCTTGATAAAGCCCCTTTCTGATGTCTGTGTCAGAAGCGTTCTCTGTCCCTTTTTATACTTTAATAAAATTTGGCTACACAAAAGCTCTTGAGTGATGAAGCCTGGTTCCTGGTCCTGGAGCTCAATCTTCTTCTTTGAAGATCAAGAATCCAACATCGTTCACCATAACCTATCAAGAGTAGTGAACAAAGGCCCACCTGAGTTCACACTCCAAGATATCTGGCTGTAGGTGAGTGACCACACCATCGTGGTTATCCGGGTCATTAACACATTGTATAGTTCTGTGTATTCTTGTCACCTCTGCTTATTTTCTCCTGCTTCTGTTAGGTCCTTACTGTTTCTATCTTTTATTGAGCCCATCTTTGCATGCAATGTTCCCTTGGTATTTCTAATTTTCTTGAAGGCATCTCTAGTCTTTCCAATTCTCTTGTTTTCCTCTATTTCCTTGCATTGTTCACTTAATACTTTCTTATCTCTTCTTGGTATTCTCTGGAACTCTGAATTCAGCTGGGTATTGTTGTTGTGCAGTCGCCCAGTCAAGTCCTGACTCTTTGCGGCCCTGTGGACTGCAGTACGCCAGGCCTCCCTTTCCCTCACCTTCTCCTGGAGTTTGCCCAAGTTCATGTTCATTGCATCGGTGATGCCATCAAGCCATCTCATCTTCTGATGCCCTCTTCTCCTCCTGCCCTCGATCTTTCCCAGTACCAGGGGCTTTTCCAGTGAGTTGTCTGTGCTCATCAGATGCCCACATTTACTGGAGCTTCAACTTCAGCATCAGTCCTTCTAGTGAGTATTCAGGATTGATCTTCATTACCATTGACAGGTTTGATCTCCTTGCTGTTCAAGTGACTTTGAAGAGTCTTCTCCAGCACCACCATTCGAAGGCATCAATTCTTTGGTCTTTTGGCCTTCTTTGGTCTTTTGGCCTTCTTTGGTTCTTGTCTTCCTTACATTGGGTATATCTCTCCCTTTCCCCTTGGCCCTTCACTTCTTTTCTCAGCTATTTGTAAGGCCTCCTCAGACAATTTTGCCTTTTTGCATTTTTCTTGGGAATGGTCTTGATCACTGCCACCTGTACAATGTCACTAACCTCTGTCCATAGTTCTTCAGGCACTCTGTTTATCAGATCTAATCCCTTGAATCTGTTTGTCACTCCCACTGTATAATCATAAGAGATTTGATTTAGGTCCTACCTTAATGGGCTACTGGTTTTCCATACTTTCTTCAATTTAAGTTTGAATTTTGCAATAAGGAGCTCATGATCTGAGCCACAGCCAGCTCCAGGTCTTGTTTTTGCTGACCGTATATTCTCCATCTTCAGCTGCAAAAAATATAATCAATCTGATTTCAGTATTGACCATCTGGTAAGGTCCATGTGTAGAGTCTTCTCTTGTGTTGTTGGAAGAGGGTGTTTGCTATGACCAGTATGTTCTCCTGACAAACCTCTGTTAGCCTTTGCCCTGCTCCACTTTGTACTCCAAGGCCAAACTTGCCTGTTACTCCAGGTATCTCTTGACTTTCCTTTTTGCACTACAATCCCCTATTGTGAAAAGGACATTTGTGTGTGTGTGTTAGTTCTAGAAGGTCTTGTAGGTCTTCATAGAACCATTTGATTTCAACTTCTGCAGCCTTAATGGTTGGGGCATAGACTTGGATTACTGTGAAGCTGAATGGTTTGCCTTGGAAATGAACCGAGATCATTCTGTTGTTTTTGAGATTGCACCCAAGTACTGTATTTTTGACTCTTTTGTTGACTATGAGGGCTACTCCATTTCTTATAAGGAATTCTTGCCCACAGTAATAGATATAAGAGTCATCTGAATTAAATTCGCCCGTTCCCATCCATTTTAGTTCACTGATTCCTAAACTGTTGATGTTCACTCTTGCCATCTCCTGTTTGACCACATGCAATTTACCTTGAGTCGTGTACCTAACATTCCATGTTCCTACGCAACAGTGTTCTTTACAGCACTGGACTTTACTTTCACCACCAGTCACATCCACAGCTGGACATTGTTCCCACTTTGGCTCCATCCTTTCTTTCTGGAGCTATTTCTCTGCTCTTCCTCAGTAGCTTATTGGACACCTACTGACCGGGGGGGCGGGGGGGGCGGGGCTTATCTTCCAGCGTCATATCTTTTTGTCTTTTCATACTGCTCATGGGGTTCTCAAGGCAAGAATACTGAAGTGGTTTGCCATTCCCTTCTCCAGGGGACCACATTTTGTCAGAACTCTCCACCATGACTAGCCTGTCCTGGTTGGCCCTTCACGGCATAATTACATAGTTACATAAGGAACTGTACATTGTACAGTGTACATAAGGCAATGTACATTGTCATTGGCATAGTTACATGGTTACATAAACTTATGTTCATTGAGTTATATAAGGCTGAGTTCCTTGTGATCATTTTGGCTAGTTTTCTGTGACTGTGGTTTTCATTCTATCTCCCCTCTGATGGATAAGAATAAGAGGCTTGTGCAAGCTTCCTGATGGGAGGGATTGGCTATGGGGGAAACTGGGTCTTGCTCTGGTGGGCAGGGCTATACTCAGTAATCTTTATTCTAATTTTCTGCTGATGGATGTGGCTGTGCCCTGCCCCTATAGTTTGGCCTGAGGTGACCCAGTCCTAGAGTCTGCAGTCTATGGTAGGGCCGCAGACTCTGTGGTAGTGCCAATGCCGATGTTCACGGTAGAGTTAGCTATACCATATGTTATGTTTGCAAGTGTGGTCAGTCGCTAAATTGTATTTGACTCTTTGCAATCCTATGGATAGTAGCTTGCCAGGCTCCTCTGTCCATGGAATTCTCCAGAAACAGAAATCTATCCAAATAATGAGTGTGTGAGGGACATATCTAAACTTAATGGTGACTACAGAAATGGACTCCATGTGAATTGGAGGTACCATTTCTTAAGAGTGATTATTGTTAAAAGTTGGGTATGCTTGAGTGTTGGTGGAGTATAGCTGAACGATGCTTCTGGTGGGAGTACAAATCAAAGCAGTCATTTTAGAGGAAAATAAACAGTATTTAGTTAAACTGAATGTGGATATATTTTATGATTTACTTGTCTCAATTTTTGTCATATACTCCTGGGGATTTCTCAGATGTTCACATGGAGTCATGTAAAGGAATGCTGTCCAAGCATTTATTTCTATAAAGGAAAGAATTGGAAATACTCTGAAAGTGGAAAGTGAAGTCGCACAGTCGTGTCCGACCACTTACGATCCCAGGGACTGTAGGCTCCTCCGTCCATGGGATTTTCCAGGCAAAAGTATTGGAGTGGGTTGCCATTTCTTTCTCCAGGAAATACTTCAGGTGCTCATTAATAAGTATATCAAGTAAAATGTGGAATAAGCATATGGTACAATACTGTAGGAAGAACATATTATTTAGTATGTAACAACATGGACAGACTTCAATCAAGTAATTGTACAAAAAGGTAGGAAATAGAACAGATTATATGAAATAAAACAGAATATACATCAAAATGCCATTTATATGATTACATGCATGAAAATACCTTTTCTTCAAGAATGTAAGTGTAAGCTAGCAGGTGTGGAAAGAGATATATATTAAATACATGAGAGATTATGCTCATGGGTGATGCTTCATTGGCATAGAGGATGTATGAGAGCCCTTGGGCAGTTACTAATCCTCCAGACACCATAGGGATGACCATAATTATTATTCTTGCTCTCTTTCTGGACTTAACATCTTCCACATGACAATGCAGTGTCTTTGGCTCCATTCTATGGGCAAAGTAGGGAAAAGAGGAAAAGCAGTCATATTTATAAAGGCACTTAGCAAGTGACATGAGTGTGTAATTGTCAACTTTTATTTTCTCAAGGGGTATTCATCTGCATGTGGATAAATGCCATCTAAGTGATTGATTTACCATTTTTTGTATCTTTGGACTTCCATCTTAATTTACAGATTTGTTGTTTTTATTCTCTAGGTTGTGTCTCTTTTTACAAACCCATGGACTATAGGCTGCCAAGCTCCTCTGTCCGTGGGACTTCAAGAATACTGGACTGAGTTGTCATTTCCTTCTCCAGGGGATCTTCATATGTCTATTGCATTGGCAGATGGATTCTTTACCACAGATACCAGAGAAGCCTTAACTTACAGATGTATAACCTAAAAAAGTTCAGCACATAAATATTTTATCTTCTAATTCTGGATAAGTGAAACTCAGCACAGTTCTTTACAGTCAGACTGAGATTCTTAAGTGGGAGACACCTTCAAAATTACTAACTTAATTATTCCTCGTCTTTAAAAAGCCTTATTTTTTAGAAAAATAGAAAACTGTAAATATGGATATTTCTGTCAAAGTAACAAGATTATAGCTTCAAGGAAGCTTACTTTTACAGTTACATATATTTTAGCTCTATTATCTACATGATAAAGAGTTAATCTTATTGATTCAGAGTCCTGAAAAATAAAATTTAAACCTTTGTAGTATTCTTGAGATGAAATTTCATTTTTAAATTTTTCATTCCTATACAAGCAAGAAGTGTCCACTAAATCACTTATTTTCTTAAAGATGATTGGGTTCCTTGTGCTTTATGGATTTTATTAGAATTTTCTGTTTAGGTGTTTACGTGGAAACACTTTGTTTGGCACCAACATATGTAAACCCGGCTCTTGATGCACCAAGCATGGAAATGGGAATGGCAGTGTTGCGTTTCTGATTAGCAACAGCACTATCTGACCTTTCGATCTGGCACTCATCCAGTTCTGTGCTAAATGTCGTCATGTTCCATAGTGTGACTCAGTCCCTGGGTCCCTAGGTCATGATCTTTCTTAGAATCTTTGGACTACCATTGTTGTGCCCTCAACAGCATGTTTTCCCCACCTGAACATTCCAAGAGGAGTGACCAATAGTGTATTTATGGTTATAGTAAGTTTTGAGATGGAACAACTTGAAAATAGCAGTAACAACGAGTTTCATGAAGTTGGGATTATTCATGACTCTCTCAATACATCTTCCTTAAGTCTCTTGAATAAGATTTGCCATAATAATGATGGACGCTTGCATCTTTGCCAGATTGAGTACTGCAACTTCTTTAAGCATAAAACGTCTACATTAATTTTCCCTCTCTGCGCCTACCTAGTTACACTATTTCACCCTTTTTTCTCCAAAACAACTACAATAGAGTAAAGAGGGGAAAGAGTAGGAATTAAGTTGAACATTTCTAATATTTTCAGACACATTAATATTATTTCAACCAGAAAGATATCACTCTCCCTACATTATGGATAATGAAGTGCCAAAGGTCAACAGACATTGTCAGCATCTTCAAGCATCAAAAGGTAGAATCTGTATTTTATCTAGATCTGATTTTCAAAACCCTGGTGGTGTCATTCCTCCATTCTGAATAAAGATGTGGAAGAAGAAAGTCTAATGTTCTAGAATTTCAGTGTGAAGAACAAAATATACAGTCAGGCTCCACTTTATGTAATGCACCCTCTTGCTGCTGGAAGAATGCATGGCTTTGGAGAGAAAGTGTATCAGGTCTCAGGTCTAGAATGTCACCAGGGTGCCACACTCTCAGGAACTGCCCTACTATCTCAAAGGGGTGTTAGGACAGGGCTCTGGGGCTCAACTCCCAACTCCACAGAGGGCTCCATAAGCCTCACTTTGGGCAAATTCTAACAACTTTGAACAAGCTGAGATCATATAAAATGACAAGGTTACTATTTTTGATACGTCATCAAGGAGAAAACTATGTTTCTTATTTATCTCTAGGTTCAGGCATGTTTTGTTTGTTTGTTTGTTTGTTTCACTCAGAAATATTGGGTCAGAATCTCTTCCTGACGTTTCTGACATTACATGACTTATACATTTATGCCAACCAGATATCAGGGAATCATAGGTACCTGTATTAGTCTGGCGGGTGGCAATTATAGATCAAAATTCTCCAAGCCAGGCTTCAGCAATACGTGAACCATGAACTTCCAGATGTTCAAGCTAACACCTATCTTACTCAAACTCTTCCAGAAAATTGCAGAAGAAGGTAAACTTCCAAACTCATTCTATGAGGCCTCCATCACCCTAATTCCAAAACCAGACAAAGATGCCACAAAAAAAGAAAACTACAGGCCAATATCACTGATGAACATAGATGCAAAAATCCTTAACAAAATTCTAGCAAACAGAATCCAACAACATATTAAAAAAATCATACATCATGACCAAGTGGGCTTTATCCCAGGAATGCAAGGATTCTTTAATATCCACAAATCAATCACTATAATATGCCACATTAACAAATTGAAAGATAAAAACCATATGATTATCTCAATAGATGCAGAAAAAGCCTTTGACAAAATTCAACATCCATTTAAGATTAAAACTCTCCAGAAAGCAGGAATAGAAGGAACATACTTCAACATAATAAAAAGCTATATATGACAAACCCACAGCAAACATTACCCTCAATGGTGAAAAATTGAAAGCATTTCCCCTAAAATCAGGAACAAGACAAGGGTGCCCACTCTCACCACTACTGTTCAACATAGTTTTGGAAGTTTTGGCCACAGCAATCAGAGCAGAAAAAGAAGTAAAAGGAATCCAGATAGGAAAAGAAGAAGTGAAACTCTCGCTGTTTGCAGATGACATGATCCTCTACATAGAAAACCTTAAAGACTCTACCAGAAAATTACTAGAGCTAATCAACGAATATAGTAAAGTTGAGGATATAAAATTAACACAGAAATCCCTTGCATTCCTATACACTAACAATGAGAAAACAGAAAGAGAAATTAAGGAAACAATACCATTCACCATTGCAACAAAAAGAACAAAATACTTAGGAGTATATCTACCTAAAGAAACAAAAGACCTATACATAGATGATGAAAGAAATCAAAGAGGACACAAACAGATGAAGAAATATACCGTGTTCATGGATTGGAAGAATCAATATTGTCAAAACGACTATACTAGCCAAAGCAATCTATAGATTCAATGCAATCCCTATCAAGCTACCAATGGTATTTTTCACAGAACTAGAACAAATAATTTCACGATTTGTATGGAAATACAAAAAACCTCAAATAGCCAAAGCAATCTTGAGAAAGAAGAATGGAACCAGAGGAATCAACCTGCCTGACTTCAGACTCTACAACAAAGCCACAGTCATCAAGACAGTATGGTACTGGCACAAAGACAGAAATATAGATCAATGGAACAGAATAGAAAACCCAGAGATAAATCCACGAACCTATGGACACCTTATCTTTGACAAAGGAGGCAAGAATATATAATGGAAAAAAGACAACCTCTTTAACAAGTGGTGCTGGGAAAACTGGTCAACCACTTGTAAAAGGATGAAACTAGAACACTTTCTAACGCCATACACAAAAATAAACTCAAAATGGATTAAAGATCTAAATGTAAGACCAGAAACTATAAAACTCCTAGAGGAGAACATAGGCAAAACACTCTCCGACATAAATCACAGCAGGATCCTCTATGACCCACCTCCCAGAATATTGGAAATAAAAGCAAAAATAAACAAATGGGACCTAATGAAACTTAAAAGCTTTTGCACAACAAAGGAAACTCTAAGCAAGGTGAAAAGACAGCCCTCAGATTGAGAGAAAATAATAGCAAATGAAGCAACAGACAAAGGATTAATCTCAAAAATATACAAGCAACTCCTGAAGCTCAATTCCAGAAAAATAAATGACCCAATCAAAAAATGGACCAAAGATCTAAACAGACATTTCTCCAAAGAAGACATACAGATGGTTAACAAACACATGAAAAGATGCTCAACATCACACATTATCAGAGAAATGTAAACGAAAACCACAATGAGGTACCATTACACGCCAGTCAGGATGGCTGTTATCCAAAAGTCTACAGGCAATAAATGCTGGAGAGGGTATGGAGAAAAGGGAATCCTCTTACACTGTTGGTGGGAATGCAAACTAGTACAGCCACTATGGAGAACAGTGTGGAAATTTCTTAAAAAAAACTGGAAATAGAACTGCCATATGACCCAGCAATCCCACTCCTGGGCATACACACAGAAGAAACCAGATCTGAAAGAGACACGTGCACCCCAGTGTTCATCGCAGCACTGTTTATAGTAGCCAGGACATGGAAACAACCTAGATGCCCATCAGCAGACGAATGGATAAGGAAGCTGTGGTACATATACACCATGGACTATTACTCAGCCATTAAAAATAATTCATTTGAATCAGTTCTAATGAGATGGATGAAACTGCAGCCCATTATACAGAAGTAAGCCAGAAATATAAAGACCAATACAGTATACTAACACATATATATGGAATTTAGAAAGATGGTAATGATAACCCTATATGCAAAACAGAAAAAGAGACACAGATGTACATAACAGACTTTGGGACTCTGTGGGAGAAGGTGAGGGTGGGATGTTTCGAGAGAACAGCATCGAAACATGTATATTATCAAGGGTGAAACAGATCACCAGCCCCGGTTGGATGCATGAGACAAGTGCTCAGGGCTGGTGCACTGGGAAGACCCAGGGGGATCGGGTGGAGAGGAAGGTGTGAGGGGAGATTGGGATGGGGAATACATGTGGATCCATGGCTGATTCATGTCAATATATGGCAAAAACCACTACAATATTGTGAAGTAATTAGCCTCCAACTAATAAAAATAAATGGAAAACAAACAAACAAAAAAAGACAAGACAGAGGAACCAGAGATCAAATTGCCGACATCCACTGGATCATCAAAAAAACAAGAGAGTTCCAAAAAAAATCTATTTCTGCTTTATTGACTATGCCAAAGCCTTTGACTGTGTGGATCACAATAAACTGTGGAAAATTCTTAAAGAGATGGGCATACCAGACCACCTGACCTGCTTCTTGAGAAATCTGTATGCAAGTCAGGAAGCAACAGTTAGAACTGGGCATGGAACAACAGACTGATTCCAAATCAGGAAATGAGAACATCAAGGCTGTATATTGTCACCCTGCTTATTTAACTTACATGCAAAGTACATCATGAGAAATGCTGGACTAGAGGAAGCACAAGCTGGAACCAAGATTGCAGGGAGAAATATCAATAACCTCAGATATGCAGATGACACCACCCTTATGGCAGAAAGTGAAGAAGAACTAAAGAACCTCTTGATGAAAGTGAAAGAGGAGAGGGAAAAAGTTGGCTTAAAGCTCAACATTCAGAAAACTAAGATCATGGCATCCAGTCTCATCACTTCATGGCAAATAGATGGGGAAACAGTGGCTAACTTTATTTTTCTGGGCTCCAAAATCACTGCAGATGGTGAGTGCAGCCATGAGATTAAAAGACGCTTACTCCTTGGAAGGAAAGTTATGACCAACCTAGACAACATATTAAAAAGCAGAGACATATTACTTTGTCAACAAAGGTCCATCTAGTCAGGGCTATGGTTTTTTCAGTGGACACATATGGATGTGAGAGTTGGACTGTAAAGAAAGCTGAGTGCTGAAGAATTGATGCTTTTGAACTGTGGTGTTGGAGAAGACTCTTGAGAGTCCCTTGGACTGCAAGGAGATCCAGCCAGTCCATCCTAAAGGAGATCAGTCCTGGATGTTCATTGGAAGGACTGATGTTGAAGCTGAAACTCCAGTACTTTGGCCACCTGATGTGAAGAGCTGACTCATTGGAAAATACCCTGATGCTGGGAAAGATTGAGGGCAGGAGGAGAAGGGGACAACAGAGGATGAGATGGTTGGATGGCATCACTCAATGGACATAGGTTTGGGTGGACTCTGGGAGTTGGTGATGGACAGGGAAGCCTGGCGTGCTGCAGTTCATGTGGTTGCAGAGTTGGACATGACTGAGTGACTGAACTGAACTGAACTGATACAAACAAGATGCCTTGTATACTTGATAGATTTTAAATACATTTTTCTTTCAAAAATGAAACATGCATGTTTCTGACATGAAAATATTTTATGCAATATTTTAGACCAATATTTTAAAAAGCATTTAAAAAAGTGATTGACACACACTAAAATTCATGATAGTTTTTTGTTGAGTATCTCATATATTTCCAGTACTTCAGATGTATTTAGGCTGTTGTGAAAGTGACTGTGGCTTTTGGATTTTTGAAATTTGCTATTTCATATTGTAATACATTCTCATTAAATGTGGTTATGTTATACACCATTTTAATGCACGTTTCTCGATTAAGTTTTTTTTTTTTTTTTTTTTGCTAATGGCAAATTTTTGTTTATTTTATATTTATTTTAGACTATGGAAGTGATGTCAGAGAAGAAAATTTGAGGGGTTTTCTTGAATTCAAAATGGGTGGTAAAGCAATGGAGACATCGCCCAACAACAACCCATTTGGCCCAGGAATGAATGGATGTACAGTGCAGTTGTACTTCAAGAAGTCTTGCAAAGGAAACAAGAGCCTTGAAGATGAAGTGCACAGTGGTCAGTCATCGGAAGTTGACAATAACCAACTGAGAGCAATCAGTGAAGCTAATTCTCCTACAACTACATAACTTGCTGAAGGCTTCAATGTGGATCATTCTATGGTCGTTTGGGATTTGAAGCAAATTGGAAAGGTGAAAAAGGCTTGATAAGTAGACTGGAAATAACAAAAATCATTGTTTTGAAGTGTCGTCTCTTATTCTGTGCAATGACACTGAATTGTTTCTTGATCAGATTGTGATAGGCGATGAGAAGTAGACTGTATGCAACAATCGATGACCAACTCAGTGGTGGTACTGACAAAGTCACCCCAAAACACTTCCCAAAGCCAAACTTGCACCAAAAAACATCATGGTCACTGTTTGGTGGTCTGCTGAGTGTCTAATCCACAACAGTTTTCTGAACACTGTTGAAACCAGTATGTCTGAGAAGTATGCTCAGCAAATCAATGAGATGCACTGCAAACTGCAACGCGTGTAGCCAGCATTGGTCAACCGGATGGGCCTAATTCTCCACGATGCCTGACCACATATCACACCACCAGCACATCAAAAGGTGAATGTATTGGGCTACAAAGTTTTGCCTCATCTGCCGTATTCACCTGAAGTCTCACCAACTGACTACCACTTCAACATCTCGACCGCTTTTTGCAGGAAAAATGCTTCCACAACCAACAGGATGCAGAAAATGCTTTCCGAGAGTTTGTCAAATCCTGAAGCATGGATTTTTATACTACAGGAACAAACTTTTTTCTCGTTGGCAAACGTGTTGATTGTAATGGTTCCTATTTTGATATGTATTTGAACCTAGTTATAATGATTTAAAATTTACGGTATGAGATTATAATTGTACATGTACCAACCTAATGTTTCCTTCTATTAGCACGTCCATTTTAGTAATGACATAACTAAGGCTCCTTCAGGAGGCAAAGTTGGGAGTTTCCATATATTCAACAAATATTTTTGAATGTCCAACACTAAGGATATGAATATTTGGACACTATGTTTCTGTGTCATAAAATACTGTATGACTGATATGCATGTAATTGTGTGTCAAAATGTTTTAGCCTGCTATGTGCAGTTAGAATACAAAAATATGGTTCAGATAAATAGCTTTCTCAAGCAAATTTGTAGGCTGGCTTCTATTCTCAAATAACAGATAGGTTTATAGTTTTAATTTTATTTTTCACTCCTCTACACCCATTCATCCCCCTCAGCTCTTTACAGACTTCTCTCTGGGATACTCTCCAACTTTCTTTGGCTACTTTCTGATTGGCTCCAGCCCCCCCTTCCATGCAACACCTTCTTTCTTGCTTTTTCCACATCCAAATTTTTTTCCTACACCTTCATCTCAAAGTCTCAACTTACCTGGCCTTAATGACTTGCAACTGCCCTTCACTTCATTGGGGTCTTTTTAGACCCAACTTTAAGTTTCCAAACACTTTTCCAACTTCTAAATGTTCAACCCAGAGGCTTTCCTTCCTGAGTATATCTTTGTATGTTACTTTTCCCATTACCTTCTACAAGTGGACCTGCTCTTTTCTTTAAATCACAGCTTAGAAGCTAGAATACAGTTAAACCAGTGCTTCCTATATGCTAGGGACTGATCTAAGCTCTGTACAAACTATCTGATTGTACCTTTACAACAACTGTCCTTTCCAGTGCAGAGATGGACAAAGCTGGGCTTTGAGCCTGTCTCCCTAACTCCACCGACACATCTGTCATCAGTGTTTCACTGCCTGATACCCTTTTACGCCACAGTTCCATTTCTGATGAATACGACTCCCTCCCCACAGTCAGGCACTTCAGTTATGACCTTGCTGGTGCTGCCAAGTTCTCTCCTTCTCTGACTTTCCAATGACTGCCATGCCTGTCTTCAGATCTCAGTGAGTCTGATTTCTGCCTTTTCCACCTGAAGCTGGTAAACATTGCTGTAACTGTGGTGTTGGAGAAGACTCTTGAGAGTCCCTTGGACTGCAAGGAGATCCAACCAGTCCATCCTAAAGGAGATCAGTCCTGGGTGTTCATTGGTAGGACTGATGCTGAAGCTGAAACTCCAGTACTTTGGCCACCTCATGCGAAGAGCTGACTCATTGGAAAAGACCCTGATGCTGGGAGGGATTGGGGACAGGAGGAGAAGGGGATGACAGAGGATGAGATGGCTGGATGGCATCACCGACTTGATGGACGTGGGTTTGGGTGAACTCTGGGAGTTGGTGATGGACAGGGAGGCCTGGTGTGCTGTGATTCATGGGGTCACAAAGAGTCGGACACGACTGAGCGACTGAACTGAACTGAACTGAGTGATTTTCAGATTGCATTTCAAGACCCTGGCTCTAAAATCAATGTGCTGGGTCAGAATATGCATTCAAAATATCAATAGAACATAAGTTACATTATATTTAGTAGGGCAGAAAGTTCCTTTGGGAAATTTTTGTTATACACAAAAATTTTTGTTATTTACAATTTGTCTTATACATTTGGGAATTATATATACTGGTGGGTAGTCATCTAAAATGTACTGATGCATCTATTGGTAAAAAAAAAAAAAAATTTAAAAGCAACTTCTGTAGAAAGTCTTGTGATTGAGATTATGTGTTCCACTGCAACTTCATAACATCACTCTTCCATTTGATAACTTTTTTTTATAGCTAAATAATTAACTAACTCAGTACCTGTCATAAATGGCCCCAGTGTTCTCAATTTTCTTCAAGTCATATTTGACCTTTGGATGTTCAGGATGTTTCCGTGTCCTAGCTATGTTAAATAAGGCTGCAGTGAACATTGGGTGTGTGTGTTCTTTTGAATTATGGTTTTCTCAGGGTGTATTACCAATAGTGGGTTTGCTGAGTCATACGGTAGTTTTATTTTTAGTTTGTTTTTTTTTTTTAGTTTTAGTTTTTTAAGGAACCTCCATACTGTTCTCCACAGTGGTTGTATCAATTTACAATCTAAATGTCCAATGACAGATGAATGCATAAAGATGGTGATACATACATATATATAGTGGAATATTACTCAGCCATTAAAAGGAATAAAATAGGGTCATTTGTAGAATGTAGATGAATCTAGAGTCTGTTATACAGAGTGAGGTGGGTCAGAAAGAGAAAAACAAATGCTGAGTATTAAAGCATATATGTGGAATCTGGAAAAATGGTATAGATGAACCTCTTGCCATGGCAAGAATAGAGATACAGATACAGGACCAGACGTGTGGACATGGGGTTGGGAGCAGGGAGGGAGAGGGAGGAGGGACAAATAGGGAGATTATAGTTGGCATATAGACACTACCACATGTAAGATAGATAGCTAGTGGAGACCTGCTGTATAGAACAGGGAGCTCAACTCAATGCTCTATGGTGACCTAACGGGGTGTGATGGGGGTGAATGGGAGGGAGCTCTAAACCGAGGGGATATATGTATACATACAGCTAATTCACTTCATTTTACAGCAGAAACTAACATATTATAAAGCAATTATATTCCCATTTTTTTTAAAAGTCATATTTGGCCTTCTTACATCTAGCAGGAGCACTTCTCTTACTCTATTAAGATATTCCTACTCCTTTTATGTAATTTCCCAATTTACTTGGCATCTTTCTCCCTTAGTATTGATGAGACTGAAGAGAGGAGAGTAAGAAAGCTTACTTAAAACTCAACATTCGAAAAATCAAGATCATGGCACCGGGTCCCATCATGTCAAGGCAAACAAAAGGGGGGAAAATGGAAGCAGTAACAGACTAGACAGCACTCATGCATGCGAATGCTTTATCACTAGAATGCTTCATAAACCCTTAGGTATATTCCAAGTCTTATTCCATGTTTTAGGTCCTCAGCATGCCTGTAGGAAGATGCAGAGCCCTACCTGGGACGTCCCAAGTCCAAGGAGAATGGACCTGCGTGATTGCCATAGGCCAGACCTGACTCTCAGAAGGATGCAAAAAACATGCAGACCCTCAAAGCAGCATCAGAAATGGTCCTCACAAAAGTCTGTGCATCTGTCCCGGGGTTCCTTTTTGTGACAGCTCCTTCAAGTGATAGCTCCCAAGTGAAGGAAGAAGACTTACCCTGGGGGTCAACCAGGGAGACTTCCGGGCCTAGAAGCTCCACGTTCCAACTAGAAACCAGTATCTTCTGAAACTGATTTTTAGATTTGCTTGCAGGGTCCCTTCAAGGACCATGTTCTGCTGTCAGAATCAGAACACAAAGCTCATTTACACTTTCTCTTAGGTAGGGTTGCGATTCCCTGGGGTGGGATCACTTTAACCAGCAGGAATGTTGCCTAGAAACACAGTTGACTTTCTGCCTTTACCATATCTCAGTAATACTGGTAAAAAGCTAATCCAATAACAAATGCCCTCAGAGGAAGAGGAAGGGTTTTGTTAACCCCTTAGCTGCAGAAGATAATTAATATTTGGATCACAGAGAATGCAAGGGAATTCCAGAAAAAAAAAACAGCTTCTACTGCTTCACTGACTTTGCTAATAAAGCCTTTGTGTGAATGATAACAAACTGGAAAACTCAAAGAGATGGGAATACAAGACAACCTTACTTGTCTCCTGAGAAACCTGCATGCGGGTCAACAAGTAACAGAACTTCATGTGGAACAATGGAATTTCAAAATTTCAGAAGTACAAGAAGACTATATATTGTCACCCTGTTTAACTTATATGCAGAGCACATTATGCGAAAAACTGGGCTGGATGAGTTGTAAGTTGAAATCAAGATTGCTGGAAGAAATATCAACAATCTCAGATATTCAAGTGACATCATACTAATGGAGAAGGAAATGGCAACTCACTCCAGTATTCTTACCTAAAAAATCCCATGGACAGAGGAGTCTGGCAGGCTATACAGCCCGTGGGATCACAAGAGTCAGACCCCAACTTAGCAACTAAACCACTGCCATCACCATTCTATGACAGAAAGAGAAACTAAAAAGCCTCTTGATGAGGGTGAAAGAGGAGAGTGAAAAGTCAGCTTAAAATTCACTATTCAAAAAAACTAAGATCATGGTATCTGACCCTATCATTTTATGGCAAATAGAAGGGGGAAATGTGGAAGCAGTGAAAGATTCCCTCTTCTAGGGCTCTAACTCACTGTGAATGGTAAATGCAGCCATGAAATTAAAAGATGATTGCTTCTTAGAAGGAAAGCTGTGAAAACCCCAGACAGTGTATTGAAAAGCAAAGACTTCATTTCCTATGGTCAAGGCTATTGTCTTCACAATAGTCATATACAGATGTGAGAGTTGGGCTATAAAGAAGGCTGAATGCCAAAGAATTAATGCTTTCACATTGTGGTGCTGGAGAAGAGTCTTGAGAGTCCCTTGGACAGCAGTGAGATCAAAGCAGTCAAAATTAAAAGAAAACAACCCTGAACACAATTTGAAGAACTGAGACTGAAGCTGCAGTATTTTGGCCACCTGATGCGAACAACCAACTCAGTGGGAAAGATTCTGATGCTGGGAAAGATGAAAACAGGAGGTGACAGAGGATGAGATGGCTAGATGGCATCACAGATTCAATGAGCATGAACTTGGGCAAACTAGGAGATGGTGAAAGACAGGGAAGCCTGGTGTGCTGCAGTCCACGGGCTTTCATAGAGTTGGACATGACTTGGTGACTGAACAACAGCAATTCCATTGTTATATGTGTTTTTCAGATTGTATCATCCTACCTTTATAATGATTTCAAAAATATTCATATATATATTTTACAGATGAGGAAATGAAACTGTTGACCTCAGATGGGGACTTGAACCAAGTGCTGGGACTTGAATCCAGCCAAAAGCCATTTGGGCCTTGAACCCGCAAGGCTGGGACTCAAACCCTGCCAAAACCCATGGTACCTGGTTTCAGGACCTAATGATGCTCAGGTTTTGATGTCTCATCACAGAAAGATTTCAGTGAGAGACAAATGATAGGTAAAGTGTGGAATAATTCCAGTTCAGAGACAAATGCAACCCATAAGAGTGTTGACCATCACAGAGCGCAGCTGCAAAATGTGACCTGGTTAGTTCTGATGTGCTGGGTAATCTCATGTTAATGAGTTGGACGGTCATTCCAACTATTTTGGGGAAGAGGTGGAGATTTCCAGGAATTGGACCACAGCCCACTCCTCCGACTTTTGACTGTGCTTTGGAGCTGTCATGGCGCCTCTGCGTAAGTCATCTAGCTTGCTGATTGAGGATCAAGGTCTAATAAAGTCAACTTGTCTGCCATGCTGGACCCATTAGATTTCGATCGGTTAATGTTGTATCTCTGGGCTCTGTCATTCATTCAAAAGTAGTGCCACTGCCCTTTACCCTGCTGTAAGGCCAGAGAGATTCAAGAACAGTGAAAATAGCAGTTTATACCTAGGTAAGACACAGAATTTAGCTTTTTCATTAGTCAGGCTTCAGAGCTTGGACTAATTTGTTTATTCCTTAGGAAGCGCTGACAACACTTTATGGTACATACAAGGTACTTCCAAAGTACAGTGGGAGGTGGAGCCCATGGATATGGAAGGCTGACACCAGGGAATGATACGAGGGTCCAGAGCATCCCTGGAGTTTGGTATCCATGGGGGGGGGTGGGGAGATTCCTAGATCCAATACCCCACAGACACTGAGGGACTGCTGTGTTATTATTTTATTTTTTTTTTTTGGTGGGTTGGCACAGTCTCTCAGCCCTTCCTCATCTACAACTTCAAGTTCAACATGAATATCTAAGTCCTGATCACATCCTGTGACCCTCTTCTTAACTTCATGTCCAGAGAAGGACTGGCCTGCCGTGCCACCTAGCCCTCCTGGAGCCCAGCCACAGCAACTTGGGAAGAACCGTGCCAGCAGCAGCATCTTCTGCTGCCACAAGTGTTGAGTTTGTGTGCAGAAACCAGGTAGAGGGCCCATCACACAGTTAGCCTGTCCTCCATGAACTAGGGAAGACAGGAGCACCTCAGGACCTGGCTGGGGAAGAGAGCATCCAGGGGTGCTGTCCATGGGAAAGCTATGGCTGCAGGAAGAGCAACTCTTCCTCCGTGGGAGCTTGCAGGACGGTCTCAGTGAAGAGGGACAGGGCGTGAGCCATCCTGGGGAGGTGCAAGTCATCCAAAGTCAGCGAAGGGCCGACAAGAAGAGCTGCAAAGACAGAGCCTGAGACCACAGGGCTGTCCCTTCCAGGGTGATGTGCCCGTGATTCTGACCAACTACGTCATCCAAAAACAGAATGCAACCTTCATCCAGGTCAACGCTGCAGGAAGTAAGAGGCATGGCCTGCTCAGTTTCTTTTCCTTTTCTCTGTCCTTTAGCCCCACAGAGTCAGCAGCCCATGAAACAGATGAGCTAGTCCTTGGGAGGTTGAGCTGGCTCCAGTTTTACAGACCACTGCCTTGGGGCTGACCACCTAGTTCACCCCCAACCCTACCGTCTGCTGAAACCCTTCTCCAAGCTGGTGACAATCCCTGAAAACGCAAGGAACCTA
The DNA here is from genome assembly GCF_033118175.1 of Dama dama. NCBI lineage: Eukaryota > Metazoa > Chordata > Mammalia > Artiodactyla > Cervidae > Dama > Dama dama. The sequence continues at coordinate 19,094,464 of NC_083693.1, read as the reverse complement.
GGCATGGAATTAGGGTCAGGGTCAATGTTAGGGAGCCTCCTGCCTGCAGCACAGCCCTCCTGGTCTTCCTCGGAATGCTGGACCTCACAGGAGGCTGTCCACACTCCCACCTGTCTGGGAGGGCACAGCTAAAACCCCAAAGAGCTGTGTAGAGACCTTGAGGACTTTGTCATCAAAACCATCATTTTGGCACATTCTTTTCATCACAACTACTGAACCTGTTTCCCCCAACATCTGAGTGAGGCACATGTGTGCCTGTTTTGAGATCCTTGATTTTGACATCTTGCTGGACGACAAGCTGCTGGTTGAGGACTGTCTCCTGGGTTTTGCAAAACCAAAGTCTGCCCTGAACAGGACCCCTGGGATAGGAGTGTCCTCAGGTGGTGGAACGTAGAGTGGGGGACACAGAGGCATCAGTTTGGGGGGGGCTGGTGGTGGTTTTGTCAGTTGTGCCTGGCTCTTTTACGACTCTGTGGACTGAAACCCCCATGTTCCTCTGTCCGTGGGATTTCTCAGGCAAGAATATTGGATAAGTTGCCATTTCCTTCTCCAGCCAAGTTTGTATTACTTTCTATCCTTTTCTGGTTAATTCGGTGTCAAACAAAAAGCATGCCGTAAATATTTGTTTAACGCTGAAGAAGCCAAAAATATCTGTTTATACCTAGTAAGATACAGCTGGCTCAGTAGTCAGGATTCAGAGCTTGTATTTTTTGGGGGGTAGAGAGAAGTGCTGCTTATGGTTCATACTAGGTACTTCCAAAGTACAGTGGGAGACGGAACCTGTGGAGGGCTGGCACCATGTTATACAAGGGACTAGAGCATTCCTGGAGTTTGGTATCCATGGGGTGGTGGGGATTCCAGGATTCATTATCCCACAGACAGTGAGGGACCACTGCATTATTAAATTTCCTGGTGGGTTTGCACACTCTCAACCCTTCCTCATCTACGACTTCAAGTTCAACATGAGTATCTACGTCTTGATCACATCCTGTAACCCTCTTCTTAACTTCATGGATGGAGAGGTACTGGCCTGCTTTGCCATCTTGCCCTCCTGGAGCCCAGCCACAGCAACGGGGTAAGAGCCAGGCCTGCAGAAGTGTCTTCGGGACCACAAGTGTTGAGTTTGTGTGGAGAAACCAGGTTGTGGGGCCCATCACACAGCTAGCCTGTCACCCGTGAACAAGGGATAAAGACAGGAGCAGCTCAGAACCCAGCTCGGGGGAGAGCATCCAGGGGTGCCATCCGTGGGAAAGCTATGGCTGCAGGAAGAGTACCCCTTCCTCCACGGGAGCTTGCAGGACGGTCTCAGTGAAGAGGGACAGGGCATGAGCCATCCTGGGGAGGTGCAAGTCATCCAAAGTAAGCGAAGGGCTGGTGAGAAGAGCTGCACAGACAGAGCCTGAGACCACAGGGCTGTCCCTTCCAGGGTGATGTGCCCGTGGTTCTGACCAACTACGTCATCCAAAAACAGAATGCAACCTTCATCCAGGTCAACGCTGCAGGAAGTAAGAGGCATGGCCTGCTCAGTTTCTTTTCCTTTTCTCTGTCCTTTAGCCCCACAGAGTCAGCAGCCCATGAAACAGATGAGCTAGTCCTTGGGAGGTTGAGCTGGCTCCAGTTTTACAGACCACTGCCCTGGGGCTGACCACCTAGTTCACCCCCAAACCTGCCATCTGCTGAAACCCTGCTCCAAGCTGGCGACAATCCCTGAAAATGCAAGGAACCTAGGCATGGAATTAGGGTCAGGATCAGTGTTAGGGAGCCTCTTTGCTGGTGGCCTGCCTGCCTCCCATCTTCCTCGGAATGCTGGACCTCACAGGAGGCTGTCCACACTCAACACCTCTCTGGGAGAGCACAGCTAAAATTGCAGTGAGCCATGGGGAAACATTGAGGCCATGGTCACAAAAACCATTTTGGCGTATTCTGTTCTTCATCGCAACTACCGAACCTGTATCTGAGTGGAGCTACGTGTGTGCCTGTTTTTTGAGGTCCTTGGTTTTGACATCTTGCTGGACGACAAGCTAGTGGTTGAGGACTGTCTCCTGGGTTTTGCAAAACCAAGGTCTGCCCTGAACAGGACCCCTGGGATAGGAGTGTCCTCAGGTGGTGGAAAGTAGAGTGGGGGACGCAGAGGCATCAGTTTGGGTGGTGGTGGTTTTGTCGCTCAGTAGGGTCCAACTCTTTTGCGACTCCATGGACTGTAGTCTGCCAAGGTCCTCTCTCCATGGGATTTCTCAGGCAAGAATAGTGGCAAAGGTTGCCATTTCCTTCTGCAGCTGAGCTGGTATTTTTTTTTTTTTTTTTCTATTCTTTGCTGGTTAACTCATTGTCAGAAGACATGCAGTAAATATTTGTTTCACATTAAAAATCTTCATCTTTGACTGTCAGCACCTGCATTATTTTGAGTAGGGTCATTTTTCTCCCAAGATACAGATGAGTTTATCATTCAATTTTCTTTTTTTCCTGAAGTCCCAAGTAATTTACATGGGATAAGACATCCTTTTTCAAAACAGCCTCAAAGAAGAAGGCAGAACTAATGTTTACAATCAGTTTCTGTCAGGTCAGTTACTCTTAGCCTTATTTTCGTTACAAAATAAAGGATTAGATTTGATGTTCTCCAAGGAATTCCCCATCCTTAATATCCTGTAAGAAGAAAGTCTGAATGGCAAACACTGAAGTAACTTGACATGACCACTTTTAAACAATAAAAAATTTAAACAAAATATTCTAACCTGGAACCTTTTGTCTGTGGCCATTGCAGAGGGAGAGTGCAGCTGTGAAATGTGGGTCTGGTTAGTTTTTATGGGCAGGGTAATTTCCTATGCTAAGATGCAAAGATTACTGCAGTGTTTTGGGGAATGTGTGGTGATTTCCAGGATTGGGCCATGGCCCACTCCTTGGTCCACTGATAGTGCCTTGGAACTGTCATGGCACCTCTGGGTGTGTCATTGAGCTTGCTGATTGAGGATCAAAGTCTAATCAAAGTCGACTTGTCTGCCATGTTGAATCCATTTGATTCTAGTTGGTTTATGTTGTGTTCTTGAGCTATGTCATTCTTTCAAAACTTGTGCCCTGCCTCTTTCCCTCCTGTTACAGAAACAAGGCCAGAGAGATTCAAGACCAGGCACAATAGCAGTTTATACCTAGTAAGATACAGAATTAAGCTTTCTCATTATCAGGCTTCAGAGCTTGTATTTGTTTTTTTTTTTTTTTTTTGGATGCACCAACAGTTTATGGTACATAGGTACATAGTAGGTACTTCCAGAGTACAATTAGATGTGAGCCTGCGGATATGGAGGGCTGACACTATTTTATACAGGGGCCTGGAACATCCCAGGAGTTTGGTATCTATGGAGGGGTGGGGATTCCTGGATTCAAAACCCCACAGATACTGAGGGACCACTGTATTGTTATTTTTCCTGGTGGCTTTGCACAGTCCCAGCACTTCCTCATCTACTATTTAAAGTTTAACATGTGCGTCTACATCCTGATCACATCCTGTGACCCTCCTCTTAACTTCATGTACAGATAGGGACTGGCCTTCTCTGCCACGTAGCCCTATGTGGAGCTCAGCCACAGCAAAGAGCTAAGAGGTGGGTCGGGGGCACCATCTTCTGCTTCCACGAGTGCTGAGTTTGTGTGGAGAAACCAGGGAGAGGGGTTCATCACACAGCTAGGCTGCCACCCGTGAACGAGGGCTGAAGCCTGGAGCACCTTTGGAACCTGGCTGGGAGCAAGGCATTCAGGGGTGCCGACCGTGGAAGACCCATGGTGTGGGAAGAGCACCCCTGCCGTCCCTGGGAACTTACAGGACAGGCCTCAGTGAAGAGGGACAGCGGACGGTCCCCATCCTGCAGAGGCTCGGGTCATTGAAAGCCAGCAAAGGCTGGGGAGTAGAACTGCATGGACGGAGCCTGAGACCACAGAGCCGCTGCCTTCCAGGATGATGTGCACGTGATTATGGATCAACTACATCATCCAAAAACACAGTGAGAACTTTGTTCTAAAGGATGCTTTGTCCTGAAGGAAATGTGGCCCGCTCCATTTCTTTTCCTCTTTCTCTGTCCTTTAGTCCCGCTAAAGTGTGTTCATGCATTGACTTAAACATTAGGTGAGCATTGACAATGTGCCCAGACTTTCTCTAACAAGTAAATAAGATCGAATCCCTGCCCTCAAGGAATCTACAGTATTTTAGGAGACAGAGAGGAAAAGTAAGCAGGCAATGATGACCCTGACTTATGAGCCAGAGACAAGCAGAGGGTGCCCGTAGAATCTTTGTGGTCCACCTCTCCCCATCACCTGGGAGAAATTCCAGATACTTCCAGAAAAAAAGCCAAATCTCAGGTCCCTCCCAAAGGATCAGGGAGTGAGCAAAATGGCAGGAGAACATGTTTTCCTACAGAGTCAAGAGTTTGTGGCAGGATCAAGAAGCTAGAGAAAGAAGCACTCTTTTATAACATTCAGGGTGCTTCTCTCTGCCTGGAACAGGTTCTTCGGGGCTGGAGAAAGCCTGTGAGACCAAAGAAGGGGTGAGAAAAGTTCCTCTAACCATTTACAAGACCCAAATATCCCACAACTCAAGGGGAACTGCTGATTGAAAATCTATTTTGTGAAGTCATTTCTGGCCCTCCTACTTCAGTGGTGGCATCAATCAGTGCCACACTTCTTCCAGAAACTCTCAGGTAAACCAGCCCTCCCGGCAGTTTTAGCCGTGAGACAGAAACTTGTCCTGTTTAACAGTCAAAAGAGCAAACTTCACTTAGAGCTTTTGCCCGCTCTCCGTCTTGCTTGCCGTGAGCGTCTCACTAATTGCCAGTCTTGAGCTTTTTCTGCTCTGCTCTCCCCACACCCCCAGCCTCCATTTGTACCCCAGCCTTTAGGAATGGCCAGGTGGGCTGGTTTGCATGGGGTCAGGTGACAGCCTGCTCTGGGCTTGGTGCATTCTCCGGGCTGACTCTTCTGTGCGGTGCTACTGCGTGTCCCTTGGATTTCTCCATTGAGCACATCTAAAAGCAGTTCCCAGCCAGGGGCAAAGCTCACCCTCAGGTCCGCAATTACCTCTTCCTTTTCAGTGAGGCACTCCCCCTACCCCGCCCGCCCACAACCATGTCACTCCTGGACATAATTTTTATAGGCTTCTGGCCAGCATTTCTTCTCGAGTGGCAAGTGTGTTCAGCATGAGACAGTGGACTATCCTGGCTCTCCGCTCTCCGTCTGGGGCAGGGTAGCCTCTTCCCACTGAAGCTGAGTCCCTGCACTGCCATCTCTGCCCCTTCCCTTAGAGTTTTCACCTGCAGGTCAGTGCCAGTGCGATGGGCTGGCTTCACAAAATCCCAGAAACATGGGTCAAGGGCCCCATGTGGTTGGTCCCTTCAGCTTGTGGCAATGAGGAAGGAACACTCTTTTTGCTCCACAGTGCAGACAAGGAAAATGTCACTCCAAGAACTTTCTATGAAGAAGTCTCTTTTTTTTTCCCAACACTCAAATGTTTGTATACCCTTCTTGTGGGTTTATGATTAAGGTTTGGGATTGGTTTGGGGATGCTTCATCTTTGAGTCTTAGCTCCTTTAACCATGTAGCAGAAATTTTCCACCTATTTTTTCTCTTGGCCTTTTAGACCTCAATGAAAACAAAACAAGAGTCCTGTTTTAATATCCTTTTATCATCCTATTGATATTTACAAAAAGAATTTGGGTTTTTATCTTAGTAAAAGGAAGGGTCCCTAAATTTGTTTCACAGGCACATCCCCAATACCTTCTCTTCATCTCTACCTCAGCCCTGCATAGAAATCACTCTTAAGAGGAAAAGGTGGGTGATTTGGGGTTGTCAGCTCCCTCAAAATCTACCCTCAAGTAAGGGGCAGTGTTATTTCAACCAAATTAAACGGGGACAAGGAAGATAGGTGGAGGCTGCCAAACAGCATATCCACCGCCCACGTCCTCCTCTTATCATATTTCTTTATTACTCTCTTTATTCCCAGTGCGGGAATAGGTTGGGTCAGTTAGGGAGGGATGAGTATTCTTGGGACCCTCAGATTCTTCCATGTTCTTGACACAGCTTTCTTAGCTGCTCCCTATATGGTCTCTGGTTCCATCTCTTTTGCAGCTGAGAAAGCTTTTGCCTTTTCAGGAATCATGAATTCAAGCATCCCTGGCCACACTGCCCAGCAGGAGAGAAGAATGCCCTGGTGGGGCTGATGGCTCCCAGTTCCTCTGCTCTCTGTCCTTCCTCCTCCAGCTTCCTGATTCTCCCTTATTGTGCACTCCCATCTGATCACATTTCCCTCCATTGCTTTTTTGTGTGTGTGTGTTCCATCTTTAGATTTCTTCTTCCAACCTTTTTTTTATTTTGCCATTATAGTTCTAACGTTTCTCTCTCTCAGCATTTTTTTAAAAAATTATTTGCCTCTTCACTTCTTTCTTTCCAGTTTTCCAGAGTCAGGATCTGAGTGTCTATTATCTTGCTCATCTAGTGTACTTTTTAAAGACAAGGAGAGATGGCTGAAGCTTGAATTTGCTACAGGGACAATAAGGGTATGGAATTGGACACCACATGGCTATTCTCAGTGTATGCTCCAGCAAACCCTCTTAGGGATTGGGGCAAGGGGGAACGATTTTTTTTTTTTTTTTGCCTATGGTGGTATTCCATCGCTCTGGTCTCTTCTGGCTTTGCATCCTTGATTATGCTTCTCTTTTACAATAGTCACTATTTAACTGACACCTTTATGAAACCACCATGAAATCAGGGCTTCCCTGGTGGGTTATACAGTAAGGAATCTGCCTGCAACGTGGGAGACCCAGGTTCGATATCTGGATCAGGAAGATCCCCAAAGGAGGGCATGGCAGCCCACTCTAGTATTCTTGCCTGGAGAATTCCATGAACAGAGGAGCCTGGGGGACTACAGTCCCTGGGATTGCAGAGACTCGGACACGACTGAGCGACTAACATTTCCGTTTTCACTTTCATGAAACCACATCTTCTGACCTTCCTCCCACCTAGCTTTCTGCCTTCCAGCTAGAAACTCTGATAAGACAGCTTACCTCTCCAACTAAGGCTCCCACATCTAGAAACCCTGAACCCTTTGAGACTTCTGTGCTTCCTGTAAGTCTGAGGGAGAATCGGCTTTGTCAGCAGGCTTCTTCTTAGTGGTTCCTTAAAACCAACCCCAGCCTTTCAGGACCTAGTGTCTTCAAGGATTTCTTCTATTTCCCGTTAAAGAGACTGACTCCCTATATTTTAAACTCAGTCTCATCTTTAATGTCATGGAGAATACTGAAGGTTAGTGGATAAGATTAAGTGCTTTTAGAGGAAAAGACACTGCTTCTCATTCATTGTTGTATCCCAATACTTATTTGAGTATCTGAATATTTGCATTTCCATGGGTGTGTTTTGAATGGAATTAATGTTCAATTCCCAAGTGTTTTATGTTATACAAGAAACCAGAACATATGCAGCAGCTTGGGAGGCAAGAAATGGTAAAGAAGCCAGGAAAAGAAGGTGGGAATATGAATCCATGAGTTCTAGAAAGGACTGGATGGATATTAGCTTCTGTGTGTCGAGCACCTGCAAATGAGGAATTCTAGTAGATCCCAGACAACTTGAGTCAGTCAGTGACTCAGAGGTGGCAGGAGTTCCCAGAAGCTGATGTCTTCCCAAGCAGGTGTAGCCAAAACTACAGATCAAGACAAACCCCCCTCTAGCCCTTCGCTAAATTTAAAAACAAATGCATGTGTTAAAATGTACAGATTTAGTAAACACTTGTGGAAAGAACAGAGTCCACAAATGCTCCCTTCAAAATAGGCGTCCTCTCTTATTTGTAACACCAGGTCACATCAGTCAAAGACACAGGGTCCCCAGGTGCCCAGGGCAGCAGGGCGGTGTCACGGGGCTCAGTGGGAGCACACCAATCCAAAGGAGACAGGTGGGAATGAAGTCTGCATGGTTCAAATAAAGGATAGGGGTTAGGGGAAGCAATCCTGAGCAAAGAGAAGGGTGGGGGTAAAAGGAGGGTGGCTGGTGAAGGGGACTGGAACAAAACTTACTTTCTTTAGAACAACTCAACTTTGCCTTGTCTTTCTTAAGGCGCCATACCAATAGGTCATTTGATAATTCCCTAGGATATGGGAATAGACTTATGCCCCAACTATGGTTGGAAAGCCATTCTTTGTCCCACTCTGGGGCAGGGCAGACAGCCTACCGCACCTCCTGGTAGGATATATGCCCCTTCCAGGAGTAAAGGGAAATCAAGACTGGACCGAAATACTATGGTTCTCCCCCAGGGGTGATGGGGCCCCAGTCCAAGTCCATGTGTTTTGGGAATGCCTATTTTGAAGGGAGAATCTGTGGGTCTTGGTCAATTTTTTTCTCTTCAATACCTAATCCGGGCTCCGGCCTGAGGACCACATCAGAATGAGGACCTCAAGGGAACAGCCCAGAGGCCTAGCACCTGGATTCACAAAAGCTTGAAGTACCCCATTAATCCCTCCCCCAACCACAGCCCTCCAACTCTGCCCAATACCCACCCTTCCAACTTAAACACACACCCTGCAGTGTGGGCGGGCCAGGGCCAAACCGTAGCAGCCTGGCCCCTCCTTTTTGTGAAGCGCCTCCTTTCTAGTCTCACCTCCCGGGCAGGCCTGTGATTCTCTTGCTTTGTGGACTCCCTCCTCCCCAGAAACTTAAGCTGGCAATCAGGGGGAGGAACAGACACGTCAGACAGTAGTTTGTTCCTAAATGCCTGGCCATCGCTGCATTTCCAGAAAACTTCTCTTTCCAAACCACGATTGCAACATGCATTTGTTGGAAGAGAAGCCTTGGCTCCCTTCCCATCCAACCCCTCCCCCGGTACCTGGTTCTGCCTTCCCTGGTCTGTGCCCTCCCCCCGCCTCCACGACTACACCGACCTCCGCTCCCCCTCCACGCCTTTGCCCTGCCGCTTGTTTCTCGGGATCCATCTCCCTGCTCTTCTCTATTTCTTCCCCTACTTCATCTTGTTTCAGAATAGTCTATATTCTGTGTCTGTGCTGGGCTTCCCTGATGGCTCAGATGGTAAAGCATTGGCCTGCAATGTGGGAGACCTGGGTTGGATCCCTGGATCGGGAAGATCCGCTGGAGAAGGAAATGGCAACCGACTCCAGTATTCTCGCCTGGAAAGTCCCATGGACAGAGGAGCCTAGTAAGCTACAGTCCATAGGGTCGCAAAGAGACGGACATGACTGAGCGACTTTCCTTTCCTTTACTGTGTCTGCGCTTGTCCACTTAAGAAAAAAAAAAAAACTAAGAAAAAATTGTCTCCAGGTTGACAAAATAGGGACCATGAGGAAAGAAGCAGCTCTGGATGTTCCAAGAAGGACACAGCCACCTTCTTTCTGCTCCTGGTTCCTTTCTTGAGTATCAAGATTCACTCTCCAGGTGGCCCTCATTTCCCCTTTCCCTCCTTATTAGATGGGCTTCCCTTGTAGCTCAGCTGGTAAAGAATCCGCCTGCAATGCAGGAGTCCACATGCAATGCAGGAGTCCCGAGTTTGATTCCTGGGTCTTGAAGATGGCCTGGAGAAGGAAATGGCAACCCATTCCAGTATTCTTGCATAGAGAATCCCATGGATGGAGCCTGATGGGCTACAGTCTATGGGGTTGCAAGAACCGGACACGACTTGGCAACTAAACTGCCACCACCTTATTAGATGCTTCCCAGTCTCCATGGTCTGGAAAGGGACAGTTCTTTAGGGACGAGTTCTTTCCCATCCCACCCAACTCTCTGGTTCTTCAGCTGGAAAGAGTAAAGTGCTCCTGATCCAACCATTATGTCAACCCCTTCAACCTGGATCCGGGAAAACCTTCCCTGTCCCCCTCCATACTTTCCTGACTCATTGTTCCCAGGCTGGTCTGAAGACAGACCAATGACCTCCGAAAAACGCTGCCATCGGAGTTCCCAGGCCCTGCAATTTTTTTTTACTATGACTGCTTCAGTGAAGCTGGGGTTCTCTGAGTGGTGGGACATCAGGGACCTACATTCACCCTATAACCATAGGGTCACATATGATTATATACTTGCCTATCTTCCCTTCTCAGACTGTAGGTTGATTGAAGGCAAGACATTCTTGTAAGGCAAGGACTCAGGTCCTTTTCTAAATTTCAGCAAATTTATTGCTAGAAGTCTGTAGGATATCCTAGAGGAAATATGTCTCTTGAGGTTAGCTGAATTCAGAGGCCTTTGGTTAAGGGGAAGCCTGTGAATACTGAAGAGTAGTCCTAGCCCCAAGACCTCAGGTCTGATTCCTTGGTCTATTTGTGACTTGGGAATTTCCTAAATGATCTGCTTCTTCCCCCTAGGAGAATTGTACCTGGGACCAACTTCAAAGGCTTTAGTAGTTTTTTTATTCTTAAGCCTACCTGGATTTCAGGAGGGAGTAAAGTGAGAAAGTTCCTGGGTTAAGACTTTTCACGTTAGTCACTTATTATATAAGGTGTCTAGTCCCTGACCCCATGTCCCTGGGTCCTTTGTCATTAAGATAAAACTTTCTCGGGGGAATAAATCCATCCAAGTACCATCACCCTTTTGCTTCTGAGAAAGAGTGTTGCATCACTATTTATGCAAGCATCCTGAGAGAAGAGTAGGTGGGACAGGGCGGAAGGAAAGTAATTTTACTTTCTCAGCCTCTTTAGGAAGGAGAGCCAATCAGGAGAGAGGAAGGGGGAAGGGGAGGAAGGAGGACTATGTCCCAAATGGCTTGGGCCAGCAATCCTGGCAGGACCTGATAAGTCTAGGTGCCACCGTACAAGTTCAAGCTGGAGATAAGCTTAACCAAGGCATCCAGAAGCCTAGGGGGCAGGCAGGGCTGTGGGTCTGGCTTCTAAGAGCAGCAGCAGGATCTGGGACTCCTTAGGCCCAGGGCATCTGGCCCTCGGTGGGGAGGGAAACCTTGCTCAGACAGAGAAGGAGAGGAAGCAACACAGAGAGGAAAAACAAGAGTGGTGGTGGGAGACAAGGTCAGTGGAGAATGTGTCAGGGCCTTGGAGGTGCCAACAAGTTTCCCCTCCCCACCAAGGGCCAGAGAGCCCCTCTTCATAGATGGAGGAGGGTCTGGGGCCACTACGGGAAGCAGCTGGCCACACTCCGCCCCAGGTGTCCAGCTCTCCAGGAGAATCATGAAAGTGTTCTGAAATTCATAGTTCAAAACGACAGAAAACGAGGAATGAGAAGCTTTGCTGGAGAGCATGACTCTGCACAATTTTTTTTTTTTTTTTTTTGGACTCTGCACAATTTTACAGGAAAGGGTCAGCAAGATTTTGTGGGATTCACAGATACATGTGCGAACGTCCCTTCTTACAGGGTGACTCATCTCCTTAGCCAAGTGAGGCCAGATGAACTAACAAGTTTAAAGAGGAGAAGGAAAGAAACTCAGGACCGAAGGACTGGCTGGATAGAAAACCACTACTATCCTCTTTGAATGAAGCTATGCACCAGCCAAGACTCTCGGTCAGCTGACCCTGTTGCACCCACCTGCGGGAATTCTTGGCCAAGAAAGTGTGCACGTGGAGTGCAGGAGAGCATGGTTTGAGTGTTAGTTTTCTCTGAGTGGATGTATCAACTTGAGGGTGGGGGGTGGGGTAGAAGTAGGAATCAGTTATGTCTGAGTCATCAGCATCAGCCTGCCCTTGCAGTTGACTTCATTCTCAGCATGTCAATCTGCCCTTTCTCACTAGGGAGGAAGGTGCTGGAACACAGGAACTTTGCCTCATTCATCTTTGTATATCACCACTGCCCAGCAAAGCTCCAAAGACATCTGACACGGCAGTGGGTTTATGGGTGGGTGGGTGAGTTCCTGAACAGATGTCAGAAGATGGCGGCAACAGGGAAATCAAAAGGGAAGTGAGGCCAGACCTCCACCGCTGCCCAGGGCAGGGAGTTGGGTTTGCTGGGACAGTCTTCTGAAGGAATCTTTCCACAAAATCCTAAGTCCCAGGTCTGCTGGGTCCCTACCTGTGAGCATGTTCCAACAGAAACACCAGAGTTAGACATCCCCATGCCCCTGCCAGAAGAAAAACCCCCAGTCCAGCTGTTCCCCACTTGACTGATGGTCACTGAGCCACACCAACCATCATTTAACACCGTCCTTGAGATCCTATCCCTCCCCGCCAAGGCACATGGTTCCTTCACTGTTCAAGACCTGTCTCCATGTCTACCTTTTGGGGCCGCAGGGTCAAGTGTGAAGGAAGACCACTGGAGAGAGCCCGAGGAGGAGTCCCCCCATTGCTGGGGGTTGGGAAGGACCAGTAGCAATTGCTCCTGCCCGAGTTTCCTGAGCAGGTTGGCAGGGCTGGTCTTGCGGGGGACACAGCCCCAGTACCCCTCTCTCCTGCCAGTTCCCTGCCTCGTCTGACCTACAATCTTCAGGTACCCTCCCCAGAAGAGGCAGCCAATGTCCTTCTGAGCCTGGAGCCATTACTGGATCCCTCTGAGACCTGACTTCCCGTGGGGCTCCCCTGTAGGGGTGACCTAGGCTGGCATTCTGAGGGGTTCAGAAAGGCTCTCAAGCCTGACCACACCACTCCCCCCAGAGCCTTATACTGGATCCTTAACCCTCCACCATTATGGAACTGTTTCCTGGTCACTGGACTGACTACTGTTGAGCTGTCCATTCCTTCCGGCAAAGATGCTCATTTCCCACCCTTCCACCTTACTCTGTCTGGTCCCCTTCCCTTCCTTGCTTTGTAGGCTCTTGGTGGGTTGGGGACCAGGGAAAAGGAGAGAGAAGGGCACTTCAGGGTTGTCTGCCCTCCTCTGTCTTGCTCTGCCTGCCCCTTTAGCTTTTACCCTCTGCCTTCGTCTCCCCCTCTCTCCCCTTGGGGGTAAGCTGAAACTGGAAACCATCCAAAAGGCCTCGGGGTCAGCCCTCCAGCCCTGGTTAGTCAAGTCAGTGCTTCAGCAACACAACTTCAGCAGCACAGTTGCCCGCCTGGCCCCGCTGACAGCGTCTCCACCCTGTGGCCCCTCCATCTAACCACCCCCGCTCGCCAATCCGTGTGCTCTGCATCCCATCACTTCCCTGCCTTTCAGCTTCAGGGCCCCATCTTGTCAGAGGTTCTCTCTTGTCTGCTTTAACTCTGTAAGCTTCTCCATCCTACGCCGACTCTGGACCCTGCACCCTTCGCTCCCTTATCTCCCGTGCCCTTTCTATTTGTTTTCACAAGAATGGGGGCTCAGGGAGGGGGTCAGAGGGAAGACTGGTCTTGGCAGACACAGCTTCCACCCTCTGGGCTCCTTTCTGCCCAAGGCGGGGGCTCAGAAGCTGTGGGTGCCCCCTGGGCCAGGTGCCCACCACGCTGCAGCATCCTACCTTGCTAGCAATCCTGCTTCTGTTAGACAGTGACCACCCTATTTATTCTCTCCATATAATTGTATGAATTTGTGTATCTACACAATGTGTATCTGAGGACGCATTAGTCTAAGGGGCATGTTCGGGCGGGCCTCCAAGCTATCCAGTGACGTCTCTGAGCCCCGTTTCCCCCAGGACAGGTGGGAGCCATGCGGTTCCTCCCTTCAGGTCTCAGAGCTGTGATCTTCCTGCTGGAGAGCAGGACAGTGAATGGGGGACAGAGGTGGGAAGCAGACTTTAAAGCTTCCCTGTCTCCCCAACTCCCCCCACCCCATTCCAGGGACAGTTGCTTCATTTGGGGATTCCAGGGTGGCCCAGCAGGGCTCTGTCAGTTGGCCTAAAGGGTCTACTTCTCCATGTGGTTCGGGTGTGGAACTCCCCAGGAGCAGAGGCTTCTGCACGGCCTGGGCAGACCTCTTGCTCAGAGACGGCTGCTCCGACCCTGCTCAGAACAACTTCAGCTCCTTCCTGGCCTTGGGGCTTCTTCTGGAGGCCAGGGTATCAGGGAAAGAAGGGAAGGAGGGGCTGCTTAGGCTGGGATTTCAGGGGCCTGGGAGAGCCCCTGCTTTTGCCAAGAGACTCCTGCCTCCTTCCAGAAGCTGTCTGTCCCAAAGGCCCAATATCCCACCATCAAAACATGCCTTCCTCATTAAACATGCCTTCCCCGGGTGAAGGACTGACTCATATTAAGTGACCATTACTTTGTGGAAAAGACGTTTCAAGCTGCCAGCTTTCCTTTGTGTTCTGCTGTGGGCTGTCAGGACTCCCTTCAGACCAGAGGCTGGGCCAAGCTGGAGGGGGTGTTGGGGCCAAAGACCCTGCAATGGGCCTGCGCTGAAAGGGCTGAGCCTGGTTTGAACACACCTGCTGAAGAGCTCCCAGGTGGGCTCAGAGGGTCGCCACCTGGGGTGCGGGCCCCCAGGTGAAGACCCTTCCCCAGCGGTAGGAGTCCCGGGGCCAGAGGCAGGGCTCCTAACTGGGAGAGACATCCTGTCCTGCCGACCCTGTTTCTCCCCCGTCGGCACTCCCAGCCAGAGTTCCCAGAAGCCAGGCCGCATCCCTGCAGCTGGAGGCCTGCAAGGTTAGCCCTGGAGTGGCTGCTGCCCGGGGTGGGGGGTGACGAGGACCTCGCTTGTCAGGAAATCTCTCCTGCACTGTGCACCCCTCCGCTCCCCTCCAGGCCCGCACACCTGCCTCCTCGGGCGGCTCCTTCCCTGAGATGACACGTCTGCTCCTCTCTGGAGCGGCAGGGCAGAGGAGACACCACAAGGAACGGTCGGCTCTGCACACTGAGCCTTTTCCCTCTCTGCAGCCCCTGGTTCCACACACTAGTCCCTGCCCCCCCGAGTCCTAGACAGTGTCCCAGCTTCTGTGTCTCTTTCTGCCTCTGAACACCTATTGCCTTGTCTCTTTCCCTGGAGGTCACTGAGATTTCGCCACAGTTTCCCAACAGCGTGGGTTTCCAAGTGTTTGGAGAAGGTGATACACGTTGTCCCCAAGACAGAAGAGTGGGCCTTGGCCAACCATCAAGTGCTCCTCGTAAAATCCTCTCCACCTGGGCCAGGAGTGAGAGAGTTTAGGGAGCACTGCTCCATTGCTCACTTCCTCTTGTCTTCTTTCTCCAACAGATGGATGCATTTTGTACACATCTGTACACATTGTGTACAACGTGTCTGTTTCTGCCTCTTATATTGCTTTGTTTTGTTATATATTTAAATATATATATATATATTAATTTTGCTCACAAGGAAGATTGGACCTCAAGTCATGCAAGGAACCTAGAGACTCAAGGAGGAGGACCCCCTCTGACTCCACACAAGTGCGTATCTCAGTGACTCAGGCGATGAAGAAGCACTTGTTCCATCTGCACTACTCTCCCTGAGTGTCAGGAATCCCAGTGCTAGGACCGCTCTCACACTGAGTCTGTTGGTCATCACGAAGGGGGTGAAGGATGCAGGGCATCAAGTTCTGCTCCGTTTGCACTTCCCACTTGTCCTCAACAGGAAATGGAAGGTGACTCCACATGGGACACCACCCCTGGGCCCCCAGAGCAGGCTTCAGGCCTGCTGATGCCATGGCCTCCTCCCCGCTTCTTTAGCTAGTCCCCACAGAGAACACTCCTCCCCAACTTCTGGGTACATAGCACTAGATCCGGACTGTTTCATCCATCATGTGTGCTTAGGACCAACTACTCCCCATGTGGACTCTTCTCAATCCCAGTTTTGGGTTACACCCTCTTCACTGACTTTTCATCTGTTCCTCTCATGCTCTGGAGGACAAGACACTATTTCTCATGCATTTCTAGATCCCTAGAACTTATTAGCTCAGAACTTGCCTATGTGTTCAGCACAATCTTTTTGGAATAAAATGTTTCAGTTTGGTGTGCACAAATGTTCAACTGCTTTCCTGATTTTACGGGTAAGGAAATGGAAAGCTTGAGATGGTCTCAGGGTGCTCAGGAAGAAGAATGAGGGTAGAGGTGACAGTGGGATGGGCCTGGTGTATGCAGGCTGGGATGGAGGGACCAAGTCTGCCTAGACTCAGCACACACCAGACCTTAGGGCACTTGATGAATGTCAGGTTTGAGGACTATTAGAGGCCCTGAAGCCACCAGCTGTGAATAGCTGTCCTTGTTTAGTTGTTAAGTCCTGTCTGATGCTGACACCCCATAGACTATAGCACACTAGGCTCTTCTGTCCATTCGACTTCCCAGGCAAGAGTACTGGAGTGAGTTGCCTTTTCCTCCTCCAGGGAATCTTCTTGACCCAGGGATTGAACCCGTTTCTCCTACACTGCAGGCAGATCCCTTACTGCTGTACCACCAGCCATGAATTATAGTTGTTGGTAAAACACTGGAAAAGTATAAATCACGTCAGATTCTGATCAAAACTTCTGTCACTGACTAACAAGGCCAGAGGAATTGCTGTAGACACACAAATGTAATTTTTAAAACAATTGTCAACCCATCTTCTGTATCCATCCTCATGCTATGCTGCTTCATTTGGTGAAAAGATATTTCTAGGCTAGGGTTTCCAGTTGCAGCATCAAAAGCTGGACTCCTGAATCATTCCCGTGTCTCCAGCTGCACACATTTCTCAGCGAGACTGAAGTGTGAGGAAATACCTTCTCCAGTGAATGGTCATGCCTGTCACGTGTGGCTGCGTGAGTGTGGTTTCTGTTAACAGGTGTCAGTGTGTTGGTGTCAATGCTCTCCACACAACTGAAGCCACAGGCGGTTACATCTGTTGTCTCTGCTTCTAGAGGTGGCCCGGGAATTTCCTCTGTTGGCAGTGGCTGAACAGAGTCCATCGTGGACAGCGATGTGAACAGCCGATCAACGCAGAAAGGGCAAGGGCACCATGATGACGGAGCGGGGACTGACGCCTAGGATCCCGAGGCCCGCGGTCAGGCTCTCCGGTACCCTCCCAGTCTCCACGCTCTCCTCTGTCCTCACTGCCAGAGCTGGAATTCAGGCCAGCGGCTCTTCTCTACACCTCACCCACTCCTCTATCATTATCCACACCCTCCCACTGTTCTCTGCAGAATCTGAGTATGATCAAGTTAAAAGCACCCTGGCATTTCTCCTCTTTCCCTGGCTCATCGGCTGGCCAGCCCTTCTCTCCACCTCTTGTCCTCCGTTTCAGCCACACAGGACCCCTCAGCATTCCCCGAAGCAGACCCTGAGCTTCCCTATCTTGGTGGCATCCCGCCCGTTCTCTCTCCCCTGGGGCCCTCCTGCCACCCACGATATCTTCTACTATACAGTTCCCAGGGTGTCAGCTTGGTGAGGCTCTAAGTACTCAATGCTTCAATTAAACACTCATCTCAGGTGTATTCTTTGAGAGTTATTTGGGATACGTGGCTAACAGCTACAATCGTTTGACTTCAAAGATTATCTTCAGTAATTGAGGTCTTCTGGAGGAAGAAAAGATTCTGCCTTGTCTGCAGCATTAGCGGCTACCTGAGATTTGTCAGCCTGCTGAACTGCCCCGTAAGTTCAGAATTTGTCCAGCAAAATACTAACATCACTTAAGACAATCGCCTGAAACAAATCTGTCTGCTGATGTATCTAATTTTTTATCATCTGTTAATACCAATCCATCTGTCTATACCTCATCTTTCTTTCTTACTGCCTCTCTTTCTCTAGGGAACCCCTAACCGGTCAATGGTCAGGACTCTTGGAGGGGGTCAGAGGGAAGACGGGACTTGGCAAACACAGCCTCCATCCTCTGGGCTCCTCTCTGCCTGAGGCGGGAGCTCAGAAGATGTGGGTACCCCCCCCACCGGTCAGGTGCCCACCACACTGCAGCATCCAACCTTCTTAGCAATCCTGCTTCTGGTAGACGGTTGCCACCTTATATATCCTCTCCACATAATTGTATAACTTGTGCATCTACACAATTTGTATCTAAGGATGACCCATCAGACAAGGAGGCATGTTTATGCGGGCCTCCAAGCTATCCAGTGACGTCTCTGAGCCCCGTTTCCCCCAGGACAGGTGGGAGCCATGTGGTTCCTCCCTTCAGGTCTCAGAGCTATGATCTTCCTGCTGGAGAGCAGGACAGTGAATGGGGGGCAGTGGGAGGAAGCAGACTTTAAAGCCGCCTCCCCCAATCCCCCGCCCCATTCCAGGGACAGTTGCTTCCGTTGGGGATTCCAGGGTGGCCCAGCAGGGCTCTGTCAGTTGGCTTAAAGGGTCTACTTCTCCATTTGGTTCGGGTGTGGAACTCCCCAGGAGTAGAGGCTTCTGCACGGCCTGGGCAGACCTCTTGCTCAGAGACGGCTGCTCCGACCCTGCTCAGAACCACTTCAGCTCCTTCCTGGCCTTGGGGCTTCTTCTGGAAGCCAGGGTATCAGGGAAAGAAAGGAAGGAGGGGTTGCTTAGGCTGGGATTTCAGGGGCCTGGGAGAGCGCCTGACTCCTGCCTCCTTTCAGAAGCTGTGTGTCCCAAATGTCTGATGTCCCACCATCAAAACATGCCTTCCCCATTAAACATGTCTTCCCCGGGTGAAGGACTGACTCATATTAAGTGACCATTACTTTGTGGAAAAGACGTTTCAAGCTGCCAGCTTTCCTTTGTGTTCTGCTGTGGGCTGTCAGGACTCCCTTCAGACCAGAGGCTGGGCCAAGCTGGAGGGGGTGTTGGGGCCAAAGACCCTGCAGTGGGCCTGCGCTGAAAGGGCTGAGCCTGGTTTGAACACACCTGCTGAAGAGCTCCCAGGTGGGCTCAGAGGTTCGCCGCCTGGGGTGCGGGCCCCCAGGGTGAAGACCCTTCCCCAGCGGTAGGAGTCCCGGGGCCAGAGGCAGGGCTCCTAACTGGGAGAGACATCCTGTCCTGCCGACCCTGTTTCTCCCCCGTCGGCACTCCCAGCCAGAGTTCCCAGAAGCCGGGCCGCATCCCTGCAGCTGGAGGCCTGCAAGGTTAGCCCTGGAGTGGCTGCTGCCAGGGGTGGGGGGTGACGAGGACCTCGCTTGTCAGGAAATCTCTCCTGCACTGTGCACCCCTCCGCTCCCCTCCAGGCCCGCACACCTGCCTCCTCGGGCGGCTCCTTCCCTGAGATGACACGTCTGCTCCTCTCCGGAGCGGCAGGGCAGAGGAGACACCACAAGGAACGGTCGGCTCTGCACACTGAGCCTTCTCCCTCTCTGCAGCCCCTGGTTCCACACACCAGTCCCTGCCCCCCCGAGTCCTAGACAGTGTCCCAGCTTCTGTGTCTCTTTCTGCCTCTGAACACCTATTGCCTTGTCTCTTTCCCTGGAGGTCACTGAGATTTCGCCACAGTTTCCCAACAGCGTGGGTTTCCAAGTGTTTGGAGAAGGTGATACACGGTGTCCCCAAGGTAGAAGAGCGGGCCTTGGCCAAACACCCTGGTACCATCAAGTGTTCCTCGTAAAATCTGGAAGCACTGCTCTAGTGCTCACTTCTTTGTCTTCCCTCTCCAACAGATGGATGCCTTCTGTTCATTTTGTACGTGTCTGTATACATTTTGTACAACATGTCCATTTCTGCCTATTATACCCTCTTAGCTTTGTTTTGTTATATATATATATATATATATATACATATATATATTAATTTTGCTCACAAGGAAGATTGGACCTCAAGTCATGCAAGGAACCTAGAGACTCAAGGAGGAGGACCCCCTCTGACTCCACACAAGTGCATATCTCAGTGACTCAGGCGATGAAGAAGCACTTGTTCCATCTGCACTACTCTCCCTGAGTGTCAGGAATCCCAGTGCTAGGACCGCTCTCACACTGAGTCTGTTGGTCATCACAAAGGGAGTGAAGGATGCAGGGCATCAAGTTCTGCTCCGTTTGCACTTCCCACTTGTCCTCAACAGGAAATGGAAGGTGACTCCACATGGGACACCACCCCTGGGCCCCCAGAGCAGGCTTCAGGCCTGCTGATGCCATGGCCTCCTCCCCGCTTCTTTAGCTAGTCCCCACAGAGAACACTCCTCCCCAACTTCTGGGTACATAGCACTAGATCCGGACTGTTTCATCCATCATGTGTGCTTAGGACCAACTACTCCCCATGTGGACTCTTCTCAATCCCAGTTTTGGGTTACACCCTCTTCACTGACTTTTCATCTGTTCCTCTCATGCTCTGGAAGACAAGACACTGTTTCTCATGCATTTCTAGATCTCTAGAACTTAGCTCAGAACTTGCCTATGTGTTCAGCACAATCTTTTTGGAATAAAATATTTCAGGTTGGCATATACAAATGTTGAACTGCTTTTCTGATTTTACCTGTAAGGAAGTAGAAAGCTTGGGACACTTCCCAGTGTGCTCAGGAAGAAGAATGAGGGTAGAGGTGACAGTGGGATGGGCCTGGTGTGTGCAGGCTGGGATGGAGGGACCAAGTCTGCCTAGACTCAGCACACACCAGACCTTAGGGCACTTGATGAATGTCAGGTTTGAGGACTATTAGAGGCCCTGAAGCCACCAGCTGTGAATAGATGTTCTTGTTTAGTTAAGTCCTGTCTGATGCTGAGACACCATTTACTATTGGACACCACCCTCATCTGTCCATTGGATTTCCCAGGCAAGAGTACTGGAGTGGGTTTCCATTCTCTTCTCCAGGGGATCTTTTCCACCCAGGGATTGAAGCTGCTTGTCCTGCATTGCAGGCAGATCCTTTACTGCTGAACCACCAGCCATGAATTATAGTTGTTGCTAAAACACTGGAAAAACACAAATCCTTTCGGATTCTGGTCAGAATTACTGTAACTACTTAACAAGGCCAGAGGAACTGCTGCAGATACACATCTGTCATTTAAAAAAAATGACAACCCATCTTCTGTATCCATCCTCATGCTATACTGCTTCATTTGGTGAAAAGATATTTCTAGGCTAGCTTTCTAGTTACAGCATCAAAAGCTAGACTCATAAACTGTTCCTGGGACTTCAGCTGCACACGTTTCTGGGTGAGGTAAAAATGTGAGGAAACTACTATCTCCAGTGAATGGTCATGGGTGTCATGTGTGTGTCTTCATGAGTGTGGTTACTGTTGATAGGCGTCAGTGTGTTGGTGTCAATGCTCTTCACACAAATGAAGCCACAATGTGGTTACATCTATTGTCTCTGCCACCAGAGGTGGCCGGGGAATTTCCTCTATTAAGTTCATTCATTCTCTCAGTCGTGTCCGACTCTTTGCGACCCCATAAGCTGCAGCACGCCAGGCCTCCCTGTCCATCACCAACCCCTGAAGCCCACTCAAACTCATGTCCATTGAGTCAGTGATGCCATCCAACCATCTCATCCTCTGTCGTCCCCTTCTCCTCCCACCTTCAATCTTTCCCAGTGTCAGGGTCTTTTCCAGTGAGTCAGTTCTTCGCATCAGGTGGCAAAAGTATTAGAGATTCGGTTTCAACATCAGTCCTTCCAGTGAACACCCAGGACTGATCTCCTTTAGGATAGACTGCCTTGCAGTTAAAGGGACCCTCAAGAGTCTTCTTCAACACAACAGTTCAAAAGCATCAATTCCTTGGCGCTCAGCTTTCTTTGTAGTCCAACTCTCACATCCATAATGACTACTGGTAAAACCATATAAACTGTAAAACTCCACATCAAATCCTCCCAGGTCGGGTTACACCCTTTTGAGAGCCAAGAGCCCACAGTGTCCCCACTCTGCCTTATCAAACCCAAAAAGCTATTCTTTTCTACTTCATCCAAAAATTCTGTCTCTGAGTTTTGACTTGGCACTGGTGCCCAGAGGCCAACTTTTTGGCATCAGACTCTTGAGAAGTGAAATATTTCCTGCCACATTAGTAAACAAGGATGTCACAGTCATTAAAGATTGCAGCCCTCCAATGTGAGCTGGTGAGCCCTGAGGGCACTCAGGAATGAGAAGAATACCTGCCATCTAGCAACCATCAGATTACAGCCACTCCCTGTGGTGAGCCGGGAGGGACTCAGGATGTGAAAACTAGGTACTGGCCCCAGATGGTTGTTGATGATTTGTTAGGTGCTCAGCCTTGTCTGACTCTCTGTGACCCAGTTTACTGTAACCCATCAGGCTCTTCTCTCCATAGAACTCTCCAGGCAAGAATACTGGAGTGGGTAGCCATTCCCTTCTCCAGGGGATCTTCCCAACCCAGGGATCAAACCTGAGTCTCTCACATTGCAGCAGATTCTTTACCAGGGAAAGCCCTCAGATTGTTGAAGTGTGTATCAAAAGAATCATTTCAGTGAGCCCAGACTCTTGCATGTTTCCACACATAGAAGAGTGCTAAGTTCCTTATCTTGAAATATCTGATTTTCTTTCATTAATTATCAATAACTTATGATGTTCAGCCTGGCGTGCTGCGATTCATGGGGTCGCAAAGAGTCGGACACAACTGAGCGAATGAACTGAACTGAATTGACTGATGATGTTCAGGCTACTTTCCCTTTGTTGCAAATTTCTATATAACCTGACTTCCCCACCTCACCAGAGCAGTTATCTCAGGATCACCTGATATGCTGTTTTCTGGGCAAAAAAAAAGTCATAAAAATTCCCACCAAATAAACTATAACCTCTACTTTTTAAGGTTGCAATTTTTTTTTTTTTTTTTTTATTGGTTGGAGGCTAATTACTTCACAACATTTCAGTGGGTTTTGTCATACATTTAAGTTAGTACTCTCATTGCACCAGAAGACAGTAAGAAAGATCAAAAGCAATTTCTACAGTCAGAAGCCTCAGGATCAAATTCCAGGTTTGCTGTGTGCTTGCTGTGTGATTTCTAAACCTCAGTTTGCTGACCAATTAAATTGGGATAAATATCAAACTTCTGTTTTCTGAATAAATGAGTCAAAGTGTGTAGAGTTCTTGTCATATCTTAGAACATACTTTTGCGATACATGATCATAGTCTTTATCCATGATGGACAGTGAGTTTGACGGCAAGACAAAAATCTTTATCATCTAATAAGGGCCTCGCTCATGGAAGATTGTAAAAAGTTATTTGCTGAATGAATGACCAAATAAACACTTTAATCCATCTCCCAATTTCTGGATCTTTTCCTCCCCCAAATTAGATCAATCTCTGTACTAAACATCTTCATCCAGAGTCCCTCTTCCCCTCTGAATATGTATATTTCCCTGAAACCACTGGTTTTTCTTTGATTGTATGTTAAACTATATAGGGAACCTTGAAATAGCTAGTGGAATTGTCTCATGCCACCTGTCATAAGCCCAATATACACATTCCACGTTTGTTTTTATGATTTTATGACTTTCTAATTATCTGAATGCACTTGGTTAATCTCTATAATTCTGGTTTTATGGCAAGGTTATTCACATGTGAACCATAAGCTTTTCTGCTTGTGATTTGGCATCTGTGCTAAGGAGAGACTATGAGATCATAAAAGCTAGCAAAGTGACCAAAAGCTGAAACATCATACTACCCAATATTCTGGAGCACCACCCAAGTGGTACACACAGCCTAGCACAAATATAGCCTCTGCTCTACTTTTTAAAACTGTGTTTT
This sequence comes from Dama dama, assembly GCF_033118175.1. NCBI lineage: Eukaryota > Metazoa > Chordata > Mammalia > Artiodactyla > Cervidae > Dama > Dama dama. Next base: position 19,071,112 of record NC_083693.1, on the reverse strand, counting down.
ATCTTATTTATTGTATTTTATCCATTTCTGCATGAGAAATTACCACAAAATCACCAGTTTAAGATGGTACCCATCTATTATCTTACAGTTTCTGTGGATTAAGAATTTGGGCGTGGCTTAGCTGGTCCTCTGGCTTTAACAGTGAAGGTGATGACCTGGGTGGGTCTACCTTTTGAGATTCAACTGTGAAGGGACTTAACTCCAAGCTCAGATGGTGTGAGAAGAATTCAGCCATTTGCTCAGGGCTGTTGACTGGAGGATGCCTCCCAGTTCCTTGTAACATGGGACTCACCCTAAGAAGTCTTGACCATCAGAGGCTGCAAGGCAGAGAGTCAACAGAGCCTGTTAGCAAGATGCAAGTCCCAATCTCAGGTAACACTGTCAGGAAATTGACACCCCATCACCTGCACTTCATTCCATAGCTTAGAAACAAGGTCCCATCCACACTCAAGGAGCAGGAATCATGTAAGGTATTGTCAGGGAGAGTGTGATTTCCTCGGTTCTGTCTCGTTGCAACAAAAATTTGAAGCGACTGATGGACCAGTGTTATAGCCCTCAGACGGACCAGTGTTACAGCTCAGTTTTATTTAGAAAATAAAGGAAAACACATCCTTGAGGCATGAGGCATGAGGCATGCCAACCCAAAAGACATGAAGAGAAGAGAGGTCCCCCAGCCCAATTTTGGCTCCTTTTTATATGTTTTTTCTCCTCCCCCTGGGCCTGCACTATGTAAATTGGGTTGGCCAGCTGGGCTGTTTGTTCTACCTGAGGTCCTCAGTCTGGTCCTCAGACCTTTCTTTGTTCTATTTTCCTGGGCTTTCCCCTTCCTTGGCTTTTAGCCACCGCCAATCTGGACTCCTTTTTCCTATTCTAACTAGCTAACAGTGTGAACACCAGGGGGTGACTCACTGAGTCCACTTAAGAGTCTACCAGCCACAGTACCCAAGGGATGGATTTTAAATTTGCACATTGTCCATAATAGTCCATATTAACTCACACTCTTTTCACAGTCAAGTCCAAAGAATGTGACAAGATCAGCTGTATGTAACCCACTACTATTTTCTGCTGTGAGAAAGTTAACAAAGTATGTTCCTTGTCACCAGTCAGAGTTCCTGCATAAGGTTCCATGGAGAAACTGCTTTGAAATTTACTTCTGGGAAAGACTAGTTCTTGTTCAGTTGCTAAGTCATGTCTGACTCTTTTGCAACCACATGGACTATAGCCCTCCAAGCTCCTTTGTCCATGGCATTCTCCAGGCAGGAATATTGGAGTAGGTAGCCATTTCCTTTTCCAGAGGATCTTCCCAACCCAGGGATCGAACCTGCATCTCCTGCATTGGCAGGCTGGTTCTTTACTGCTGAGACACCAGAGAAGCCCTAGGAAAGTTTGGACTTTCCTGTAAACTGAAAGTTTTAACTTTTCTTCTAAAATTAATGACCATCAATTGTTTCTCACATTGATCTTCTGGAGGCTTCCTTAAATTAGCTATCTCTTTTAATTTCTATTTCATATACATTTCCTGACCTGGGGTTTTTTTTTCTTGCACATGTTTTATTTTCATTTGTGATTTTTAGCTATGTGATTACATATATTCTTATTGAAGCCACCTAAATAAGGTGCAATTTAAATAGATACAGCAGAAATTAAGTGGCCTTTATTCTCAAAGATCAACACAGTCAACACATGATAGAATTGTATTTCAGGACATCATTCTGTCCATTAAATAAGATACCTAAGTGTTCTGTATTTTGTCTATTTTTTTTTATAAGTGAGAAGAACTGGTAGAAAGACTTTTAAAAATTAGTTGAGAATATCTAAAAAAAATCATCATAGTGGATTTTATGTTAAAACTCATTTTTTAAGTTGGTTCATTTGAAACTGGGTTTTGGAGAATAGGTAATATCTGGTATCTTAATTTGGACATGAAGCACAGAGAAGATGTGAAAAATACAGCATTTAAGAAAACTTACAAACACTTTATTAAGGGCCACAGAATAGGTGATCCAGTTTCCCAGGTGGCTGTGTGATAAAGAATCCACCTGCCAATGCAGAAAACACAGGTTCAATCCTTGGGTTGGGAAGATCCCCTGGAGGAAGAAATGGCAACACAGCCCAGGATTCTTGCCTGGGAAATCCCATGGATGAAGGAGCCTGGTGAGCTACAGTGCATGGGGTCACAGAGTTGGACATGACGTATCCACTGAGCACAAATACATGCACGTAATAGGTGATCCAAAGACGGAGAGTTGTATAGCCTAACTCTTGTGACTTGGAGAAAGTCATGATCATCCACTCTGACATCATTCAACAGAGCCTACAGCAGTGTGCACAAGGCATACAGGGACAACCCCTTAATTTTTTGTTTACAGTTAACAGAGTTCTCAGAGTCACAGAAGATAATGATAAGAGGTCCAGATATATCTTCCAGCACAGAGCTTGGCACATGTGGATCTCCTTACCAAGATTTGTAACTTGAGGTCTCTCAATTTTGACAGCCACTAACAACTAACTGAAATGCAGCATTTTTTTTTTTAATAATGAATGACAGAAATAAATCTTGATAGTATTAGCACTAGCTGCATTTTTGTCACCTGTAGAAATCATAGATATTTTTACATCATGAACTGTTGCAGATATCTCAAAACAAGGTTTCAGTTCAGTTCAGTTCAGTCATTCAGTCATGTCTGACTCTTTGCGACCCCATGGACTGCAGCATACCAGGTCTCTCTGTCCATCACCAACTCCTGAAGTTTACTCAAACTCATGTCCATTGAGTCCGTGATGCCATCCAACCATCTCATCCTCTGTCATCCCCTTCTCCTTCCACCTGCAATCTTTCCCAGCAACAGTCTCTTTTCCAGTGAGTCAGTTCTTCACATCAGGTGGCCAAAAGTATTGGAGTTTCAGCTTCAGCATCAGTCCTTCCAATGAATATCCAGGACTGATTTCTTTTAGGATAGACTGGTTGGATCTCCTTGCTGTCCAAGGGAGTCTCAAGAATCTTCTCCAACACCATGGTTCAAAAGCATCAAGTCTTCTATGCTCAGCTTTCTTTACAGTCCAACTGTCACATCTATAATGACAACTGGAAAAATCATAGCTTTGACTAGATGGACCTTTGTTGGCAAAGTAATGTCTCTGCCTTTTAATATGCTGTCTAGGTTGGTCATAGCTTTTCTTCCAAGGAGCAAGTGTCTTTTAATTTCATGGCTGCAGTCACCATCTGCAGTGATTTTGGAGCCCCCCAAAATAAAGTCTCTCACTGTTTCCAGTGCTTCCCCATCTATTTGCTATCAAGTGATGGGACTGGATGCCATGATCTTAGTTTTTTGAATGTTGAGTTTTAAGCCAACTTTTTCACTCTCCTCTTTCACTTTCATCAAGAGGCTCTTTAGTTCTTTGTTTTTTGCCATAAGGGTGATATCATATGCATATCTGAGGTTATTGATATTTCTCCCAGCAATCTTGATTCCAGCTTGTGCTTCATTCAGCCCAGCACTTCTCATGATGTACTCACACATAAGTTAAATAAGCAGGGTGACAATATACAGTCTTGACATACTCCTTTTCCTATTTGGAACCAGTCTGTTGTTTCATGTCCAGTTCTGTTTAAGATTTCACAAGAGGCAGGAAAGGTGGTCTGGTATTCCCATCTCTTTAAGAATTTTCCAGTTTTTTGTGATCCACCCAGACAAAGGCTTTGGCATAGTCAATAAAGCAGAAGTAGATGTTTTTCTGGAACTCTCTTACTTTTTCAATGATCCAGCGGATGTTGGCAATTTGATCTCTGGTTCCTCTGCCTTTTCTAAATCCACCTTGAACATCTAGAAATTCACAGTTCATGTACAGTTGAAGCCTGGCTTGGGGAATTTTGAGCATTACTTTGCTAGTGTGTGAGATGAGTGCAATCGTGTGGTAGTTTGAACATTCTTTGGCATTGCCTTTCTTTGGTATTGGAATGAAAACAGACATTTTCCAGTCCTATAGCCACTGCTGAGTTTTCCAAATTTGCTGGCATATTGAATGTAGCTCTTTCACAGCATCATCTTTGAAGATTTGAAATAGCTCAACTGGAATTCCATCACCTACACTAACTTTGTTCATAGTGATCCTTCCTAAGTCCCACTTGACTTCACATTCCAGGATGTCTTCACATTCCAGGATGATAAAACAAGGTTTATGCTCACACTATTTCAAAGCACAATCAGACTCACTGTTAATGTTTGAAGAAACCAGCACAACTCTTTCTCTATTATACTTTCAGTCAGTTCAGTTCAGTTGCTCGGTCAGTTGCTCAGTCATATCTGACTCTTTGTGACCCCAAGGACTGCAGCATGCCAAGCCTCCCTGTCCATCACCAACTCCTGGAGTTTACTCAAACTCATGTCCATTGAGTCGTTGATGCCATCCAACCATCTCATCCTCCATTGTCCCCTCCTTCTCCCACCCTCAATCTTTCCCAGCATCAGGGTCTTTTTAAATGAGTCAGTTCTTTGCAACAGGTGGCCAAAGGATTGGAGTTTCAGCTTCAAAATCAATCCTTCCAATGAATATTCAGGACTAATTTCCTTTAAAGTTGACTTGTTGAATCTCCTTGCAGTCCAAGGGACTCTCCAGAATCTTCTCCAACACCACAGTTCAAAAGCATTGACTCTTTCTCAATGATTGTTTTCTCTCTAAGCCCACTTATGTTACCTTTGTACTTAGAAATATGCAGAAAAAGGTTCACAGACTTCACCAGATGCCAAGGGGGCAAATCACATGGGTGTTGAAAACTGTTGCAGGCTTAGACTGAGGGCAGCGAGCTCCACGGACCTCTCTCTAGGCGAGGACAGTTAGTATGAGGGCCAGACTCAGAGCCGTCCACCCTGTAGGCGAGACACTTCAACCCCTTTTACCACTTCCCTGTGAAGAGTCATCTTGGGAAAGTAAGGAGCTTGAAGAAGTTGACTGTGGATCAGATCTGGGTTTGAACACCCATGTGCCTTGCCCTTTTGTTTTTGCAGTCTCTCCACTACGTCGGCCTTGTGTCCATTCAGATCTCTCTCACTCTGCCATTTATCCTCCTGTATGGCCTTCAACCTTGGCCCGGGTCCTGCTCTCCTGTTTCACGCTCTGGCCACCATGAACCCCTGCACATTGCTTCCTCTGCCTCTCCTCCTGCCCTTCCCAGCTGCCTAAGCCCTTCCCCTTTACCTCCTGGGTTTCACAGTCCATCATCTGCAAAACTCTCCATGCTCCCACTTTCTTCTTGGTATGCTTGCTTTGCTTTTAGTTTTTTTTTTTTTTTTTTTTCTTTAATCCAAATTTCAATCAAGGATCATGGATTGCAAATGTCTTGAATTTCTGTTAATGAGTGAGTAGTTCTTCAAGAAATGGCCTTAGTTCATTGAGCCTTCGTCTCACATTTCTGAAAGTGGAGGTTAATGACAATGATGACTGCTGTACAGGGTTGTTAAAAAACAGAAGACACACAAAAGCACTTTAGAAACTGTGAAGTAAGTGCAGACAGTCACTATTTTAATTTTTATGGAGAAATTTGCAGTCAAGTTTTAAGTTTTATTCTTACTTGCATCTCTGGTGTTCAGCAGAGTGCTGGGCTGACTTCAGTGTGGCGACTCGATGCCTGGATCAGTGAATGTGACAGCAAGACAAGGCCCCATAACAGACTCCAGGAAAGGAACCCACCACTGTCAGATATGTGGACAGTGTCGTGTCTTTCACTGACTTCATCCAAAACCAAGATTCCATCTGGGCATCTTCATTTCATTTCTAATCTGGAGGTCAGCACTCCTTTTTCTCAGTTTTTCACTTTTGCGATGGAATCAGAATTAATAAAGCATGCTTTTTCTGTCACTTTGGGAAAGAACCAAACCTAAATCAGATCTTTAATTAATGATTTAAGTAGATAGTATTTATTATTAATTCTGCCCTCTCCCCATTTTCATTCTTCTCGTAAAAAAAAAAAAAAATCCATCATTGCATAAAATGTCTAGGTGTAATATCTGCCTCATATATTTATGATTATCAGTTCAGACTGACATGTCATTCCAGTTAAACCAGTTTACAGATGCACTTCATCTTTTGATAGATAGATTCCCTCTGCCTGATGTTAGAATCCTTACAGTCAAATATTTTGTTAAGGGGATGGGGTAGAGGAACAGAAATGAATATTCATGAAACACCTTTAATTCACCATCTCCTTGTCACCTTTCAGTCATTGCAAGAACTGAGGCATCCTGTATATTGCCTGTTTTGCACATGAAGAAAGTGTGACTTGGAGATTGTATACCAGTTGGAGGTTGCATGTCTAAGAAGGTGGGCTAGAGTCCATGCTCTTCCCACTCTACTTGACTCACTTTTGGAAAGTGACCAGAGGCATGTTTGCATTCATGCGTGCTCAGTAGTGTAGAACTCTGCGACCCCATGGACTGCAGCCTGCCAGGCTCTTCTGTCCATGGAATTTTCCAGGCAAGAACACAGGAGTGGGTCGCTGAGAGGCATAGGTCTCCCAGATTCTTTTTAAGACTGAGCAGAGAGCAGTGTTTCTACTTCCCCAGCAAGCCACTCACATTAATTACATTTACACATTCTGTAGGAAGCTTTTGATCAGATAACACCTTGACTGTAATCCGATAACATTCAGATTACAGATTGGGTTTTATCCTTACTCTTGGTTCATTTCATTATGGAATTATGACCCCAAGAAAATTAGTGATATCAGGAGAGAAGATTATTAAGCTAAAATTAGAAGACATGAGAAACCTCTTAAATATTATCAGCATTTATAATTTAAAATTGCCATGTTTATTCAATATTGGAAAAATGCAAAAGGTGATCTTGGCTAAACACTGTAACTTCTGACCCCGTCTATACTGAATAAACTATGTGGTATGGTATAACTTTAATCTCATGTAATTAAATAGTATTAACTTTTAAAACCAAAAAGGGTGTTTAAATCTGCATTAATCATCCTTTCAGAGAAACATAAGTGTGTTACCTACTAATTAATGGGATGAATCAAATTTCCCTGTTTCTTTAGATTTGCATGAGCTTAAAATACTCTTTTATCTACATTAGGTAGAATGTCAAAATGAGCTTTTGGATTATTTTAAATCTTAGGAGGATCACAAGGCTTTCCTGAAAATGTGCCCTATGTTGACAATGCATTAAACCTTAAGAAAAGTTTAATTAACAAATGTCAGAATGTGTTTCAAAAAAGTGATATATTAACAATTTGTTCCTATCTCTTGAGTCTAACATCTTACCCTTAAAGAAAAAAAGACATATTTTCTATCTTAACATGACTTATGCTAAATAAAATTTGATGTTTTAAAATTAAAGTATATATAACATAATACAAAAGATATTTTAAGTAACTTACTGCTTCAGTTCACTTCTCTTTCCTTTTTTTTTTTTTTTTAATGTTTATTTATTTATTTGGTCATGGTAGGTCTTAGTTGTGTCATTGCAAGGGCTCAGTAATTGTAGTTGCCCCAGGGCATGTGAAACCTTAGTTCCCTGATCAGGGCTGGAACCTGCATCCTCTGCATTGCAAGATGAATTTTTAACCACTGGACAAACAGGGGAGTCCCTTCAGTTCACTTTTCAATGTACATTTTCAATGTACGTTCTCATTAATTTACAAATTACTGGTGTATCTTGATTGTATCATTAGATACTAATATTTACACAGGCCCACTGCAGTTAAAAAACCAGTTTAAGATAGTGTTCAAAATTTCTGAACCTCATTTTATCTTCTGGAAAATAGGAATAATTGTACTTTCTTGCTTACCTCATATACATTTTGGGACACAGCAGATGAGAACCTACCTTTATAACTTAGCAAGTAACTCTAAGGGGTCATAGTAAAAGTTTATTTTTATTTATTTGTATCTTTTTTTTTTTCAAATAATGTACATGGGCCAAAAAAAGAAAAAGAAGGAAAAAGGACAAATTTGTCATATCCTACTTTTCTATCTTGTATCAAATATCTTTAGAATTGTTTGTTTTGCTCCAGTGTTTTTTCTCTGCTCATATAGAAATGCACCCACATATGTGAGTTTCAATGGCTTATCAGCATTTCACATATAGAATGTACTTAATTGAATCCCTATTGTATATTCAGCATATTTTATTATTTCACTGTTATAAGTAATATGATGATAATTCATATAAACATGCCTTTAAACACCTCTATGATTACTTCCTTAAAGTAGAATCCTAACAGTGAAATTGCTGAGTAAAAGGGCATGCATTTTTCTCTTCTGAGAATTTTGCTGCATATTTCCAAGTTGCCCTCAAGAATTGTTTTTTTCTACTTACACTATCACCAGCGATGGATGAGATTGCGAGCTGGCCCCACATTCTTGTCAACACGTGGTATTTACATTATTTTCAATCTTACTATGATGTTATTGTTATTATTATATATTTATCAGTATCCTTGGCATCATTCTGCTGTGGTTTTTTTTTTTTGGTTTTTCTTTTCTTTTTTTTTTGTCCTTTCTCACCTACTTGGTGAGAAAATGCAGGTTGTGAAACAGGAAACCATCACTCTTTGAATGAGAATTCTTTTCTCTAGAGGCTCAAAAAGCTATTTCATAAAGAAATGTTGTTCAAGTCTCTAATTTTAAACATCCCAATCACCACTGGCCTCTTGTAGGCCTCGGGCCTACAAGGAAGTCTGCGCAGCCTAAGGAGAACGTTAATGTATGCAGCGTTTTCTCTTTATTCCCTTTGGCGACCTGTGCCTTTGGGATGTCTTTGAGATGTTTGATGCTTTTTGTAGCTAGAGTTATTGATCAGGGCAGCAAAAGGGAGTGCTGGCGATGGCTAGGAGAAATGCTTTCACCCGAGTTTGCAGCCAATATCCAAGAGGTCTGCTCAGCTTCAAAGAGTCTCACCGGTCTCAATGCTTCTGACTGACCTGATCCCAAAGGAAAAAAATCAAGACAACCTGGTACTTAATGAACTTAGAAAAGAGTATTATGAGACATATTTACAGTTGTAAAAAAGTGGTTTGATTTTGCAGTCACTCTGCTCTTCCATTAAATTTTAAGTTCAGATGTTTACAAGGATGTTGAAAATGTGTAAAAATGGTCCTCTAAGACCAGTGTAGCAACCAGCTCACCACTTTCCCCCAGTTTTCCTTCTGGGGAAATGGCAGGCTTGGAAAACTTGGGGTCTTGGAGTTAGGTAGGGCCCTGTGACCGCTCCAGGTGCATCAGCTATGAGAAGAGGTGACCCGGGTCACTTCCAGGCTGGGGCATCTAATCGTCCGAGAGGGACCCTCCAGCTTCCTTCCCCTCTGCCACAGGGATAAGAACAATGTGAAGTCCCCACGTAGGGACAGCATGGAGCAGGTCCTGCAGAGTCTCCACAGGACGTGAGGCAGACCTGGCGAAGCACCTCATGTTGCTCTGAGACCCTGAGGCTTTTGAGTTATGTCATTGGTTACGGTTTGTTACTGCAGTATAACCTCACCTGTGATACAGACATGTACCCATGATACAGACATGTACCCATGATACAGGCATGTTGAATTTTTTTCCCTAATGAATATTTAATGATGATTACAAACCTACAAAATAAAAATCATCATTGATTACAAGAACTGAATTTCTCATGAAAGAAACATGCAAAGTATCTTTGAAAGCTGAAAGTATTTAAGCCATTCCCAGTCCTAATTGTTATTGAAGTTTGTATGCCAATTTCTCTTTCTACTCCAAATAAAATTTCGTGCACCAAATTAAAAACTGAAAAGGAGTGATAACATGTATGGTGCACCTACCACATGCCATATATATTGCTAGATAATTTGGATCTTTTATTTTACTTAAGACATCATAGTAACCATGGGAAGCAAATGCCATTTCTATTCAAGGGGAAAAGAAAAAAAACATCCTCCAATACGCAAAGATGGAAAGATTCGACTTTGAGCCCAGGTTGGTCTTAATTTGTTGCCCTTGTTATTTTTCCTCCTTTACAAGTGGTTTACTACTTTATTTATTAATACAATTACATAAGTTAGTGTATTACTCACATACTTGAAAAATATACAAACATTTTGTTCTGGAGACAAAACAGAAACATGGTTCAATTCAGATCCAGTCTTTGTAGTTATTGAAATTGCCAACTCCATGAACTCTGTTGAGACTAAAGTTACTTGGGACAAAAACATAAAATGTTTCCCTGGTCCTTCTTGTTAAATAAATATCTGTATTTTCCCTGACTTCAGGTGTTAGCATCATGAATGTACATTCAGCCGTTTGTCTAATTCATGTAAGCGTTTTTGTTAACTGTTTCAGCAGCTGACTTTATTTTTGCAGTAGTTGAAACAATTTTATATTTGCAAGCCAGATACCATTCAGACTGTGCTACTGATGGCCTGTTATAGCATCCTTCCTCTCCGGACAGTGGTTTAACTTTTCCAATGCACCTGTCAAAAAAGAAGCAGCAGCAGATGGAGAAGAAGGGAAAAAAAAGAGAGAGAAAGAACCGTTCGTCATAGCTGAGATTGTCGAACTCTTGGCTGAAGTGCCTGTACTGTTTTAAGTTCTCTTTGCCTAGCATCTCTGTGTCCACTTATCTCCACCCAGAAGGGTCCTGCTCTCTGGACACACAAGGCAGTCAGTGCCCATCAAAGCTTTACAGACACAGCACATCAGAATTCCAACCCTTCATTCTAAGCAGCCCATCTCTTCAGTGTCCTTCAAATGTACCTTGGCTAATCCTATGCCAATCTGCTCAGGATCAGTAATATTAATGAATGCATTTCTTTGTGCAGTGTTTTGCAAATCACACTTATTAACTTCATTACGTAGGAGACCATGCTTGTGTGTTAGTGGGGAATCTTGAAGGAGAGGAAAGTTAGGGACTCCCTTCCTCCTTGTGGTTCTGTCCATCTGCAGGAGGCTGTGCAAATCAAAACTCCAGCTTCTCCCTGTAGACCATCTTCTTTCTCGCTCTTCCTGGCTGCATGTGGTACCCACATCACCTGTGGTTGCCCCCAATAAGATCTCAGGCATTTGCAGGAATGTGAGCTAGGAGAGAGAGCAAGGCTTTGAAGGTAGGTAGTTTGAAGCTCAGCTCTGCCACTCAAACGTGTGACGTTGGGCAGATTGCCTGGCCCTTGGTCACTGTGATTTATTGGTCCACGAGTGGAGATAATAGAAGCCACCTCGTATGCTATCACACAGATGACACATGGGAATGCTCACATCAAGGACTTTGCCCAAAGCCTGGCTAAAGAATGGCTGCACTCCATCTCTCTCCTTCAGTCCTTCGAAGGGAGAGAGACCTCAACCCACCCACCTGCCTTTTTCCTCTCTCCTTCGCCACAGCATTCACGGAATGCTGAGCACACGGGGAGACGCAATCAATATTCTCTGAATTGAATCATATAGAGGCCGGTCCTCAGATACTGCCCTGGAGAAAAACTCCACCCCAGGGCGGGCAGCCGCCATGCCTTGCCTGTCAGTCAGAAGTGTCATTTGAAGTGCAGAGACATCTTTCATAGCGAGGAGTTAGACCTGAGCAGCACAGGGATGTGTCGGAATTATACCAGTTTCCAATAGCACCAGGAAAGTCCTGGAGGTGACCAGAAAATTGAATCCTTGGTGTCTGTCACTCCATGTGCGAAAAAGACCATGAGTCATTTTACCTGGAAAAGCAAAAACCCATTTTGTGGACTGCACCCGTTGTTTAGGAAAGGGCTTGTAGAAAAGGAAAATATTCACTTATAATTAAGAAGCAAAATATGTTTTCTGCTGCTGCCCTGAGGGTTGTTTTTTTTTTCCCCTTTTGTTTTTGTGTTTTCCAGTTCCCTATTGGTTTTGATTAATTTTGCCCTAGATTCATGAGCTTTGTGAACCTGGAGACTTTTTTTTTTTAATTTAAATAAATAAAAAGAGCCTATAAGTTTCCCCCAGATCACCAGACTTCAATATTAAATTACTGTTTTCTGGCAGGATCATCCACAAAACTCTGATTTTGTTTCTTTCTCTGTTCCCGTGCTGATAATTGTGGCTGAATTCCCTTGTCTTTAATATGCCATATATTCTCCACCTGGCAAAGAATTCAGACAGATACAGATAATAAATACCCCGTAGACATACAGACAGAGAAACTGCTGTAATTGCTTTCATAATGACTCTGAGACATCAAAGGAAGGCAAATAATGGTATTTAACACTGTTTCCATTCTTTAGCTGAAATGTAATTTTATAGAGTTATTGTCAGGCAGTACGGCGAACGTACAAGTACAACTGTCATATTCAGCTCATATTAATTAGCTGCCCATGAGAGGGCCAGGCGAGTAATGGCAAAGTTCTCCTCATTTCAGATGGTCTGATATTCAGACAGAACCACAAGTACAATAGCTTGATTAACATAGTTGCTTAGATCAGGTTTTCCCTGGGAGTGTGTCAATTGGCATTTTGAAGAATCAATTAATTAGCACTCCAAATAATCCATTCTTGGGTTAATGAAAGTGTTTTGTACAGCTGCAAAAAATTACATGAAGAAAAACTAAACCTTTCCAAAGTGGCAGTGAAAAAGATTTATCTCGGAAAACTGCATTGTCCATCTCAAAATGCCATCAAAAATGTGTGCTTCCTTTCAAAGCCAGGGGGTGGACATGTATGGTTTTAAACTACAGTGGGTATATTTTGGCTAAGAAGAAGGTAAGTGGTGGATGCCACAGAGGTGCAAGAAATGAGAACTTTTATTTTCACTATTTTGTAATTGTGTTACTTAATTAGGGTAAGTCATGGCCAACGTTTTGCATACCATTATCCACTATTTTAAACAACTACTCTTTGATGGCAATATGCTTATTAACATTTTTAAAATGCCAGTATCACAGAGATACTCCTGCTTTTGAAAATTCAAGATAGAATTCTCAAATGAAAATTACAAATTAAAGAAGCAAATTTATATGTAATAAAGCACTCTTTACACCAAAGTTTAAATTATCAGCAAATCAAACTGTGAAACTCTAGATACCTTTGCCATCATCAAAATGTTACTTTCAGCACATCTTATCTGTTCGCCCCTATACTTAAAGTAAATGCTAATGCTGTCTTTTTTCTAACTCTCCTGGGTTCAAATTTTAAAGAACTTAATTTTGTGGCATGCTTTTTTATTTCTGAAATAACCTCAATCAACCTTATAAAAATATAAAATAGTTTATTTGGAAACTTAGCTGTCTCCGACTTCCAAAACTTAGTGTAAATTATAGATGGTACTTATAAAACAATTCTTCCTTTAGGAAATTCCACTTTCATCAGCATCCCTGACATAAGTAGTTTTTAAATCATGTTCGAGGCCCTTGAAATGAAAAATGTAAAATATTCATCAAGTAAAATGAGTGGTAGTATCCACTAAAAATTATTTGGAATTAAAACACAAATTTTGACATTTGTATCAGTGGGTTTACTTTATTTTATTTTTTGGTAGTTTGAGAAATGTGATGTCTTACCATTAAGTAATTAGTAACTTTCTAATTCAATCTCATTCATAGAATATGACCCTACTAACTTAGGTAAAAATTGGCATATTTAAAGCAGGCTATAACAAGTTTTTGCTGCTATCAGATGTAGATTACCGTCCTTTATCTTGTCTTAGTATTTAGTAAAGTGTTGGGAGTTTGATGATGTAGAAGTACATTTTCTTGCCTATTAGGTGGATGAGAGTTGTGGAGTTCATTATCAATAGTAACTCTTGAAAGTTGATCTATCTAGCATACCCCCAAATCAAGAATACACGGAGAAAAAGTAAAACACGCACACACGTGTGCACACAGAGTTCAGTAGAAGCAAACTGCTCTTAGGATGAATGACGCTCTCAGTCGGAACTGTTTGGGTTCAGGGTTTAAGGAGGCCCAGTGAGGCGACTGCTAGGCGTCTTCCCGGAGCTGTTGGGGCACGACCCCCACACCTTCCTCCTCTTCCTTCGGAGTGACCAAATGATGGGCAGGGGCTTGTTCCTAACACGTTTGAACGGATGCCAGTGAGTTTCAGCATCACCAGTTTATTGCTGACCATTTTATTTTTTAATGCTCTCGGAAATGTAAAATGGCAAAGTTTCGCTGTCACTGCTCACGGTGGACTTCAGCCAGCAACGAGATCTATTGCTTATTTTGCTAATCAGCTCCTTCCATATCTGCATGCTCATTTTCTGATAGCTGATGAGGCGACAAGGTCATTGGACGTACAAGTACTTATTTAAAAACAGACATGAGAGTGAGATAGAGGTTAGTTGGGTCTATCAGAGCTGTCAATCAATTAATGAAAATTATTGAGCAAGGACACTGTGGGGGAAGCGAACAGAAGGAGGGAAAATGACCATGGAGACACAGCATAGGGAAAACGCCAGAACTGCCTCAGTGTGCTCACGTGAGCGCTAAAAACAGACATGCTCACATCCCAAGTGAGAGACAGCTCTGAGACGCAGCCGCCGCAGTCCTCGGGCTGACGGCACAGGGCTCTTGCCCAGAGGTACACCCTGAACGATGCCTCCGCTCAGATGCCGAGGGGGCATCTGGGGGCCTGATGAATATTTTATTAACGCGTCCAAGGCCTGTGGCCAAGATTTCGAGTCATTTAAAGGCACTGCTATTGAGACCAAAGTCTGTGATAAACAGAGGCTCAAGGAGTCCACACAGCTCCCTTCTTCCAGGGAAGGAAATATCAGATCCCTACCTGTGTGACAGGCATGAGTAACACCAGAAGGGCCTCACAAGGCCCTGCACACACACTATCATCACCTCTGCACACGCAGGCTGGTCCCAGGCAGGCACCAACCGTCTATCAGCGAGAAAGAAAGAAAATTCCTAAGTTGATCCTTAGGGGAGGGGGAGAATGGAGGAATAGAAAAATGTTACAAATGAAAGGAACGAGAGAGAAAGAGAGCGACTGAGGGATGAGGGGAGAAAAATGGCCAACAAGCTTGTGTGAAGGAAAGATAGCGAGGGAGAAAAAGAGAAAGGGCTGCCGAGTCAAAAACAGGGAGATACTGACACCAAATCTCTGCAAAGCGTTCAAAATTCTCCAGCTGCCACGCTTTTAATTTGCTACCATTCTAATTAAAATGCAAATTAAATTTATAATTAGCATCAGCGCTTTCTAAAGAAGCCTTCTTGTGCGCTGCACAAACATATGGGATGATGCCGTAGTGAAAAGTTTGTAAAAACAGGAGTAATGGCACCAGGTCGGGACGGGGTGGGGTTGGGGTGGGGTGGAGTGGGGTGGGGTGGGGAGCTGTTCTTTTCCCTGGGAAATAAGTTTGATGCAGAGGCTTAAGGGGAAGACAAGGGAGCGGCATTTCTTAGAGGAGGATGGAGGTGGGTGAATGTCCCACGGCAACAAAAGGATTGCTGAATGTGGAAGATGGCCCGGCCAGAGTGT
This sequence comes from Dama dama, assembly GCF_033118175.1. Taxonomy (NCBI): domain Eukaryota; kingdom Metazoa; phylum Chordata; class Mammalia; order Artiodactyla; family Cervidae; genus Dama; species Dama dama. Next base: position 19,055,703 of record NC_083693.1, on the reverse strand, counting down.
GACTTTGTGTTGAGTCAGGTGTCAGGGGTTACCCCGCGTGTCAGGGGATTGTATAGGAGATGCCAAAAGGCAAACGGGGTCAAAGCTTCTAATCAAAAAGTCTATGGCCAAAATTAACCGCCACTTGCTTCCAGATAATTAATTTAAAAATTGATGGGGAACAAAGTACCGAAATCACCTCATGATTCGCACATGTATCATGTGTGAAAAGTAAACTTTCTCCCTGACTTGCTGGCTGAAGCTGAAAGGTGGGTGGAGATCCTGGAAGCAAGTTAACCAAATGCTGGATTTTCTGTGGCGCTGGGTTTGCTGATGTGTTTGCTGAATATGCAGGTTTTTATCCCTAGAATGCTTCAAGCATAAACGAATGAATCTGGTATTTCTGTGATTTTTCTTCAGGAATATAGTTGTGTTTAGTGAGGCTGATGGAACATAAACAGGAAACTTGCACCTGTAGTCAGAGAGGAGAAGAAAAAAAAAAAAAAAACAGAAAAAACCTGCCACAAAATTGCCCTTATATTCACCAGAGTTTGGTTCAAGAGGATCTTTCTGAATTAAAAATAAATAAATAAAAATCTGCAGTCCTCATGGTAATTGTGCTGTCCTTTCTGGTGGAGGACCCTACCTGCACCTAAGTGTCTTTAATATTCCAGGAACTCTCCTTTATCTATTAACCAGGCTCTCCATCAGATATTTTAAAATTTGAATGTAACAGGAATGAATATTTCATAGATGTGTGTTAAGCTGTTATTAAACTATAATGTAAAGCAGGATTGCAGGAATATTTTTATATGTCAGAAAGTCAATTAAAATGATAAGCCTGTAATATCAGTGTGGTGGAGCTGTACAAAATGGCATTTCATATGCACGGGAGGGCCTTAGCCACCTCGCATGTGGGTGGCAGGCAGGACTGTTACATATTCAGAGGCCTGTGTACTTCAATTTCATTAGTAACACTTAGGTCCATTTTCGGCAGAGATTAAATGGAGAGCTGTGGGGGATAAATCTTACCTGACTTGATTTTTATTTAGTATTACAAAACTGGCATTAGGCATTCTTAAAGGTAGGTGCTTACCGAAATGCATGGAGGATTCATTTGGAAATAAATGTCAATCCCTAGAAGAGTGAGGTGCCCATAATAAAATCTCTAGTGAGGATGCCCCCCCCTTGACTTAAATGAAAGAGATGTAGTGTCTCCTGAAGAAAAACATCACAAAAACTGAGAATAGGGGAGGAAGTTGAAACTAACAGGGACCATATTAATATAGTACTTAAAAAAAAAAGGAGGTTGCTTTTTGTAGACTCAAATAAAAAGAAGCTCTGTGCAAGGGAGTATTTTTGGCTTTTGTTTGCATACTCAGGCAGAAATGTTTATAAGTATAGTTGGTTGAATTACGTTAGAGTGCATTATAGAAAATTAAATGCTTTCCCAAACTTCCTTTGACCATCATTTCTCCCCTGGGCAATGGCCATTGTCAAAAATGGGATGCTAAAAGGTGGTCTGCATGACAGGTCTGACATAACTCAATTAATCAAGACTTCACCAAAGAAAGGAAAATAATTCTACCCATACGGTGATGAAAAGTGTCTTCTGATATTCACTGAGTAGCAGTCCCTTATTTTTTTTCCTGGTGTCTAAGAGGAATGCAGGCTTCTTAAATAAGTCTTCTGTTGCGATGGACAAAAGGCTGAAAACTATGGCATAAAAGCATTTCTTTGTTTAATTTCTAATTGTTGTCCTTCTCTTATTCAGAAAATGAAGTCACCTTTGTCGTGGTTTCATGAACCGCTGGGTAATCAAAATTATTATGCTGCCACCTGTTGTCTGTTAATTATTCTGAGAAGATACTCATAAATCATAACACCGGACAATAAATCAAACTGTCAGCTCCCAGGTCAAAGGTGACCCATGAAAAGTTATAGGTCACCCACCGGGTGTGAAAGAGCAGGGTTTTAGAGCATCACTCATTGTCAAGCATTGTTGAGAGAAGTGCCGTCAGAACAAAAGGAAAACTGAAGTACAGAAGAATTTCAGTCTGGGGACAGGCTTTGGGCTCCAGGCTCCAGCCCAAGTGAAACTGAACCTATGTTACACGTGAATTGACCAGCAAGCTAGTGTGGTCATGGCCCAGCTCAAGACCCACTGTTCTTTGAAACTGTATTGCAAATAGTGCTCTTTTTGGAAAAGTCTGAAGAGTAACTAGTTAAGAACATTATCTTCTCTGTTTTCCTCTTCATTGGTGAGTGTATTGGAGAAATTTGCGTTCTGCTGCATTATTCATCAAGACAATCACAATATGTCAAACTGTAGTTGACTGGAGGATGCTTTTGAATGTCTTACTTCCTAAATTAATTTGGCTTAGAATATGTTTTCCTTGTGGTGTGACAAGAACTTGAACCACATTTAACATTTTCAACTCATTTCTTTTTGGTCTCCGGTATTGAAAATAACATCATCACTTAAAACCAGTGTGTGCTGATGAATATCCTTGATTTAAAACCTGGCTAGGGGTAAATTATTTCTGATGTGGTGGAAGCAACTTTAAGGTAAGACATAATAAAGACATAATGACAAAGCAGCTGGGGAACAGAACTAATGTTCCAGTTGGGAAACGCATTGCCTGTTATTTGAATTAAATTCTGTAAAATGGACATCATGCTGTCATTAAAAATTTCTCTCCAAGACATTAACTTTTTTTTTTCCTTTGGGTTAATTTGTTATTTTCTGTTTGAATAATCCTCATGAGGCTTTCCTCATGAGGAATAGGAGTACCATTAGAAGTGGAGTCTGATTTTTTTTTTGAAAGGACACACCATGATCTCTGTTTAAATCATACACATCAGAACCAACACTCCAAAAGACTATCCTCCAAAACAGACTCTGATCCACTTTCTTTTTCACTCTAGCAAGCCATTATTTTCCCATTTTTGAGGCAAGTGAGTCACAAAAATGTGTCAGGAAACCTTGGAGGTCAAAGCATGTTCACTGATCCAACTTTAACCATGACTGAATATGTATACATGTGGGTCACATAGTTTCATTCTAAAATCACAACAAAATGCCTTGTGGATGCTGGAGCTACCACAGGGTGAATTCAACACTTAACCCACCAGCAAGCTATTCTGCAGACTGACAATGTCCTTGAGTACTAAAGTCATGTTATTTGGCAATTCTCCCATCATCTCATCAAAATGGGATTTGCTGAAGCTCTTCTGATCACCTTTGCAAGTTTACTGTGTTGACATTGTAGGTATGTTCTTCCAGGCTGCTGACACGGAAGTTATGAACAGTGACTTCCCTAGCGGAGTTGAGAGCTTCCATTCATCTGATACTGATGCACTGAGGACCTGCTAGAAACAAGGTAATAACGGGGTGTAGAGCCAGCAGGAGAATATAAGTTTCTCCTGGAGCATAACACCACATAAATGCTCTGCTCCGACCAGCAGACCCCCTAAGGCCTTTGCTTTGGGAAAACTGTAGGCTGATGGATTTTCCTCAGAAGGGGCCTGGTTATCCCTTGGTACACACGTTGAGGATGGACACTCTGTGCCTAGTGTGTGGGAAATCAGGAAGCCTGGTCATCCTCTACCCAACGGGTGTGTGTACAATGATGAGCAAAGAGGAACCAAACTCTCCCTGAAAATTTTGCACCATGAACCGGTAAGCCTCTGTTCTGGGCTTAACTGGCCACCTTCAAAATTCAGATGTTGAAGTCCTGGTCTCCAGTGCCTCAGAATGGGACTGTAATTGGAGACAGGGCCTTTAGAGGTGACTAAGTTAAATGGAGACTGTTAGAGTGGACCTTAATTCAATTTGACTGATGTCCTTATAAGAAGAGGGAATTTGGACACACACGGGGACACCAGGGTTGGGCAAGCACAGGAAAGACCACGTTTAGACCCAATGAAAAGGCAGACATTTACAAGCCAAGAAGAGACCTCAGGAGACATCAACCTCACTGACACCTTGGTCTTGGACTTCCAGTCTCCAGGACCATAAGGAAATAAGCGCCTGTTGTTTAAGCCACCCAGCTTGTGGTCTTTCTTATGGCCTCCCAGTAAGCCAGTCTCCTCTGTGGCCAGGGAAAATGTCCCTGTGATGAATATCCCAGAGAAGGAAGTTCTGAGAGCAAGGGAGGGTGGTGCTCCAGGAGAAGTCAGGAAGGCTGTGCTCCTTGGGGGGACCACTGATGTGCAGATGAGCCTCCAGCAGAGACAATGACCAGTGCAGAGAGACTGGGCCCTGGAAGCCTGCCGCAGCAGCTGGGGAGGCCACCCCAAGGGCAACTCAGGCAGGGGACACTCCAACTTCCCACTGTGGGCCCAGGTCTGAGCATCACTTTAGCTCACTGGTTTCAATAGTCCTGGAGAACCCGTACTGTTCCTCACACATGCCAAGCACCCCCTAACTGTGAGCACCCTCTAATAATGGTCTTGGCACATTCTCCTCCTCAGTTCAGTTGCTCAGTCATGTCCAACTCTTTGCAACCCCATGGACTGCAGCTCACCAGGCTCCCCTGTCCATCACAAACTCCCAGAGTTTACTCAAACTCATGCCCATCGAGTCGGTGATGCCATCCAGCCATCTCTTCCTCTGTCATCCCCTTCTCCTCCTGCCCTAAATCTTTCCCAGTATCAGGGTCTTTTCAAATGAATCAGCTCCTCGTATCAGGTGGCCAAAGTATTGGAGTTTCAGCTTCAACCTCATTCCTTCCAATGAACACCCAGGACTGATCTCCTTTAGGATGGACTGGTTGGATCTCCTTGCAGTCCAAGAGACTCTCAAGAGTCTTCTCCAACACCACAGTTCAAAAGCATCAACTCTTCTGTGCTCAGCTTTCTTTATAGTCCAACTCTCACATCCATACATGACCACTGGAAAAACCATAGCCTTGAGTAGATGGACCTTTGTTAGCAAAGTAATGTCTCTGCTTTTTAATATCTTGTCTAGGTTGGTCATACTCCTCCAGGAGTGCTCCTAGCTTGCTCACCTACTTCATTCAGGCTTATGCTTGAAAGGAGTCAATGTCCTTGGCCATCCTTTTAAAGAGCTCTGCCATCTCTTTTTCTCCTTACCTTACTTTTATTTTTTAAATTAATTTTTATTGGAGTATTGTTGCTTTACAAAGCTGCTTTAGTTTCTACTGTACAACAAAGTAATCAGGTATGTATACACATATATCTCCTCTTTTTTTGATATCCTGCCCATTTGGGTCACCAACATAGCACTGAGTAAGAGTTCCATGTGCTGTACATAGGTTCTCATTAGTCATCTATTTTATACATGGTATCAGTGGTGTATATATGTCAATGTCAACTTCCAAATTCTTCTCAACCCCCTTTCCCCCCCTTCGGTATCCATATATTTGTTCTTTATGTGTGTGTCTCTACTTCTGCTTTGCAAATAATCTGTGCCATTTTTCTAGATTCCACATATAGGTGTTAATATATTGGGTTGGTACTCTATTTTTCTTAATAACATCAACACCCAGAATAATATATGTGGTTATTCAAGAAAGTAACACACAAGAATGGGAAATTTTTCATTTCCCTTTCCTGCCATATCCCAGGCCCAGAAGAGGGTTTAATGCCTGATTGAAGACCTCCTGAAGTTGTGTGAGCATTAAGTGAGCTCTTGTACATGAACTTCTTTCACCAGTGCTTGGCAGACAATATTGTTCTAGAAACCTTGACCATCGTGGATGGAGACACTTTGCAAGGGGTCTCCATCTCAGAGGTGTCAGATTCATCAGCAAATCTATCTAGCAAACCTAGACTTTGTAGATTTGTCTGTTGAGGGTCCCTTGAGTTTTATTCTTTGTATTCTAATAAAACTTCAGCGTGATATTTTCTGGCCAAAATATGAAAAGCAAAACAGTGAGTAGCTGTCAACAAAATAGAAAAACACTGTGCCAAGCTCTCTTTGGCCTGTGTATTAAGGCACTATGTGTCCAAGTCCCACTGACCCAGATTCCCATGAACAGTCATCTCACATGTAAACACTCACGCCTCTGGTTGCGCAGTGCAATTGTGAGTGGGCCTGTTTGTCTTTACACAGACATTATATCAGGACCCTGGGCCAAGAACATTCACTAGGCAAGAAGAATTTCCACTGGGCCAAACGTCGTATGAAAGGCAAGGTATGTTCTATCATTATCATTATTCTCATTTTTTTTCTAGTGAGGAAACTGAGCATGAGAGAGCTTTACTAAAATTAATTCTATTTTGTTTAATACGGAAAAGTTCCTCTTTTTAATATGAAAAATTAATATTTAAATTTTTTAATTTTAAAATTTTTTTAAATTTTTAAAATTAGAAAAATTAAATAATTTAAAATTAATATTAAAAGTTCCTTTTTAATATGGAAAAGTTCCTCTTTTTAATATGAAAAATTAATATTTAAAATTATTTTTAATTTTTAAAATTTTTTAAAATTAAAAATTTTTTAAATACTTTAAAATTAATATTAAAAGTTCCTCTACTAGGAACTACTAGGGCAACTTGGTGACTGGATACTCTTTAGCAAATCACGATGGCTTTGTGCTTAGCTTTGCCTTATGTTCAGTGAAGAGTCTGAAGCAGATCTGGGATTGGGGAACAAGGAAACACACCTCATATATTGCCTAATGTTTGCTTTTGTTAAAGTTTTATTGGATTATAGCCAAGTCCATTCGTTTATGTATTGTCTACAGCCACTTTTGTCCAATGACAGTAGTTTATTCTTTATGACAGAGACCACAAAGCTTAAATATTTATTATTCGACCCATTACCAAAAAACGTTGGCAGATTTCTAGGCAGGTAATTGCTAAGGTCTTTTATGGTGTTACATTGTTCTATTGGAGAAAGTCACTGCTACGCTCTCAGAATTTAGTAAACAGTCGTGTGCTGACTTCACTGATCATACTTACAATTGGAGAAGGAAACGGCAACCCACTCCAGTATTCTTGCCTAGAGAATCCCATGGACAGAGGAGCCTGGTGGGCTACAGTCCATGGGGTCACAAGATTCAGACATGACTTAGCAACTAAACCACCACCATACTTACAAATGGTAGCTTACAGTTTCTCAAAGACTCTAGCCAGTGATGTGGAAGGTAGCTCATGTAATGGAATTATTTTCCCCAGTCAGTGTTGCTTTTTTAAATTGAGAAGCCCTTAGACTGAAATAGGAGACAGAAAATATGCCTGATCATATCAGGATAAAGCATTGTAGGGCATAGACTTCTGCTCCCCTTAAAAAAAATATTCTTTTTAAAGATTATCTTTAATATTTATTTGAAATTCAGTTGTGACTTTTAAACATTTTTTACCTGAGATGTTCTAAAGTAGGAGACAAAAATCTGATGTAGTTTTTCTCAAAGATAATTTACACTAAGAATATAATTTTGAAAACACCATTTGAAGCCTTTTACTTTAATTTGTTATTTTTCCTTGCAACTTATTTGATAGTTGCTATACCCAAGCAACAATGATCTTTCATCTACAAAGCTTAATAGTAGTTAAGTAACCACACAGACACTAATGCATGAAAACATTGGGCTTATATTGCCAAAGTCATTGCGAAAATTTCTGCTAATAGGTCCCAATTATTTTTCCTGTCTGTTGTGGCACACCAGTGGGCTAAATGCTGTATGTAGCCCCGGCAGTTGTGCTTGGAGGCAAAACTGTGACCTGGGAGGGGTCATACACCAGTCATTTTCACTTGGAGGACAAGATGCAATCAGCATGAGGTGGTAGGAGAAGGATATGGATTGCTTCATTTTCATCTCTTCTCAGCTGTGTTGGAATGGTTTCTTTCTAACAAAGTTCTTGAGCCACTTCTAGTAAGCCTTCCAGTTCATTCATAGGTTTCCAGTGAAAGTGTTCTAAGCTTCTAGAATTGCATGAGAAGCGTTCAAAGCAATAATTTCTATTTTATCAAGTCAGTCAAAGATTTATATGGTAATATCTGGGGAATCCCTAAAAAAGGACTACTGTTGTTGTTGTTTAGTCACTAAGACATGTCCAACCTCTCTGCGACCTCATGGATTGTAGCCTGCCAGGCTCTTCTATCCATGGGATTTCTCAGGCAAGAGTTCTAGAGTGGGTTGCCATTGCCTTCTCTAGGCAATCTTCCCAATTCAGGGATGAAACCCTCGTCTCCAGCATTGGCAGGTGGATTCTTTACCACTGAGCCCCTAGAGAAGCCCAAAAGAGGAATAAAATGATACCTAAATAACAAGCTAAGAAAGAAGAAGAAATAGAATAATAATAGTAATAATAATAATATGATTAATCCCAAAGAAAGAAAGAGCTGAGGAAAGAAAATAACTAGGTCAAATAGCAAAGCAGTAGAAAAGTGACAAAGACAAATTCAAATATAACAGTAATTACATCAAATGTAGATAGGTTACATTCTCCAATTGAAAGCTATAAAAAGCAAAGGCCACATAGATACAAATTCTAAGGGAAGCATCTTAAATATAAGGACACAGAAATGTTGAAAGGAAGGGACAGGAAAAAATATAGCATATGTACATTAATTGAAATATGAATATACTACCAGAAGAAGTAAACTCTAGGACAGGAAACATTACTAGAAACAAAGAGAAATTTTTATAATAAAAACAGAGTCAAGAAAATATAATATTTTTGATATGTTTATATATAGTAACATGGCCTCAAACCACACCAAGCAAAATTGACAGTTATGAAAAGTAGACAAATCCATGATAACAGTAGAGTTTAACACCCATCAATATCTAACAGAACAAGCAAATAAGAAATTAAGCCATAGAACATTTAAAGTACACAACTAACATGGGCCCATGTTGGAAAGACTGATGTTGAAGATGAAGCTCCAACAGTTTGGACACCTGATGCGAAACACCGACTCATTGGAAAAGACCCTGATACTGGGAGAGATTGAAGGCGGGAGGAGAAGGGGACGGCAGAGGATGAGATAGATAGCATCACTGACTCAATGAACATGAATTTGAGCCAACTCTGGAAGACAGTGGAGAACAGAGGATCCTGGTGAGCTGCAGTCCATGGGGTTATAAAGAGCTGGATACGACTTAGAAGCTGAACAACAATAAAGTACACATTTACTATATATAGGTGTATCTCAGAGGTAATGCAAGTTTTGTTCTAGGCCACGGCAAAAACACAAATATCACAACAAAGTAAGGTGCATGGATATTTTGAATATTCCCAGTGCGTGTATGTTCTGTTTACACTATCCTGGAGTCTGTGCAATAGCATTTCATTTTTAAAATTTGTAAAATGTACAAATTCTAATTTAAGAAATAAGGCTGTCAGCTAAGTCTGTGAGTCTCTTTCTGTTTTGAAAGTAAGAAGGGACAGGCTGGGCAGAAGGGATAGTTAGGGAGTTGGAGATGGACATGTGCACTATATTTAAAATGAATAACCAACCAGGACCCACGGTACAGTGCATGGAACTCTTCTCAGTGTTACATGGCCGCCTGGAGAGGAGGGGAATTTGGGGGACAGTGTCGCTGTTCAGTCACTAGGTCATGTGCAGCTCTTTGTGACCCCACTGGCTACAGCACGCCAGGCTTCCCTGTCCTTCACTGTCTCTTGGAATTTGCTCAAACGCATGTCCATGGAGCCCGTGATGTGAGAATGGATATATATATATGTATGGCTGAATCCCTCCATCATTCACCTGAAACTATCACAACATTGTTCATTGGCTATACCCCAATACAAAATAAAAATATTTAAAAATAAATAAATAAATTTAACTTAATTAAAAAATAGTGCTGTTAGATAAATGGAACCAATAAACTTGCTCGACACATGGTAACCATAACCATCCATTTGCAAAAATGCAGTATTTGTGAGGTGTAATAAAGTTCAGTAAACCCAGGCATGCTTGTATTAATATAACATACTGAGCCACAGGGAAGCCCAGTGCCTATTATATATTTTATATAAGTGTAATCTTGCTATCCAACAGTCATGTAGAACATTAACCCTAAATCTTCACATTTTCAAGTTTGGAGCACATTCTATGACCTTGTATTTCTCTTTTTGGCAACACAGGTATATCTCTCATTGTGTAGCAGATATTTTGTCCTCTGGAGAATTTTCCCTTGTCTATTATTTTCCTTGGCCACATCTAAAGCGGATATGAGGAAGTACATCCCTCTCGGGGACTGAGAAACTCTCTAAGTCCAATTCCTGACTACTGAATATTAGAGTACTGAGGAGTGTTTCACAATCATAGGCTCTTTTACCCCAGGCCTAGAGATTCTCACCCAATGCAACTCAAAAGCTTAGTAACTCCTGTCTACGTGAGGACAGGGTTCTCCGGTCTGAAGCATTGATTTGCTTTCTCACTCTTGTATCTGTGTGCTTAGTCGCTCAGTCGTGTCTGACTCTTTGCCACCCCATGGACTGTAGTCTGCCAGGCTCCCTGTCCATGGGACTCTCCAGGTCAGAATACTGGGGTGGGTAGCCACTCCATTCTCCAGGGGATCTTCCCGACCCAGGAATCGAAGGAATCTCCTGTATGGCAGGAGACTTTACTGTGGATTCTTTACCTCTGAGTCACCAGGAAAGCTCATAAGGGTTTAAAAAGAGAGGAAAGATTGGTTGGCCTCAGGCTGATTGAGAATTATACCCCTGACATGGCGGCATAGGATTGTTGGCATATGGAGATGATAAAGTCAAGCTGATCTTCAATTGGTTTCATAATTGTTTTAAAGTTCTCTTTTGATAATTTGCCACCTTATACCTGGGGGGAGACTGATGCCATCATAAAACCCTTTGGTTTGCTACATCCCATTATCCCCTGCTTCTGTGTTATGTAGGGGTTGTAAGGATTTTGTGGGAAAGCCACATCCTTGCTCTTATCTCTACCCTGAGTTTTAGTCAACTGAGGCATTTGGACATCGAGTAAAACAATTTTTTAAAAATTTGCATTTGTCCCTCAAAATCTTTTAAAATTTTATCTCTTACACTTTGGTGTCGACACAAAATACCCTAAATTTCTTGGGTCTCTCCATTCTTACTAAATCTTACTACTGTTTGAAAATTTGCCAATTTTTTTTTTTTTCCTAGACTCATACCTTTCTTGTAATACCTTGCCAAATGTAGCTATTAGCCACTAGCAATTAGGACAAAGCTGTGTCTTCAATCCCTTCTCCTAGAGACACAAGTTCTTGAGGCAAGTAATCTGCTTCCCAAGTGTCCACAGGTTTAGCATGCATTTTGCTCCTGGCTAACATGCTTGCTGCAGTTCATGGGGTCACAAAGAGTTGGACATGACTGAGCGACTAACACTTCATATTACAGCAATTTCTTTTGTTTCCTCTTATTTGTTAAATTCAGTTAAAAACAATGTTTAGTAATTTTTATTAAAATGTACAAGTAGTGTGAAATCATTTTTATATAATTATTTGTCTGTATACTATTGTATCTGAACACTGACATATAAATAAATACTAATAAGTGAAAGTGGCTCAGTTGTGTCTGACTCTTTGCTACCCCATGGACTATACAGTCCATGGAATTCTCCAGGCCAGAATACTGGAATTCCCTTCTCCAGGGGGTCTTCCCAATCCAGGGATTAAACCCAGGTCTCCCACATTGCAGGTGGATTCTTTACCAGCTGATCCATAAGGGAAGCCCAAGAATACTGGAGTGGGTAGCCTATCCCTTCTCCAGCGGATCTTCCCGACCCAGGAATCGAACTGGGGTCTCCTGCATTGCAGGTGGATTCTTTACCAACTGAGCTATCAGGGAAGAAGCCATATATTAATAGTATTCTTTTAATTATGGCAAGAGATGAGCTTTGGATTGATTTTATTTCCATTAACTTTTAAATTTTTTGTTTCTTTGAAATAGTTAAATCATTAAAATGAGCTTGAAGTACTTTTTAAAAAACAATGAAATAGCTTAAAAAGTAAGAATTAAGGCTAAAATGTTGGGTTTTTGCATTATACTTTTATGCTGTTGGTATTTAGAGTTATTTTTTAAAACCTGAATTTTCAGATAAAGTATATCCATATCTTCAATGCCTTAGGCCCTTCTTACACAGCCTCAAAGTGATAAAATTTGGTAGAGAAAGCTTTCAGGCAGCAACCACTGTTTTCTCAGATACGAAGACACATACAAAATGGGAAGATTTTTTATTTTACTTTTTGACAAGGTAACATATTCATATAATAACAACAGTTAAAAGCATAAGACACACTTTTACCTAAAATGGGCAGATTTTTATTGTTCAAAGAAAAAACTGCAGTTAATTATCATGTTTTGATTCTTCCTTGTATCATAATTCCCACCATCTTTTTGCTCTCTGGCATCTTAATATCAACAGATAATTTCCATCTTCTCAACCATTATTCTGTCCCTGGCTCCCCCATGACCTCCACACCTTGTGACCTCTTACCTTGACCCTTCTTGGATGGGCATCTCACAATGGTCACCCCCATCAGCGAAGTGCTGCTTTTTGTGCCAAGTACTGGGGGGACTTCAGCGTGGCAACCCACTCCAGTATTCTTGCCTGGAGAATGCCATGGACAGAGGAGCCTGGTAGGCTACAGTCCACGGGGTCGCAAAGAGTCGGACACGACTGAGCGACAGCACCCGCTGGGCTTCCTAAATCCTTTTGCTGTGACCGCTCAGGCACCAGGTATACCAGCGCTGTGTGATCCTGTCCACTATACGGTGCTGGGAGCGTGTGCGTCAGTCACTCAGCCGTATGCGGCTCTGCGACCCCATGGACTGTGACCCAACAGGCTTCTCTGTCCACGGGATTCTCCAGGCAAGAGTGCTGGAGTGGGTTGCCATGCCCTTCTCCAGGGAATCTTCCTGAACCAGGTATTGAACCTGGGTCTCATGCATTGCAGGCAGATTCTTTACCATCTGAGCCACTTCAGTTCAGTTCAGCCGCTCAGTCATGCTAAAGCATCAGTGCTTCCAATGGATATTTGGGACTGCTTGCCTTTAGGATTGACTGGTTTGATCTCCCTGCCATGCATAACCATTCTATTCTCCAGGGGATTTCCTCGATCCAGGGCTTGAACCCAAGTCTCCTGCACTGCAGGCAGTTTCTTTATTGCCTCACCAGGAATTATTAATCCACCAGGAAAGCCCACTGAAATATACATAAGCATATATTAATATATACATAGGTGTATATACATTTCACATTTTTCTTTGCTTCCTGAAATCTCTAAGGAAGGAAAAGAAATGTAAAGAAAGAATAAAGCATAAAGTGTTTGAATCCATCTTTTCATAACCTGTTTCAATTACAGATGAAGACAATCAATCTCCTGCTCTGAAAGAAAGAAAAATTCTACTGTAACATTTAAGAAAATGTCTTCCCTTATCTCTCAGTTTTTTTAGTTATAGAATAAACTTTTTTATTTCTGGATATGTAACACTGAGATTCTGTTCTATAACTGTGTGATTCACAATTGTTTAATCTTAATTCTATGCATGAATGGGTTCAGTGTTCACTTCTGATCACCCACCAAGTCGTGCTTACCTGAGTTTCATCACCAGGTAGGTCTGGTTTGGTGGTGGTTGACATCTCACTGGGGCTACCTACCTGGGCTTTTGCATAATTACAATTTTAAAAATCAAGGACTGTTTATCTGAATATACTTTTTAAAGGTTAGTTTCCTTCCATCAGAGTTATCTTAGGCATTGTTCCAACATCTCTTGGCCTGAGAATTGCATCAGTCCTTTTAGCGCATCTTCCAATGCTTTACAATGTCTAGTAACTTTTTGCAGAGTTGATGGTGTGACATTCTGTAGCTCATCAACCTGACTGATGCTTTTATATTTGAATGACAACTATATTTATATTTCATATTTGAAAGTCAGATTATTTCTTGGGTTTAAAATTTGGATCCAAACTTTGTCTCTCAAGACCTTGTAGATACTACTCCAGTATAGGCTGTTATTGAGTATATATGCATATATTCACATGTGAGTTTTATACATACACATATATCACGTGTGTATAAATATGTCTGGGTATGTATGTATATAAAATGTACAAACCCTTTCTGACCTTTTTCTTTGACTCTTATAAGTAATTTGTTTTCTTTGCCTGGGTGTTTGAATATTTTTTTCTTTACCCTTTGATTTCAATATTTAACCAGGCTCTGTTTCTAAGCTAGTAATTTTTTTATTTGGGAGATAATATACCACTCAGACAACTAATTTTGTGCCTAGGTACAAGGAAATCTCACTTTATGTCAGAAGTCACAACCTTACAGGCTGACACAGGGCTGGTGCCTGCCAGAGCTATATAGAGTAAGCCAGGTGCTTTAGATGAAGTGATGGCCATGAGAAACCAGATCATGGACACTCTACATCAAAATCCTGAGGTGCAATTGTTAAAGAGAGGGAGTGCACGCACAAGGGAGACAGAACACGCTCTTCCCAGTTCGTGATCCTTGGCCTATGACTTTGTAAATTTTTATGTTCCATTTCCCGAGAAATCTGTATGCAGGTCAAGAAGCAACATTTAGAACCAGACAAGGAACAATGGACTAGTTCCGAATTGGTAAAGGAGTAGGTCAAGGGTTTGTAATTGTCACCTTGCTTATTTAACTTAGGTGCAGAGTACATCATGCAAAATGCTTGACTGGATAAGACGCAAGTTGGATCAAGATTTGAGGGAGAAATATCAGTAATTTCAGATATACACATAACACCACCCTTATGGCAGAAAGCAAAGAGGAATTGAAGAGCCTCATGATAAAGATGAAAGAGAAGAGTAAAAAAGCTGGCTTAAAACTCAGCATTCAAAAAACCAAGATCATGGCCTTCAGTCACATCACTTCATGGAAAATAGATAGGGAAACAATAGAAACAGTGATAGATTTTATTTTCTTGGGCTCCAAAAATCACTGCAGATGATGACTGCAGCCATAAAATTAAAAGACACTTGCTCCTTGGAAGAAAGCTATGACCAACCTAGACAGCATATTAAAAAGCAGAGACATTACTTTGCCAACAAAGGTCCATCTGGTCAAAGCTATGGTTTTTCCAGTAGTCATGTATGGATGTAGGAGTTGAACTATAAAGAAAGCTCGAGACTGAAGAATTGATGCTTTTGAACTGTGGTGTTGGAGAAGACTCTTGAGAGTCCCTTGGACTGCATGAAGATAAAATAAGTCTATCTAAAAGGAAATCAGCCCTGAAAATTCATTGGAAGGACTGATGCTGAAGCTGAAGTACTTTGGCCACTGATGTGAAGAGTGGATTCATTGGAAAAGACCCTGATGCTGGGAAAGATTGAAGGCAGAAGGAGAAGGGGATGACAGAGGATGAGATGGTTGGATGGCATCACTGACTCTATGCACATGAGTTTGAACAAGCTCTGGGAGATGGTGATGGACAGGGAGGCCTGGCGTGCTGCAGTCCATGGGGTTGCAAAGAGTCGGACATGACTGAGTGACTGAACTGAAGGATGAGTCTTTGTGTGGGTTGCTGCTTGAACTAATACAATGTGGGTAACTTTTCTTTGATTCACATCTAACCTTATCTGATTCATGTTTAATTTCTGTGAATTAATCTTCCATTGACTCATAGAGGATGGGTTTTAGGGAGGAGAAGCCACATTCCTTTACTAATGCCAAGTTCTGGGTTTGCTTTTGGAATGAGGTTCTGTACTCACTTCCGAAATTTCTTGACTTTCCCGCACCAGTGTTGCCTAACAAGGTGGGTGGGGCTAAGCTAGGATTTAGGTCTCTCTCTCAAAACACAGTAGAGGCTACATCTACTGACATGTCAGAGTTAGTTCCAGCTGTTTATTTGCTCCATTTCACTCATCCCTTCTAAGGAACTGCTTCCGCTCTTTAGGCAAATGGAATAGATGCGGGAAGGGCATGCCCACAGTCCATAGTCTTATTAAATTTTGGACATAAGTCCAAAACTGCAAAATATGACAATACTATATTTTGGTAGAATTTCTAGAAGACAGGTTGGAGGTAAGTACCATACCCATCTTTCTCAAACTGCACTAGAATATTCTGCCTCTTTTCATCACTTCACCTTTTGAATTTTTATTTTAAGTACATATTCCTTTCCTGGTTTGATTGCTTTTGGTAAGTGTTTTTATTGTTATCATCATTCAGGTCTTAGGAAGAGAAAAAGGCAGTCTCTTCTTCTTCATGTTGCTATATGTACTCAGAAATTGTGTCTCTGCCTTTACACTATGAAAAGGAAATTTATCTCGTTGTAGAAATGTTTCAATACATCTGAGAGTTGGAGAAAATGAAAGTTTGTGAGTACTGTACAATGGTTGTTTACTGATTTGTAGATATCACACAAATGGATAGTCAAAACTGAAGAATGATCTATAGACTAGTTCAACAGGTTTTTGGTAATATATTGGCTTCTCTGGATGAGTTATCGGAACAGGCACTATCCTAGGGAAAGACACAACACCAAAGAAATTGTAATGCTTTAAAATGAATGAGGGTGGGATTGCCTTAATTATGCTATCATCTGTACTATATTTTTAAAGCCAAGTCCTCTAGCTTTGGGATAGTACCAGTGTATTTGAATGTTATCTAGGGGCTAGGTATATCACCACCACTTCCATGGCCAATCATTTTGAGTATCCATTGACATCACTGTGTTCCTTCAGGGGATCCTTTTCAAAAGATGAAATTTGGGCTCAACTTTGAAACAGTTGTTAGCAAAATGTCATTTAGTCTCGGTGGTAGGGCAATGAGGCAGAACATTTTGCACGTTTGCAAAATAAGCTTCATTTTGATGCATTTGGCTTTACTGATTATATTAATTAACTTAACAGCAAGTGTGAAGATTATTTATGATGTATTAAAAATGATTGGCCCTTAATTGCTTCTCTCGTAGAACAAGGAACTTGAATTCAGTGTAAGGTTTGTAAAAAATTTAACTTGCTGAAATGCAAGTTCAGATTTTTAGAAACAGTCCTTGGAAAACAAATGAAATCTCATGATTAGGTATAATTATGCATAATATTTCCCTCAGAAAGCAGGATTTAAATGTTTTATCTAAATCAGACCTTGTTTTTTAATTTTATGCTTATAAAACATCTTGATTTTATTTTTAAGATATTCATTTCATTTATTTAAGATATTCTTACACCTATCTATTTTATATATATATTATATTGCCTATAGTATCTAAGACATAAGCATCATGGGAAATATAAAAATAAGTCACATGTTACTGGTCTCCAAGATTTCATCTCTTAGAACATCTTCAGCTAATTTTATTTGAAAATTTTAACATCTTTCTTGTGTTTTCAATTTAGATTTTATTCTAATGCCTTTGCGGACTTTTTTTCTCTCCTAGTACAAATTGAGGCCTGAACACTTTTCTGTGAAATGTTATTCTTTTCTTTTTTTTCCTCCTTATTTGACTATTCATGCACCATGGGCAGCAGTGAATTTCTGGACGAAAGTTTACGTGGATTCTTCAAGGTCATTAACCCCATGGAACTTGCATTACCTGTTACCAACAGTCAATTTATCACACAGGGGAATGTGCAAATCTCCACAGGGGAATAAGCAAAGAGTATAATATTGAGTATGTCACATGTAAAATGTAGCTAACTGGTAAAAGCTAGATTAATAATTTAGGACAGTCATTCAAACCTCACACATAATGTGTTTTGTTTCATTTTTTTTTTTTTTTATTGTTCTGAAGATTTTACTTCTCTTGGTAGGAGGCAGGTGTGTAGTAGATCAAAAGTTAGTGGGAGCAGTTGAGTAATCTACATATCTTAACCAACATAGCTACTTCAGGCCATAACTGTTATAGCTACACAGAACAGGTTTACACCTATGTTTTTGGTGCTTAATGCATCTTAAATAGAGTCTGAGGCTGCATAGTTTCCATGAATGCATGTGTAATGTCTGTTTGATAAGTGTCTTCTCACACCCTGAGGACTTTTATAGGCAATTTGCATTTCACAATGAGAGAAATCAGCTGGAGAGGGTTTATTGTTTTGTATAATAGAGAGGAGTGTAAAAATATCCCAGTTCTACAGATGGCACTTCTCGTTAGCCTTGAACATATACATGTGCAAGGATTGTTTTATCTTGACTAATACAGCCACCAAAAGGGCTATTTTTAGAGGTAAATTCACAGTTTGGCTGGACTGTAATAATTAGTAGAATTTCTTTAAAGATAGCCATAGTACTTATTTGAACTCCAAGCTGGAGGGTGACTTTGTGATCCTGGAGAGGAAATTTCCTTTTGCGTTGATCTCTTTTCAACAGTGAATTGTAATAAGCCTATAATGCAATCAGCCTGATTTTTAAATAACTCAAAAGACAAATCAGGAGCGTGGACCCAGTGCTGCTGTGCGTGAACTTCTCACTGGTGGCAGTCATATACAGATGCAAGCTTATGCATGTGTGAACCCAAGAGCTGGGCAATAACACAAAAGCCTGTAAAGAAAACCATATGTGCGTAAGCATGCTATCTATGAACAAAGAAGTCTCACCAGAAAGCTTCAAGATCCTCAAAATCGGTAAGGTGGTAAGGCTAGCTTGAGTCTTATAATTTCACGTTTAAGTTGAATATCAACTTCTAACTTTGACACAAAGATAAATGAAAATATGATTCTTATTGATCAGTTGATAGTACTCCTGCCCAATTTAAATCGAAAGGTAGATTCTTTTACTGTCTGAGCCACCAGGGAAGCCCCAAATTAGTATTTATATTTTCATGGAGATATAATCACATCTCTGTAGGTCTCAAACTTTTGGGCTCCCTACCTATTTTTATGCTTAAAATTTATTAAGGATTCCAAAGGACTTTTGTTTATGAGAATTCCAAAGGGCTTCTATCTAGGAATGCTAACCATATAAGAAATTAAGACTGATAATCATTTTTGAACATTTATTAAATATTTTAGAGATAACAATAACAATCCCATTTCATGTTAACATATCTATATAGCATTTTTGCGCTTCCCAGGTGGCTCAGTTGGGAAAGAATCCATGTGCAATGCAAGAGATGAGGGTTCCATCCCTGGGTAGGGAAGATCCCACAGAGGCGGGCATGGCAACCCATTCCAGTATTCTTGCCTGGAGAATCCCGCTGATAGAGGAGCCTGACGGGCTACAGTCCACGGGGTTGAGAAGAGTCTGACATGACTGAAGTGAATGATCACACACACATAGCATTTTCAATGGAAAAATAAAAAATAGAGAAAAGGTAGAACTGATTTTCATTTTCATAAATCTTTTTAATGTCCAGCTTAACAAAAGAGGACTGGGATTTCATACCTGCTTGTGAAAGCAATCTGTTGTGATATGTTCTCTTGGTTGAAGAATATGAATTCTTTAAACTGACATTGAATTAGAAGAGGAAGTGTTTTATCAGCTCTTTTTGATAATCATGTATATTCTTCTTTGACATTGCACCATAATTTGAAAAATGGAAGTTTTTAAAAGATTAATTGAAAGTAGAATCTTAAATCATATTAATAAACTCAGTTACATTAAAACTATTTCTTATATCTTGACTTTTGGATGTTTTACTCAGATACGATTTTATATCCTCATGCTTTGGTTAATTTGTAAGATATTAGCTCACTAAATTACATAAATTTTATAAATGTTGACATAATTTATCAAATAAAATTTAAAAAACCCACACATTCATTAACATTACCATTGATATGAGTTTAAGTTTTGGAGAAGACATCAGTTTGTGGAGATGAATACAAATTCTCCAAAACTGTTGTTTTTGCTTGAGAGCTCAAATTTCATCTTAGTCAAGAAAAACAAGTCAGTGAATTGCTTTTCTTGGAAGGATAAGTTCACATAGCGAACTTCTGAAAAATTGTCTGCTAAATACTTTAAATAACTATATTTTATCTGTCATTCTTTAAATTTAAAATAATAGTCCATGACAAAAATGTCACACTCACAATTCAAACTCTTGTGCTTTTCTTGGGGAACACCATTTGATATGCAAAAGAAGTGCTGTATACACATTTACCATTTTGTCAAACCATATTTTTATCTAATAAAGTTTTTTTTTTCTTTTTTCTTTTTATATTGTAGTGGTTTTTGTCATACATTGACATGAATCAGCCATGGATTTACATGTATTCCCCATCCCGATCCCCCCTCCCACCTCCCTCTCTACCCGATCCCTCTGGGTCTTCCCAGTGCACCAGGCCCGAGCACTTGTCTCATGCATCCAACCTGGGCTGGTGATCTGTAAACCATATTTTTAAAAAACAACAAAGGCCTATACTCAAGGATTGGGACTTAATACAGTTTAATCTTTAATCTTTACTGCTTTATTAAGGACATTCAGTTGACATTTTTTTTTTAAACCAAAGAGTGTTTAATGGTGAAGAATACAGTATAGTATATTTTCATGTCAGTTGCCTTTACTCAAGCAGTGACACCAGGACTTTTATTCCCCATTTCTTTTGCACCACCAGTACATTTGTAAACACTGTGGAAACAGCAAACACTGTCTCAAGATTATTAAGGAAATAGTTTTAAAGTCAAGAAAGCGTCTCGGGGACTCTCAAAAGTTCACAGACCACACCTGGAAAACCGTTGATCTCCAATCGCATGTAATACAATACTCTATTTGTGTCTACATAGCCTTTCCTATTGGAAGAAAATCTTTGTAGTTCAAGGGTTCTGAATTTCATCACTTATCTAATTTGGATCTATGACTTCAACTTTAAACATTTATTATGAATGATTAAGTAGAACAAGATAGGACCTTCTAAAGTCAATTTTAAAATACCACTGAATACTTTTGTAAATAATCCCCAAACCCAAACAATAACATGTTTTATTTGTTGTTTTATGAGGCAAGATCAAATAAGAGAGAAACCACTCTGTGCATTTTAACAGATGTAATGGTGGCTCAGATGGTAAAAGAATCTACCTGCAATGCAGGAGACCCAGGTTTGACCCCTGGGTCAGTGAGCTATCCTGGAGAAGGGAATGGCTACCCACTCCAGTATTCTTGCCTGGAAAATTCCATAGACAGAGGAGCCTAATGGGCTACAGTCTGTGAAGTTGCAAAGAGTTGGATACAACTGAGCGACTAACACACACTAATTTAATATATTGAAGTGAACTTAATATCAGGAAGCATCTGAGGATTGAAAGAGCAAACATCAACAACAACAAATAATGCTTCAGTACATCCAAAATTATAGCTTCAGAGCCAGAGAACTTGAGATAGCCTACGAACATGACACTCAAAACACTGACAAGTTTATATGACCGGCTTCTGCTGCTAATTCCTTAGACAGAGATGTGTTGAGGTGAGTCTGGATGATGATAGGAAGTGGCCAACAAAAAAGAAAAGTTTTTAAAATTTTTCTTTTAGTCCCTTTTCTTCTTCTCTCACTTTCTGTTCTTCTTCTAATGTTTCCTATTTTCTGAACCTAAGAGGAAGTCAGTTTCAAAGAAGTCTGCAAAATGACATCTTCTCAGCCCTGGTATCACAGTGTGACATATAGAAAAGTAGATTTGTAGTTGAGTGACAATAGAGAAATAATTGGCATGTTCACCCTTTGGATTCTCAGAATGCACACTCACCCTTCTACATGTGTCTGAATTATCATGCAACAACAACTTTGCTTTTGAATCTAAAAGGAAGACAGTCCCTCAAACAAACAAATGAAGATGCTTCCATCTACAGTCTGAAAAGCAGAGACTCAGTCTCAATCGTCATGGTACGTACCTTCTGAAAAAGATCATTAAACCTTTTCACAGGAGATGCATATTTCTCCTGCAGGGTATTCTCAACCTTTCAACTGAATACTTTGTAACCTAAATATAAATTTGGATACAAAATTTGTATATAATTGTAAGAGAATAGGAGGAAGATAAAATTAGCTTATCCATATGAATGCCATATATACAATATAGAAGAGGGTGGAGAGAGAAATCAGTGAGGGAGACTAAGAGGTACAAGTTCCCAGGTGCAAAATAAATGAGTCAGTCACAGGTGTGAAATACAGTGTGAGAAATACAGTCCACAAAGGTAATATATTTGCAGGGTGACATATCATAACTAGACTCAATATGATGATCATTTTGAAATACATAGAAACACCAAATCCCTACGTTGTGCAACAGGAACTAACTTAGTGTTGAAAGTCAACTATATTTCAAAACAAACTCACAGAAAAACACAATAGATTCTTGGTTACCAGGAAGAGGGTAGAAGGGGATTGTGTATAGGCTGCTGAAAGGTACAAACATCCAGTTGTAAGATTAACAAACACTAGGGATGTTGTGAATTACAATAAACTGTAGAAAATTCTTAAAGAGATGGGAATACCAGACCACCTTACTTGTCTCCTGAGAAACATGTATGCAGGAAAAGAAGCAACACTTAAAACCAAGCATGGAACAATGGACTGGTTCAAAACTGGGTAAGGAGTATGCGAAGGGTGTGTATCATCACCTTGTTTATTTAACTTACATGCAGAGTACATCATTTGAAATGCCAGTCTAGGTGACTCACAGGCTGGAATCAAGATTGCCAGGAGAAATGTCAACAAACTCAGATATGCAGATCAACAACCTCAGACATGCAGAAAGCAAAGAGGAACTAAAGAGTCTCTTGATGAAGGTGAAAGAAGAGAGTGAAAAATCTCGCTTAAAACTCAGCATTCAAAAAACTAAAATCCTGGCATCTGGTCCCATCACTTCATGGCAATAGATGAGAAAACAATGGAAACAGTGACAGATTTCATTTTCTTGAGTTCCAAAATCACTGTGACTGCAGGTAGGAAAATTTAAAAACACTTGCTCTTTAGAAGAAAAGCGATGACAAACCTAGAAAGCATATTAATAAGCAGAGACATTACTTTGCCAACAAAGGTCTGTGTGGTCAAAGCTATGGTTTTTCCAGTGGTCATGTACAGATGTGAGAGTTGGACCATAAAGAAGGCTGAATACTGAAGAATTGATGCTTTTGAACTGTCGTTCTGAAGAAGATTCTTGAGAGTCCCTTGGACTGCAAAGAAATCAAACTAGTCAGTCCTGAAGAAAATCAATCCTGAATGTTCATTGGAAGGACTGATGCTGAAGCTGAAACTCCAATACTGGCAGGAAGAGCCGACTCATTGGAAAAGACCCGGATGTTAGGAAAAATGGCAGGCAGGAGGAGAGGAGGGCAACAGAGGACAGTTGGGTGCCACATGACTCAATGGATACGAGTCTGAGCAAACTCTGGGAGATAGTGAAGGACGGGGAAGCCTGATGTGCTGCACTTCACGGTGTCACAAAGAGTAGGACACGACTTAGCAACTGACCAACAACAAGGGATTGTAATCTACAACATGATAAATAAAATTATCACTTCCCAGGTGGGGCAGCAGGAAAGAATCTGTCTACCAATGCAGGAGATGCTGGAGACACAGCTTTGATCCCTGTGTTTGGAAGATCTTGTGGAATAGGAAATGGTAATCCACTCCAGTATTCATGCCTGGAAAATTCCATGTACAGAGGAGCCTGGCAGACTACAGTCCATGGGGTCACAAAAGTCAGAGAGGGCTGAACACACACACCCACACACACACACACACACACACACACGTGGATGTAGGCATGCGCGCACATGTGCACAGTGTTATGGGCTTCCCTGGGTGGCTCAGATGGTAAAGAATCCACTTGCAATGCAGGAGACCCAGATTCAGTCCCTCGATCAGGAAGATTCCCCTGGAGAAGCAAATGGCCACTCACTCCAGTATTCTTGCCTGGAGAATTCCATGGACAGAGGAGCTTGGCCAGCTATAGTCCATGGGGTCTCAAAGAGTTGGACACGACTTAGAGAGTAACGTAACATATACAAAAGTTGTTAAGAGATTAAATCCTAGAAGTTCTTATCACAAGAAATTTTTTTTCTGTCTCTTTACTTTTGTGCTTACATGAAGTGATGGATATTCACTAAATTACTGTAATTCTTTCATGATGTGTATAAGTCAAATTATTATGCTGCACACTATAAGCTTATAAGTGCTGTATGCCAATTATATCTCAGTAAAACTGGAAGAAAAAAATCTATATATATATAAAATTATGCAAGGAACAACCTGCTATAAATTATGCAGGGAATAATGCTGCTGTATTTGGTCACAAAACCCCAGTTGGTATTTAGAACATTTTCTTGAACTACCCATTTCTTGTTCCCTTTCTCTTCGGTTAGCACCACATCTTCATGATTCTGAATTTAAATTGGTTGCTCTAGTTGTAATTAACATGTATTGCAGAACATGGAAGTATTAAGACAGGCCACAGGATATCCTAGGTTCAGACAATATCTGGCTTCCTCCACTGCATTGCAATAGCCTAATTTTGCCCTGACGGTCAGAGCAATCACCTCTTCCAATAGAATCATGCTCTTATTTGGTTCAGTGATGTGAGAAACCAAGATTGGCCAGGTGGCAGTCTCAAATTTCAGTTCAATGAAAATATGCTCTTCCCCTTAGTAAGAGCATCCCTCTCTGGGGAATGAATACCTCTAAGTAAAGTTCCAAAGGAGGCAAAATTTCTGTGAGTGGATTATTTAGCGCTAGTAGAGAAATCATTCCCATTTCCACTCCTCGATTTTTGCAAATTCTCAATTCAGGCTATGGGGAAAGCCACATCTTATAAGGCTCAAAAATATAAGGACCCTTGAACGAAACCCCAGTATTTCAGGTTGTCGTCTCCCCACTGATACTATAAACCTGAGGTTTCGATAGGTTACTCTGCCGTTTTATCAGGCCCGCTGCTTCTGAGTAATGGGCCGCATGGGAAGATCACCACAGCTATTATGAGCCCACCATAGCTATTTTCACTGTTGTTGTTGTTGACAAGTGTGTTTCTTGTCAGAAGAACATATTTCCCCTCAGAAGCAATGTTAGGTGGGATACTGTAATAGCTAATAAGGCATTCCTGCTGGAAGGGGCTCACTCTCATCTATAGAATTTGTAACGTTTTCTGTTTGATGATTGACAGCCTACCCTTCAATGAATGCCATTTGGCAAGCATTCACATGAGAGAAATATATCTCCAACTTCTGTGTTTGCTTGAAGAGAGTTTCATCTATAAATTTCTTCCCAGGCCTGCTTATCATCAATCTTTTCCCTTCAAAGTCTCTAACCATTTAATTTCCCTGATGCCCATGAATCAATATCTTTGATCATCTTTTCTCAGTCCAGATACTGTGGACCACTACACACATTGTTTAAACTTCTCTCCACTGTGCAGATTTTCCTTCACTACTTTCAGGAACTTTCCTGTTTGTGCCTGTAATACTAAAAGCAGCTTCTGGTTGGTACCAGTATATTGCAAAGGAACATTGGTAACCGAGGTTCAAGTCTTCTCCTCACTAACGATTAATTTCCCGTGAAGTCACTGCTGTGGGTTGGGCAAGAGGAGACCAACAGGTGTAGGTGAGACTAAATACTTACATGTGACTTCAGGATCTGCTCAAAGATGATCACTTACATTTCACTTGATGGAGGAGTTGCTGCTGTAAACACTCAACTTCATGGTTTAATGGACCGTACAATCCCAGTGCATGACAGACTCTTTCAGACTCTATCAGAGCCCAGAAATAATATAAGTGTTTTCTCAGAAGGAGAAGAGTTATCTGCCCAAAATCACGACTTTTTTTCTTTTTCTGTTTCTAAACAAACCTCTGAGAGTCTACACTCTGATTCCTCTAATGTGGTTTATAAGATGCTCTAAACAACAGGCCTACCTGCTGGTGACTCTTCTGAGTCAAAGACATGAATTAACAGAGCAGTCTGCATTATAGAATGGGTGATAAAGGGCTTTATTTTTCTCTAACAACTGGCCACTTCATATATTACTCCAATCTTTATAGATTACTGGCTACTTTATAGATTCTTCTTTAAAAACTGGCCACTTTACAGGTTACTTAATAAATGAGTTATGTGAGCACACTCATTGTGGCCTCCATTGCCTTTAAAATCCAAAGAGAACTACTGTGCAGCGTGAGATGTAGCAACTCTTTTTTGTTTAGAGGGATATTCCATTGTATTCCAAATCACTGGGTGTCCAAAAATACCACGAAGGTGGCAGGCTTGTGAATTTTCATATGTCTTTCCTTCTCTCTGGCATTCATATATCCTAATATCTTATTTGGGGTGCTAGTGGTGCATGCTAAATTGCTTCAGTTGTATCCAGCTCTTTGCAAACCCATGGGCTGTGGCCTACCAGACTCCTCTGTCCATGGGGTTCTCCAGGCAAGAATACTGGAGTGGGTTGCCATGCCCTCCTCCAGGGGATCTTCCGGACCCAGAGATCAAACCCACATGTCTTATATCTCCTGCATTGGCAGGCAGGTTCTTTAGTATTGGTTCTTTACTCACTAGTAGCTAGGGTGCTAGCTACTTCCTGCTTATCAGATCCAATCAGCAATGTTGCCACCAATGAAGAGGAACCATATGACATTTCATGGGATGTGTTTACCAGTAAGACCTCTGTGAACTAGCTTATGTCAGAGAGCACCAGACCTGACAAAACCCTCATGCAAGACAGGCAGGATGTGTTGCTGTTCCTGACAGGTGGGGGAAAAAAACCCAAAACTTCTAGTGTCCTTGCAAATCATTATAGAGTTAAAAAAAAAAAAGATGTGAGATTAATAGCTGTGTGTGTGTTGGGTAGTAGAAGACATGCCACCTTGCTCAAGTAAGTAATTCATATATGGAACAGCTTATATAGATCACCTTATAAAGTTTATAAAAATCTATAATCATTCTCCAAGATCCATTTTCTTTTGCAAGACCCCAGTGGAAGAGTTAAATAGAGATATAGTAGGGTTGTATCTGCATCTTTCAAGTCTTTGGTAGTGTCGTTGACTCGTGTAATTCCCTTGGTGGTAATAATTTTTCTTTCCCACTCTGACGGAGAAAAAGATTCCAAGGGATTTATCTTGGTTATTTTTACTATAATAACCCAGCTTATTGTCTGGTTCTAATTTGAGCTGATAGTTTATGACATAACTCTCTAGTTTTCTTTCTGTTAACTCTTCTATGCATTTGAAAGCAGCCAACCTACAACCAAATAATTCTTATGGCCAGTATTACTACAGGAAGTATATCAGGCACTTAGTCTTCCAAAACAACTGCTTTGAAAAGTACTTCATTTCAAGCAACCAAAGATGATAATTGAATTAATTATAATGCCTCTACATGACATGGATTTGGAATCCTGATTTGTGCTGGCATCTAGTTCAATACTATGCTTACAGCTAAAGACATAAACCAATCAATCCTTGAATACTTCCTCTGAGAATCTTATTTACAATACCAAGCACTATGTTAGACAAGGTTTTGTCAGGAAAAAAGGAACCACACCAGATATTTCAATAAAGCTGACTCAAATTGTCTGTACAGATGTTGAGATAATGAGAGGCAAAAAGAAAAAGCAGGAATGAAGGAAGGTGGGAAGGAGAGAGGAAGGGAGACACAGAAGCAACCAAGATGGAACCAGCGATCATTTCCAGGGCTAGAGAAACTCATGAAATACTGGAACTTCAGGAGCACAGAGGTGGGCACCTGGTTGCTGCTTATACCTTGAGGAGAGTTTGACAAAGCTAGTTCTGGAAAGCTGGATTCAGGGAGTAATTGCTGCTACTAGGCCCAACTGGCATGGCTGGACCCAGTCATCAGAGTCCCTCCCCTCTTCTCCTAATTCCTGTTTTCCACAGTGCCCTTATTGAAGGAACCCGTCATTCTCTGATGGCTCAGTCAGTAAAGAGTCTGTCTGCAATGCCAGAGACCTGGGTTCAACCCTGGGTCACAAAGATTCCCCTGGGGAAGGAATTAACAACCCACTCCCGAATTCTTGCCTGGAGAATTCCATGGATAGGGAGGAGCCTGGTGGGCTACAGTTCATGGGGTCGCAAAGAGTCAGATCCAACTGGGTGACTAACACTTTCATTTTCATCAGGGAGCCAGCAAGCAAAGGAATCTGGGAAATGCAGTTTGCAAAGTCTCAGCCACAGCATCACAGAGCAAACTGTAGAAGGAACTAATACATAAATGATTGGCACATATGGATATCTTTCATTTTGTTGTATCAGTGACCTGGGTCACTTAAAAAATTAATAGAAGATGTTGTGGGAAGCCTGGGTGAGCAGTTAAGGATATAGAGTCAGAGATTCATTCACTTATCTTTTCTCTTGCTGGTCTCCTATCTTGAGCAAATTGTTTAGCCTCAATGATTTTTAGTTTCTTCTTTTATGCAATGAATAAAATTTTACCTTGCATGCTTGATGTAATGATTAAGTAACATAAATGAGAGTAAAGTGCTTAGTATCGTGACTGGTACATGGAAAACACTCTTAAATGTGGGTTACTAATTGAAAAAAAACCTCCCTGCAATTTTCTTGTTATTGTTACTCTTTCAGATTAGTAAAAGCTATTTTATTTCTCTTACTAAATAATTTGCAACACAATAAGACTTCATCCTTAAAGCCCAAGAAAAATAGATGAAAAGAAAAACTAAGGCTGAAACTATTGATCCATTACTATCATTTATTCTCCTTAAATTTTAAAAAATTTGGTTCTACTTTCATAGTGAAAATATACACTGTTTTTATATCTTCAGATCATTTTTTAGAGTTTTCAATAATTTCTAACAAATGTTTAGTAATGAGGAGTCATTTGTGAAAAATTTTTGTGGACTTTAAAGTATATGTAAATTTATTACTTTTATTACAATCATTACTTGAGAAACTAGCCCAAGAAAGCTGTTTTTTTTTTTTTTTTTTTTAATAGCAGTCCCTTTTATGGAGTGGTTTAAGTATATTTTGAGTTGTCTTCAAGGCATTTGCTTAAGCCATTGTCATGATTATTAATAATCTAAAGTAATTACAATAACTGATCATGAACCTTAATCATTTTTATTTGTAAAAGCCCTGTTAGACATCTAAGATGAAAAAAAAGCTACCTACAGCAATCATTCAACTCACAGTTGACATTGCTTCTTCTTTTCTGAAGTCGTATGTCATTGATAACATTTTCTTTTCTCTTTCTAGAAGAATATTAAGGAAAGACTGAGTGACTGATCTGGAATTTGGATCATGTTGTTGACCAGTGGTTACCTTAGACTGATAATCAACCACAGTGAGGAACAAAGAGTTCGCCTTCACCGGGAACCTAATATGCCTTCTGAGTCATTCCATCATCCAGTTAGAAAGGAAATGTGTATTTAGTCTAGTGATTCAGGAGGTGGGTGAGCTAATGTATCTGCAAGCATAAAAGTTCATTCTCAAGTGAAATAAATGAGTTTCTAATGAATTTGAATTTTTATCAAAGTCTAGAGTTTGGGCTTAGGCACAAGAATGCCTTCAGATTTTGGTGGATAGATCTCTTTGACATTTTGGGCTTCCCTGGGGACTCAGTCAGTGAAGAATCTGCTTGCAATGCAGGAGATCTGGGTTCAGTCCTTGGTTCAGGAAGTTTTCCTGGAGAAGGAAGTGGCAACCCACTTGAGTATTCTTGTCTGGAAAATCCCATGGATAGAGGATCCTGAGAGGCTATGGTCCATGGGGTCACAAGAGTCAGACAAGATGTAGCAACTAAATAACCACCAACCACCACCACCATACAACTAATTAGGGGCTTCCCAGATGGCTCAGTGGTAAGGAATCTGCCTGGTAAGTGGTAAGGAGTAGCAAAAGACAAGGGTTCAATACCTAGGTTGGCCAGATCCTCTGGAGAAGAAAATGGGAACCCTTTTCCTTGCCTGAAAACTCCCATGTATTCTTGCCTGAAAAATCCCATGAATAGAGGAACCTGGTGGCCCACAGTCCCCGGGTAGCAAAGTGTTGGACATGACCAATGTGACTGAGCACGCGGGCATACAGGCTGTAGGATGAACAACGCCAAAACTCTAGCTTTAAAAAAGTACATCGTTGCTCTTATATTTCTTTCTGTTGCAAGATTTGGGGGAACACTAAATGTGAGAGTCTATGAAATTGTTGACATTTTAAGAAAGGAAAGAGCTATTTTCCCATGGATTTCAAGAAAAAATGAATCAGATATTTGTATTTCATTTCTGGGATTACTGTGCAAATTAACAAAAAAGTACCAGAGCAAATAAAGAAGTAATTTCTGTTCCTTGTAATTTTTTTCATATAAGTACTATGCATTCCTTTAGAAAAATAGGAAACCACAGATAAACAAAGAAACAAAAAAGCAATGTTTAGGAATCTGTAGAAACTTTATAATCAAGTTCTACACTACATTTTTTTGGAAACCCCACATCGTACCTTATTTTTTTTAGAGCATTAATGTTTCCATTAGAAAATTTAAAATTACACATAAAAATTTTGCCTGATACAGATTTCTACCATTCCAAAGTAAAGACAATTATTATCTTGGTGCAATTCTCTTCACATGTATATGTGCATTTTGCAGCAGCCCTACGTTTTATTAATATATGCTATTCTATGTAATTTTGCTCAGCTTTATTGCCTGGTCTCACTCTCCTTCTGGGAGCAGTGGGCTCACCTAGGTGCTGTCCTCAGGGTAGCGGTGGAGGCATAAGAGAAGACCAGCTGCCCAGAAGCACTTCAGTTCTCTGCTCTCCTCGGCCGACACAGGGAACATGGCCAAGGCAAAATGCCAGGAATGCCGCAGTGCCCTCCTCAACTGCCAGCAAGCCACATGGCGAAACCTAGCCTCAAAGAAACAGGGATTAGACTTCCCCAAAGTTTCCCTGGTGACTCAGATGGTAAAGAAGCTGCCTGCAATGCGGGAGACTCAGGTTGGATCCCAAGGTTGGGAAGATCCCCTAGAGGAGGTAAGGGCTACCCACTCTAGTATTCTTGTCTGGAAAATTCCATGGACAGAGAAGCCTGGAGGGCTGCAATCCATGGAGTTGCAAAGAATCGGACATGACTGAGCAACTAACACTTTCTCTTCAGACTTCCTCGTGGAGGTGGGGTGGGAAAAATATAGATATTTTTTAATGATGAGCCAATCTACCATACTGGTTATTTGGATAAATGCTTTTGTGAAGTCTCAGTTCAATTCTTTTGCCCACTTTCCACTTTTTTTCCCCGCTATACATATTTTAGGTAAGTGCTAATATCTTTCTAGGAAAAGATGTAATATTTTTCACACTATTGCAGAAGGAGGAGAAGTAAGAAGAGGAGGAAAGAAGGAAGGAAGCAGAAAGGAAGAACTGCAGAAAAAGAGGAAGTAAGGAGAGAAAAAAACAAAGAAAAATATCACTGCCAATGATTTTATTCTGATAAGTAAACCTTTGGTCATCATTAAATCTTTTTTGATACATCATGTGTGGTCCATTGCCCTGGAGATTCGGGGGCTCCTCCTGACCTTGCTGAGGGATCCAGGAGAGAGGGTCTTACATGTATCCCTGAGTTTATGCACCTGATTCAGCAAGATTCAGAAACTTTCTGAATCAACAATCTTGTGAGTCAAGGGGTCAGGGTTCCAGGTCAGTGCACTATCCTATCATCTCAACTCAAACCTGTATTATTTTAAGGTTTACAAAGGCCCAATCTCATGCATTATTTACATTTTTGTACCCATATTTTAGATGAGTGCTAATATCTTTCTTTATAAAGATCTCATTTTATCCACTATTGCAGAAGAAAAAAGATGGGGAGGGTCATGTTATATTATGATCTTGGCGTGCTAAATGTTACATAACATAACATAAACAAGTATCCATGTATAAAAATGCATGAATTAAAAAGTTCTTTGCAATTTCATAAACATTCCATTTAATGATACAGATCTATATTAATTGCCAGGGAGTTTGTCTATCTTATTTTTTTGTTTCTATAATGCTTGTCTGCCTTGAAATGACTAATTTACCTTAACCAGTTTTAACCTATTATCTATTAACTTGGTGAACTGTCACTTGCTTTTATGCCTTCTAGCCAGCAAGTTCTCCATCGTTTATTTTTCTTTTACTTATTTATTTACTTTCGGTTGTGCCACATGGTGGTTCCCCCACCAGGGACAGAACCCATGCCCCTTGCATTGGAAAGCCATCGTCTTAACCACTGGACCACTAGGGAAGCCCAAGCTCTCGATCATCTAGAAGAGACATTCTAATGATTTCACCATGTCCTGGTCAAGTCGGCAGCTTGCAGCTATATTCTTCAGAGAAGCATCTTTAGATTGTCTCATCTTCTCTGGATTTTTGACACTTTCACTATTTTCCCAATGCTATTATAAAGGGAAAATGCATCTATATTTGAAGGAAGAGGGGAGAGGGATCAAAACAAGAACTGGATGAGGCCTATACTTCTGTCTAGATAGCAGTGCATCCCATTCTGCAATTCTTGCCCAAGTTCCACTTTTCCATAAGATGGAACAACTGAAAATAAAGATACACGACATTTTCAGAGGTAAGAAGGTCATCCATACAATACTTAGAATGTCATTTGCCTTTACCAAATGCAAAACTTTCTGATGTATCTCAACTGCATCTCAGTATATATATATATTTTTTTTCTTTAGCTCTTCTTCCACTATTCTTTTAAGACAGTTGCTCTGCAATCTACCTTCTGTTTTGGGGTTAAGCTCTACATTTGTTCAGGCTTTCAGTCTCTTTAATGGGAAATCCCCAGGTAGAGGTCTTGCCAGAGAAGGCAATGGCAACCCACTCCAGTGTTCTTGCCTGGAGAATCCCAGGGAAAGGGGAGCCTGGTGGGCTGCCGTCTATGGGGTCACACAGAGTCGGACACGACTGAAGCGACTTAGCAGCAGCAGCGGGACTCTTGCAACATCACCCTGTAAGATGCTGCCTGCTTTTTTATTCAGCATCACCTGTGTAGGACAGATTATGGGCCCTTCTTGATTTTCATTCGGCAGAATAGGAATAACTTAGATATGTTTTAGCAAATACATCAATAAGGTTTGCTTTGATTAACAGACAACCAGAAACCCACAAAGGACTAATACTCTTTCCCTTCACCTAAGTAATTAAAGGCAAAAACAGGTCTACCATTCCATGAACATACCTCTGTACCCAGACCTTTTTACACCTAACATCTCAGTTGCAAGCTGATCAATGCAGCCCCGACCCTCTTACTTTCCAAGCACTCACACCCTTCAAATATAAGCATAATTTACTTATTTTCTTGGTTTGTTGTCCCTCTATTGGGTTAAAAGTTTCACAAGATCCCCCTACCTCTACACCCACTTTTGGTAAATTTTGTTTCAAGCTGTATCCCCAGGTACCCAGAACAGTGCTGGACTCGGCACAGCACTTTTCCAAATGTTGACACTTGAATGAGATTTGTGAAAGGCAGTAGCTGATGCTTCTCCTTTAGGCAGCTTTGCTCCTTTGCTGGTTGCTTATCTTCTCAGCCCACCTCTCTCAGGTCTGTCTCAGGGCACACAGAAAGTATTAGGCATCCTCAGTCTATTCCAGATCCCCGGGGGAGGTCTTTTTAGCCCTCCTGTACTGCCTCTATCAAAAGTCAAGGACTCCTTGTGTGAATGTCTGTTGAATGCCTTTTTTATACAAAAAGAGGAGGAAGAAAAGCAGGCACATATATTGAAACATGCACTAACTCTGAGAGCGTAAACTGGTGGGTAGACACAGGAACAGATGAGAGTCCAGATACGGTCATCAGTTCCCCCAGGTCCCGTTAAATATGATTGGTGAAAACACTATAGAAAAAAGAACTAATGAGCATGTTCAGCCGGAAGTTCCAATTTATATCCATTCAATGCCAATTTATCTTAATGACATCAACTAAAAACATTGTTAATACATAGTCTCTTTCCTTTTACTATTTTTTGTCTTTTTTTTTTTTTTAAATCTTTGTTTCTTGGACGTAGTGTTTTCTCAAGATATTTCCCAGCTGTTCAATTTCTTCAAATTGTTCATTTTTTCCACATTAGGCTTTTCCTGTATGTCAATTCCTAGACTTTATGGCACATAATTACAGACACTAGTTAAGACAACATACTTTTTTGATGTTTTGCTTATTTAAATTATAGTATTGCATCCAAAATATATCAGTCTTGAGAGGTGATAATATTTTTTTTTGTATTATGTATTTTTAACATGTGTGAGTAGATTTGCTAAGCATAGGTGCAGATTCACTGTTCTCTGTTAAGCATTGCGGCTATTTCTACACTAAATTCAGTATGTTTCACTTATATTTCTTTTTGAATTGTGTATGTCCCATTTACATTTATAGTTTATAAAATTGTAATAGAGTTCAGCAAAATAAAGATTTATATTTGTATTACTTTCAGGTATTCTTAGTTTAAAGCATGCATGGTTTTCTGAACTATTTTTTCACTGCTTCAGCTAGTTTTCTGTCTTGACCAAATAGAGTATGTTATGTGGCCAGTCATCAAAATTGTATGACCTTTTCCTTTGGAAAACTGTCTGAGAAAATATGTACACATATATTTTGGGCAAGTTATTAAACCTGACAGTAAAAAAAATACAAAAAACAACATATTATTTCTAAACAAATACCTTAGCCCACGACCATCTATATGCCACTCCAAGACACACCTATTTGTAAGACTTTCTATTTTCTATGCTTCAAATTACTCTGAAATTACAGTCCACACAATTGATTATCAGATGGAAACATTGAAACAGAGATAAAATATCTTCCAAACTTGATGAACCAAGAAGTTTTTCTCTGCTCTTAAATCTGTCATTTCTCTCAGATTAAACAGCTAAATTGAGCCACCTGTGAAGAAAACAATGTGATTTATTTCCAGTAAAGGTAATTCCCATTTTGATAACCTCAGTCTAAAAGCAGAAACCTCTAAAAGCACTTTCTTCTGCTAAACAATTTCTGAATGGCTCTTTATTTTCAGAATGGCCCCTCATCTCTGAGCTTTGGGGATCAACAGTGAATTTTAAGGGTCCACTTGCATGCTGTGCTTTTAGTTACTGTTAAATTTCATTAAACAGACAATATTCTTTTATACAGAAAATTTCTATCACTGTTATGACAACTGTCTAATAGATGATTTCCATGCTCCATCCTTGGTGCACTCCAAAGTAAAATATTGATGGATTAATACACTCAAGGATTAAGAAAGTTAAAAATGTAGTAGGCACTCCAAATCATGAATAAAAGAGTTAAAATATCATCAAAAAACACCCTACTTAGCAGAAAGACACATCCAAACTCAGGGAATTAGGTGATTTTATAAAATAATAAAATTACTTGGAAAAATGCATGATTTAAGGAGACTTTATTAAATGTACTAAATTGAGTTATCAAAATGTTTTTGACAATTCATTTTTAATTTAATAAAAGAGCTGTATTTGAATTATTAATTTTTTTCTGTGTTTGGACAAATTTTATTCAATTGTCATTTGACTTTGTTCTTTCAGACGATTGTTATGTTATTATTTCAAGGTCTATGGAAAGGTGTAATAATTTTTAAATTGAAATATTGGCAGTAGTTTTGGGTTGTTAGCAAACAGATGTCTGCTTATACATATATGCATGTAACTCATAGAATTAGAATTACAACATCCTTACAGTATTCCAGAAAGAGAGGCGCATAAGAAGAGCTTTGTGGAAAACAATGTACCTCACTGAAGCAAGCTTCATGAAAATTTAAGTTGTTCATACTGGCTAGAGAGAACTTTGGTCCCCTGATTTCAATCCTGCTGTTACTTTTTATTTATTCTGTCAATATTAAAACAAAATTACATTACTTATCCTCAGATTTCAAGATGCACATATATCACAGTTCTTAAACAGGTGGGCATTGATTATCTTTATTTCACAGTATGTAGGGAAATAACATAAACATTTCTAAAACTTTCATGTACACAGAGGTTCAGTTCAATATTAGAGATAATTTAAATGTCTAGCAATAAGAGGACTGTTTACTATACTATGTTATAAGGGAACTTACACAGCTTTCAAAATGATTTTCATCTATCTGAGGCAATACTGTTGTTTCATGAATAGAGTATATAATAAAGTACAATTTGGTATATTTATACCAAAGTATATATAGACAATTGTCTCAGTTATGCCAAAACACATGGACAAAAAAAGATGGCGCTTAATTGTTCATCGTGTTAACCTCTAGGTAGTTCCCGATAGTTCTAAGACTTTGTATGTTTTCTAAATTTTCTCCCTAATTATCCCATTGCTTGCATTTTAAAATAAAATCTGTAGAAAGAGAATTTTGGTTGCTTTTTCATAAGAAACTGCTAAGTTTTCAAAGGTGGGGTGCCATTCGGATGCCTGGGGACAGCGATGAGTCACAGGATAGACAGTGCTGGGCAGTAACCCTTAGATCCCTGTGACAACATTACCCTATTCTGAGACATTTTCTCGCTGGCTCTTCATCAGCATATTGATTTTAAAGTTTTATCGACTCTTCCAAGACACTGCTAAGCAAGCTGTAAGCTCTTTGTGTAAGCCACTGGTCCTTCTGCTCTTCACTTCTTGGCTTTGATTGAGCTATTGCAAATTTCCTATGTGAAGCCTGGTCCCATCGGTGAGATTTCTAGCCTCTGAAGAATCTGAATGTTCAGCACTGTGCAGCTTCTTAAACTTTTGCAAAGCCCCGTTACTTTGTGAAAATGCAAAATCTACAGCCGTTAACTTTGCTGACATGGTGTCTGCCTCTTCACCCTGTACCTTGGCTCATGCCCTTCCTGTCTACAAAGACTTCTCCCTCTATCCATGAACCAGATGTTTCCTGGTGTCCAAACGTGCGTCAGGCCCCAGCCTCAGTGCTGAAGTTGCAAAGATGATGAAGTCAGTCTTCAAAGAGCTCACAGTCTCAAGAGGAAAATGACTCAACCCTGATATCAGTGGGATAGGATAAATGCTCTGGGAATAGAAGTAGGACTGGAACCAACACAGGAGTGGGGAGCGGATATCATCAACACTGAAGTTACAGCAAGACAGAGGCAAGTGGAAAAGAAGGAGAAAGGTGTCCAAGTCAGAGAGAACTATGTACAAAAATCAGGAGGTGGGGGGGGGTTAGGGCATGCAGAAAGGAAAGGACCCTATCTGATAGCTCCAGAGAATATGGTGCCAGTGAGGGAGCAGACCGCAACAGAGGTATACAGGTAGGTTAACCCTCAAGGCTGGCAAGCTTAGAAAGCCTGCTCAGAGCATACTTTTCAAGCTGAGGCTGAAGGAGGGATGCTTAGAGTGTCAACTTGATTGTCGTTCCGGTTCAATCGCTGAGTTGTGGTCATCTCTTTGTGACCCCATGGACTGCAGCACACCAGACTCCTCTGTCCTCCACTGTCTCCCAGAGTTTGATCAAATTCATGTCCTTTGGGTCAGTGATGTCATCTAACCATCTCATGCTATGCTGCCCCCTTCTCTTTTGCCTTCATCAGGCATCTCTTCATCTCTTTCCCAACATCAGGGTCTTTTCAAATGAGTCGGTTCTTCATATCAGGTGGCCAAAGTATTGGAGTTTCAGCTTCAGCATCAGTTCCTCCAGTGAATATTCAGGGTTGATTTCCTTTAGGATGGACTGGTTGGATCTCCTTGTAGTCCAAGGGACTCTCAAGAATCTTCTCCAGCACCACAGTTCAAAAGCATCAATTCTTTGGCATTCTGCCTTCTTTATGGTCCAACACTCACGTCTGTACATGACTACTATAAAAACCAGAGCTCTGACTGTATGAACCTTTGTCGGCAAAGTGGTGTCTCTGCTTTTTAATATACTGTCTAGATTTTCCATAGCTTTTTTTTTTTTTTTCCCCCAAGGAGTAAGTGTCTTAATTTCTTGGCTGCAGTCAGTGTCTGCAGTGATTTTGGAGCCCAAGAAAATAAAATCTGTCACTCTTTCCACTTTCCCCCCTTCTATTTGCCATGAAGTTGATTTGATGGAGAATGTAAAAGTGTCTCCATCCGTAAAATATGCCCACCATCACTTATCATTAGGGAAAAGAAATTAAAGGCACAATGCAATGTCACCTCACATCCGTTAGGCTGGCTACTATAAAAAACAAAATCCGAAAAAAAAAAAAAAATGCCAAGATTTGGTGCAGATGTGCTGCAGTTGGAACCCTTGTGCACTATTGGGGGGATTATGAAATGGCGCAGCCACTATGGAAAGCAATATGACAATTTCTCAAAAAATTAAAAATAGGACTCCCTCATGATTCACCAATTCCACTTCTGGGTATATACCCAAAAGAATTAAAAACAGTGACTTGAACAGATACTTATATACCCATGTTTGTAGCAGTAATGTTCACAGTAGCCAAAGGATAAAAGCAAGCCAAGTATTCATGGATGGATGAAAGGATAAATGAAATGTGATCTGTACAACAGTGAAATGTTACTCAGTCTTTAAAAGGAAGAAAATTCTGACATAGGCTACAGCGTGGATGAATCTTGAGGACATTATGCTCAGTGAAATAAGCCAGTCACACACAAAAAATTATTTTATGCTTCCACATATACGAGGTACTTACAGTGGTCAAATTTATAGAGACAGAAAGAAGACTGGTGTTTGCTGGAAAGAAGTGTGAAGCAGAAAATGAGAAGTTATTGCTTAATAGGTGCAGAGTTTCAGTTTTTCAAGATGTAAAAAGAGTTATGCAGTTGAGATGCATGATAATATAAATGTACTTAACCCTGTTGAACTGTCCACTTAAGAATGGTTAAGATGGTACATTTTATATTATATACATTTTAACATGATTAAAAATTTTTAAGTCTACATATTCAAATAAATATGGACATATTAGATAATAAAATGTCAACTTTGTTTGAATTTTTAACAAAACACTTGAAAATATGAATAAATCTGTACCAAGCATCTCTCTGTGTGTCCTCAAAACCTGTAGAGGCACTTATTTAATTCTGTTTATTACTGGGTTTTGTTAGCAAGCAGCTTTGAGAAACCCTATATAGGACTTAGATTCTATCCTGTCAATTTGTCACCAAAGATCTTTAAGAAGAGTTACAATATTTTTCACTTTCATCCAAGTTTTTATGTTAGTTATTGACAAATGGTTTCTAGCTGTACATTTGTTCTGTTCTTTTTAAAATTTTCACTTTATTGTGGTAATAATGGGATGTGAGATATACTCTCTTAAATCTTTCTAAGTGTTTGAAACATTACTGTTGACTACAGGCACAGTGCATGATCAGATTTGTGTTTTGGGACTGGAAGGAGGGGCAGAGGATGTATAGCAGAAAGATGCTGCTGGAAAGCAGTCAGGACTGGAGCAAAAACCTAGGGATGGGGGCCTATCTCATGTGCCTCAGGAATAGCAAGTGGGCCACAGTAGTAGATGTGCAGAGTAGACCAGAAGGATAGAAATTCAAGTTGTTGAAGGCCTCAGGAGCTGGCAGAGAGAAGGGGTGGAAGGCCCAATTAAACTTTGTGGTTTTATAATCAGCATGATTGTAGGCATTTAAAAGGAGGAAAGAAGGGGCGAAACTTGACTTTAAACCAGAAATCTGAGAGTCATCATTACTATCTTAACTTTCCCATCCACTCACCCAATCACAGTTCCTGCTGATTTCACTCCCTAAATATCTCTCATATTTGCATATTTCCAGGAACCATCATCTCTAGCCTGAAATATTACAATAGCCTAATTTTAATAACTTTCTAATTCACTATTCACCTTGCAGTAAAAATTTATTTGTGCTTAAAATGACATTTGCATCCTTACCAGGGCCTGAAGACTCATACTGCCCTGGGATTTGCCTCTCTCTTCAGCTCTTTCTCTTTCCTCTACTTTCTGTGCCCCAGCTACTATTATTTGTAGGTTTTAAAGGAGAGTCCTCTTTGTCTCAAGATACTTTCCCCTTAGTTTTTTCTTCTTGTGTTGCTCCACTATGTCTTTTGAATCTCAGTTTGAATGTCTCCTCTTTAGGAAAATGTTCTGGATGCTCCAGAGCAACCGTGCTCAGAGCATGCAGCATTGCCTCCTACCGGAATGCAGCAGGATTGTAACTAAATGGATAAAAGGTCTGTCAGTTTCCTGAATGCAGAAACCAGGTCTATACCACTGTATTCTCTGTCTTCTCACAGCCTTCCACAGAGTCTGGCACGCAGCAGACGCTTGACAAATACTTAATCCATACCTGTTTATTGGATAAATGAATCATTCAGTGAACACACCATTGGATTCTCATAGAACTCTTGGCACCAGCACGTGGCAGTAGACTACTTTATATTCTCATTTCTTTGACCACATCTTTGATTTATCTAAAGAAAGGACCTCTTGTATCACCTACCACATCTCACCCTGTGGTCATAGATATGAAGCTTGAATTTGGTGATCTTTGGAAGAATCAAATCATCTAATTATATTCATGGGTGTCCCTGATAGCTCAGTTGGTAAAGAATCTGCCTGCAATGCAGGAGACCCCAGTTCAATTCCTGGGTCAGGAAGATCCCCTGGAGAAGGCATAGACTACCCACTCCAGTATTCTTGGGCTTCCCTTGTGGCTCAGCTGGTAAGAATCTGCCTGCAATGTGGGAGACCTGGGTTCAAGCCTTGGGTTGGGAAGATCCCCTGGAGAAGGGAAAGGCTACCCCCTCCAGTAATTCTGGTCTGGAGAATTCCATGGACTGCATAGTCAGTCCATGGGGTCGCAAAGAGTCAGACACAACTGAACAACTTTCATTTTCAACTATATCTGTCCTAACCAGACATGGAATTTGGTTACTATTGACAAAAAAAGATACAGGACTTCCCTGGAGGCTCAGCTGGTAAAGAAGCTGCCTGTCAGTGTAGGAGACACAGGAGATGTGGGTTCGATCCCTTGGTTGGGAAGATCCCCTGAAGAAGGAAATGGCAACCCACTGCAGTATTCTTGCTTGGAAAATTCCATGAACAGAGGAGCCTGGTGGGATACAGTCCATGGGGTCATGAAGAATCTGACACAACTGAGTGTGCACACACACACAGGACAGAAAAATTAATGACTGAGGGCAAATGAACGATCCCTCTTAGAACACAGTTTGGCGTTTAATGCTTACTCTTTGCCACTGAATTTCAAAAGTTCTCTGTCCTTGAGAGTTCCATGTCCTCTCTGACTGCTGAATCTCCCTCTCCATCTTCTTCCTTCATTCTAAGAATGGACTTTTCCCAGGGGCTTCTCCTAGATCTCTCTTTCATCCTTCCCTCAGACTTTGAAACACTAGCACTGAATAAGTGGGTGGTCACCAAGTTTGTGCCGCAGGTCTGTGTACTGAGGCTCCAGAATGGTTCCTCTGGATACTCTGGGTGATGGAGCTTTCAAAGTATCTAGTGGCTTCTCTTCACAGAAACATATCCCCAGTACAAAACACAGGAGCAACAGCTTGGGAAGTCATCTTTGGCTCATCTTGCCCTTCTTTGCCAGTGTTTACTGACTTCACTTGTGTCTGTCTCTCTCTTGCCAGTTCCCAGGGTCACCTAAAGAAGGGTTTTTTTGTATTTTTCTGAGGCTCCTGAGATAGCCTCTGAACAGGTGTGCTTACTTGCTGTACCTACTCTCTGCAAATGGTCTTCAAAACTGTAATTTTAAGTTTCCTAGAGTGCACTTCTAATTCTAGGAAGATCTCTTTTGGAAATAGCAATGTATTTCCTTGCTCACATTCATGAGTTCTTGGCATTAGTGCTTAATGGGAAAGCTCAAGGAGATTTACATGATTTAAATCATCTTACCATACAACAACCCCATGAAGCAGACATGGGTGCTATCCGCAATCAAAACTGAAGCTTGTCTGGCTTCAGTACTTGTCCGAGGTCCTCCAGCTTCTAAGTGACAGAGGTAGGATCTGAGTCTAAGCATTCTGATTCTCACATCACGCTCTAACCATGGAGCAGCCTAACTCTGTTCTGGCCGCTGCCAGTTACTGATGGGTTCAGAAATCTATCAGTAGTTCCCTTATGGCTGAAAGAGTAGGTAGACACTTCAGGAACCTTTATAAGATGATGTCAACTCACCCTTTCCACCTCATGTCTTCCTTTCCCTCTAAGTGAACATCGTACCCTAGACAAACTGGGCTACTTAATGGACCCTAAAAATGCTTGATTACTTCTGAGCAATGATTTTTATGCCTCATGAGCCCCAGCTTCTTTGGTGGCTCAGAAGGTAAAGAATCTGCCTGCAATGCAGGGGACCTGGGTTTGATCCCTAAGTTGGAAAGATCCCTGGGAGGAGGAAATGGCAACCCACTCCAGTATTCTTGCTTGGAGAATCCCATGAACAGAGGAGCCTGGCAGCTACAGTCCATGGAATCTCAAAGAGTCAGACACATCTGAGCAACTAGCACTTGAGCCCCACTATTAGGCATCTATCTTCACATCTGAATTCTATTCATCTTTCAAAGCCAAATCAACTGCAATGGTAGTGTTGTAGAAGGTTTCTGCCTCTATTCCCATACTTCTTTGCCTTAGTCAAACCTTCACAACAAGAACTGCCTTTCTAAATTACTCAAGCAAACAGACACACAGCTTCCCCACCTTGTATAATCTCTTTCTTTACAAAATAAGATCCTTGAAGAAGAGCAGTTCTATTTTTGGTTTTGCCAGTCACACAGAGCCCAGCAGAGTGCATTACACAGAAAACTTTGTCTTGTATTAAATAAATTTCCCAACT
The DNA here is from genome assembly GCF_033118175.1 of Dama dama. NCBI lineage: Eukaryota > Metazoa > Chordata > Mammalia > Artiodactyla > Cervidae > Dama > Dama dama. Next base: position 19,013,148 of record NC_083693.1, on the reverse strand, counting down.
TGCCTCCACATATATGCAACATGGGTCATGAATGCCCTCCCCATATTTCTCTCCCTTCCCCTTCACCCCAAGCTCAACGTTTAAAATGTTTTTATTTAGCTTTGGGGAACCAGGCTTCGGAAAAAATCTATTTTGGTGTCACAAACTTTCAGGAGTCAAGTAGCTTATTAAAGTAGTGAGCTGATGATTAATTGTGTCTAAAATAATGTCAGATTCTGAGAATTACACATATTGGATGAAATATACCCATTTCTAATGAACACAAAACTACCTTCAGGGTAAAACTAAGCCTCTTCTCTCACCATCAGAATCTTGACCTCATGCAATAAAGCAATAAGTACTTAAAAGAGAAAATAAAATGTGAGCGACAGGGACTTTTTAAATGCACACTGTCTTGCATTAAGGCTTAAAGAATTATGAAGTGATGCAGGCAAAGAAGCTGCTTGATGAAGGGGTCTAAAATTCTGAAAAATGACTTGTTGCCTAGTGGAAAAGCCCTATAATTCACGAGCACATTTCAGCAGCTAATGCGGTTTGTGATACTTTATAATCCTTACACATTCCAGAGCCCAGGCTCTCGGAAGGTTAGACCTAAGGGATACACTTCAGAAAAGTTACATAAACAACTGCGAACCTTAGGCAGGGAAAATGTACACTTTGAACATGTTGAAACTCTCCATATTAAGTCAGTTTAGCACTTTGATTAAAGAGTTTAATCAATCACCATCCTAAGCTGTTTATTAATCACTTTATCAAGCAGTTGATGCATTGCCGGTTTTAATAGAATCCATTTATTTTGATTTCTACCTACTTCATCTTTCCAAAGGGCTTTGCGAATCAGCTGTGATAAAAAGGAGAGGGAGAGGGAGAAGGAGAGAGCAGGAGAGTGGGAGAGCGTGGTTGCATAGAAAACCCGGCAAGAAAATCTCTAACTGCACCTAAACATACTTTATTATCAACGCCCTACGAAGACTTGGCCAATTTATTACGGGTAAAAAAAACGCTCTGGGAAGCAAATGTTTGGGTGAACCACACGGTTTAGCTCAGATAAACACAGGCCATTCGTCTGCTTTCACACCTGACACCCTCATGATATATGATCCTAATAAGATTAATCTCCACCCACCCACCCCCCAACCCCTCTTTGTTCCAACCTATTTGAGATCTTCCACTTTTCTTCATGGACATTTTCCCCACCTTGGGGTACAGTTTGTGGCTCGAGTTAAAGCCCTTGTTTCCTCACTACAAGGAAAACAAGATTTGTGGGAAGAAAACATTTGTTATGTGGCTGAAATTTTACTCGGAGACTCTTACCTTCCTTATGCCTTTAGCAGGAAAGGAAGCAGGTCTTGGAAGACATCCATGCAGCTAGACAGGTCAGGGTTGAAGGCTGGGTGCTCCCCATGGTGGTCAGAACACTGTTCCTATCCTCAACATGCTGTTCTTCTTAACCAAGGCTAGAAATTTAAGGGTGATACTGGTTATTTGCATTTCTTTTTATTCTGTTTTTACTAGGTTAATTCATAGAGATGATAAATATCATACGGATAAACATTTTAACTCTCTGTTTTCCTTGCCCCAGTACAAAAAATTCTGTAAATATCTTCCTCTTCCATAGATTTTTCCAAGAGGAAAATAATGTCATGGGGGAACAGTACATTTTAACATTAGTATCATAGACAGTGAGAAATTAGCAAAAGAAAAAAGCAAAAACATCTTTTTTTAAAATTTTTAAAATTGTATTTATTTTGCATTTGGCTGTGCTGGTTTTCACTGCTGTACATGGGCTTTCTCTAGCTGCAGGGAGTGGGGTCTACTCTCTAGTTGAGGGTTGCAGGCTTCTCTGTTGCAGAGCATGGGCTCAAGGGCACTTGGGCTTCAGTAGCGGTGGCTATTGGGCTCCAGAGTGTGTGGGCTTCAGCAGTTGGGGCTCACAGGCTTAAGTGCCCTGCAACATGTGGAATCTTCCTGGACTACAGATCAAACCCATGTCACCTGTATTTGCAGGCAGATTCTTAACAACTGGGCCACCAGGAAAGTCCTTAGGACATTTTTATATGACTGCAACTGCTAAGTATTTCCTATATACTATTCCAGATAATTTGACAACAGTCCTAAATATTATGATCCCTGTGCTTTGAAGTTGTGTTGTACAATACAGTAGCAACTAGACACACGAAGCTACTAAACACCTGAAAGGCAGTAGATCCAAACTGAGACGTGATGCTACAGAGGGTGAAGGATGTTGATTTAAGACCCTACAAACAACTCTATCCTAGGACACTCTTTACTGAGAAGACCATACAGATTATGCAAACATTTTGACATCAATTTTTATTATCATCAAAACCTATGGGGCCATTTCATTCTCTTGACATTTATTGAGCAGATGCAATCCAGCTGAGAAAAAAGAAAGTGGAAAAAGAAAGCAGACGAGAGAGAAGGTGCCATGAGATACTTAACAGGATAAACCAAAGCACCATGTGTTATCCGACCAGAAAAATTAAAAAGAAAAAAGAGAAGAAAAGAAAAAACCCTTCTGGAAGTGGAGGGTAAGAGGCTGGATAAAGTCAGGGATTTTCTTGTGGAGAATATAGCTAAGCAAGAAGTATCCATTGCAAGAATGCCTTGTATATTATCTTGTAGACCTGGGAAGGGAACTGGGAGGTAGGGGTTGTTGGAGGAAGAGAACCCTCCCAGGTGGAGGCTCAGCTTAGGCGGAGACATTCAGGTGTAGAAGCAGCAAGGAGTGTGAAGAGATTGCAAACATTTCAGCATAAGCTGAAGGGAATGACAAAAAGCAGAGCTGGGGAATTAGCTCCAGCTCAAGGTTTCCTCTCGGAGAGCACTGAGTGCCTTGTAAAGGATTTAGCCCTTCATCTGGTATCCCCAAATAAATTACTGCTAGATCATAAATGGAGAGAGGTGGTAAGACTTGCATTTAAGATCTGTATCTCTGGTTGGGATATATGGAGGATGAATTTGAAGTGTACAGACTGAAGGGAGATCCACAAAACCTCTGGCAGCAGTCTTGGTGAGGAATGAAAAGGATTTGAAAAGAGGCTCCGGATTCAAGACCTGGCTGAACAAGAAGCAGAGGTCTGGTCAGATGACAAGCAGAATGGATCTTCTGGCTTGGGCAAGAAGCCCAATATTAAATATTGGAAGGCAGGTCACAGAGCATTGATGAGTCACTGGAGTTAGGCAAATGGAGAGCTTAAAAGAAGTGCTTTTGAGAAGGGGTGAAAAGAAATCAATTGCACCTGGAAAGGGGCAGAGGGAACAGGGAGTATTTTTTTCAAATGAATTTATTTTTTAAATAAGGCAAAGGCTTAAGAAAATCTTTAGGATAAAGAATAGAAGCCAGGAGGTGATTTATGAGAGACTTAGTTCCTGGAAGAGAGAAAAATGTTGAGATTGGAGGTTTGCTGTTACTATCTCTGAGACAGAACAAAGCGGGGCAGAGGTGATCGTGGCTATTGCTCTGTTTGTAGGCAGCACAGAAGACAGGCTTCCCTGGTGGCTCAGCTGGTGAAGAATCCACCTGCAAAGCAGAAGACCCCAGTTCAAGTCCTGAGTCAGAAAGACCCCCTGGAGGAGGGATAAGCTACCCATTCCAATATCCTCAGGCTTCCCTGGTGGCTCAGATGCTAAAGAATCCACCTGCAATGTGGGAGACCTGGATTTGATCCCTGGGTTGGGAAGATCCCCTGGAGGAGGTCATGGCAACCACTGCAGTATTCTTGCCTGGAGAATCCCCATGGACAGAGGAGCCTGGCAGGCTACAGTTCATGGGGTAGCAAAGAGTCAGACATGACTGAACTACTAAGCACAGAAGATTGGAGATGGCTGACAAAAGAGGTATGATTGTCCATTGTGAGGTCAGGGGACTGATGACACTAGGGAAGCTTTGTAATGGTCAATATGGGGAAGGGGCTTCAAAATAAGTTCAGAAACTGGTGGGAGGTGTTGAGAGGCTGGTGGAATGGTTGGCCAGGTAGCTCAGACATGGCAATGTGAGCAATGGGTGAAGAATGTAGCATGCCCCCATGTTAGGAGCTGGTTGGGTGACTTGGCTTGAAGGGTGGAGCTGCTAGATAATAAAAGGGGATGGTGAATGAATAATTTAGACAGTCAGGGGATCCACGATGGTGTGGTCACTTGCCTAGAGCCAGGCATCCTGGAGTGTGAAGTCAAGTGGGCCTCAGGAATCATTACTACAAACAAAGCTAGTGTAGGTGCTGGAATTCCAGCTGAGCTATTTCAAATCCTAAAAGATGATGCTGTGAAAGTGCTGCACTCAATATGCCAGAAATTTGGAAAACAACAGTGGCCACAGGACTGGAAAGGCCAGTTTTCATTCCAATCCCAAAGAAAGGCAATGCCAAAGAATGTTCAAACTACTGTAAAACTACATTCATCTCACATACTAGCAAGGTAATGCTCAAAATCCTTCAAGCTAGGCTTCAATGATACATGAACCAAGAACTTCCAGATGTAAAAATTAGATTTATAAAAGGCAGAGGAACCAGAGATCAAATTGCCAACATCTGGTGGATCTTAGAAAAAGCAAGAGAGCTCCAGAAAAACATCTACCTCTGTTTCATAGACCACCCTAAAGCCTTTGAATGTGTGGATCACAACAAACTGTGGAAAATTCTTAAAGAGATGGGAATACATCTTACCTGTCTCCTGAGAAACCTTAGGCAGGACAAAAAGCAATAGTTAGAACTGGACATGGAACAATTGGCTTGTTCAAAATCTGGAAAGGAGTATAAGCATGTTGTCACCCTGCTTATTTAACTTTTATGAAGAGTGTATCATGCGAAATGCCAGGCTGGATAACTCACAAACTGTAATCAAGATCGCCGGGAGAAATATCAACAACCTCAGATATGCAGATGACATCATCCTTATGGCAGAAAGCAAAGAGGAACTAAAGAGCCTCTTGATGAAGGTTAAAGAGGAGAGTGAAAAAGCTGGCTTAAAACTCAACATTCAAAAAACTAAGATCATGGCATCCAGTCCCATCACTTCATGGCAATTAGATGGGGGAGAAGTGAAAGCAGTGACAGACTTTATTTTCTTGGGCTCCAAAATCACTTAGGGCAGTGACTGCAGTCATGAAATTAAAAGACATTTGCTCCTTTGAGGAAAAGCTATGACAAACCTAGACAGCATATTAAAAAGCAGAGACATCATTTTGCTGTGATATATGTGATATATAGCACATGTGATATAGCTGTGATATAGCATTTTGATAGTCAAAGCTGTGATTTTTCCTGTAGTCATGTATGGATTTGAGATTTGGACCATGAAGAAGGCTGAGTGCTGAAGAATTGATGTTTTTGAAATGTGGTGCTGGAGAAGACTCAAGAGAGTCTCTTGGACAGTAAGGAGATCAAACCAGTCAATCCTAAAGGAAATAAGTTCCAACACTTTGGCCACCTGATGCTAAGAGCCGACTTATTGGAAAAGACCCTGATGCTGGGAGAGACTGAGGGCAGGAGGAGAAGGGAACAACGGAAGATGAGATGGTTGGATGGCATCACCAACTCAATGGACACGAGTTTGAGCAAACTTAGGAGATAGTGAAAGATAGGGTAGCATGGTGTACTGAAGTCCATGTGGTCACAAAGAGTCAGACATGATTTAGCAACTGAACAACAACAATTACATGGGATCCCAGATGGGGTTCAAAGGAGGAGAATCCAAACAGTGGTTAATGAGTTGAGAAAATGAGAGGAAAGAGGGTCCCAGCTGGGGTTTGAAGGAGGAGAATCCAAACAGTGGTTAATGAGTTGAAAAGATGAGAGGAAAGAGGGACAGGGAATTTTAATGATTTTAAAGAACATGTATGGCTGATTTATGTCACGTTACATTTCGTGAATAGTTGCTCCTAGTTTTCCATATGATCAATCAAGCCATAGAGAGCTACCTCTAAAGGAGAGTGGCAATCTTGAGTCAGGGATTATAGCATTTGCATTTCTGTATACCTGGTAAAATAAATAGGTCTTAAATAAATATGAATGGAGCAAAACCTAGACCTATTTGTTTAGCCAAAGCTTATTCTACAAGTTCATGCAAGTTGTAATATTATAGATAGGATGAAAACTATGCATAGAAATATGAAAATGCTATGATAATTACTTTTATTACTTAAATGTCATATGAATCCATTTTTTCCTACTAGTACCTTAGATTTGACCTCTGCTACTTGTAGGGCTTGGACAAGGCAACTGACCTCTGTAAGCCTTTCTGGGACCCTCAGAAGAAAGGTAGCAGTTTGTTCTTTGTGGCTCCACAGTGCTTGGAGACGTTGCTCCATCTCCTATTCCTTTTGTGCACTGATCAGTGTGCAGAGCAGTGATTTGGCTTTTCTGATCCTTGTATACAAGTAGGTACCTCTGGCTCCTTTGCACAAGAAATACTAAATAAATCTTTATCAAACAAATGAGTCAAGGAGTATGAAATGAAATAATTACATTAGGTGATTTATGAGAACGGTTCAAGCTCAGGTGTCTCTGGTGGACTGTTGTGGCATCTTCAAACAGCTCTGTGATGGATCACAAAGATTACACTCCTTCTCTTCAATCTGACCATCCTAACCTGTCAATTACTGAAAAATCCCAAACACCCTTAAGGATGGGATGTTAACTTTAGAAAACCTAATATCTTTCTCCCATCATTTTTTGGTAGGCATCTAGCCCATCTCTATCATAATTCATCCTCTGTTCATCAAATGTTACTATCCCCTTCCAAACAGATTGCTATTAGCCTCATGGCAAGAGACACAGCCCAAAGTCTCAGCCACTGCTGCTTCTGGCTCGAGGTCCAAGACATCCCTCTGATGCACAGTCCTCTCCAACAGGTCTAGAAAAAATCTCCAGTGATCTAGTGACATGTGCATTAAAAAGAAGAGCAACCTGATCCCTTAAACAGTGTACTCACCACAAAACACAGAGCAGATAAAGGATCACAAGTAGTCGCTGGTCTCGAACACCCCTAAAATCCCACTAGGCCAACACTGTGGAACCCCCTAGCCTGTGTCCCTGTCAGAGGGCTTCCTCGACTCCTGCCTGTTGAGGAGTCCCTTTTTCCATGTTCTCCGTGGTTTCTTCTCTGTCTTGTGGAAGCTTTCTCCTGTCCATTCCCCTCCTAGACCTTGTCTGAAATGGTCCTTGAGGAAGTCGGCGTTTTGAGGCAATGTAGTTCTGTAGCCCACTTTCTGTCCAAGGATTGTTTGAAAGCTCTATTAAAGAAGTCCAGTCTTTTTAGATCAAACGGATGGGTTTCTGGCAACAGAGTTTCTTTAGAAACTTAGTAGGTTCTGATGAATTTAGTCTTCAGCAGTTCTGCACATCATAACCAGACCCAGTGTTCCTTCTAGATGTACCTCATGTATGTCTTGTTTCTCTGTGTGAGCTCTCAAATGTTTCTCTTAATTTACTGATGGCTGCCTTCATTAGGTAGACCACATCCTATATCTGATCTGACCTTCAAGACTGACTCACTGCCAACTGGGAAATCTCACAGAAGCTTTCGTCAATCCCAAAGCTTACTCTTCAGGGTCTAGAAACTGTTAACCTTTCTTATCCTGAAGTCTCCCTATATTTGAACGTCTATTCCTTTTCACTTTTGCTTGCAAAGTAGTCAATGCTTTCTAGAATTCTTTTTCAAATACCTTGCAAATGCAGACAGTAACAAACAACAAAGAGCAGCGAGAATTTCCTGTTTGCAACTTCTTCCACAGTCACAAGCTCAGTAAGCACATGGTCTGCCTTCCAAGTCATAGCATCTAGGGTTTTACAAACTATTTTGCCACTACCAAACACAGAATCCCAGCTATCCATCCAGTCATTTCCCTTTCTTCACTAACTTCCTGCTAAACCAAGGTGATAAAATGTGAAGATTTTATTTGGCAGTTCTGTAGTTCAAAGTGCTATACTAGGATAGACTATGCCAAAAAACAGAACAAAACTAAATAAGACCCTGAAGGCTCAATAGATTACAAAACACAAAATTTTGATTGCTTTCTTGTGTCACAGTCCAATGTGGTTGATTAAGGGGGAATTTCTCCATGAAGTTTTTCAGAGACCCAAAATTTCTTCCATCTCATAATTTTGCCATTGTCAGATCATGGCTTCCAAGAACCCATGGAAGAGAAATTTTATCATGGGGAGTCTCAGGCTGGTTGACATCAGATCTAAAAGTGGTGAGCATCACTTCTGATCTCGTTTCATTGGCCAGAATTCTGTCACATGGTTTCAGGTTTCAACCTAACCCAAGGAAGTCTGGAAAATATACAGTTTAACCGATGGGCACAGGAAGGGGAAATAATCTTTGTAGTCAGTCTTTGCCATACCAAGGATTAATCAAATCTCTGCTTTTCCATAAATTTAATATAATTGCTAGCAAAAGCAGTCAAAAAGATAACAATTCCATATTATTTCCTTTTTAGAAGGTACCAAATCATTTGAGCCCCTACCAAAACTTAATTAAATCCACCATTACTTGGTAGCTCGGGGATTCACAAAACTTTTCTCTGTACATAGAATTGCTGAGTTAAAAGCTGAAGATTTTTAAATGTTGACCACTTCTCTAATTTTGCAGTCAAATAGTATTTTTTTTAATTTGAAATGCTGGTCCATAGGGCATGAAAATGTTGCATGATTATAGAGATGAAATATCCTCTCATTATCCACTCATTTATTCACATACTCAGTTAACATACATTTGTCAGGTTCTTAAAAATGTGTGAGACTTTGTGCTCAGTGCCGAGGCTGTATTATTGTGAGATTTGGATTGTTCAGTCTGCAGATGTTTATGGAGCATTAAGCCATGCTAGGGACAGGGCTGACTGAGATAACTGTCACATTCCTGTCCTGAAAGGGCGCTAGTTTAGGCAGGTGACCAGCAGGTAAGCCAGGGTTCTCATCAGCTTGTAACTGCTGTGACAGGGCCAAATCCTGGGGCACAGCCTAGAAGTGGTAGGGGGGAGGCAATGACAATCACACTGAGTCTTAATAGGCAACTAGTGGTCACCAGGGAAAGAAAAAGAGAAGAAAGGAATTTCAGAAACAGGGACCTGCATGTGAAAGGCCACATGCAGGGAAAAGAGAAACTGGCAAGAGGGCAGGAGGTGAGTGAGGAGCGAGAGTTCCCCAAAGGCTTCCCAAAATACAAGGCTGCAAGTGGACGTGAGAGCCAGGTAGGGAGGAACCATAGATGCCTCAGTTCAGTTCAGTTCAGTTCAGTCGCTCAGTCATGTCCGACTCTTTGTGAGCCTATTTAAGGAATTTAGACTTGAGCCTGAAAGTGAAAGTGAGAGTTGCTCAGTCATGTCCCAGTCTTTGTGACCCCATAGATTGTAGCCTGCCAGGCTCCTCTGTTCATGGAATTCCCCAAGCAAGAGTACTGGAGTGGGCTGCCATTCCCTTCTCCAGGGGATATTACTGACCCAGGGATCAAACCCTGGTCTCCTGCATTGCAGGCAGATTCTTTACTGTCTGAGCTACCAGGGAAGCCTCCAAACTTGAACCTGAAGGTAAGTCATAAGTTAAAATGATATTACAGAAGTGATACTAATATGGATTACAAAGCAGCAGACATTGACTGAGATCTTCTGTTTCAGGCAGTACTATACGTGCGTTGGATATTGTGAGCTATACACACTTCACCATAACTTTGGGGGAATGGTGTATTTGTTTTATCATCAAGGGACTGAAACTCAAAGAGGTACAGTAATTCATCTGCGTTAATGCAATTCATAAGCCTTGGAGTTAAAAATAATGACTCATGTAAAATATCAACAAGGAATTCTGACAGCTCCCAATTATGGATTTAGTGGTGTGTGTGTGTGTGTGTGTGTGTGTGTGTGTATGCGCGCGCGTGCACGCGCGTATGTGTGTCTCCTTGAGAAAAATGATGCACGGAGATTAACTTTCCTCCTCCAAAAATCTCACAACACTTAGATGGTACAAAAGCATTTCAATCTAGGCCTGTGTCCCTGTGAAGCTGCCACATATATCCATCTCCTCACCCTTTCCAAGCTTCTACTGGTGAAAGAACAGTTGATGAACTAAAAACTAAGAGACCTTCCCTTCCATCTGTGTGACCATTCACTGGTCTGAGCTCTAGCCACGTAGCTTCTCTGGACCTGGTTCTCTTTCTCTGTAAGTCTAAGGGGTTAAACAAAATAGTTGCAAGGTCCTTCTAGTTGTACACTGGTCCATGCTCTGGGCTTCCCTGGTTGCTCAGTGGTAAAGAATCCACCTGCCAATGCAGGAGATGAGGGTTCGATCCCTGAGTCAGGAAGATCCCCTGGAGGAGAAAATGGTGACCCACTCCAGTATTCGTGCCTGGAAAATCCCATGGACAGAGGAGCCTGGCGGGCTATAGCCCATGGGGTCACAAGAGAGTCAGACACCACTGAGCAACTAAACAATTCCGTGTTCTCTTCGGGAGCCGCAGCCTGCGAGAGGGTTAGGGTTCGTGTGGCCAAGGAGGAAAGGGGAAGCCGGCTGGGAGTGCAAGCAGGCACTTTCTTTTACGCCCACAGCCGCCTAAGCCCAGGACCATGAGAGCCGGGAGTTATGAAGGCGCCCTTCCTCTCCCTCCTGGGCTTTCCCTTCCCTCCTTCCCTCTTCTGCTCCAGGTTACGGCCCTGGGCTCCCTGATCACCCAGGCCTGGGCTCTGCCCAGCGGGGTCACTCACCTTCCAGCAATAAATCCTCTTCCAACTGACTCACCACGGGTGCAGCAGTTACAGGGGCTCCGAGGGGCATCTCAGAAAAATCCATTACTGCTGAACAAGGCTGCGGGGCCGCCGGATTCCAGGCTCCCTGGGCGAGGGCTCTGTGGCCCAGCGGTGGCAGCCGCTTCCAGGCGACTCTCAGGGATGGAGCGCCCACACGCACGCAGTTCTAAGAGAGAGCCCACCCAGCTGATTTCCGGTGGATCCGACAGGAGACACTGCTGTAAGACAACAGCTTTAGGAACTCGCAGCAGGAGCCTCCCGAGGCTGGAAACGTGCATCTGTTGTCATGGCTTTTGCTTTCATTTTACTTTTGGCATGCAGGGTGGAGAAAGCGCTTCTGGTGTCTTTGTTTCCTCCCTCCCTTCCTTCCTTCCTTCTGCTTCTTCCCCCTCCATCTCTCCCCTCCCTCCTCTCTCTGTCCTGCCTGTCTCCTTACTTCTTCTCTTTTATGCTACTTTCAAGCCATCTGTAAAAGATGGCACTCCGACAGCGTTTGAGGAGCATCTGAAGTTCAAGATTTCCTGAGAAGACTTAGAGGGGAGATGGGGCTTCTGTCAAGACCCATCTTAGGCCGTGACTGCAGATCTGGGTTCAAGTTCATTTTCCGAGATTGGTCGCTTCTAAAGCTAGCATCATCTTTGAAAGTATGACCGATCCTGCAGGCTTCCATAATCTTCCTAAAATAATTTTCCTAAATAATCTCTGGATAGACTCTAATTGCATGTCGGCTTCCTGAAGGCTCGAGTGTGGAGCCCGAGATTCTGCCCTTCTCTCCTGCAAAGCTGCCGCAGTCCTTGGTTCTGTATTCTCCAGCATCTGCTCTGTTCTCTTGCTTCCCTTTAATGACTGGCTCCTCTGTTCTTGGCTTCTCTGTCCGTCCTAACAGTGCTTTGCATGAAGCTATGGTTGACCACACCACTTTCTCAAATCAAGGGCCTCTTCAGTGCTTAGTGATGAAGAACACACACTCTTCATTGGAAGCAACATGGATGAACCTGGTGGGGGGTGCCTTATGCTAGGTGAAATAAGTCACAGAAAGGCAAATATTGCATGGTATCAATTTATATGTGGAATATTTTTAAAAATACAACAAACCAGTGACTAAAACAAAAAAAGATGCAGACTCACAGATATAGAGGACAAGCCGGTGCTTACCAGAGGGAAAAGGAAAGGGGTAGGGGCAATACAGGGGTAGTGGAGTAAGAGGTACAGACTATTAGGTATAAAACAAGCTACAGGGATATATTGTACAGAAAAGGGAGTACAGCCAGTATTTTATAGTAACTGCAAATGCACTAGAATTTTTCAAAATTGTGAATTAGTATACTGCACAGTTGCCACATATAAGATGGATAGCAACTATACTTCAGTTTTTAAAAAATGAAAGCAATTATTGATAGTTTTTTAAAAAAGAAGACAGGGTCTTGAGGCAACCTGCCTGAGTTCTGAACTTACTCTTGGCACTTAACAATTGTGTGACCTTGGGCAAAGTTAATTCTTAAAGTCTAGAAGCCTCACTTTGCTTGCTTGTAGAAGGAGAATAAATAGCACCTACTTTAGTGAGACTAAATGAAATAATTTCTGCAAAGTCCCACATGTAGAAAGTGCTTTTCAGATCTTGGCTAGCAAAGGCAAGTGTCCACTTTCATTCAACTCATATAGTTTCTATGTCTCTTAGCTCCAACTATTTTTTTTGTTTGTTTGTTTTTTAGTTTAAGAAAAGTTTAACGACTGGTGAGCTCCCCATCGCTGCATGAATGGAGGGCAATTCTTAGCTCCAATTTTTAACTGAGAAAATACGACTGATTCAACCTGGCCTGGGGGTTGGCTTTTTGGACATTTGAGGCCCTAGGGGGAAATTGTAGTTCATAGAGTATACTCTCTGAGAAGACTGTGTGGGTTGAGGCAATGATTGACAATTGACATCAATATTATTGTTTTTTCTATTTTCTACTTGTTTGACTTCATTATCCCTTAACTAGCTTGCATCTATCATTCACGTATTCATCTAATATATTCTGAAGAATGGCAGGAAGATAAAGGAGCCCCAAAAAGAGAGAAAACCAGGATGTTATTTAAGTGTTAGTCACCAGCAGAGCTGCACTGGTTATTAAAATACTGCCCTATTTACTTATATAATTGATTTTTGTTGGAGTATAATTGATTTACAACTTCCCTGGTGGCTCAGACGGTAAAGAATCTGTCTGCAATGCGGGAGACCAGGGTTTGAGTTCTGGGTTGGGAAGATCTCTTGGAGAAGGACATGACTACCCACTCTAGTATTCTTGTCTGGAGAATTCCATGGACAGCCAGGCTACAGTCCATGAGGTCACAAAGAGTCGGACATGACTGAGCAAATAACACACACATTTTACAATGCGTAAATGTTTACAATGTTTACAATGTTGTGTTAGTTTCTACAGCAAAGCAAAGTGAATCCGTTATTTTTATCATATATCCACTCTTTTTAAAATTCTATTCACATGTAGCTCATTACAGAGTACTGAATAGAGTTCCTTGTGCTATCAAATATATTCTTATTAGTTATTAAACGTATATAGAGTATATGTGTCAATACCAGTCTTCAATGTATCCCTTCCCCACTTTCTTCCTTGGTGACCATAAGTTCATTTTCTGCATCTGAGACTCTATTTGTTCTATAATTGTTAGAAATTTTGTTTTTGATGTAGCATGGCTACTCCGTAAATAAATGATTAGTCTTGGCCCTGCCATCCTAATCCCCCCTAGGAACACCATAACTGCCCACGACCTAAAACTAAACAAGTCATGCCTGACACAGCCGGAGCCTCTGAGACATTGTTCAGCATGATGACCAGCGCCACACACTCCAGCTACACCCTCTGCTACAGCTCTCCAGCTTCTTCCATCCAGTCCCTGTCCACCCAGTGGGTCCTCACTGTCTTCTCTGTACCGGTGGCTGGACAATCATTGGACAAATCAGAGAGGAAGCAGCGCATGTGGTGTTCTCAATGACTAAAACTCGGATGTTGGGTTGGCATAGCGACAATGGCATGTGAAGTCCTAACGCCTGATCTTATGCTCCTGATCCATCTCTTCTTACGTGTCCAACTATTTCCCTACCTCCCTAGAAACAGTGACTGTCATGGGCCTCTAACATTTTTGGCCATCTGGTGGACAAAAAAATTACTATCTCATTGTCTTAGGTTGCATTTCTTGGTGACTAACGAGGTTGAACATTATTTGAAAACCATAAGACAATTTTTCCCATGTATTTTTTAACTAATATCCTCTCATTTTTTTCCCTATGGAGTTGCAGAAGACTTTATTGGAGCAGGAGGAGACATTGTACCATTTAGTTGATAGGGTGAAGGAGGATGATCTTTAGAAAAAACTGTAGACATGGAGGAAAACTGAAGGAAAACTGAATCAGGAGACTTTTAAACTAATTCAGAAACAGACCTATATATGTTGGAGAATCAAGATTACCAATGTTGATGCAAAGGTAGGATCAGAGAAACTTAAATAAGTACAAATCAATTTGTCTCACAAGAAGATCAGGGTGAGCTGGTTCTGTTAGTATTACTTCAGCACCTCAGTGGTACTGAGATCATTATAAAGGTGATGATTTTGGTCTTCTTCTCATGCTTACGGGCTCATGAATACAAGTTTGAAGCTGAAACCTGAGGCGTCACTTCGTTCTAACAAGAGCATGGAAAAAGAGGGACCTATAGATGGAATGTGAGGACTTCCCTAGGAATCAAAAAAATGGTGCTGTGTGGCTGTACCTAGTTGAGAAGTTGGTAGGGAGAGTGTTGGGTGAATGCACAATACGCTGGGCAACTAACACAGATACCTCTAAAACAAATGGGTCTCTAGGACTGAAGATCGTGTACGTTTTGTTCATTAAGAAAATGTGAGAGAAGAAATAGGCTGATGTATTTCCAAGGCCTCCATACATACAGCAGTCAGAAATATGGACCTGAGTTTGGAGGAGAGGTTTGGGTAAAAAATATAGACACGGAAGTCATCTAGGCTAGAGATGAGAGAGTAGGGTGAAGGGCAAAGGGTCAAAAACAAAATATGGAAACAGTTTGGGAAACTCATACCTGTTAATTGTCTTGAGTGAAATTCTCAGAATGGAAGACCAGATTTGAAACTGCAGTTACATTTTTTTCAGCATTGTATTGCTTTTTTATAGCTTATTAATTTTTGAACAATAGATTCAGCCACTTTTGCACTGAGGATAAAACTTTCAGAGCATATGAAGCAAGCTCTTAGATCAACAGAAGACTGTACTCTCCAGAACTATTTTTTTCTTTCTCACTAGCTCTGCCCTGGTAACTCTTCTGATTATGCATTTAAATAAAAGGATAGTAAAAACGAATTCCATGATACACTTAACTGCCTTGAGGGATAAGAATATGCAGCAGTAAGTGTGATATGTAAAGTGTCTGTTCCTGTGTGGCCACACGTGTGAAGAGATATGCAGTCGCCCTCCACCGAGCCTTTGTACTGGGCTTCAAAGTCATCTTGCTGGAGCTCAAAGGCCTGTGGGAGTGGTGGCATCTTCCTCCTTTTTACTGAAACTCGAATGTGAAAGTTCTTTGATAGCTGAGTTGGTGTTTTAAAATGTTGGTTCTGGTAATGCACTCTCCTGAATGGCTTTTCTATTTCATAATCTCATATTCTGAATACAAATGGCAAACTCTATTTCCATGAATATTAAAATGGGAAATTTGTTTTGGCTGAATTCTGCATGCTGCAGAGGAAATGTTGAAACTGCCAGCTATGATGAGGAAGTATAAATATAAATAGCTAACAGGTATTAAGCACTTTCTTTTGTGCTAAGCATTTTACAGGAATGACAATTTGCAGCCTCTATAAGCATCGTACAGAGCTGATCCTCCTATTGTACCCATTTAATACACTGGGAAAACAATGCTTAGATAAAATGAGTGTGGTACTCTATGTGCTCACCAGTGTGTGTGCTAAATTGCTTCAGTCATGTCTGACTCTATGCAACCCAATAGACTGTAGCCCGCCAGGCTCCTCTGTCCATGGGAATTCTCCAGGCAAGAATACTGGAGGGGGTTGTCATGCCCTCCTCCAGGGGATCTTCCCGACCCAAGGATCGAACCTGCATCTCTTATGTCTCCTGCGTTGGGAAGTGAGTTCTCCACCACTAGTGCCACCTCGGAAGTCCACTTTCCAACGTAGTAAATAACAAATCAACTTTATATTTGCTAGGTAGGCATTGAAATTAAAAGATGCTTATTCCTTGGAAGAAAAGCCATAACAAACCTAGACAACATATTGAAAAAACAGCCAGCAAAATCACTTTGCCGACAAAGGTCCATATAGTCAAAGCCATGGTTTTTCCAGTGGTCATGTATGGATGTGACAGTTGTACCATAAACAATGCTGACCACCAAAGAATCGATGCTTTCCAACTGTAGTGCTACAGTTGAAGATTCCTGAGGGTCCCTTGGACAGCAAAGAGACCCAGCCAGTCCATTCTAAAGGAAATTAACCCTGAATATTCATTGGAAGGACTGATGCTGAAGCTAAAGCTTCAACACTTTGGTAACCTGATGCGAAGAGCCAATTCATTGGAAAAAACCCTGATGCTAGGAAAGATTGAAGACAGGAGAAGGGGACGACAGAGGATGAGACGGTTGGATGGCATCATCGACTCAATGGACATGAGTTTGAGCAAACTCTGGGAGATAGTGAAGACCGGGAAGTCTGGTGTGCTGCAGTCCTCAGGGTCTCAAAGAGTGGGACACAACCGAGTGACTGAACAACAAGAAGGCATTGAAAAGGAGCCAGGACATACAAGATTCCAGGATAATAGCAACAATAAGAAACACCACTGATGGCGCAGATAAATGGGTGGCTTGACATAGACACTGAGACCAGTGCGCTGAGTAGCAATGCCAAAGTTGTGTTTCTATAATCCATTGTGGCTGTGGTTGCTTCCATTCTTCCATGAGGAAACACTAATAAAAAATTAGGGGCTGAGAGTTTGAAGTGAAAAAAAAAAGTTATTGTAAATTCAGGAAAAAAACATTTACATAATTTGCAACATTTCCCATTTTGTTACAGTGAGAGTAGGTAATAATGATTTAAAACTAACTTAGGATCCTGCATATAACACAATTCAAAAGCTGTTGCATAAAGCTTGTGGAAATTCTTTGGCAAATCTACAGCAATTATATTTTAAAGAATATTTGTAAACTCTAGTAATTACCCAAACAAAGAAAAGGAAAAGACACATGAGCTATATCATTATAGAGAAGCAGGTGTACCATTGAAATAAGGAAACTACTTGGAAAGTGTCTTAACATCCTTAGAGGAATTCTCTACACAGAGACTCTGCCTCAACCCAGAGCAATATTTTAGTTCTTGTGTTTTGCACAATTTTTCTAAACAAATTGAATTTTCAAAATAGATTTACAGGTTTTTTTGCCTCCCTAGGGTGTGTTGGGGGAGATTAGGGTCTAGAGTGGAAGGAGGCACATTAAAAAAGAAATAAAGAAAAGCTTCAATTTTTTTTTCCTCTTCTATTTTGACACAAAAAAAGGCTGAATCTGGACCAGCTGTGAAGAACTGGTTGGGTTTATATGTAGATACTGTGGGGATTTCTGTCCACACTTTAGGTGATAGAAACTTCTCCAAATGCAGGGACTTACTTTTCCTCGGGGTCCTAGTGTTTCTGTACACCATCTTTTATGGAGATCTGATTATGTGCCAGCTCTGCACATGGTCCTGGAGACGGAATGAGGAGGAAGAAAAAGTATGAAGTATGAGGAGTCAGATGTAGATAAATGGGACCAAACTGGGGCCAGCAAAGAAGGAGGAATTTCTTCTACTTGAGGACATGGTAATGCAGCTGTCTAGGGGATCTTAGTAAACTTTGGAGAAAGGCAGCCCATTTTAACACATTTATCAGAATCATACAGATTTCCCAAAATACCACATTAAATTCCTTTCTGATTTCCCTGTAAATTTCCTTTCATCTTCGAGCTCTCTGGCTACTTATTTCAACTTCTAGCTAGTCAGGTTTCTAATCATTTCAGCAAACTCCCTTAAATCTTGTTGAAAACAAGGGTTCTAAACTAACAGAGTGACTGAGTGAAAGCTGGCTATGCCAGGGCCTTCATATGTGCCCTCTTTTCATGGGTATTCAGGACCTACTGATGGGTCACAAGGCTGAAATTCACTGAGGATCTGTATTTTGCTAACCTCTCCAGGTATTTTCTATCCTTGTGGAATAATGATAGGTGGAGGACTCCTCATAGGAGTATGTAGGCAGGAGATGGAAATCAGAAATTGTCAATACATAGCTATAGTATTCATTTGTTATGAACTATCCATAGAGTGGGCTTCCCTGATGGCTCAGTGATAAAGAATCTGCCTGTCAATGCAGGAGACACAGCTTTATTCCCTGGGTCAGGAAGATCCCCTGGAGAAGGAAATGGCAACTCACTCCAGGATTCTTGCCTGGGAAATTCCATGGACAGAGGAGCCTGGCAGGCTACAGTCCATGGGCTCGCAAAAAAAAAAAAAAGAGTCGGACATGACTTAGCAACTAGACAACAACAACCGTAGAATAACTACTTATGTGCCAAGTCCCATGTTGAGCTTTGAGGACATACTAGTTGTCAAAATGGACCTGATTTTGTCCTCATGAAATTAGAATATGTCTTTATTCAATTTTCATTGATTCAGGGTGCTTGAGGCAAACAATTTCTCTGTCCTTCTTACAACACTTATACATTTCCCAAAACTTCATGGTCATCCTTCAGATTCCATGAGGGGAAATTTACACTCTCAGCATCTTGTTGACAACTAGACCCCATTAAGGAGCCTCTGCAGGATCTACTGTCTACCAAAACTTGATGCTAAAAATGTGATTCTTGAGATGATAGTAAAAGTGATCTAATGTGATTAGAAATACTTTCTAGCAGAGGAGACCTATAATATTTTGGTCAATAAGATGATTTTCATAAGATTGTCAATAGTTTAAAAAATTATTGAAATAAATCATGCTGTCTTTTCAAAAGACAACAGGAGTGAGAAAGAGGTTGAACCTTAATATCACCACACATTTTTATTACGAAGTCATGTTATCTTACATCATACAAAGAGCACAACTGCATGAAGTCTCAAAAATAATACATAGACGTATGCTTGTGGTGAAGTCATGGACATTTCCCAGAAGGAGGAGAGAGGCTGAAGAAGTCAGATGGCATGTATTAGTTGAAATCAAAATAGAATTTTTTTTAAAGTGTGTTAAATAAAATTCTTGATGCTTTAGACAGTGCAGAAAACTGAGGAAAAGAAAGTTTTCCTTGGTAAAATAAGTTTGGAAAGCATTGCAAATATATCATATACTTATAAACTACATTTCAGATTAGTAAATTGAAGACTTTGAGAAGTCATGTAATAGGGAAGAAACCATTAATGTTGTTTAACCTTCATTTTTTTTCAAATTTGTTTGACAATAGAATATATCTTTATCCAATTCATCAGCTATTAAAACTAGTCTGGCTGAACACATTTTCAAAAATACACATTTTGAAATGTCCTGGGGGAGGTCCTGTGGAGAGGAAAAAATTAATCTCTAAAACAAATGAAATGATGAATTATGAAGACATTTATTTGGGAACCAAACTGAAAAAATGTACATGGTTTGTGTAGGAAAGTTGATATTTCCTGCTAAAGTAGAGGGAATTTGGAGTAGGATGAAATAATTTAGTTATTTATATTCTACTAGGGGTATAAACAAAAGGCATAATAGGTCTTAAATATAAGGTATTGAGTTCAGTTCCTTCACTCAGTTGTGTCCGACTCTCTGTGACCCCATGGACCACAGCATGCCAGGGCTCCCTGTCCAACACCAGCTCTCAGAGTTTGCTTAAACTCATGTCCGTCAAGTCGGTGATGCCATCCAACCATCTCATCCTCTGTCAACCCCTTCTCCTGCCTTTAATCTTTCCCAGAATCAGGGTCTTTTCAAATGAGTCAGTTCTTTGCATCAGGTGGCCAAAGTATTGGAGTTTCAGCTTCAGCATCAGTCCTTCCAATGAATATCCAGGACTGATTTCCTTTAGGATGGACTGGTTTGATCTCCTTGTAGTCCAAGGGACTCTCAAGAGTCTTCTCTGACACCACAGTTCAAAAAGCATCAATTCTTCAGTACTCAGCTTTCTTTATAGACCAACTCTCACATCCATACATGACCACTGGAAAAACCACAGCTTTGACTAGATGGACCTTTGTTGGCAAATAATGTCTCTGCTTTTTAATATGCTATCTAGGTTGGCTATAGCTTTTCTTTCAAGGAGCAAGCATCTTTTAATTTCATGTTCACAGTCACCATCCATCCACAGAGATTTTGAAGTCCAAAAAAAAATAGTCTCTCACTGTTTCCATTGTTTCCCCATCTATTTGCCATGAAGTGATGGGACCTGATGCCATGATCTTATTTTTCTGAATGTTGAATTTGAAGTCAACTTTTTCACTCTCCTCTTTCACTTTCATTAAGAGGCTCTTTAGTTTTTCTTCACTCTCTGCCATAAGGGTGGTATCATCTGCATATCTGAGGTTACTGATATTTCTCCCAGCAATCTTTATTCCAGCTTGTGCTTCATCCTACCCAGGCTTTCACATGATATACTCTGCATATAAGTCAAATAAGCAGGGTGACAATATACAGCCTTGATGTACTCCTTTCCCGATTTGGAACCAGTCTGTTGTTCCACGTCCAGTTCTAACTGTTGCTTCTTGACCTGCATACAGATTTCTCAGGAGGCAGTTCAGATGGTCTGGTATTCCCATCTCTTTAAGAATTTTCCACAGTCTGTTATGGTCCACACAGTCAAAGGCTTTGGCGTAATCAATAAAGCAGAAGTAGATGTTTTTCTGGAACTCTCTTGCTTTTTTGATGATCCAATGAATGTTGGCAATTTGACTTCTGGTTCCTCTGCCTTTTCTAAATCCAGGTTGAACACCTGGAAGTTCACTGTTCATATACAGTTGAAGCTTGGCTTGGAGAATTTTGAGCATTACTTTACTAGTGTGTGAGAGATGAGTGCAATTATGCGGTAGTTTGAACATTCTTTGGCATTGCCTTTCTTTAGGATTGGAGTGAAAACTGACCTTTTCCATTCCTGTGGCCACTGCTGAGTTTTCCACATTTGCTGGCATATTGTGTGCCTCACTTTAACATCATCATCTTTTAGGATCTGAAATAGCTTAGCTGGAATATATAAGGTATACTGCTTATTAAATGACAGAGCATTTTTGTAATTACAAAGTATTTCCACTGCTAATAACCTTGGAAGCTGAAAATGTTTCTCATTTTTTTTTTAAGAATTCCTGCCGCTCAAAAGACTGAAAAGAGGCACAAAGGCACTCACTCTGAACCAGCAACAGTGATGAAACTTGAGAAGTCTGTTGGCTCCCTAGTGGTAGATCCTGATCCATCATGTTGCTAAAAGACTGAAGACAGTCTGTGGAACTTAGTTAGGAGCTCCTTGTACTGATGGTATGATGCTGGCTTTTATGAGTTTGGGCTCTCTGTTGATTCAAGGCACCCAGAGACTTTGTTCCTCATGAGTAGGGGTTTTACTGATGAATTTCAGCTCTGTGTTTCTGAAGATCCCCTGAAGAAGGAAATGGCAATCTACTCCAGTGTTCTTGTCTGGAAAATCCCATGGAGAGAGGAATTTGACGGGGTACAGTCCATGGGGCTGCAAAGAGTCAGACACGACTTAGCTACTGAACAACAAGACTATCATAACAGTGACATGGATAGGTAAGATTTATTGAGCTCAGTATGTGTGAGACATTGTTCTATATGTTGATTATTTCATTTTATTTTTATTATTTTTAAGGGGAAAATTCTATTGTTTCCATTTTATAGAAGAGACTTCTGAGGGTTAAGGAGTAGAATTGCTTGCCCAAGACCACACGGCACATTTTTAAGGAAGCCATGATTTGAATCAAGTCTTCTGACTAGCTTCAGACAAGAGCTAGAAGCTCTGAGGACAGCAATCATGATTTTAGTTGTCACTTTTTAGGTCTTTTATTGCAGGGGTGCCATTCTCACCTCAGTATTGCCTATTCTTTATCTCCATGAGGAAACCTAATGCCCACTCAGTTGCTATAATATCAACACACGGGTGAAGAAGCTGGTCATATGGATGGAGCTGAAGACATGCCGATCCTAAAACCAAGCAAGACCCTGTGGCTCCTGGGCACAAAAACCTTCCTGTGACCCCCACCCCCACCCTGCCCCAGTTCTGGATTGGGGAAACAGGAAACAGACTTCAATTAGCCTTCATGAGTTTCCCTGGAGTTCCAAGGGGCAGGTTCAAACAGTGCTAATTAGGGAAGGGATAGGATGCTGAAACAAGAGAGGGAAAGTCAAGAAACAATAGTGTAGCCCTGGGGCAGGGTCCTGGTTCCCCTCTTAAGGGATATACATAACACTTATCTTTGAGCTATTTTTCAGATACCAGAATCCCCACCAGGTGGGAGAAGTTAACTCTCCACTGCCCACAAGCAAGGAGACCCCACACCAGTTGGAACTAGAAGATGGATGATGCTGCCTCCCACTTTCCCCACCACCAAACAATCAGAAGAACATCCTTGAGCTCATCATACTTTCTTTAAACCATTACTATAAAATTCCCCACTACGTTCTCCAGGTGGGACAGTGTTGAAAACATTAGCCCACTGTGGCCCTTTTGCCTGGAAAGCAATAAAGCTATTCTTTTCCACTTCACTTCAAATTCTGTCTCTGAGATTTAATTTGGGGTGAGGGTACAAAGGCTGAATCTGGCTTCAGTCCTAGAGATTTTACACAGTCTTTGGAGACGCACTAAACTAGTGAAGCAAGTAGGCCCAAGGAAACAGTTTGCTAATAGACTCTGGACCTTAGAATTATTGACGCCTTAAATGTTTCAGAAGAAATGAAGAAGCCTCATTCCTCACTGGAAAAAGAGCGTTTGAGTCAAGTTGTTTAAGTCTCCCTTGTGGGTTTGAGGAGATGGTAAGGCTAGAGATATAAAAGACCCTCACCATCTCATAAGTGATTGGACCCAAGTGGAATCATAACAGAATGTTGGTTTAAATGAACCATCTCCTGTGCTGGAGTTTAGAATTGGTGTGAAGTTTTAGTCCTCTCTTCTCTGACATTAGGCTAAACTGTACAGTAGTAGCAGAAGTAGAGAACAGGTGTTCTTTAAAATTTGGACATAAATGAGCACACCGTCCAACATGTTAGGACTGATATGTGGGATGCAGGGACACAGTGTTGAATCTTTGACTTCGGTTTCTTACAAGGCCTCAGATAAAATTGCTTATTGCACAACCCTAGGGGCACCATTCATAATCCATCAGTCAGTACAAGGTGGCCCTGCTGCTGACATAGTCATAATAGCATTCTGGAATGGAACAGGACGAAGGGAATACGGCTCATTCCTTGTCCTCTTATGGCTCTCCTCTGGCCCCAAGAAGGACAGTGTGGCAGTAACTGCCAAGTAATTTCCAGAATTCTGTAATCTCTCAAAAGATTTTAATAGCCTTCTTGGGGCAAGGAGAAGAAAGAATTCAGTTTTTAACTGTTTATCTTTTTTTTTTCACTAAAGATTATATGGCATCAAGGGATGAACCAAGAATTTAACCTTAGAACCAAGAATTTAACCTTAGTAGTTTGGTATTTGGTGAAATTCTGTCTTACAAATGCCCACACCGCCCCCCCCCCCTCACCTGGAAACCAGAATCCTGGAAAAAAGAGCATATCCCAGAAAACTGATATGAATTATGTTTTGAATAAAATGTATATATTTGGAAAAGAAATCATCATAAAAAATATAGAATTCCAGGCTTGTTTGAAAAAGTTAAGTTTTATGTAGTATATACTTTATCTGAGAAGCTATAGCTTAGAGCAAAACCAGAACTCTTTGAGAAGCATTTAAAAGACCACTCAATTTGAGTCCGCTTGTCTCTTTTCCCCAGATTGATACATGTGGCCTCCTACATTTAAAATGAAAAGTCCTCAGACAATCCTAATCACATTGTCAGTCAGACAGTCATCTCCTGAAAGGGCCTCCTTCACCTTTAAGGATGCATGTACAATAGTGATATGTAAGCAGCTCAAAGACTCAATACCCCTTTTTTCTGCAAAGCAAGGCTGGGTTAGGAAAAAATCAATATGTTGGAAGTAAAGGTCAGACTAGGAAAAGTGACATGAAACAGAACTAAGGGAACAATATCCTTCATGAAGACTGTTTGAAGTTTCCTTTACCCTTGTGCTAGCTTCAGTGCAAATATATTTTATCCTAGAATAGAAGGCTGTATTCTTGAGGAAAAGTCATATTTTAAATATTTATCTATTCGACAGCATCCTTATTGCGTATTATCTTTGTCCTATTGACTAATACTCAAAAAGAATAGTGTATACTTTGAAGTACACATTGCATGTGAATTGGAGCTGCCAGATTTTTTTTTTCCCTTGTAAGCAATGAGATTCGAACACACATATGCATTTGCCTACCTTTTTGAACAGTTCTCAATTTACTTTTTCAAGTGGGCCAGATGTACTACTATAGTCCTTAAAAGGGTCAGGACCATCTCCTTATTTCCCCACTCTCTGTACTTATTGCTTGGGTATAGCTTTAAAGTAGCCCATGAACCCTTTTCACTCTTGCAACACATTTACCCACAATTAACAATCAAGCCGGCTTCCCTTCATTCAGGCGTCCATTCTCCCCGGCCTCATTTTCCCTGCCTCTCTCTTGATCTACCATTGTGCGGAGAGCTGTTTGTGCCATCTCAATCTGCCCCCCTCCCCAGCCGCACAAGGACTGGGGGGAAGAAAGCGCCCGCATTCAGATGCTGAATAGCAAATTGCTCTTGAGTGTCCTTGCCTCCCCCGGCTCCCCCCCTTCCCCGGGAAGGACAAGGGGGCGCTGAAAGCAACCATACATTTTGTTCAGTGCTCTTGAAAACAAGCGTTTCACACCTGAAGCCTTTCACAGCAGCCCAGAAGCACCCCTTCAAACCACTTAATTGCCAATTGCTTCAGAGCTCCTTGTAAAAGTCCATTATGTCAGCCAGCTCCATGGCGGAGACAAAGTATGCGAAATGAAAGAGTCCTCCTTCTCCCAGGGCCAATGCGGCATTAAATATCCCCAGATCACTGGTTTTCTTGTTGTTAACAGGCCGTGATTGGCTCCCGTTGGAGGTATGCACAGAAACCTTCTAGCATTATTTGAAAATGAAAGATGCAATTTTCCTTGGTTCTTTGTCAAAATAAGGTAAAAAATAAATAAGTAAAGAGGTACCAGAGATATCCAAGAAAGGGATCTTCACACACTCAATTGCTGTGCTGGGATCTGGGGTGGGGGATGGGACGGCATGAGAAGCACCTAGAATATTCCACCTACCAAAACTGAGTAGTCTTCCGTTTTGTTGGAGTCTTTTTTTTTTTCTTCTAGATTGAAAAAATTAAAGTGTGTGCAAATTCTCAAAGTTAAAAAAGAGTTTCTCTCCTTGAAGTGGAAGGAAACAATGAGATATCCCACAAGAAAAGAATGCTCACCTTGAATACAATGAAACTGAACCGCTTATTCACTGGAGAACTGTTTCAAAGTTGCAGCTGTGGAAATTGATTTTCAAATGACTCTGCTCTTTCCGAGGCCTCCCCCCATGCTCACTTCAGTCTTTACTACAATTAACAACACAATCAATTTGATGAAGAAAAACACCTGGTAAGCATCTGAGTAAAGAATGAAATGTTGCTGGAGTAAAGTATTTCTTGCCGGTGAAAGCTTCTCACTCACTGTTAGGGGAATGAGGCTGCCCAGGTGAGGGAGTGAGGAAGACATGTCAATAAAATGAGACCCAGTGAGCGAGTCAAAGTCGCTCAGTCGTTCAGACTCTTTGCAACAGTCCGTAGAATTCTCCAGGCCAGAATACTGAAATAGGCAGCCTTTCCCTTCTCCAGGGCATCTTCCCAACCCAGGAATCAAACCAAGGTCTCCTGCGTTGCAGGCGGATTCTTTACCAACTGAGCTATCAGGGAAGATCCAGAGAGGGGGCCACCAAACCTGATGGTGGAGGTGTGTGGTCCGTATGTTAGGATGATTCCAGGTATGCTTTTAGGAGAAGTTCTGGAGTCCTGGGCTCTCATTTTTGTTCCTCTGGCACTTTGGAAATCATGAGCCTAATACTGGGAGGGTTTGAATAACATGTAAGCATGTCTTCCCTTTTTTCGGATAGTGTATGCTTTTTAGATGCCCCTGTGTTATCCTGCTTTGAAAGGGTTACCTTTTTCTCCGAGACTTTTGAACTGAGATTCCTTCTAGAATTCAGTGCTTTCCTTCCTGGAAAGAGCCAAGTGGAGTATGAGAGGAGAAGGAAAAGTGTGTATTTATTCTAATGAAACTTATGTGAGTGTTGGCTTCCATCTTGAGCCAAAATACTCCTCTGACTGTGGTGATGGAAGGACTGTAAATTTCCTTTGAATGAATGAACTTCATTGTACTGAATGACCACTCCCTGGAGAATCTGATTCTTCTGCTTTTTTTTTTCTAAACTGATCTCTCTTTCTTTCTTGGGCTTTCCCTGCAATTCACACCTGCCATGGCTTGTCAAACCATTTGGTCCAAACTTGTTCTTGTGACTTCTGAAACTAAATCACCAGGAATTCTCCCCTTCCTGCCTTAGTCTTTAACTGTTTTGGCCACGGCCCACAGTGCCCGTACAGTAACCGTGTCATGCTTCAGACCTGCAGTGATTTAGAACCTAGAGCAATGAAAGGTCCATTGTGAAGGGAAGAATGTATTCATGTTGGTCTGTCCATATCCAAGGATCATTATAAATAGTGAGGCTCATCTCAGAGCTCCTATGCCTCATGTTCCAAGAAAGGTTCCTCAACTGCTGTGCTTTATTAAGGACCATATATATGAAATCTATTCCCCAATAAGCATTTGACTTATGAAAAGTAAGAATAACTTGTCATTCATGGTATTTGATTTTCTTTCTATCTGTTCTTCCTTTTTTCTTCTTTGCTTTATGTTCACTTGTTTAGGTTGCTTCTTTTCTCTTCCTCTCACTTATCAGCTTGCTCTGCAGAAAAATTTCCAACAGATTAATTTATCCTCTTAGCCATGTAGCAGATCTACTTATGCCATAGGATGTATAATGAATTTTCATTAGATTTTGTGATAATTTTAGTGCCAATGTGAATTTTTATGCACTAAAGTAGAAAATGAGAGGAAAGTAACATTGGCAACCTCCTGCTCATCTGCCCCCCTTCCCGTACAAAGCTCATGAAATAGGGGAGTTTGGGTGATAATGCTGGGAGGGAAAGCTAGTGGATGCAGTCTTGCAAGAAATTTCACCTTAGCATAGAAAGCCTCAGAACAATCCCTAAGTATAGTAAGGTCAGCAGACCATGGCTGATGGGTCAGTTCTAGGCTGCCACCTGCTTGTGTAAATAAAACACTATAGGAATATAGCCATACCTGTAAAGTTTATATGGGCTTCCCTGATGGCTCAGATGGTAAAGAATCTGCCTACAATGAAGGAGACCTGGGTTCGATCCCTGAATCGGGAAGATCAGCTGGAGAAGGGAATGGCTACCCCACTCCAGTATTCTTGCCTGGAGAATCCCATGGATAGAGGAGCTTGGTGGGCTACAGTCCACAGGGTTACAGAGTCAGACGTGACTGAGTGACTAACACTTCACTTCATAAGTTTATATGTTGCCTATGGCTGCATTCACTTCAGAGCTGAGTAATTGCAATGGAAACCATATGGTCCCCAAATCCTACAATATATACTATCTAGCTTTTTTTTTTCCTTAAAGTTGCTAACCCTTAGAATATTAGAGAAGGAAATGGCAATCCACTCCAATATTGTTGCCTGGAAAACCCCATGAACAGAGGAGCCTGGTGGGCTACAGTTGTGGGATTGCAAAAAGAGTCGGACACAACTTGGTGACTAAATACAACTCTTAGGCTATAGCAAAAATCCTGAAAGATCTCTCTATATATTTCATACAGGAGAACATGAAATATTCACTGAAGACTTAATCAAATATACTTTTGTTGGGAGTCTGATCTTTTTGTGCTAGGAGGAAAACACTGAGATAATATATATAATATGTAAGCATGTATGTGTGTTTAATTACATTTTATTTTCTTAAGGACTGTTTGCATATCTGTCTTTCCTGCTAGATTGTGATCCTTGAAGGCAAGGACGTGATCTTATTAGTAACCTGACTGTGGCCATGTCTGTCAAATAGTTGCCACTTAAGTGTTTTTGTCAGATGTGTATCCTCCAAATGGATGTTCGCTGTGAAGAAAAACCATTACATAAACCTCAAAATCTTAGGCCCAGCTGTTTGGAAATGGAGATGATAAAGCTGTGAGACAGGGCACTGAGTTATTTTCTAGGTGTACTGTGATCTCACTCCACTTCTGGACATCACAGAGAGATTTCAGTGTCTTAGTGAACAGCTGCATGCTCTTCTAGTGCATTTTCTTCTCTTTGTCTTCACTTTATTCCACCTGCTCCAACTTTTTAGAATTTTTGAAAAGAAGTGAATAATTTGTCTTAAGCAGTAGGTTTTATGTAACTGTAGGAGCAGCAAAAGCACCTTTCGTTATTCCACAAGTCCATTTCACGTGATAGAGCCTTGCTTCCTCTTCGTCAGCATATCCAATACAACAGCTGCTTTCTCCACTGTCCCTTGGCGTAGAGTGCTGGTCTTTTTTGCCACTTACCTGACAGCATTTGTTGACATAAATAGTAGCAGATTTAGTCAAAGTCTTGCCAATACCTCCTGGTGCCCGATTTGTAATCTTGCATTATTTGGGGGGTACTCTGATCATTTTGAAAAAGAGGAAATAAAAGAATATTCTTTTTCTTGAAAAAATAACTCTTCATTGACAGCCAGAAGACAACTGAATCACTCCCGCATGGCAAAATGGCATTCACACCACTGGGAAATTTTGAACCAAGGAAGTTTAAATCTGTCTAAAGTTGTTTGAACCTCTTTCTGCAGTCTAAGGAAATTTGTTTAAATATGTCTAGATTATAGCATGGTTTCACACATAATGTTGGTTTTGATCAGCACTTAGAATTTTAGCTATTGAAAAAAAGGGATCCTAATATTTTTTAGTATTATCCTGAGTCCACCACTCTACCTGTATTATCTAATTTAATACTCATTTATGTGTGCTATTTAATTTACTATTAATGATTGCCCTGGGGGGGGAGCTGTTATTGTCCACAAATTACAGATGAAGAAACTGAGGCACACTATGAATGATCATGTTCACAGAGCTAGGAGAGAAGGCTATCCTTTATTTCCCCTCCCTCAAACTGCTGTGAACAACTATTCTTCACTCACCAGGATCCCCAGGACATTGTGGACAGTAGTAAACTGCGTACCAGCCTGTACCTGCAGCAGTTGATATCTCCTCATAAGCAATCCTTTAGCTGAGACAGGCTAGATGTGGTGAATGCGCATGCTACTGCTAAGTCACTTCAGTCATGTCCAAATAAATAAACCAGAGAAATTTCCAAAACGACCGTAAAATTCACCTGCCTAGGACTAAAAGAAAAGCCTTAGGGTTGGGTGGGATGGGTGGCATAAGTGGATTGATCAAATCAAAATATTGATTACATACTCTGCTTTGCATTTAATAAAATCTATGTAGGTATTGAGCTCCATTGCTGGTGTTTCAATATTGATTGATTGCTACCTAGGCTTTATGTCCTCTAAGCATCATCACTTTAGTAATAATAGCAATAACAACAACAACAATAATAATGGTTTACATCCATTAACCACTTACTATGCACTGATATTTTATATGGATTAATTAATTTATTTCTCCTCAGAATCCTATGAGTGGATAATATTTTATCTCCTAGGATCATCAACCGATGCCCAGAATGCCAAATGACTCCTTTAGTAATATAGCAAGCAAATATCAGAATAGACATTCCAATATAAAGCCTTGGCTGTCTGATGCTGAGATTGCATCTTTTACCCACAGTGATTCCTTTCTTTTCCTCCTCATTGGCAGGAGCCTGCTACAAGACTGTGAAAGTGTTAGTTGCTAGTTGTGTCCGACTCTTTGCGACCCCATGGACTATAACCTGCCAGGCTTCTCTGTCTATGGAATTCTCCAGGCAAGAACACTGGAGTGGGTTGCCGTTCCCTTCTCCAGGGGATCTTCCAAACCCTGGGATCAAACCCAGGTCTCCTGCTTTGCAGGCAGATTCTTTACCGTCTGAGCCACGAGACCGGGCAGTGAACTCATCCATACCCATGGCTTCAACTGTCCCTAAAATACACTGATGATGTCCTAACTATGTTATTGCTCAGGAATATTCTGCTAAAGATAAGGATATTGTTTGTATACATGAGGAGACTTCTACTCATTTTAAACCTGTTACCTTCTCCCCAAAACTCCTTCTTTGTGTCTTGATAAATGACATCTTGCAGTTAATTACCTGAGTGTAAAGCCTACAGATGATTCCAGCCAATCTCTTCCACGCTGTCTGGGAGATCTCTGACCATACCATTAGGTCATCTATGTTAGCATTTCCTCTCAAATCTGTCTCTTTCTGTCCTTATCATTGCCCTACCTCACCCCTGATCAGTGACTGCCAGCACTTTCCACAGTCCTCCTGTCTCCAGTGCAAGTACCTCGAAATCCATTGACTGCACTGAGACTGGCCTGATTTGTCTGAAGGTGAATCTGACCACATTCTCCACTGTTGAAATATATTCAACACTGCAACTGACTTAAGATCTCTCTAAGCAAACACACAAAGCCCTGCATGATCTGGATCCTGTTGGAATTAGTATTTTCCCATTGTTTTTCCCATGCCAGAGAGCAAACCTCTGAGAGAGAGCAGTTGTGCCTTGCCAGTACCCCCACTAGTGACCTGCACACAGCTGATGCTAAGTAAATTGTTGTATGGTACATGCGCATGCTCTTGGTTAAAAGATTTTTTTAATCAAGAATGGTTACAACTTCATACTTAAGATCTAAAGTACAAAAACTTTTGAGCTACTTTTGATTTTATGAGCCTGTTCTTTTCTAAAACTCTTTTATGTTAGCAATTAAGCTATTAACGCAAATTTTCATAGTATTGTTCATACCCTGCTGAGCTTTCCTTCTCAAACTTGAGTGAGTGATCACTTACAGAACACTAAGTTAAAATCATTTTAGGACACATGCTTGATTTTAAAGTGAACTAACTTATTTTATCATTTAAACAAAAGTTAAGCTGTTTTTGTTGTTGTTGTTGTTGGGTTCTGAAGCAGCTTCACATTATCCCTGCTCCGCAGATAAAAGTTAAAGCTCCTTGTTCACAGGCAGGATTTGGCAGTAAGCATAGAGAATTGCTTTGGCAGACTTAGTTTAATTGACTTAAACTTGAACACTGGCTGCCCCTGCATAGGAATTCCCAAGGCTGTTCTTAACAGGCCTCACAAATCTAATAGTAAAAAGGACTTGCTGATGAAAAACATCTGCCTTGGGGCCTAGTGAAGATTCCATACAGTTTTACTTTCCATGCTACAAACTTATATGGATTTCCCCTGCTAATCTTTATCATGGGGAAAACCCTCGAAACATTCTTTCCCAGTCTTACCATGAGCTTTTCACATACCTTCTCTCCTTGGCAGCACCAATTACTACTACATTGTCTCCTTGTTAGGAAGAACAGAAAAGCTACTGAAGATCATTGAGTTAACCCTTACCCCATCATTGCCCTAAGACCTGAAGCTTTGGGCTTGTTTAGATGTGAACATGGAAGATGCCAAAAGAAGAACCTGTACATGAGAGGACTATTTAAAGACATACTCGAGTATATTTTAAGATGTGAATATAGCATGTTTGATGATTTTAGAATTGCTCTGATTTGTGTAGAAAGGGGATATTTGAATGATAGAAACTACTCTTCCAGCCATATATCCAGTCAAACCCAAGCCCTGATGTATTGCTGTTAAAGAATATCAACAAGGTCAACTCATATAAAGGTCATTCCATACTGGACAGAAAGAAACACAGATGGATCCTTAGTAACTGTTAGTTTCCAATGCCAGACTGATATTTAGGGTCCACATTTTCTAACTAAAATAGGTGGTTTGCATTTCACAAGGAATGAAGAAAGAGGACCTATTGGTGAAGAAGGACAAATTATGCAGTTCAGGGAGTCAGAGTTAGATTTCTGATACCCCTGAAGAAGCCCTGTATTACACTGCGTCTTGCAGAAAGGAGTGCTTCTCTCTGGTGATGCATATTTTACACCCCCGCTCTCTTGGTAGGAAAAGTCTAATTTTAATGTGTGCTTAGGCATGTGGTGTTTATAGGAAAAGTTGCATGTGTGGGTGTGCACTTAACTACTCAGGAGGGATCTGAAATATGATTCAAATTTCAGAAGGCTTTCCTACTTCTGAATACCAAGAAACCAAAACAGTCAAGTGGATGAATCTACTTACAAGCCAAGAAAAGCAACAAGGCATTTTCATATCACAAAAGTAGGGTAAGTTTTTGCCATGAATTATTTAAGAAATACTTTCCATACCCTGAGCAGATGATCTAGTTCCTGTCCTAAATTGGCAGTTTCCTTTTAAAGACTAAGTGAAGCATATTTCATTTAAAAACAAATGAAAACCAATCAGTAAGTTTTTCAATCTCACAGCTCTTCTGCCTTGAACACCAGGGAGAGCGGAATAATGTTTATTAAGAGTTATACTATTCAGATGTCTTAGACACATTATAAAAGCTTGGTTTTATAACAATCTTGATGATAAATATGGGAAATATATGAAAATTTACATTTTCATAGCTGTTTATAATCATTTACGACTTCCACAGTTCTGGTTTCTGTTAAGTTTTGGAGAATGTAAGATTTCTAATTGCTGATGAATCAGAGTCCAAAATAATGACGGCAGAGCATCCTTTAGAGGCCAATATCATGATCTCCTGTGGCCTGTGAATGCTGACCTGCTGTTTGAGGTGAGTGAGTTGACAGGACAAAGGGAAGAAGGAATAAAGAGTCTAGCTCTCTACAGTGTTGTGGCCCCAGTTCCTGGTTTTGCTATTTGGCATGATGACTGAGAGTTGGATACGAGTGAGCAACTGAACTGACTAACTAACTGATGGTGACTAAAAACTCCTTCCACGCCTTGATGTTTGCAATAGAAATCCCTGGGGTAGAATATAGGCATGCAAAAGCTCAGATGCCCTTGATGAGAGTTGCTTCATAAGTTTTGGCGCCCACTAGTATTTTTTTTCCAAGTTCAAGGACTTGGATAATTATCTTGGTTCATGGTGGGTGGTATCTCACTGCCAAATTGTTCTCTTGAGAGTACAATTGCCTCAGGTTTTTGCAGCTAATGGTCTGAAATTTTTGGACTAATTGATTTAGATTTGTAATACTTCTTTGTTTTATGAAGAAACTATTGGTTTTAGTACTGAAAGACCGTTGTAGCCTTGCAGCTTTAATTTTTTTGGACTAATTGAATTAGATTTGTCATACTTCCTTGTTTTATGTAGAAACTGTTGTTCTTACCACGGAAAGACCACTGCAGACTTGCAGCTTCTTCCATGGAAATTAACTTCTTTGGTCTGCCAAGCTTCCCCAAAGATAGCAAACATCATGAGGGTAAGAGGCAACTCTATTTTACTAGTTTTGTGTGCTCTCCCATGATCTAGAATAATATTTGTCACATAGCGATTCACTGAGGGTCTGTTGAATTGAACCCTGCATGTGTATTCTTGCTACTGGGGGAGATTATGCATGAAAAGCTGTCTACTCTAATGGAAGAAAAGTAGAAATGATAGCCTGGCAACCACTGTTCAAGTCCTTTCTTTGCTCTTTATTAGCAATGTGATCCTGAGCAAATCACTTAATGCACCTATGCCTCACCTTTCTCACCAGTAAAGGAGAGCTTTAGAAGGTACTGATACTTAAGATGCAGAACTGATACTATGTGAAAAATAGAAACTAATGAGAACATGCTGTGCATCACAGGGAACTCTACTTAATGCCTGGTAGTGCCCTGAATGGGAAGGAAATCCAAAAAGGAGGGGACATATGCATGTGTATGGCTGATTAATTCTACTCTACAGTAGAAATTAGCACAACATTGTCAAGCAATTATAGCCAAATAAAATTAATTTTTCAAAGATACAGAGATATTAGGGGAGAAAATGGTGAGATGAGAAAGTGTCCTTTGTAAACACTATAGAAATCTAAAATATAATTATATATATATATTATAGTGACAAAGTATTAAATCTCAGTTTTCTGTTTAATTCTCTGATTAGCATCACTATTGGTTCTCAAATGCTGAATTAGACGCCTACCCTGACCCCCATGCTATCTTTGGATTTATTTGTCTCACCTGAATTTAACCTGTTCCCAAATTTTCTTCCCGATTTAAACATCTGATTTCCAGCCATGATTTTATGATTTGTATTAATGAGAGATTATGCAACAGTCACTGGATTATATATAAATGTTATTAAATGATTTAAATTATACTTAAAAAATAAGGACTATATACATAGAAAGTAAACGAAAGAGGTCAAACTTGTAATTTTCTGGGTATTTTTGTTTTGTTGCAGTATGTTTTGTTTCCTGAACTCTTCACGCAGAGATTCCTGCAGAGATTCTTATCTATGGGGCTAAAATTCTACAAGAGGCAAATAATAAGGCAGTTAGAAAGATGTTTTAGTGGTAAGGCAGTGGTAATCAACCTGGGTAAAAAGTTGCTTAGGAAGATAGTTTATGATTGTTTCAATGTCACGATGGGAGTGATACGCCCATCTTCTAACCCTCAGCTCAAATGACCACTCTTCCTGACTCTCCTTCCAAAGGGAAGTTGAAGTGACCACTACTCACTTTGTGTGTCCGCCCTATGTCTTGCAAAGATGTCTCTCATACCTCACCCAGTGACTCTCTGGACCACTTGACTGGTATTCTTACCTCCTTTTACCTCACTTGCCCTTTCCTCGGCCAGGACAAGTCTGTGTCAGTGCTTATCATATGAGACTGCTTAGTAAGGGTGAATGGTTAAATGAACGGGAGAAAAAATGAGTGATCGGGAGTAAGAAGCATAGGCCAAGGAGAAATACTCTGCCAGGCTCGCGAAAGACAGTTGTAACATTAAAATAGTTGTAACAGTAAAAACAACCCCAAAGACAAGTTCAGGAGGTGTTATAGAAAAAGTTGTCTATTGCCTGATCTCATGAGAGTTAGATTGGGGTGGTGGTTGTTCAGTCACTAAGTCAGTCCAACTCTTTTGCGACCCCATGGACTGCAGCACGCCAGGCCTCCCTGTCCATCACCATCTCCCAGAGCCTGCTCAAACCCATGTCCATTAAGTCAGTGACGCCGTCCAACCATCTCATCTTCTGTCGTCCCCGTCTCCTCCTGCCTTCAATCTTTCCCAGCATCAGGGTTTTTCCAATGAGTCAGCTCTTCATATCAGGTGGCCAAAGTACTGGAGTTTCACCTTCAGCATCAGTCCTTCCACTGAATATTCAGGACTGATTTCCTTTAGGATTGACTGGTTTGATCTCCTTGCAGTCCAAGGGGCTCTCAAGAGTCTTCAACACCACAATTCGAAAGCATTAATTCTTTGGTGGGTGGTTTGGGCAGATCAAAATGGCTAAGATGGCCAAGACAATATCAAAAGGCTTCTGGTGGCAATTAGATGATTTATGTTATTTTTATCGAGAGTGATGACCATAGGTGAAAGTAAGATATGAATCTAAGAAGGGCTTCAAGCGTGGCATTAGAAATTGATTCATTCTGCAGGTAAAGAGCAGCAGGGCTGTGGACTGAGACAGTTCTTGCTTGAGCCCTGATCCTTTCTAGCTCTGTTGCTTGAGATAAATTACTTAAACTGTCTCAGCTTTATTTTCCAAATTTTTAAATGGTATTGACAATAATGTAATTCCCTGGAAGCATTGTGAAGTTTAAATAAGAGGATCCATTTATAGCACTCAGCCTGGTCATAAGAGAGATGAACAAATGCTTAATCTCTGTGTATTTGGAACATTGAAAATTTTGCATAAAATAATTTTACCTAGGAGCCCTTGAGTACCTGCTTATGGGAAACTCAGGTCCTAAAATGTTTCCTGCCTTTTTTCTCCAGTTTTTTCAAAACATTTATTGAATATTGTGAGGTACTACACTAGGTTCAATGAGATAAACAAACATATGCATAAAATGCCATCCTTGGATTTCAGTGTTTTGCAATTGAATGAAGATTAAAAAATACAGAAAACAATGTAATTTTAAAAAAACAAAAAACAAACAAAAAAAAACCCCTGCACATAGTAATCTGAGAAGCAGAAACTGAAAAAAGGCACTGGTGGGAGAGATCAGAGAGTCAGGTTTAAGTCCCATTCTCTTGTTTGTTCTCTGGCCTTGGGTTCCTCTTATTAACTTCTTGGCCTTTAGCCAATTGTGAGAATGTTGGTTGCCAAGATCTCGAGTTTCCCATTGAGCCTGAAGATGCTAAGCCTCATAAGGTTATTGCTGCCATTCAGACCAATGCTGGAGGGCATTCCCTCTTCAAAAATGCAGGTGATGATTTATGGAAAAAGTGTATATTTAGGCCTGGTCTTGAGGAATCAGTAAGATTTCTCTGGGCAGAGTAGGAAGGGAGGGTGGTCTTCAAAGACGTAGGAGAAGAAATCCAAAGGTAGACAATTACAGGATTTATTTGTAGGTACTTAGACACCTAGCGTCAGAAGATGGATGTAATCAAGTGATTCAGTCTCAGGTTTAGCCAAATTTTATTGAGAAGCTCTATTTAATAAGCACCAGTCTGGGCATTTCACATATATTTTCTAAGTTAACCCTCTAGCTGTATGGGGTGGTGAGCATGATTACTTCTTTTTTTACAAATGGGGCATGGGTACACATACAGGTGATCACAAAGCCATTCAGATAATGCGAGAGTGAAGAAAGTTTTCTGGGGCAAAATATACATCTGGCTCCACATCTGGCCTATAGACCACTAATTGTCAACTTTCCGTATGTGGAAACTGATGTTCAGAAAAGTTAAGTGATTTACTAAATGGAAAAGAGTGACTTTGTTAAGCTATTATTCAAATTTGTGCTTTGCCAGTATACAATCTTCCCACTAGGAAAAGCTTAGAGAGGAACCTGGAATGATAAGTAGTGTCAGACTGTAAATAGTCAATGAAGCAACCCAAGGATTGGGTTGAAAGTGTGAAAGTGTGAGTTACTCCATCATGTCCGACTCTGCGATCCCGTGGATGTAGCCTCCCAGGCTCCTCTGTCCATGGAATTCTCCAGGCAAGAATACTTGAGTAGGTAGCCGTTCCCTTCTCAGGGGATCTTCCTGACCCAGAAATCGAACATGGGTCTCCTGCACTGCAGACAGAGTCTACCATCTGAGCCACAGGGAAGCCCAGAGACATGGTTGAGAAAGTGCAATTCAGGAGTGGTGTCCTAAGGATAGAAGTAGCAAGGTAGGTTCAACATGGAACCAAACAGAAATCGAGTGTGAGCCATGCGATGACTTGATATTGTTAGAGCAAGGAGAGAAATCAATCAAAGATGAGAGATTCCCGGGCTATTGGGGTCTTTCTTAGGCCATCCTTCTGTCCTATTTGAGGAATTTGACATATACAGAAAGTAGTTGAAATTTTGTGAGTAAATATAAATCCCACTATGGAAGCCATGTTTGTGTTCTATGATTCATCAAATCATAAACTGGCTTCAGAGCTTTCTGTAACCTGTATTCATAAGTAAAGCAGAGACCATTTTCGGGTTAAAAAAAAAAATGAATCAGCCTATGAAATGAAGTGTGATTCAAAGTTTTACTGCCAAAAAACTAGGTAAGTTTGAAGGAAAAACTATCTATTTGTGGTCTTATCAGTTTCTCTGTTTTAATAGGCTCTTGTTTGCAATTGCCTCCCTGTCAATACCCTGATTATACAATTACCCTTCTAACTATAGATGGATATTTTGTTTTTTCCTGAGGTAGAACTTCACAAATACTGCTTTGAATAGCTGGAGATTAACAGATCTAATGGAGAGTAAAGTGAAATCACTGTGGTGTCCGACTCTTTGCGACCTCATGGACTGTAGCCTGCCAGGCTCCTCCATCCATGGACTTTTCCAGGCAAGGGTACTGGGGTGGGTTGCCATTTCCTTCTCCGGAGGATCTTCCTGACCCAGAGATCGAACCCAGGTCTCCCAAATTGCAGACAGATGCTTTACCCTCTGAGCCACCAGGGAAGCCCTAATTTTCTAATGGAAAAATAAATACCAAATGCTCAAGGACTATCTAGCATGGCTAATTTGAGATGCTATGCTTTTTAGCAATGGGAGGAAAAATACTAAACTGCAATAAATTACTATTTTCTTTAAATATATTGAATATAAGGGTAAATTGAGAGTATGAAGTGGCTAACTCTTTCTGTTTGCTTCAAATAGTGTCAATTCAAACCCCATAATGGGCAAAAATTAATAAAATTAAAATTATCAGTGTAGTTTTCAGCTTAATTTGAAAAATATTCACCTACGTGTCCATCTTAGTAAAAGAGCAAACCTTCTCAAGAATGTTGGAAAGTAAATGGTTGCTCTTTTATCCAATGGTATCTTTCATTATAAATGGTTTATATTTGACAGAACTCAAATACAGCAAACAAAACTGAAGATAATATATAACGCAAATGTATTTAGTCTATCATGCCCTTCAAAAATAACCTGAACTGGAGTCGTGTCTATACACCATAGACTTCTCCTATTTCTCTCACTTTCAGAAAGTCCAGACAACATGTGGAAAACTATTGTAATGTGAGAAATTATACCCGTTATTCAATATGCTATGAATCAGCATGCAGTTTGCCTAAACACTAACAAACTCCTGTTAACTTTTTCTTTATTGAAGACATATTCTAAGGTTAACAATTGTCTGGTGTCAAGAGCCCTTGAAATTTCAGTGTGAGTGGGTTTTTTTCTTTTCTTTTTTCTGGCGAGGGTGGGTGGGTACTGCACTCCTTTGGCTTCTATGAAGATCTTTGACTTGAAGAAATAGCAGTCTAGTCCAAGGTACTGTCACGCGGAAGGACTCTGGGGATGGGAGAGATGGAACTTGATGAGGAATGCTGTTGCTTTCTTTATTTCATTGCTGCAAAGCCAGGCGGTAATCACAGAGCCAATCCGTACGCGTCTATGAGCTCCCTGCTGTGGGGGCAGGCCTGATGGGTCCAGGTACCTCTGCTTTCAAGGTGGGTCACAGTCTGTCAGTCCCTCTTCTGTGTTCTGCACTTTGATATGGTAACAGTTTGAGTTAAAACTGAAAAGTTACAGTAAGTTATTTTAGCAGAATTAAGTCAGATAGACTTATATATTCATCTTCATGTGTATCCACTGACTTACTCCAATTTAGCATACTTTTTTTTCTAAAGAGTGCTAAGAATTTTTCCAAGCCATGCACAATTAATCTTATTTGTATTTTTTCCTGCAAGAGATGATGTGAATATATTCCATGGACCCCAAACTGTTTTTATCAGAGTAGGAAACTCAAGTTTTGGATGATGTGATTTTAAAATGATGCGTGTGGGGAAAAGATACCACAGTGACTATTCACTATCATCCTTCATTTATTTTTTGCCTGTAATCCTGGGCGGGATGGGTCATTTCCTTCATGCACTGCTCGTGTTCACATTTTTCCCTTTAAAATTGCTGAAGCTTAGCTGTTGCTATTTGGTGTTGCTCGACCCTGCCGGTCAGCAATGACTCCCAAGGGTGGAGGAGAGTGTCCTAAAGTTCTGAAGGGGAAAATTTAATCAGCAAAGTAATCATTTCTGCTGTGATGGG
This sequence comes from Dama dama, assembly GCF_033118175.1. NCBI lineage: Eukaryota > Metazoa > Chordata > Mammalia > Artiodactyla > Cervidae > Dama > Dama dama. Next base: position 18,973,487 of record NC_083693.1, on the reverse strand, counting down.
AAAAAAAAAAAAAAAAAAGGAGGCTAGTGTGAATGACAAAACATCTGTGGACCACCAAAAAAGTCAACTGGAATTGGAAGGAGGTAGACCTAAAAAAAATTGCTTGGAAGGCATAGCTTTAAAGGGAAAATGAATCAGAAAAGAGTTCTGAAGTGTTAGAATGCACTGCCTAATAACTTTAAATAGTCCATTGAGTCTTCCGGAATTTTTTTTGTTCTTCTTCAAGAATAATCTGCTTACATCGTTAAGACCTCAGCTAAGCTCAGTAACACAAATTACCAGATGTTGTATCCCCTAGATTTTCCATCAAAAGACCAACCACCAAGCTTGTTGAAAGAGAAAGGTCATTGTCCCTCCCTGGCTATAAAACTATTTTTGCAACTCCTAACAAATGAAATGAGAATACCTTTCAGCTATCTCCAGCTCCTTCGAAGTCTCCTGTTTGCCTTTGTTATTTTCTAATAATGCACTCATGTGTAAGCTAATAATGTGAACGAGGGAAAATGAAGAGACTTTAAAAAACGGGGGAAAAAAAAGCAGAATGAATTAGGGCAATTGAGGTCGCTCTGTTTCATTTTTGCTGGAAGGATTTTAGCCCTCGTTTTTACCTTATCGCTTATTACACAATTTACGATAAAATGAGATGTGATTTCATTCTTATTGTTGGGCTATAGCCTATTGAACATGCATATATAGAATTCATTTCAGATTTAAACACTATCTTAATTATAAACTGAACAAAATGCACAACCTATCGGGTTCTCTAAATTGCATTCTAATAAATAGTTTCAGTTTTTATCACATTTCTACTGATGGCATATTGGGTATAATAATGTTCGAGGAATATTTGTTTTTTATGCATTGCCTTAACTGTACCAAAATATTTCCCATGTGACAATAGTTTGTCTCTGACATACAAGTTTGAGGACCTTACACATATGGTATGCCTCACCATATTTTTCATGTCTGCCTAAATAATTTAGGATCCACATATAGCAACTTTCCCAACAAAAGCCAGGAGCCAATTTGGAACTATTGTAAGTAATAGTCTTATTGTGTTTTAAAATGCAATATACATTCAATAAGATATTAAATGTCTTTAGTTTTGTTTGTATTTACTTGTTACAAACTGAAAATTGCTATAAAGTTATATATGATCAAACATATAGTTTTATAGCTGGTGTAGTCTTTCCAAATACAATCCAAGGTAATATAGTAGTCTAGTTCATAATTGTCGGAATACGATGCTGTATAATCTATAAAAGCATTGATTTATATTAATATGATATTTGAAAATATAAAAGAATAACCATGTTTAGAAAAACTGGCATTAGAAATGCTAGACAACATACAGTCTCATAATTACACGTGTATTTTAATATGCATAGCATTTACTGAAGAATTTCTAACTTAAAATGACTTAAATGTAATTTTCCCTATCAAGTAAGGAACTCTTTCAGTGACAACAGGTGAAGCAAAATAATTAGCACTCTAATGTTAATTGTTTATTAATGTGCTAAGTTTACCAAACGGCCTCATTTGCTTACTAGACATTGCTATACTTTTGTATATTACTCAAATACAATTATATACACAAACACGCACACACATAACTTTAGATTTTGTGTTACTCTCTTTAAAGTTCCCATGCAGCATCTAAAATGTAAACCTGGCCAACGGGATAGAAGCTGATGGTCTCCCAAGTTTGCACCCAGACCGTTAAATAAAACTGCTGTCCTGCAGGGCCTTGGAACCACTCTGCCGTCCACCAGGGTCCTCTTGTAGATACTTTTTTTGAACAGTACAAATGCAAGTCGATTCATTTCTCTCTCTCTTTTACTTGAAGCAGGGTCTGTGTGTCCAACACACATAGACACACACACACGCACAAATACAATTTTTAGTCATTTTTTTCAATTTAAATGATTTGCTATCACAGTTACACCATCTTTTATCTCTAAAATAGTTTCAACCCTGTTAATGTGTGCATGTACTTTTTTCTTATCAGCCTCTCAGCAGCATTTGTGATTCATAGCAGCCATCAAAGTGATAATAAACTCATTCACAATACTAACAAACACGGGGCTCCCAGTTATTTACGAGGCAAATTCACTGCAAGGCTGGGCTGAGGAACAGGGGAGAATCAAGATGGTGTTGATTGATAAATTGACAGGTTAATTTACAAGTGGATAATAGGAGTTAGACCCAGAGGGAAAGAGGGAAGGTCTGAATTCTAGCTTGGTTGCACTGCCATCTGTCTTATGCCCTGAAATCTGCAGGACTGCTGGCTCTCAGGATCAAATACATACACGTTCTTCATAACTTAAAGACAAAGACCTCCGTTTACTGCCGTTTGATGAGTTTGTTGCCTTGCTTCTTCACACAATTGACCCCCAATATGTGAAAAACAGTGCCACGTCCCAGTGTGTTTTAGAAGTACCACTTAGAACATGATGTAGAATAAGTTACTCTGCCAGTTTCACAAAATAAACAATGAACAAAATTGTTTTCAAGATGATATTTCCCAAATATTAATTGTCATTTGATTGTTGATGATTGAAATGTATTCTTTCATGTTTCAGAGGCCTCTAGCACGTTCTTGTTCTAGAATGTACACCTCCCCATCCCTCCAAAAAACACCCCTTTTTCTTTTTTATCTTTGGTATTAGATACTGACTGGTCCAGCTGCTTACAAGGTGTGCCTAAAACAAGTTGTAGGAATCATATTAAGCATTTTCATCATTTCTTTTTCCAAAATGTATTATTGTACATTTTGAACATATTTGAGAAATTTTAAAAAATACTTACTAAGTACTTTTTAAAAAATGGAATATTTATTTATATTTCTCTTCCAAAGAAACATTTTATTTTATAGATCAGATATATACATTATTAGTTTTGGAGGAAAAATCTTCAGCAGTCAATTAAAAAAAAATCTTACAGGTCTGGTATCACAGAAAAATTTCATTGTAAATTGTCAGGATAATACCTCTTTTTGGGGGCAATTGCCACTGTTAGATAGCAAATCTGTAACTATTGCCACTTTAGAAAGAGCCTTTGGTCTTTTAAAATCAGCTAGTTGGAGACTGTTAGCAGCACTTGCAGTGCCCTAGGTCTCCCAGACAGAGGGCATTTGGTTCTCCCTTGCCAGCACCTATCATCACGGAGGCTGAAATTCTGGATTCTCCATCTGAACTCTTTCTACCCCATCACCCACTGCAAGCGAACACTGTTCTCAGATTTGAAAGTTCATTTAATGTTTAGCTAATGTTAAAACTTTGTATATTTGGCCAAACACTGGGGAGTTCAGCACATTTTGAAAGGAAATTCAAAAAGGCACAAAAGAGCATGTCTGCTTAGCTTTTGTAATTCATTACAAAATGCCAACACTAATATTATTTTTAAAGAGATTGTCTCCTATTAATCAAGGTATTAAAATGAACTATTAAAACTATGCCTTTAGTTGAATAACATGATAAAACCCACGGAAAATATCTGATCAACGATGAATGTCAGCAAAATAAAAACAAATAACTTTGCATGCACGGAATTTTATGGTGTCACAAGGTTAAAAATGTCCCCTTAAAGGGTAAATATCCTTTGAAAAGAAAATGCATTTATGTGTGAATGGGAGGTTGAATGGCTTTTACTGCTTTGTTTAAAAGTAGACAATCATCTTTGTAATTTTTTGGCAAGTTGAATATTTTTCAAAAATGCTTCATAAAAGATCACAATGTGTTTATTATTTATGAATGCTAATTTTTCTTGATGTGTTAACTGTTTTCTTAAAAGTATATTAGAAAAGTATCTAAGCAATTTTTAAACTTTATAATATGCAGAATAAACTTTTATATACTGACTGAAACAAGGTATTTTATTTCAGAGGACTATCTAAATTTTACATTTTGTATTATCTCTCCATAGAGAAACTTAGTAACAAGGAAAATGTTATGTAAAATAGAGAAATAACTAATAGCTTACAGAATGTGTGACTTTCTGCCATATTTTATAGAAAATCTAATATAAGATAAATGCATTCCAAATTGAGTCTAATATTAGTTTTCTCCTATCTCTAAATTCTAATGGTGTAACTATCAGAGTTATAAAGTCATAATCTCCAATATGTTATACTTTTGTAACTTAAAATATATAAATTAAGTTCCTATAGATTTATTTTAGTTAAAAATTTTAAAAGCCCATGATCCCACTATGATGTGACTGGATTCATTTTAATCACAAGTATGTTGATAGAGGAGAGAATAAAAACCCAATTCAAGAATGTGCAGGTACTGAACATTTTATGTTTTTGTAATTTTAAATCCTTTCTAATAAGGCACACTCCCCTCTGTGCAAGTTAAGGGGAGATTTTCTGCCACTTTCTCCCTGCAGGGACTAAAATAAATTCTGAACCAAAAATAAAACAACAACAACAAAAATATCAGATCTAATATCCCACCCAATTTCTGAGTTTAGCCAGTGACAGGTATGTTTCGAAGCAAACTATTTAGACACATTGATTTTTGTTGTCACTTTCTTCTTGTTTCATATGTCACATCAAGGCTTGGAAATTAGATGAATGTAAGAAGGGTCCGCTGATCATTGTTCCTCAGGAGGAATTTTCAAAGTCAGCTAGCTGTGCTTGATAAAAGTGGTCCTGCACGGAGCTCCACTCTGCCTACAGGGAAGTTTAGGCGAACTCAACTTCTTCCACTTCACTCATATTGCTAAGATTCCTGGTTGTCAAGAAGGCATCTATTTAACTGAAGTCTGGTAAATCTCAAAAGTAAAGCATTAAGGGAAAGAAAAAAACCTTAAATCATCTTCCCCCCTCTCACTTCAAAGTCCTTTGAAATGAACGTGCAAATCCAATTCTGGTAAACAAATTTTATGAAGTAAGTCATGCAGGTAATGCTTGCTTCAATTGTATGCTTCCAGAATAACATGTTGACATCCAATCTTTGTGTTTTGAAGAGTTTGTAATAATAAATAGAAATCAATGCTATGGACTGAAAGGTGCATCAATTATGTTTCTTTTATCTCACAGAGCTTTTCCATGTTATGTCTATCTGTTCCCCTGAGTTGTTTTTTTTTTTTTTTTTTTTACATTGTAAAATGTACTGTAGTCTAATTGGCAACATAGATTATGAATGCTGATTGAACCTAAATTATATTTGACAGAATTTTTTAAATGGCTTTATTTTACGTGAAGTACAAAAAAAGTTCATGGTCCTTGAATTTGAATAGGAAGATTACTTTTTGGTGTGCATCATGGTTTAAATATTTCAGAACAGGTAAAAAAAATTAAAAATAAATTAAGAAGAATCCGATATAGTCTTTCAGTCCAGAAAAGGAGAAAGAAAAGAGTGACAAAAACAGGTGAAATATATTATGTGAAGTGGCTAAATTAAGAAGTTTAAAACTGAAAGTATTTAGGAAAATAGTAGTTTATTTCAATCCACTGCAGAAAGATATTCCCTCCCTGTACCACTCATTCACTGGAAAAATGAGCAACTCAAACAGACTGGTAAAATTGCAGAGGAAGCTAGTTCTGAGCTCTGAGAGTGGGTACTCTGCTTAGTTCTGAAGCAGACGGAACTCAGGGTTCCTGGACAGACGGTGTGGATTTAATGGCCAGAATCTCAGTGATGAAACATTGCATGGAGATCTGGGGAGGAGGGAAGGATCATGAATGCCTTCCCAGTGTAACAGAGACATTTCCTTTTCGGAGCATTTACAATTCCTTCCCCGCCTGTGGTCTATCTGGAGTCTAGGAAATTTTATTTGAGCCCACGGGGAGAGAGTGCTCACTAAGCTATAATTTCCTATGATTTGAAATATGGCATCTGCAGGCCTCCCGTGTAGGATCACTCCGGAAAAAAAAAGAAAAAAAAAAAAAGAAAAACAGGGTTCATCTTTTAAACTTAGATGAATACCCAGTCATTTTAAACTCAAATTCCCCTTACCAATATATTTTCCTTTAGAAATATATCCATGTAATTGTGTGGGCATTTTTGAACAGTGGTGTATTGGACTCTGTTGATTGTTTATTAACATGATATTTTTTAGCTTATGTGAAATATTTCTCCTAGTCACATTATTTGAAATATTAAATTAGTAGAGGAGAATGGCAATATGTTAATATAAATGAACATTTATGAAAACTAGGATTGAGGTCAAAACACTAAATCAGAGAACAAATAAAAAAAGAAATTAGAAAGAATATCAGATGAATTTAAAATTATAAGCGTGGGTGAGCCTCTAATCTCTCTTTCTCCCCAGCCTGTACAGAGGAGGAAACTAAGATCCAGAAAGATAAAATGAGATCCCAGGTTCTCATGAGCAGCTCATGCCAATCAGTGGCCAGAATCCCGGTCCGTGGGTTCTGGGACTAGCTTGACTCCCACACCAGCCTGCTGGAGACAGTTCCCGCGGCTGACCAGTCACAGTGGCTAGAAGGAGCAACGAAAGGTCAGCCCTGCACCCATCCTCAGTTTTTACATCTTGAAAATGGAGACAATTATATTGTCTTTTATTTCTAAACATTAAAAACAGTGTTTCTAAATTTTAACTGAACACGAATTCATGGAGAAAAAGCAAGAGAAGAGTAGCTCTGATATCATTTATGATAAATGTTGATTCTTTCATCCATCAGAAGGAATATACAGTGGGAATGCAGGTTGACCATGGCCAAGATCATCCTAGAGCCTACATCTGCAAAGTTACGGGGTAGTTATGGTCTATCATCTCTCTTTTGAGTGTGCATTCATACCGCATGTGTGTGCATCTCATACATGCACAAGCATGTGGATTTCTCTCAGAGATATCCTTCTGGCATAGAACAACTTTGCATTTCATTAAATAGTACTACAGCTTGGGGCTTAAGGACCAATGTTCCCTGGAAAAGAAATTAAAGTCTATATTTCCTCTCTGAACCCTTGAAGTTTAGTGACCCATAATCCTCCTTGGTGAATTCTCAGGATGTTTGAATCTGTCCAGAGAACGAGGCAGTGTGTGTGCGTCTGTGTGTGTGCATGTGTTTGTGTGTTTTGGAAAAGGAAGGTGGTAGGATGGCCATTGGGCACTTGAGAAAGTAGCCCACAAGGAGGTGGAACAAAATAAGAAGAGGTTTAAGATAGTTCCATATAAGGTTTTAAAATATATCATTTTACGTTTATTTATTTTTTAATTGGAGGATAATTGCTTTACAACTTTGTGTTGGTTTCTGCCATATACCAACACGAATCAGCCGTAGGTATAGGTCCCCTCCCTCTTGAACCTCCTTCCCACCTCCCACCCCCACCCACCCTCCTAGGTTATCACAGAGCACTGGATATGCGCTCCCCAAGTCACAGTAAATTCCCACTGGCTGTCTACTTTATATACGGTAATACACATGTTTCAGTGCTACTCTCTCATTGTGTCCACCCCTCTCCTTCCTCTTGTGTCCACAAGTATGTTCTCTTGTCTGTGTCTCCATTGCTGCCTTGTAGATAGGTTCATCATTTTTTAAATTGATGTGGGGTCAATAGATTGAAGTCATGTTAAAGTGTGTGACAGTCATATCTGACTCTTTGTGACCCCATGGACTGTAGCCCGCCAGGCTCCTCTGTCCATGGCATTCTCCAGGCAAGAATCCTGGAGTGGGTTGCCATTCACTTCTCCAGGGGATCTTCCCAACCCAGGGATTGAACCCAGGTCTCCCACACTGCAAGCAGATTCTTTACTACCTGAGCCAAGAGTCATGATAAAAATACATGTGAAACTGGGATTAAGTTTAGGTCATATTTAAAAGGACAACTGGAAGACAGAAACTTCTGTGAATGATTCGGCTCCTCTGGCAGGATTAGGTGGCCCTGCGGTTCAAGAAGTAAATGGATTCCATTAAAATGTCACCAACTTGTAGTCAAATTTATTTATGCATTGATGTTATTCATAGTGTTTTTTTCATAGCTCTGTTTGTTGACGGTGGTAATGATGATAATGAAGGTGATAGCATTTATATAATTCTTTTTATGTTCTAAGCACTTTGTGATTTTATATCAGTCTGGACTCTCCAGAGAAATAGAACCAGTAGGAGTTAAACAAGATTTATTATGAAGAATCATGTGATGATGGAGGCAGAGAAGTCCCACGATCATCTACACCCAGGAAAGCTGGTGGTGTAATTCAGTCCAAGTCCAAAGGGTCAGAGGAGATGAGATGAGATGAGATGTCTCAGCTCAAGAAGCTAAAGGGAGTGAATTGCGCCTTCTTCTACCTTTTGTTCTAGTCAAGCCTCCAGTGGCTTCAGTGATGCCCACCCACATCGGGGATGGCAATCTGCTTTACCGAGTGCACCGATTCAAATGCTAATCTCATCTGAAAACACTGTCACAGACGTGCCCAGAAACAATGTCTAATCTGGGCACCCCATGGACAGTCAAGTAGACACATGAAATGAGACATCACACATTTCATCTTCACCACCATTTGTGATAGATTCTATTACAGTTGCCATTTCATAAATGAGGACATAGACCTTGGAAACATGGGATAAGTTACTTACCCAAAGGCTCTGAATGAGTAGGTGATAGTGGTGGAATACAAACCCAGGGAGTCTGGTCTGGAGACAAATGCTTAATCCTACAAAATACTCTGTCAGCAAAACAGAGGTTTTGTTTTTTGCTTTTTCTTAATGGATAATTAGCAAAGAGAACTAAGCATTTGGTAAATTGTTAGGAAACCCTTTGTCAAACTGGCATGAGGTCGTTCACATAGATGTTTCCAGACTGTTTACCTGACTTTCTCCCTGACCATTCTGCATTGGTGACACAGTGGTAAAGAATCTGCCTGCCAATGCAGGAGATGCAAAGACTTGGGTTCGAACCCTGGGTCAGGAAGATTCCCTATAGTAGGAAATGGCAACCCACCCCAGTACTCTTTCTGGAAAATGCCATGGACAGAGAAGCCTGAAGGGCTGTAGTCCATGGGGTCACAAAGAATCGGATACGACTGAGAATACACACGTCCTGCATTTTATTTTTATTTGGTTGGCCAAAAAGTTAGTTTGGATTTTTCCATTATATCTTATAAAAAACCCAAACAAAATTCTTGGCCAAGCCAACACATGGTCTCCACACCCCAACCCCATGCCCCATGATAACGGTCAGGGTAGGAAACAGTGTATGTCTCTTGCTTTGGTTTGCTTCTCATTTATTTATTATTTTACATTTATTTTTTAATTTTTGGCTGTGCCGTGTGGCTTGTGGGATCTTTGTTCCCCCACCCGGGATTGAACCACGCTCTTGGCAGTGAAAGCAGAGAGTCGGAGGGGTCCTAACTACCGGACGGCCGGGCAATCACCTTGTTTGTTTCCTGGTGAGTTCTCTAGTATTTCACCTTTTTAAATTTGTTGTGACCACTGGGAAACTCAGAACTCAGTTTTGTGCCCATTTGTTTTATTTTTTTCTCAGACAACTCTTAATCAATGATGATGTGTGTTTTAGGGGATTTTGGAGCAGGAAATGGCACCTCACTCCAGTGTTCTTGCCTGGAGAATCCCAGGGACAGAGAAGCCTGGTGGGCTGCCGTCTATGGGGTCGCACAGAGTCGGACACGACTGGAGCGACTTAGCAGCAGCAATGTCTATGTAGGTAAATTTTTTTTCTGTCTTCATTCCTCTGTGGGAGGAAGGGAGATAGCTGAAGAAATATTTAAATAAGTGAACCTCAAAATACCAAAAATATATTCCAAGAACTGAGTTGGGAAACTGACAGTATTTTTAACCCACTTCTTTGTGAGCATAACTAGCTCCTGAATTTATAAAATGTAAATGTTGCATCCTGTTTTATAATACTAATACATGTCCAGGATAGAAAATCTCAATGTGTAGAGGGAATCACCACTAACACAGATATCCTTTCGTAAACCTACAACTCATAAATATCAGTAACTATATAGAATTGTGTGTGCATACAACCTACATTCTAGAAAATTTGAGATCGTTCTATGGTACTATTTTTTTTAATTTATTTTTTAAATTTATTTGGCTGCACTGTGTCTTGGTTGCTGCATATGGGATCTAGTTCCCTGACCAGGGATCGAACCTGGGCCTCCTGCATCAGGAGCTCAGAGTCTTAACCACTGGACCACCAAGGGAGTCCCCTGTGGTACTATTTTATAATCTAATTTTTTCCATATGGCAGTGTATTTTTAATATTTCCCGCATCATTATGTATTCTTCCAATTGTTTTTAAAGAATCTTCACAAAAGGATTCACTTCACTGCTGGCCACCTATAAGTAAGAGTTCACGCTGTGCATTTAAATATTTATTTACATGTAACACCATAATCCATGCAATCTCACATAAATCCCTCTATGTAATTAAGTTCATGGACTATTATTGTGGGGATTTTTTTCTACTTCCCAGCAAATCTGAGACTATCCTGAATACAGAACATGCATTTTTATACAATAATTACATCAGTAATTTCTAACTCAGTTTGCAAAACTCCTTACCTGAATTACTCTCATGCCTTTGGCCATGGAGGGGCAGGGGAGGGGGTGGGTGGGTTGGGGTCAGAGATGAGACAAGAGTTGTCCTTTCTTTTGCACTCTCATAGGACTCCGAAAGAAAGTGAATCTCTGAGTTGGGGAGAAGCCATTCAGCTGAACTTCAGTCTAACCCCACCACTGTCTTGGCTCTGCTGCCAGCTCTGAAGGCTCACATCCCAGCCCTCCCACTTTCCAGTCTTCAGAGAACAGAGCCACAGGACTAATAATGGTGAACTGCTCTTTTTCTCCTCCCACTCAACACAGACCAGCATGTCAGGAGCTGGCTTTTATGTCCCTGGAGAGAAGGACTTTTTATCCACTTTGTACCATCAGTTACCTTGAGGATTCTAATCTTTTTACTGGGCTTCCCAGTTCACACCAGTGGTAAAGCACTCACCTGCCAATGCAGAAGACTTAAGAGACTCAGGTTCAATCCTTGGATAGGGAAGATCCCCTGGAGGAGGGCATGGCAACCCAGTCCACTATTCTTGCCTGGAGAATCCCATGGACAGAGGAGCCTGATGGGTTACAGTCCATGAGGTCACCAAGAGTCAGACATGACTGAGCAACTTAGCACCCATTCACTATTCTTTCTAGAAAGTTGCTTCCCATTGCTACCGAATTCTCCAAAGTTCTCTCAGCCCACTGTGAGCTGCAGCACCACTTCTCTCTACATCCTTATTCTATACTCTCTTTGTTTTTTGATCATAATTTATTAGGAAGTGTGTATTGTTGGGAAGGTAGGTTGACAGAGTTACTTCAACACCAGCCAGTTCACAGTGAATCAGATTTGAAGTTGAAATTTCACCAAAAAAAAAACCCACTGAGAAATATTACTGCAGTAAGACTGATTAGCTTGCAATGTTTCTGGAACACAGCTAATATCTTAGACTATTTACATATGCCTGATACAACCAACAAATTTCTAAGAAACTCAAAGAAGTTGTTAGGGCAAATTTTTTTGAGAGCACTGAACATAATTAAATTAAAGTGTGTCAAAAAGTCACATGATCTTGATCTTGGGAAAAAGGATACAGCCTCATAGAAACTTAAATAAAAATTCAGAGTGCTACAACGATTGCCTTTCAGAGAAACAAAATCCTGATGAGTATATATAACACTTTGTTCACAGTTTAAGTCTCCAAGAAACTTCTCCATCTTACGTCCTGTCTTCTTGATCTCTTGCACTTCAGGTCAGGATCTGTCAATACCTAAACAGTTCTGATGCCTTGTTCTCACTCACATGGCTCTGTTTTCCACAGATCCTTTTGATTAAATGACTTTGTCAAGAATTGGTAATGTTTCATCTTTCATATCTAGACTGCACCCACTAAAGTACCCTGAAGGTACTGGGGCCATAGGGTCCTTAAACTACATGTAACTCAAGGTAACACACATTTTTAGTACTTAAATCCAATCTTCAGGTAGACTCTAACATGGAATCTCAGTATAAATGCTGATTAAAGAAGGTCAATAAGATTTTTCGACCTATTCCTACTCAGGCACTCTCTTAACCCACTCCCTTCTTTTGGCAACCTCAGAGGCACAAGAGTAAAACTATATGTATCATTCTGTTAATAACAGTTTGAGAATGACATATCTTATGTAATCTTCGAATTTTAGAGGGAAAACTGAAAGTCAGAGAGATCAAGCCACACAGCCAGGGTGAAAGAGAAATTGCTATTAATAGATAAGCTGAGTCTAGAGGTCAGGTCTCCTGACACTGCTCATTATTCCTCTCCTTTTAACAATGAGGCTAAACAGGAAAAGTAGAAAACATCTCCGGATGCTGAGAAGAGTTTTATTTTTAAGGTCCATGTAGACACAGAAATGTTTGGTGCAGAGGGTGTTATTCATGCCTCCACATTTCTTCCTTTTCCTATTTTCTCCCCACTCGAAATTCACTGAAGAATTGTATCAGTGGTTCTTTGAGATCCTCAGACAGATAGATGGCTCTGTTGGATACTAAACACCATGAATGTTAATTGAGGACTCTGCTGTTAGTATCATTTTGATGATCAACACTAGCTTAATAAGAATATGAATCAAATGGATTAGATTCTTTTTTCAAAACACTGCAAAAATGAGAACAGCATCAAATCTCAATATGTTGCCCAAGTGGATGGGGTGGTATCTTGTCTTTGAATCTCAGGGCAGAGAGAACTGAACACAAGAACAACAACCCTCCTCTGAAATATTCTGGAATACTGAGAGGTGGGTTAGCACTTTGAAATTTAATAGGGCTGATAAACATCAGCTCGTTGGGTTCAGTGCTATTTGTACTTGGGAAAAACTGTGGAGTTAATGAAGATTTCTGGAGTTTTTTGTTATGGCACTCCATGTCTTTTACAAGGTGGATGATTAATAATGATTGGTGGTAGAGTGAAGTTCTGTCCCCTGATCTTGCTCCAGGAGGCAGAAGTTGGTAGACTACTTTCTGAGAGCTCAATTCAAAGCTCATTGCAATTTACTCAGATTTCATGTGGACAGGAAAAAACATGTCAGAGAGAGACACATGATTGAAATATTGAATCATAGAATATTGCACGTGGGCTGGCTCTGGAGCAAATGATTTTAGATTGCAAGCAGAAACTGGTGAGGGGCATAAGCATGGAGGTCATCTGCCTGGCTGAAGCAGAAGGGGAGATTTAGCAACTGTTTGTTGTGGCAGAAAATCATCTCTGATTGTTTGTGAGGTAGAGGATTGGAGTCAAGCCGATACAGCCAGTCTCGAAGAAGAAATCCTGACCTGCGTCATATGGAGCTGCGTTTGCCTGATGAACCTGTTATAACTATCCACCCTTACTCCAAGGTAATGCTTTTTCAAATCAAGAAAAGCAAAAGTAAATATGAGAACTATGTTCTAGCGAGTTTGAAAGTAGCCCAACTACGTGAAGCTACAGGAAGTGTCTTTTATTAAAACTATTTCTTAAAGATTACTGGAAATAATTTGGCTTTTTCCTGTCTTATCCCTCAAGACAAACTAAAAATCAACTCTTGCTAGTGCAAAGGTGTCATATTCAGGATGGAGCAAACCTTCGAATCCTGGTATTCACTGTGGAACTCTAAACCTGACACGTATTATATGAGGCAGAGTCCTTAAATGGCATTGACCTTGATGCTGTGTAGACCTAGGTTCAGATTCTCTCTTCTGTCCCCTTCAAGCTGTGTGACCTTATGCAAGTTAGTCAGTTTTTCTCTTTTTCTGTTTCTCTAGCTGAAAAGGTGGAAAATTGTACTAGCTTCATAGAACTGATGTGGCAATCACAAGACATTAAATGAAATAAATACATATAAAGCTGTTCATCATGGTAGCCACATTTACTATGTGTGTCCCCTAAATTGTCTCTCTTGTGATAGATTTCTGGTACAGCGTCCCCTACCCGTTTCTTATTTACTTCAAATTCCTATATTTGGAGTCACTTTGTAGACAGCTATTTTAGGATTTTTTTTTTTCCTTCTCCAGAAGGCCTCAGTAGAGAATAACCCAGAGTTTCTCATATCTGCTCTGATGATTCCCAACTTCTGTGCCAAGCAGCATCTTGAAAAGTAAGTCTGTGTATCCTCCTAACTGTTGGAATCCTAGGGGAATGCTGTAGCTTACTGAAACTTTAGGTGTCACTAGTCTGTAAACTGAGTAACATTGAGGTCCAATGTATGCATGCTCAGTGGCTGAGTCATGTCAGACTCTTTTCCACACCATGGACTCTAGCCCACCAGGCTCCTCTGTCCATGGGATTTCCCAGGCAAGAATAGGAGTGGGTTGCCGTTTCCTCCCCCAGGAAATCTTCCCAACCCATGTCTCCTGTGTCTCTTGCATTGTCAGGCAGATTCTTTACCACAGACTCTCCTGGGAAGCCACTCAAGTTTCAGCTTGCAAGCTAAAATCCTCAGTTGTAAATCAAGAAAATACAATAATATACTATTAACATGGTAAATTACCTATGGGGAAATAAGTTTTCTCCTTCGTAATGAAGTCATTTCTAGGTATGGTACAACACTTTGTCTCCAGGTAGGCTGAGTTTGGGGCACATTAGAAGCTTGTATATTAAATTTGCATACCCATATCCAGTCTATCTACAAGTCAATTCTGTCAAATCTTTCTTCAAAATGCAGCTCAGATCTATTGACTTTCCCCCAGCAGCATTGGTGATATCTCTCTAGACTAATAAAGTCATCTTCAACTGGACTTCACATTTTTGCACTTACCTTTGTACAATATTATTCTTCCTAGAGTAGACATAGATATTCTTTAAAATACTAATTAAATTTTGTCACTACCAGTCATAAAGATTTTGATTTTTTTTTATTGCGTTTAATGATGTCTAAACCCCTTACTGTGTCTACAGAGCTTCACATAATCTTTCTTTCTGCTTACCTTCATCTCCAATTCTTCCCCAACTGACCCTTTTCCCTACCACAGTGAACTCTTTGCTTTCTGAATACACCAAGTTCATTTTGGCTTCAGAACTTTGTTTTGTATCTATCTGTGGAAAAGACTTGCTTGTTCTCATCTAATTATCCCATCTCAAAGGTTGGTTTCTGGAATACCTCATCAAAAACAAAACAAAACAAAAACTCAGATATGCAGATGATACCCCTCTAATGGCAGAAAGTGAAGAGGAACTAAAGAGCCTCTTGATGAGGGTGAAAGAGGAGAGTGAGAAAGCTGGCTTGAAACTCAGCATTCAAAAGATTAAGATCATGGCATCTAGTCCCTTCATGTCATGACAAATAGATGGGGAAAAAATGGAAACAGTGGCAGATTTTATTTTCTTGGTCTCCAAAATCACTGTAGACGATGACTACAGTCATGAAATTAAACGACTCTTGCTCCTTGGAAGACAAGTCATGACAAACATATCAAAAAGCAGAGACATCACTTTGCCAACAAAGGTCTGTATAAATCAAAGCTATAGGTTTTCAAATGGTCATGTAAAGATGTGAGAGTTGGACCATAAAGAAAGCTGAGCTCCAAGGAATTGAAGTTTTCAAATTGTGGTGTTGGAGAAGACTCTTGAGAGTCCCTTGGACTGCAAGGAAATCAAACCAGTCAGTCCTCAAAGAAATCAACCCTGAATATTCATTGGAAGGACTGATGCTGATGCTGAAGCTCCAATACTGTGGCCACCTGATGTGAAGAACCGACTCATTGGAAAATACCCTGATGCTGGGAAAGATTGAAGGTGGGAGGAGAAGGAGGTGACAGAAGATGATGAGCTAGTTGGATGGCATGACTGACTAAATGGATATGAATTACCACAAACTCCAGGAGACAGTGAAGGACAGGGAAGCCTGATGTCCTGCAGTCCATGGGATCCCATATAGTCAGATATGACTGAGCAACTGAACAACAACTGTCAAAAATAAACAACCTATGACTTTGTTTTGGTTTCTTTATATGGTTTATGACATATAAGTTTCTTTAATTGTTAATGAATTATTCAAATTTTTATTATTTTCATATGAGTGCAAATGTGATAGAGTCCAGGGCAGGCAGTGGTAGTGGCCAGGGCCAGTGGTGTCTCAGCCTTGTCCATGGGGTCACCTACAGGTGCTTGTGCAGTGGCAGAGGCCAGTTGCACACACACACACTCACAGTGTTAGGTGGGCCAGGGCAAGCAGCAAAGGCTGAAGCCAAGTGGGGCCACACTGGCAGCTTTGAGGGCCCTGGCTCTGTAAGCACTACTGTGGCCATTGATTCATGCCATAGGCACATATCAGTGAAGACCAGTGTCAAGAGTCAGGTCAAGGTTGCATGTATACACCTGGAAAGGCCCCCCTGCAGGTGAGCCCAGTGGTGCTGGCTAGTGATACAACATGGAGTCAACTCCAGGTCTACACACAGCTGTGTGGCCTGGCTGTGGTATATCAGTTCAGTTCAGTCACTCAGTCGTGTCCGACTCTTTGCGACCCCATGAACTGCAGCACACCAGGCCTCCCTGTCTATCACCAACTCCCAGAGTATACCCAAACTCATGTCCATTGAGTTGGTGATGCCATCCAACCATCTCATCCTCTGTCATTCCCTTCTCCTCCTGCCATCAATCTTTCCCAGCATCACGGTCTTTTCCAATGAGTCAGCTCTTCGCATCAGGTGGCCAAAAGTATTGGAGTTTCAGCTTCAAAATCAGTCCTTCCAATGAACACTCAGGACTAATCTCCTTTAGGATGGACTGGTTGGATCTCCTTGCAGTCCAAGGGACTCTCAAGAGTCTTCTCCAACACCACAGTTCAAAAGCACCAATCCTTTGGCACTCAGCTTTCTTTATAGTCCAATTCTCACAACCATACATGACCACTGGAAAAACCATAGCCTTGACTAGACGGGCCTTTGTTGGCAAAGTAATGTCTCTGCTTTTTAATATGCTGTCTAGGTTGGTTATAACTTTCCTTCCAAGGAGTAAGCATCTTTTAATTTCATGGCTGCAGATACTCCTTGACAATAGGATCTTACTGTGGGTACAGGTCAGTCGAAGCCAATGATGAGGCTTGGGGCATGCAGGTGCCCAGCTGGTGGGGCTGGTGGCTGATGATGCAGGGGTACAGGTCAGTGACAAGAGATAGGGCCAAATCTGGGCCCACAAGCAGCTGTTGTGGGCCTTGGCTCCCTGTGTGGGCATCTCTGGCTGCGGGATCTTACCAAGGGTGTGCGTGTGGCAGTGGCGGTGGGCGATGGGTGCCATGCCAGCTTGGTGCAGAGGCACAGCTGGAGGGCACTGCTCTGAGCTTGCCCATAGTGGTGGGAGTCAGCTGTGGGGTCTAGGTTGCCACCTTGCTCTCTCACTGTTGCCGAGTCCTGGGTTGGATGTCAGTGAAGGTTCTGGACTCCAGTTGGGGCAGAGAGGAGAGAGAGGGAAGGGCCTCAAGCAGCTGATGATAGGAAATCAAATAACTGTGGTGGGAAAACTAGTGAAATCTGCAGATAGTTCACAGTGGCCTTGATGGCCAGAGGTTCCTTTAGTGGCAAAGGCTGCTGGGGTTGTGTGGAGTGTCACTGGGAACCGTGGGCACTCCCCCTGCAGAGTTGAGATTGGTGGCCCCCATTTTTCTCCTTTACTCCCAGCTTTTTCTATATGTCTCAGCTTTGCTCCTCTCTGGATGGGGTGAAACCAAAGCAGGTCCTCTGGGTGGTGTCTCAAATGACTGGGAAAGCTGGTCACTCATTCTGATCAAGTTTTTTTGTTCCACTGTATTGCTAAAGTTGGGGTTTCCCTGGTGGCTTAGAGGTAAAGAATCTACCTGAAATGCAGGAGACACGGGTTCGGTCCCTGAGTTGGGGAGTTCCCCTGGAGGAGGAAATGGCAACCCACTCCAGTATTCTTGCCTGGAGAATCTCATGGACAGAGGAGCCTGGTGGGCTACAGTCCTTGGGATTACAAAAGGGTCAGACACAATTTAGTGACTAAACAACAACAAAAGCATTCCTAAGTTTCTTAAGGGAATACCAGAGCTCTTGCGAAGCTATCTTTGTTCGTGGATGGCTGTCTAGTAGTTCATCTTTGTCAGGGGACAGAGTCTGAGGTTTCCTACACTACTATCTGGGTGATGTCACCCTAATAGGTAACCTTTTATCAAATCATCAAGCTATATGTAATTTCTAATCTATACAAATTCCTTAGGAAAATAAAACACAAGAATTATTTTGTGTAACAAGTACAGAGAAGTCATCAAGCAAAATCATGAACCAATCTCACATATGAACATAAAATTTTAAATCCTCAATAAAGTGGAAGTGAAGTCGCTCGGTCGTGTCTGACTCTATGCGACCCCATGGACTGTAACCTACCAGGCTCCTCCGTCCATGGGATTTTCCAGGCAAGACTATTGAAGTGGGCTGCCATTTCCTTCTCCAGGGGGTGTTCCCGACCCAGGGATCGAACCCCGATCTCCTGCATTGCAGACAGACACTTTATCATCTGAGCCACTAGAGAAGCGTGGCCTCAAATACTAGCAAATGGAATTCAGCTTTGTGTCTATTTACACATGTGCATCTATCTATCCATCTGTCTATCTATACAAACATCCTATGTGTGTTTGGGCTTCCCTGGTGGCTCAGATGGTAAAAAATCTGCCTGCAGTGTGTGAGACTCGAGTTCAATCCCTGGGTCAGGAAGATCCCCTGGAGAAGGAAACAGCAACTCACTTCAATATTCTTGCCTGGAAAATTCCATAGACAGAGGAGCCTGGCAGTCTACACGGGGTCACAGAGTAGGACAGGACTGAGCAACTACCACTTTCACCTTCATCTGTCAATCTATCTATAGAAACATCTTAAGTGTGTTTGGCTAACATAATCATAAGCTACTATAAGAAAGAAATCCCAAACATGGTGCTTTAAGGTGGAAGTTTATATGCCTTTCACAGGGTGAGTGGTCTTTCTTTTTTATTTGGTGGGTAAAACCCATTCATTATTTAGGGAATCAGGCTATCTTCCTCATGTTGTTCAACCATCCCTCAATGCAGTGGTGCATGGACCAGTGGCATCACTATCCCCAGAAGTTTGTCAGAAACTTAAATTCTTTGTTCCCATCCCATATGTACTGAATTTCATATTTTGATGGGGCCAGACTTGCTTTAATTTCTCCTGGTGATTTTGCTACCCACTAAAGTTGGAGACTCCATGCTTGAAGGGAAGAGCCTGCAACCTTCAATGATGGTTTAATATTAGAAAATCTTTTAACATATCCACCATAGAGCACGACACATTGAAAAGCTCCAGGACACAACTCATTCACAGCGTAAACAATGGGGTAGTTTATGGTGATGGCACCATCCTAGGTTTGCATGGACCATGGTTTGAGCAGAAATATGGCAGCCCTGACCTTGGGTTAACTGAATGATGGTGAAAATCCACAGGATCATTTCAATTACTGCAGAAAAACATTCGACAGAGTTCAGCATTCATTCAAGATAAAAACACACATTGAATTGGGAAGAGAACAGAATTTCTTTAACTTGATAAAAGATACAGTTCAGATATCAACAGAAAAGATCAGATTAGGCTGTAAAAGTGAAAGGAGCATTATTGTTCAATTCAGTAATGGCAAGAATGCCCATTATCAGTATCTCTATTAAACCTTGAATTTGGATACTTTAACCATGATAAGAGAAAACATAATAAGATATAAAAATTAGAAAGAAAGAGATAAAAGTGCATTTCCCTCCAGACTATGTGGATGGACTAGAAAGAAAATCTACAAACTGCTAGAATTTGTCTAAAATTTTACTAAGCTCACGAGACAAAATATAATTATGAGTAATAAATAAATTCCTACTCACTAGACATAACTTCTTATAAAATGCAATACAAAAATATCCCATTCACAATTCATATCACCATGGAAAAATATTACAGAATAATAGCATAGGATGCTAAAGAAGACATGAACAAAAGTGAGATATATAAAGGTTTCCATCTGTCCTCAACCAATCAATAAATACATTTCTCTTTAGAGTCCAAACTTTCTTTTCCATGACATTGGACAGGCTCCTTCTCAAATTTATGTGGAGTGGCTAATGTAATATTTAAGAGCAAGTAGGACTACTTTGGCCACCTAATGTGAAGAGTTGACTCATTGGAAAAGATTCTGATGTTGGGAAAGATTGAGGGCAGGAGGAGAAGGGGACGACAGAGGATGAGATGGTTGGATGGCATCACTGACTCAATGGACATGAGTTTGAGCAATCTCCGGGAATTGGTGATGGACAGGGAAACCTGGTGTGCTGCAGTCCATGGGGTCACAAAGAGTTGGACACGATTAAGCGACTGACCTGAACTGAACTGAGGAATCTTTTCTCAGCAGTTTTCAACCTTTATTATAATGGCTACAAAAGTCAAACAGTGTCACAGAAATAATACATAAAGCAGCGGAGTAGAATGGAGGGTTCAGAAACAGATTCATCTGTATGAGAATTTGATCAATGATAGTCATGATATTATAAACAAACGGTGAAAAGGTTCAAGATGGCAGTGTAGGAAGAGATTGAATTTACTTCCTCCCATGGACATAAGAAATACACAATACCTATGGCTCAATTCCCTCTGAAAAGAACCTGAATAGCCGAACACCTGCTCCACCACAAAAGAGAAAAAGAACCACGTGGAGATGGGTAGGAGAAGCAGACACGTGCTCTTGACAAAAACCCTACCACAGTCGCGGTGACTCAGTACAGGGGAGGATATCACTAGACGGGTGCTTCTCCTGGAGCAGTGACGGCTTGGCATTCCCCATGAGACACCCTGTCCCCTGGGGTCTCCTCCAGAAAACGAGTCCCCAAGATGTCTGGCTTAGAAAATCAAAGTGTATAGGAAATGGAGACACCCTTCTCAAAGGGCTTACAGGCAGCTTCACTCACCCTAAGACCCAGTAAAATAAGAGCAGTTCAAAAAGTGCCCAGATTGCATGTGCAGGCAAGCCATTTGTGAATCTAAATTCATTGGCTAAAGGAGCAGAGGGTAGTGGAAATGCTCTGTAGGGGAGGAGGCTCTGGCAGATGCCACTCTTGCACTTGCCACCAAACTAGCTAGCTGTTGTTGTTCAGTTGCTCAGTCGTGTCTGACTCTTTGCGACCCCACGGGCTATAGTACTCCAGGCTTCCCTGTCCTTCTCCATCAACCAGAGCTTGCTCAGACTCATGATCACTGAGTTGGTGATGCCATCAAACCATCTCGTCCTCTGTCATCCCCTTCTCCTCCTGCCTTCTGTCTTTCCCAGAATCAGGGTATTTTCTAATATGGAAAGGGAAAAGCAATCATGGCACTATCCTTCCACATTGCTGAAGCCAGAGAGTTATGAGCCTTGCAGCACTCCCCCACTTCCTCGATCGGGTCTGTGGGTGCAGACGGTTGCACTGTTCTCCTGCTCCCTCGCTAAAGTCTGTGGGTGCAGGAGGTGATGACACTCCCTAGCTGGAGCTGGGAAGTGCAAGTGGCCATGGCAATATCCTTCTTCAGTAAGCTCTTTAACTTTAGTCTTAGTGATACTTTTTTGGACACATGTCCTCAGCCAAGGGCAACAACAACAAAAGTAAACAAACAGGGCTACATCAAACTAAAAGTTTTGTACAGAGAAGGAAAGGATCCATAAGACAAAAAGGAAACCTACTGAATGGGAGAATATACTTGCAAATCATACAACTGGTAAAGTTTCATAGCCAAATTATATAAAGAATTTATACAACCTAATATGAAGAGAAAACACACAAACAACCTGATTAAATAAAGGACAGAGGTCTTGAATAGACATTTTTTCCAAAGAAGACATACAGATGGCCAATAGGCACATGAAATGATGTTCAACATCACATATCAGGAAAATGCAAATCAAAACCACAATGAGATATTATCTCATACCTGTCAAAAGAGTGATTATCCAAAAAAAAAAAAAAAAGACATTACTGAGGACATGGAAAAAAGCCAACCCTCCTGTAGTGTTGGTGGGAATGTAAATCAGTGCAGTCACTATGGAAAATAGTATGGGGATTCGTCAAAAAAGTTGAAAATAGGACTATCATTAAATCCAGCAATTCTACTTCTTGCTACTTATTGAAAGAAAACAAAGTACTAATTAAAAAGATACGCACACCTCTATGTTCATTGAAACATTACTTATAAGAGCACAGACATGAAAGATTTGAGGAACTACATGATCGGTGGTGTTCACAAATCTTTGATGTCTCTTTCCCCCTCATATACATACTGATAGAAATTTCTACCTATTTTACTCTTTAAATACTTCTCAAATCTCTGTACTTCTCTCCGTGACTGTCGTCACTACCTAAATCAGTTGCCATCATCTCACCTTGACTTCCTTGGTAGCTCAGACAGCAAAGCATCTGCCTACAATGCAGGAGACCGGGGTTCGATCTCTGGGTCAGGAAGATCCCCTGGAGAAGGAAATGGCAACCCACTCCAGTACTCTTGCCTGGAAAATCCCATGGATAGAGGATCTTGGTAGGCTACAGTTCATGGGGTCACAAAGAGTTGGACATGACTGAGCGACTTCACTTTCACTTCATCTTGATCACCTGAATAGATTCCAAGTGTCTTCCCTATGTTGATGATGGCTCCTGACAAACCCATTCTCTGCAGAGCAGTCAGAATAAATCTCTCAAAACACTCCCCTGTTCATAACATAGCTATGGGTTCACACTGCTTTTAGGATAAAGGCCGGCAATTCTTTAACACAGCCTTCAAAACCTTGCACGTCTTGACCACTTAAAAAAATTAAAAAGAGCACAGGCAAGGAAATAACCTATGTGCACACCAGTAGATGAATGGACAAAGAATATGTCACACACACACACGAGTGGAATATTACTCAGCTATAAAAAATAAATCTTGCCGTTTGTGACAACATGGCTGGGCCTAGTGGGTGTGAATCCTCAGTGAGATGAATCCGAGAAGCACAATTACTGTCTGATGCCACTTACATGTGGAATCTAAAAACCAAACAGAAATAGACTCACAGAGAAACCAAATCAGTGGTTGCTGAGAAGTGGGAGGTTGGGGAATAGGCACTTTAGATGAAAAGGGTTAAGAGATACAAGCATCTGATTATAAAATAAGTGTCATAGGGATATAAGATACAACACAGGGAATATAGTCAATGATAATGTGATAACTTTATATAGTCACAGTTTGAAGCTGGATTTATTGTGATGACCATTTTGAAATATTGAGTCACTATTATGCATACCTGAAACTAATATGAACTTTTATGTCAATCACCCTCGAACAAAAATAAATAAATAAATAAATGGTGAAAAGTGGCAACAAATGAATTTTAGGTCATTTTGTTACACAATAAAATATTGTATCTCTTCTAAAATCCCTACCTGTATGTTTAAAAAGCAAAGGTGGGAAGCAAAATTATAAACATTTAAAAAAGTGATAGGAGTCTAGCTTTATGATATTGGAGTATGAGAATATCTTATATGATAAAAACTTGTAAATAAGATAGGATAATATAGATTTGACTATAATGTAGTATAGTGCATTTGACTATAATGAAAGATAGTATATCTTTCATTTGACTAATATACATTTGACTATAGAAACTCTTTTTTTCAAAACAATACTTACAGAGTGTTAGAAAAACATATATGAAGTTAAGAAGCATAATCTGCAGCTCAGGAGAGCACATATAGACATTATAATCAGGAACTGACATCGAATTTCTAAAATTTAATAGGAAAAAGACAAGTATCTAAATAAATACTTGGTAAATACATGAGCACATAATTCACATAAAATAGCACATATATGATCAATAACTATCAGAATAGAGTTTAAAACTTACTAATAAATCAGAAAATGGAGAATAAAATTATGAAATATCATTTCAGAGACTGAAATAATTTCAAAGTCTGATAGTAACAAAAATTGGTGAGACAGTGGGGAAATAAACTCATAGATTTTCAGAAAACATGTAAATTGCTACTACCAATTTCTTGAACAATCTAGTAATATCTTGTGAAATTGAAGATGTCCATAACCTTGATTCGATCTTTCTAATTCTACCAGAAACTTCTTTATTTATTGTGGTGACACATGCAAGAAACTCTACTGCAGTATGATTACTACCAAATAAAAATTGGAAAGTACCTAAATGTTCACCAAACACACGTGGATAACTAAATTATACCTATAAGAAGGAATGCCACAGTGGTTATAATTAATGATGTAGAACTGTATTTATTAATGTGAGTTTTTTAAAAAGAAACCATAGTATTACAACAAAACAAGTAATTAAATAATGATGCAATATTGTTTTATCATCTATAAAAAGTCAATAATAACACAATAAAATAGTATATATGTTTTATGGATATTGACATATATAAATATGTAAAGCAGACAAGATTAAAGGACTCTCTTGAGGATTATAAACTTTGAATTCATGACAGCAGCTAACATCTCAGGTAAGGGATAACAGGGTAATGTGTTTGGAAGAAAAACAGAGTTTCAGCATTATCTTAAATGTTTTATAGCTTAACAAGATCATAAACAAATGTAGTGAAATGTTAAAATGTGATAAGTTAAAAAGCTGGAAGGTGGGTACACAGATGTTTGTTTCATTAGTCTATAACATTTTAATGAAGTATTTCATAATATAAATATTTAAAGTTTTTCTTCAATGTTTTGTTAAAATACACTTTTTTTATCCACTCTACCACCCCCACATTTTTCATCCACTTTTAAATACAGGCTGTTCATTTCTGGAAAAATTTAAAAACAACGTCAACAACACTAAGAAGCAGCATTCAGATCTCTCTGAAACAGGACACATATGGTTTCCTTTCAGTTATGTCACACTATTCCTTATTTTTTAAGAAAACATCCTCATTTCATATTAAAAGATTTTACCTATTTGTTGATTTCAGAATTTTTGTCTTGATTGGTATCTGCCATTTTGGTCAAATACTCAAATTGCAATATTTTTCTATTTGTTTCAGTATCCTATGAATCAGAATGTAACAGTCAGTTTTAGAGCACAAAACCAGCTCAAGAAATAGTTGCTTAATATCTTATTAATTGAACATCTTAATCCAGTGGTGAATTATGAATATAATTTGTAATGAAAATTCATTTAAAACATTTGGCAGACTGGTAATGATAAGGATCAAAAGTAAAATAATTTGTAATTTCATTGCCCAGTAATAATTTCTCTTCATTCATTTATATATCTACTTTCACACACATTCCAATAAATAGCAAATAAAAATTCAGGATTCCAAGTTAAATTTTATTTCAGATAGGCAACGATTTTTCAATGTAAGTAAGCACCATGCAATATATGAGACCTACTTGTACTAAAAAAAAAATTATCTTTGTAGTGTATCTGTAATTCAAATTTAACTGTAAATCCTGCGTTTCACCTAACTCTACCAAAGACCAAAGCAGAGTATTTAAGGTGGTTCTGAATTTCTGGCTTCCCTTAGGGCCTCTGCTCAAGTTCATAGACTAGTTTAACATCAAGACTGGAGGCAAACAGACTCTACAATTGTCTAATTCAGGAAGCTGGAACTGAAATTCCTGCATAAAGACAAATGGTTTTAGAAAGAGTATGTGGAAAAATCAGTGTAAATTCATTAACATTCTTCGAGAAAATAAAAATCTCAGTAGTCTTTCTAATAAATATGACAGACATGATTTTTTTTCTGCTACATGGACTGGGACTCATGATCTTACATTTTTCAAAATGTATACATAATAATTTTTTTTCCATTTATTTTTATTAGTTGGAGGCTAATTACTTTACAATATTGTAGTGGTTTTTTGTCATACATTGACATGGATCAGCCATGAATTTACATGTATTCCCATCCCGATCCCCCCTCCCACCTCCCTCTCCACCCGAATCCTCTGGGTCTTCCCAGTGCACCAGGCCCGAGCACTTGTCTCATGCATCCAGCCTGGGCTGGTGATCTGTTTCACCCTAGATAATATACTTGTTTCAATGCAGAAAAAGAGATGCAAAACATAATTTTTGAGCATTGCAAACTGAGAATCTAAAACCACTTTTAGCTCTTTCCCAACCACCAAGGTCGAGGGATGAAGTACTTGTTGGTTGACTATTTTCACAGTGTCAGTTCTGAGTCCCCATGAAGACCTTGCTCAACCAAGCATGGGCAGCTGATAGCCCCAGGTGTCAACTTCACCATGCTCCTTGGCAAGGCAATTGAGAAAATGGGCTCTCCTCAGCTTTCTGTCACACATCATCACTGAAACTTGGAAAAAGAACGATTTGTACTTGGAACCAACCAGATGGAAGTAACTTCTCAAATTCTCACTTCTATCCCAAGCTGTCTGTTCATTGGAACACAGAAGCAGCCTGTCAGGCTAACGTGCAGAGGAGGAAAATGAGGAAAAGGGCAATACCCTGTCATCCCTTAGACACCCAAACTTTCCTCATTCAATACCCTAGCCCTGAAAACACATACACACCACAACCCTTCTTTCCCCTTCAGTAAAAATAGAGGGCCTTAGATTTTTGGAGGAAGAAGACCCACTTTACTAAAGTAGCTAAATTATAGTCCAGCTGAACCAAGGTACCCAATACTCACAGGGTGTTTATTTTTCCAAAAACATGACTGGTATTGGTGAGGATGGAAAAAAAAAATTGATCTCCTGATTCTCTGGGTCTTCATTTATTCAACATTGCAGCTTATCAAGATGGCAGAAATTTTATCCTGAAAATTAGAGCAAATGTGAGAGAAAACAAATGAGAGGAAGTAGAAGGAATTTCAAAGGAGAGAGGAGCCACACTGTTCCCACAGCACACTGACCCTTGACCAGGGTCAACCCATAAAACAGTTTCCTCTCTCGCTGCCTAGCAACAGAAACTCTGCTGGTACTTCTCATACCTGTCCTCACAACTTGCGGGCACTGAAATGGCTTCTTCCTTTAGGATGATCAGATGGGCAATGGGCTTCCCGGATGGCGCTAGCGGTAAAGAAGCCACCTGCCAGTGCCGGAGACGTAAGAGACAAGGGTTCGATCCCCGGGCCGGGGAGATCCCCTGGAGGAGGGCATGGCAAGCCGCCCCAGGCTTCTTGTCTGGAGAATCCCATGGACAGAGGAGCCTGGCACCGTATGGCCCACAGACCATGCTGAAGCCACTTAGAATGCAGGCATGTATCTTTGGCAGAGAATGTTATAGAGAAGCAAAACTGGGTACAAGCAGGTGAAAATTCTCCTTAACTTTTTACTGAGATTTGATTGCAGAGAATTTTGCCTTGTATGGACACGAAGGATAATTCACTAGTGTGATTCCATTACCCAGAAAACAGCTTCAGCAAACATACCTCCATCTTTCATTCCTGAGACTCTTGGGGGAAAACGCAAATACATTGCTACAGGGACATATCATATCTTACAAGCCGAGTATCACTCATCTTTCATTCTGTTCCACCATTGTATAGCTCTATGATCTGCCTCTAATATAAATTTTTTCCCCAGGAAAATACTTTAGTACCTTAAACTGTCCAAAACCCATTTGATGTCTAGACATTCTTTTTCAATCATCAAATAACGAGTCTCTGGGGAAAGCCTTTCCTACAAATGTGCTCAATAGCTTGTTCTTGACTGGCTGGCTTCTGCATCAGGCTTGCTCTCCCATCTCACCTGCACTTTAAAAGATTTCTCAAAGTCACATCTAATTAACACTGACTCTGAATATAAAAAGACTTCGTTATGATTTCTTATGCTCAGTGCAGGTAATTTTTTTAGATCTTTCCAATCTATTACAAGGCATTGTAAAAATGGTAAAGCCTAATATCTGAAATATGCTTATTACTTAAACCATTTAAGCATCTCTTTGCCAAGTTTTCTTTTGGGAGGGGGAGGAGATATTTTTCACAACTTACTTGCAATTCATGCTTTTTGTAACCAGCTCTCTTCTTTTCAAAAATCAAATTCTTTGTACAATGTGAATTTTTATCACAAGGAAATATATTTTTAAATCCCTCAAAATCCAATATTATGGGACCAGATTATATCAGTTGTTTAACATTTTTTCTCAGAATCCTTGTTGAAATGTTGTATTTATGTATCTGAAATGCCATTATATTTTGAAGAAAACTCTGTAGATGTTTGAATTTGAATAGGTTCTGAGCAAAACAAAAGCTTGAGGAAATAAAATAGAAAAAAAAATAACTTAAAAGCTTCCTACAAGAGACTTTTTATCCATTTGATCACATGAGTAAACCTGGATACGTTCAGTATCTTATTAACTACTGTGCATGTGTGCATGCTAAGTCGCTTTAGTAGTGTCCATCTCTTTTCAACTCAATGGACTGTAGCCTGCCAGGCTCCTCTGTCCATAGGGATTCTCTAGGTAACAATACTGGAGTGGGTTGCCACCCAAGAATTGAACCTGCGTCTCATGTCTCCCAAGTTGGCAGGCGAGTTCTTTACCCTTAGCGCCACCTGGGAAACCCATTAACCACTGTATTTCTCATTAACCGGATCTTCACATCTATCATTCTCAGGCTGCCCAAGTTATCCTTCTAAAAATCTAAGTCAATTGACATTTCTCCCATTCATTACAGTCTTGAGGGCCTGGGCAGCCTGCAGAATTAAGTTGAGGTGCACTAAAATGACATTTGAGGCCTTCTGTAATCAAGTCTCAAAATCTTCTGGCTGCATCTGCTGCCAAATTTTATCAGTTTCACCGCTTATACTCTCTATTCTCATTGTATTAGCAGGCATATTTGTAACTCTGGGCCTGTCTTCATGGTGTTTCTAAAAGTCTCTTGTGCAAATGCCATTGATTTAGGGAGTCTTCTGGTTACTGTAGTCACAATCTGTTTATTTTCTACTTCAACTGTAAGATGTGTGGTCACTTTTGAGACAGATTTTAACTTCTGTTTTAGCTATTGATTTGTGGTTTCCGCATTGAAAAGTAAATTCTCTGAGAAAAATCGGTTTCTTAGCTTCATATTCTCCCAACATGAGGTAGAGTGCCATTCGGATAACAGATCCTCAGTGCATGTTCTTTGGATGATTTGAAAATGAGACTTCTTACTTAATTGGAGATCTTATTGGACACATCGTCATTTTCAAGAGCGACATTTTCAATTTTCATTTCTATGTTCTTTCCTCCTTCATGCAGATGAATCCTGAGTAATGAACTGTTCAGTTAACAAGGAAGCCAAGCAAACGTTATTGGGTCTGACCAAAACCCGGAGGTATTCAGACAGTGATCGGAGCCCAGAGCTGGGGCTACAGATGTATTAAATACACGCGCTAACTGTGGTCTCCATATCAACAGGTATTGGGGAAAGTGTCCTTCCGTGTGTAAGCAACCTGAGAGGCTTGCTGGCTCTCCTTAGGCTATCTCCAAAAGGACTAATTCTCATAGTCTACCTTCCTTTTTCTAAGGCCGAATGCCAGTTACCGTTCAGGGTTATGACTGATCCTTTCGCGGTTTCACACTCTGCTTCCCACCGGTGAAATCAGTGAGCCCATCACAGTCTCCACGGAACAGAGAGCAGTTAGTCTGCTGAGCTTTCGGTGAAGGATCTCCACCCACCTGCAACGCTCACCATGAAATGGAGAGGATGCAATGATTGGCCAGTGATTCTAGATCAGCTGTCGGTATAGTTTGTCTGCAGTTCTCACCCCCATTCCACTAAAAGAATCCCAAAGAACCAAACAGAACAAACCAAAACAAAAATTAAACCTATATATTTATATTAATAATTAGTCCAGTGTTCCCCTCTTACCTAAGACAATATTAGTGGCTCTTTTCCTCTTTCTTATCTTTAGCAGGTAAACCTTAGGTTAAGTGGAAAAGCTTGAAGTTACAAAAATGAATTTCCATGTACTAAGTATATAAATCTGGATGTGGAATCTGGTTCATTAGCTGTGTAAATGTCCAACCTTGAAGAGATTAGTACAAACTCTTTATCAGAGGGATGGTATGACTTAATGTTTCCACAAGCAGGGAATAAGAGCTACCACTTCTTGGCATCCGTGCCAAATTTGGAAATTTCCAGACTTTTAAAATTGGGAATTTTCCAGACATTTAAACATATGCCAATAAACTGAGTATAGTCATCTCTTGGTATCCACTGAGGGCTGGTTCCAAGAACCCCCACAGATACCAAAGTTTTCATATGCTATAGAAAATGGCACAGTATTTGCAAATAACCAACACACATTCTCTCTTATACTTTAAATCATCTCTTACTTATAATACCTGATACATTTGTAAATGTTATATAAATAGTTGCCAGGCATGGTAAATTCAAATTTTGCTTTATGGGGCCTTCTGGAATTTATTTTTCTTTTTTGGGGGGGGGGGAATTTATTTTTCTAAATATTTTTCATCTGCTGTTCGTTGAATTAACTTATCAGAGCCTGAGAATATGGAGGGCTTATTGTAAATTGTCATTTTATTATTTTTACTATGTATTTAATTTGCTTATCTCTAATTACTAATGAATCAGAGTATGAAATACTTGTTCATATGCTTTGCCATTTGTTTTAAGGGAATATATAGAGAGAATATTCAGTATGACATTTAAATATGTAAATTGTAAAATGAAAACTTGTATTTAAATATATTTATTATATTTAAATAAATAAATATATATATATATACACATAAATAAGCATTATATTCTATATGATTGTTTTTCCTTTGAAATTTGCTCCTACCTTATGACTGGCTAATATTTTCTATGTTATATAAATGATTGTGTATTTTAACATTTTGGAACATGGCTTAAATGT
The DNA here is from genome assembly GCF_033118175.1 of Dama dama. Taxonomy (NCBI): domain Eukaryota; kingdom Metazoa; phylum Chordata; class Mammalia; order Artiodactyla; family Cervidae; genus Dama; species Dama dama. The sequence continues at coordinate 18,942,708 of NC_083693.1, read as the reverse complement.
TAGTTAGATGACTGTGCTTTTAAATATTTTATGTCCTGACTGAATTTCTCATTTAACTGTCAATTATTGTGAGTGGTGTACTAGTTACCTGTCATTATAGTAATAGAAATTCTCACTATAATTCTGTCATTTCCCCCATCATATCCTTAAAGTATATACAACTATATGTAAAATATATTCATATGACTAGATGGTTAGGTTCATATTTTTGTTTTCTTGTTGAAAATATTATTTTAGTATTGTTACTTCTTCCATTATTCTATCACTAGTGATATCTTTCTCTTAAAGTCCAATTTACTGATTTTAATATATCTTACCAGCTGACTTTTTTGGCTTTTACTTACCTGGTGTATCTGAGTTTTCATTTTAATGCTTTCTATGTTCTTATTTTTATTTTTAAATCTACTTTGACAATGTGTAACTTCTAAAGAAAAAATTCATCAATTTGTATTATGATTACTACTGATTTTTTGGATTTATTTTGTGTTTTAAATTTGTCTCCTTTCCATTGTTACAGGTTTTTCTATTTCCTTGCAGTTTTCCAAATCCATATATATCTATATATTGCATCTTCTCCTCCGTTGGTTTCGATATTATTAATCTTATTTCCTTTCCTTAGTAGTTTTAAGTTTTAATTTGTAGACTTCATGTAACAAAGACCAAGGAAGTATTATCAACCTTCTCATCAAATAACTTGGAGTATTTTAATTCTGATCAGCTCTCTCTCTCCTTACTTACAATATCTGTTCATAATTTTCATTGTTTAACACTCTATAATAATAACTTTACAATGATAAAGTTAAGCACATTATCATTATTAGTTGAATACCAATTTTTAAAATTAATGCAATGTTAAATGTCTCATTTAATTGCCATTCCCTTTTTATTTCTGAATGTCCTTTAGAGCTTATTTTGTTTGTTCTTATTGCAGTTCCCTGGAAATTCCATCTTTTGGGGGCAAACACATCCAGCTTTATCTTCTTGAAAAATTGCTTCAGTAGACTTAACCATTTAAATTACAGATGTTTACGCCCAGGCTTCTAAATTGCAATTTTTCATTTTCCAATATTTTGGTTTTGCTCTTGGGAATTTGTCAGGTAAAAAATATCATTTCTCTGAAGGTAAAAAGGGATCCATTTTATTCTTTCTCTCTGTTATTAAATTCACTCTTTCTCTGTGGGATTCTGCTGTTTTATTACAATATATCTGAGTGTGGATTTTTTTTAAATTTATCTTGCTTGGGACTCACTTGGATTTAATAATCTGAGGATTCATGTGTTTAAACAATTGTAGGAAACTTTCAGACTTGATTTCTTCAAGCTCTATTTTCTTTCTCTTATTCTCTAAATTTTCTCCTAGAAGTATAATTAGACATGTATTTTTAATTAGACATATGTTCAGTTAGACTCTCTAGCCTCACTCTCATATTTTCTGTCTCTTTGGACACTATTACTAATAATTCTTCAGATTAATCTTTCAGGCCAACAATTCTCTCCTTTATTGTGTCTAAACTAATATATAAACCAATTATTAATTTTTTAATTTCAACTATTGTATTTGTCATTTCTGGGATTTTTAAAAAATTAATTAATTTTAATTGGAGGATAATTACTTTACAATATTGTGATGTTTTTTGCCAAACATTGACATGAATCAGCCATGAGTGAACCCCCCTCCTACCTCCCTCCCCACCCCATCCCTCTGGGTTGTCCCAGAGCACTGGCTTTGAGTGCCCTGATTCATGATTTGAATTTACACTGGTCATCTATTTTACATATGGTAATATGTATGTCTCAATGCCACTCTCTCATATCATCCCACCCTCCCCTTCTCCCACAGAGTCCAAAAGTCTGTTCTTCACACCTGTGTCTGTGTTGCTGCCTTGCCTATAGGCTCATCATTGCCATCTTTCTAAATTCTATATATACTATACTATATCAGTGTTAATATACTATATCAGTGTTTCTCTTTCTGACTTACTTCACTTTGTACAATGTAAAAAATTTGATCATATTTTGGTAGTCATTTGCTCCAAATTCATGTTTTTTCCCCTTGCTTTCCAAATGTATAACTAAAAAGGTTGCATATCTCATAATTATAATAATTGAAGTCATTGCAGACCTAATTTTGCTCTTGGTGTTTCTGCTATCTCTCACTCACAGTGTCTTATTTTCTTTTGTATATTGAGCTTTTGTTGAGAAGCTGTGTTTTGTTGAACAAGCTATGTAAAATTTTTCACACCTGCTTTGAGGATGCTTTCTGCCAGGGAAGATTTTTGTTTCTGACAGGTGTGCAAGAACATCAGAGATCTGGTCTGCTTTAAATTATAGTTCGATGTTTGCAATTTCTAAAGGCATAAAAAAATCCATCCCCAATCTTACGTGAAGACGGGTCTTCACAGTATAACAGTGTTATACTGTTGATGTTGTTCTTTTCTTTAATCTTCCAAACAGAAGCAAGACTCATTGTTTTGTAGATTATCTTAAATAGTTGCTTTACCTAGTTCATTCTTTTTCTAAGAGTTTCACCTCCATGGAAAATCTGCCCATCAGTAATTTTAGAACATCATCTGTAGTCACCCCTTGCCGCTGGTACGCCAGCACCTTTGTATAGCCTCAGGAGAGCAAGTTGCTTTACTGGATAGCTTTTCTCCTTAGTCTATGTTCCTTTCTCATTCATGACCTCTGGTTTCTCTTACTGTCTTTCAAGTACACCTAATCATTTAAAGAAATTGTTTAAAATGTTTTATTAAATATTTAATGCCTTTTTTAAAGAAGAGAGGGGTTGATAGCAATATCTCTTAGATACTATTCTGTCCTAGAAAGAGAAGTCTAATATTTGGTTTTTCTGAAAGTAAAGAAAGTACTAAAGCTGAAATTTTTCCCCAGGTATTTCGACACAGAAAAGATTTTAAAGAGTTTAGTTCAGAAAGATCGCTTTTGTTAGGTCTCAAAATTGTACAAATTAAATAGCACAATAGAATGTAGTTTCTCAACTGAAAAGTCTGAAATTTCAGTAGTTATAATCCAAAGAAAGTCTGCAGCTTGTGTGGAAGTTTGGAGCTGGGTTTATTGTAGATTGGCATAAGAAGGAAAGGTTTACTTTTGGAGGTAAAAATAAGGGATGGAGCTGATAGAGGTAGTTTTCTGGGTCATTGTAACTTGGACAGTGAGAGAAGCATGGCTGGAAGGGCAAGAATGGATTTGTGCTGGGTCCCCTAGACTTGTGCTTGAATGACGCTGATGTCTCGATGAAAATTTTATTTTATTCATTGAAAGAAATACCTGTAAGAGGTCAGCAAACTTTTTTTTGAAAGGGTGAGTTAGTAAATTTTTTAGTTTTTGTAGGCTACACAATCTCTGTTGCAGTTATTCAGCTCTGCCAGTGTAACGTGAGAGCATCCGTGGATGACATATAAAGGGATGGGCATGACTTAACTCTCCAAAACAGGAGACTCAGTGATTCGGGTACACAGGTGGTAGTTTGCTCACCTCTGAAATAAGTCCATTCAGGTTAACCTTTTTAGAGAAATTCCTGATTGTTTTTGGGGAGGGTACATTGTTTATATTTAGTTTTTCCTCTGAACTAGGAGTTCTTTGGGACTAGAGCTGCTTATGGCCAGACAATAATAATTAAATCTTAATCATGAAAGTAATAGAAACTAAAATGAAACTTTACCTTATAGCCTTTTATTCATTTTGTAGTGCATTTATATTGCCATATTAAAAAACAAAATAAAATGTAATTCAGTTAAAAAAATAAATTCCTATAAAAAAAATCCTTTCAGTTTTTTTTTTTTTTAAGAAAAAAAAAAAAAAAAACGTCTGCAGCAGACAATTGACATGAGTCAACTGCATGGAGTGAATAAGGTAGTCAAGGACTGAAGTGAAGTAAAAGTCGTTCAGTCATGTCTGACTCTTGGCAACCGCATGGGCTCCATGGAATTCTCCAGGCCAGAATACTGGAGTAGGTAGCCTTTCCCTTCTCCAGGGGATCTACCCAACCCAGGGATGGAAACCAGGTCTCCTACATTGCATGCGGATTCTTTACCAGCTGAGCCACAAGGGAAGCCTAGTCAAGGACTACTCCTGACAAAAAAGTTCTCTGTTGGAGTTAGAAGCAGGCTTTGAAGCATCACATTACCCAACCAAGGATATGATTTGACAATAAAGCATATTTATCCTCACAAAGAAAAAATGTTTTCATATTTCATATTTGCTATACTTCATTTGAATGACTTATGAGCTTACCTGTTTAAGTAAGAGCATTTGATGAGAATTTTTTACCAAAGAAGTTGCAACGTGTTCTAATAATTTTCTTTTCCTAGAGAGCCTTACAATTGTATCATGTGCTTATGCAGTATGATGCCAATAGTAAATGTAGAATCACTTTTTTAAGTTTCAGGCCTTTATTTTTCTTCAGGACACAGTTAAGTAATAAATTATTCATTGCAAATGGATATTTGGGGAGCCAAGTGCTAATTAGGAAACTTTTTGTAGATTGCTCCTCAATTAGTTGATTAGCATTAATGGAAGTATATTTGAATGATGCAAATTTAATGGTTTAATTTCACTAATGTGGTTAAAATAATAAAATGCATCAATTTAAAGAACCAAAAGAATTTTTTGTTTCCAAGAGCGGACGTTATTTCACTAGTGGATGGGGGATTCAGGATTTGAACCCACTTGTTTTTTGATTGATAAACTCAAATTATAGAACAAGTAGAATGTTAGGCCTCACTCTAGAGGCTTACACTCCTAGATCTTGTTTCTGTCTCCTCCCTGGAAACCAAGGTTAAGGCATGTGAGATGCTATTTTTTTTACACTGTAAGTTCTGATCAGCTTTTGTAGCTTGTGGAAGTATGAGAGGCAGAATTTCAAAGATGTCTATAAGATTCCATCCCCTGGTTACATAATCAAATACTAGTCTAAGTACTGCTATTATAGGACTTTGTAGAGGAATTAAACTTACTAATCAACTGACCTAGAAGTATAGAGAGTATCTTTTAAAAAAATTTTTACACACTTATAAAACTTTTTATTATGAAAAATGCAAATATATATAAAGAGAAAGGTATAATAGACCCCCAAGTATCCATCACACATATATAACAATTACCAGTATCCGGCTCCTCTGTCCAGGATTCTCCAGCCAAGAATACTGGAATGGGTGGCCATTTCCTCTTCCAGGGAATCTTCCCCACCCAGGGATCGAACCTGCATCTCCTGTGTCTCCTTGCATTGGCAGCTGGATTCTTTACCACTGAATCACCTGGGAAGCCCTCACCTCTTTCTACTTCTGTTTTAATCATCACAATTTTGCTGGAGTTTTTTTTTTGCTTTTTGTTTTTGAGGTAAAATACATACACTATCAGGTATAAATCTCAGCTCTACAATTTGACAAATTAATACATGCTTGTAATCCACAGCCCTCATACAATCTCAGAACATTTCTGTCTCCCCAGAATGTCTTGAGAGGAGAGGGACAAATTGAGAGAGTTGTACTGACATATATCCACTACCTGTGTAAGGCAGAGAGCTAGTGGGGAGCTGCTATATAGCACAGGGGGCTCAGATTGGTGCTCTGATGACCCAGAGGGGTGGGATGGGAGGGTAGGAGGGAGGCCTGTGAAGGAGGAGGTCTATAACATGGCTGATTCATGGTGGTGTACAGCAGAAACTAATAAAACATTGGAAAGCAATTATATTCCAACAGAAAAAGATGGAGAGCATCTTGAATTATCTGGATGGGCTCAATGTAATCACATGAATCCTTCAAAGAAGCTGGCAGAAGAATCAGTCAGGGAGATGAGGCGAAAAAGAAAGGCAGAGGCAAGGTGTGTAGAAGAGGAGGTTGGAGGAGATTCTAGGCAGGAGAAGGACCCTACTTGCCATTGTTTGCGGTAATAACAGAGACAGGGAGCCGTGAACTAGAGAATGATTGGGGCCTTTAAGATGCTGAGAGTAGCACACATTACACAGTATTGAGAAAATGGGAATCTTGGTACTGCAACAAATGGAACTGAATTCTGCCAACCGTCTTAATTCATCCTCAAAGCCTCCAGGAAGGAACACAGCCCTGCTGACACCTCGATTTCCATTTTTTGAAACCCATAGCAGAGAACTGGTTTAGCCATGCTGTGCCTAGATTTCTGACCTACAGAACTGTGAGATAATGTTTTGTTGCTTTAAACTGTTTGCATAATTTATTATGGTGGCATTAGAAAACCAGTATGAAAAGCAATGTGAAAGCCATTTATGAAGTGTTCAAGGCAGAGGCAACTGTATTGGAAGGGGCAATGGCATTGGTGTCCCGTCGCAGCCATGTCTAAGGATGGTGACCCATTTGTTTCATTTCTGAGCTTTAATGTTACATGTTTCTCTTCTGACTCCTAACTTTTTTTTTTTTTTTACTTTCAGTTTTGCCACAAATTCATCCCAGTAAATTCCTATTCTGCTTAAGTTAGACTCAGTTGTTTTCTGTTGCTTGCAATCAAGAAATTCAAACTTTATAGACATTGGGAATAGAGAGTTACTTACAAGCAATGGAATCCATGATTAGTATACGTATTTAGAATGGATTGTGTTAACTATTGGGAGTTAGTATCGTCTTCTAGGTTGGAAATATGGAAACACATGAAGTGTAATAGAATACCACAAGTGATGGCCTGTGGTCAACTAGAATATGCACTTCCTGAAAGGCAGTTTTTGAATGTCCTTTCTGCCACTGCCATGAATGAAAGACAAGAGGAAGCCAGGTGGCTGAAAAGTGATGACAAACTAAAATCCTGAAAGATTTTGTTAAAGACATCAATTAAATTCCAGTGACTTATCCTTATGCATGTGGTACATATACACCATGGAATATTACTCAGCCATTAAAAAGAATTCATTTGAATCAGTTCTAATGAGATGGATAGAACTGGAGCCCATTATACAGAGTGAAGTAAGCCAGAAAGATAAAGACCAATACAGTATACTAATGCATATATATGGAATTTAGAAAGATGGTAACGATAACCCTATATGCAAAACAGAAAAAGAGACACAGATGTACAGAACAGACTTTTGGACTCTGTGGGAGAAGGCGAGGGTGGGATGTTTCGAGAGAACAGTATCGAAACATGTATATTATCTAGGGTGAAACAGATCATCAGCCCAGGCTGGACGCATGAGACAAGTGCTCGGGGCTGGTGCACTGGGAAGACCCAGAGGGATGGGATGGGGAAGGAGGTGGGAGGGGGGATCGGGATGGGGAACACATGTAAATCCATGGCTGATTCATGTCAATGTATGGCAAAAACCACTACAATATTGTAAAGTAATTAGCCTCCAACTAATAAAAATAAATGGAAAAAAAAATTCCAGTGACTTTTTTGATCCATAGAGTGGAAGCTGCCAAAATTTAATGTTTAAACCAAATTATAATATCAACTGAATTCAAAGCTTCATTATATATTTTATGTCAAAGTTAGGAAAATGATTGGAAAGGATTAGAACTGTTAGAATTAAACTGACGATATATTGGAAGATTCAGATAGTCTAAACCCCTTATCTCTTGTTGGAGCTTATGCTGATATTGAGGTAAAGTAGCATCACCTAAATTCAGTGTTTAATTGGCAGACACTGAATGATAATATCAGTTACATTCAAAACTTCTCTAGATCTTAGATCAATAGGACAGTGATCAGGAAAAAATATAGAATTTACGTGAAAATGTATGGGGAAAATTCAGGGGTCTTCCAATTCCTTTAGAAGCCCTTCTTCCTTATTGATAAGATTTTCACTGTTGTATGAAGGCATTTTGAGTAGCTCTCTCTCTTAAGAATTTTACCTTAAAAGTAGAACATTCTTCTTAGCCATCTGTTGTGAGCATTTATAAACTCTTCTTACCTCCCCAAATGTAATAAGCATTATATCCCAGAATACTTCTGGAAGAATTTACAATAGCAAACCTTCCTGAGAACGCTTTTATGTTAAAAAATCTACATGACTTTAATAATTCCTGTTGACCAAAATCTGGAGAATCTGGGTAGGAATGGATCTGAGCTTATTCTTAAAATGAAGGAAGACTATTATTTTTGATTTGATCAAATTAATTGATGTGATTTCAGGATGCTGGTTGGATTTCCTGGGATTTAATTATTTGCTTGGATGAATGCCTAAAATCTGCAACCTGGAGCTCAAAAGCAACCTGTACTTAAAGGAAAGAAAATAGATGAAATACCAAAATAATTCCTTGGCATAATACCTAGGAGAAGTTCCATAACTTTGGGCCTGGAAGATCAGACTGCATTTATCTCATTTTACTACAAATCATTTCCTAACTATTTCCCCTGAGAAAGATCAAAAGATACTCTCCTTGATAAGACTTTGAGAAGCATTGTGTCGTGAGAGCGTCAACATCTATGAAATGTGCTTATTTGTAATTTGCTTAGGATTTAAGATGCTTATGAGAGTGACTGTACTTGAAACAGTTTTCTAGTTTCAGTAGGTAGGAGGATTGCAAAGGAACAGAGGCCAAGTAGTTTCATTTAATCTTCACAATAAAAAGGCTAGCATGGGTAAACAGACCCTCAAGAGTCTTTGACCCTGTCTAATCATTTGGAGATTCTTTACAACAAAGCAGATTCAAAGTTTCTAGAAGATTCCTAAAGAATATACACAATACTTTGTGAATGTTGAGGGTGGGTGGAGCTTCATGTATGATGAATTCTGGTCAAACTGGAGAGATTATATATAAATTTATTATTCTAAACCCAGTCCCAATCCCTGAATCAGTTCCTAGACTTAGGTCTCCTTGAATGACAGAGAAGTGGATAGCATTGTGATTGGATCTTGCAATAATATCAAAGTAGATATCATGAACCTTTCTCCAAGTCTATCTCAAAAGAATATGGAGTCATTTGACACTGGGAAAATGATAGTATATAGAACTTTTGCAGATAATATTGGATGATAAATATTTGGCTCCTTGGACCTCCAAATCATTCTGTTTTTGGAATACAATACACACACACCCCAATACTAGCAAAGTCTCCACTAGTTTTGATTAGCCATAAAATAGTTTCCTCTGGACTTTCTTGTTCTTAATGAAATATGGTAAATTAAAAAATTCAAAGCAATAACCCATCGCTAGAAAATTTTTTTCTCCAAAGTATGACTAGTGCTGCTATCAAAGACCTGAGAAATACAGGAGTGGTGATCCTAATATAACCCCTCCTGGGCTTGCAATAGTGGAAGTGCAGAAAGTGAAGCACAATAAGCCTGAATTCCCTTAAGTGAAATAGATTCGATTCTAAGGATAACTGCTGTTCCAGACGTGATTTCTGTGCTGGAGAAACTTAGTACATTCATTGGCACTTGGAATGCATTTGTGGATTTGGGAATGATTTTTCTCTATCTCCCAACAGAAAGTATCAATAGAAGCTTGCCTAAACAAAGATGGCAATATACTCTAAACATCTTGTCTTATGTTTTCAACTAGTTTCCAATGAGACTTTGAATGTGTCATCATTCCCAAGCACATTTTGATGGTCTCCTACTGATACATAGATAATCCATAGTGATAGCATCTGGAGAGAAAGAATTTTAGGCAATCTTAAACACTTCGGCAAGGTTTATGCAGGGCATAAGTTTGAAGATGTTGTTTAGTCACTAACTCGTGTCCAACTCTTTGCAACTAGAAGGACTGTGGCCTGTGAGGCTCCTCTGTCTGTGGGATTTCCCAGAATGCATTGCCATTTCCTTCTCCAGGGGATCTTCCTGACTCAGTGATCAAACTCATGTCTCCTTCATTGGCAGGTGGATTCTTTACCACTGAGTTTGGATTTTCTTACCAAATCAGAAAAGCCCCAAATTTGAAGATAAATTTCACAAAAATACACAGTTTTACCACTACAGTGGATTTTCTAGTGACCCACTGATCTGGCTAATAGTTTGACAACTATTAGTAGTCAGGGGATTAGAAGGTCAAGTTTGGACATGTGTAGCAAGGACATTTTGGGAGAAGGTATGTATCTTTCAGAAAAATCACAGATTGTAAGGTTATTTTGGAATGCTTACAAAAGGTCACACCCGCTGCAGAGGAGCTTCTTACTAATCAGTAGTGATCTTCTTGAAGTATCCTTCTTCGCTCTGCTGTGTATTTCAAGCAGCTGAGGAGCAAGGTTCTATGATGGCTCATCATGGATTAAAGACTCAGACCTCCCTTTACCAAGACCACTCAGGCTGTGCCCACTGATGGATGTCCACATTACTATGCACCAGAAGTGACACAAAATGAAGATATATGGAATATCTAAGAAGACCACCTAGGTGTCTGTAACAGGATAATAACATAAGAATACTTCCAAAATAGGCTGAAGCACTTGCCTTCACTGGAATAGATATTTAATATGGATTTGTGTCTTTGCCCGTTAAGCATCTTGAAGAAATAAACAATAAGGGTTCTTACTGCCCTAACATTGCTGCAGATTTCCACGTATTATTTCTTCTCCTGGGGAAAACACTTGAAAGGGAAAAAGGAAAAGGATTGCTATGTTCTGAGTCACTAGACTTACTATATATTTGCCATAACCCAGAAGTATCATTCACTATAGAATCCTTAAATAACCTATTGTGAAATCTCGGTTACTTTAAAATTTTCTGCTTTTCATTCCCATAAATCTGAGGTCTAGAGGTTTAGAGATATTAGTCCATAATAAGCATGTTTCACCAGCTGTAGAAGCTCTTTCACAGCCTGGTCATTTTCAGCTTCATATGACTCTAGAAAAGAAATGAAATGATACGCATTTTAGTATTGGCTGGTGTGACTGATCCTGATTGTGAAGGAAAAATAAGGCTATTACTTTACAGTGAAGAAGGAGGATTATGGATGGAACACATGTGATCTCTCAGGGCACCTTCTTATCTTAGTTATGATGGTATAGTTCAATGAAAGAAAATAATCATAAACTAGGAAGGCTGCCAAAGGCTTGGATGCAACAACAGCAGAGACTATGGTAACTTGCTGGCTAAAAAATGACTTGGTCAGCTGCAGTGCTGATTGAAGGCAGAGTATGCAGAGCGAGTGATGAAAGAGAGAAGTCATAAACAGAGGCTTTGCTTTCATACAGTTGTAGAAGTGAGGGTAATGACACCGACATTTCTGGTTTTGCCATGTGATGATTGTATTTACATACCTTAATCTCGAATTTATGTTTATTTTCCTTCATTATTGTATATGGTGTACACTACTTAAGATTTGATTCAGGAAAGCCAAATTTCAACATGGGATGGTGCCTGGATAGCAGGAATGGGCATCACTGGGTTTTGAGCTGGATTGAAATAACTAGCAGGACATCACTTTGCCTCCCTTTGGGGACAGAGTGGGTATGCTTATTGTTGCAAGGTTGTGTGATGCTCCAAATTTCCATTTCTTTATTCCTTTCTGGAAATCTAAGCACAGGAAGAAATATTTACACAAATGACAAATGATGATAGCACTTTTTTGTTCTCCTGGCTACTTAGTGTCTCTCTATGCCTTTTGTAGCTTGGACAATTTCCCTATTGTATTGGTTTGGTGGAACCCCATTTCAGGAAAAAAAAAAAAAAAGGAATTTGCAATTCTGTTTTCTCTTTCCATAGTAGCTGGAGTGAAGTTTTGGTCTTAGGCTTACATAACCAGGAATTTATGTTAAAGGAATAATGGAAAGATACAGGGACATCGTAGAAATAATTTATTTTGGCCTCAGAAGTGTGGAAATCAGTGGTGGGGATTTTGCAGTTCCAGAAAAGAGCTACCAGAGATGGTAGGAACAGCGGGGCCAGAGGAGGGTCTAATCTAGAGCCTTTATCCTGGACCAGATCTTGGTCTATGTTTCCTACTTGCCATCATCTTCCAAAAAATACTCTGCCTTCAAGACTCAGCTCTCTCATAGCCTCAGTGGTCGGATTAATGGGATGGGTTTCTGTGGCCTCCAGCTTCAATTAGTAAAGCAAAATTATTTGTGTTTTTGTTAATATTTGTATAGTTTCATAGGTGTGTATGGTGTGAGTGTGTATAATTACTTATCTATGTACAGTTATGTATATATGTATAGAGATTTATATATTTATACATAGCTATATATAATAAAGTGTCTAGTTATTGTTAAGTCATTATAACTCTTTTTTATTTCTTTCTTTCCATTCTTTAATTTGACATCCAGTGTTAGTATTCATGAGAAGATAAAGTTTAGATCATATTTTTCCTGTAACAATATTCTTCTCCTGAAAGGGAAGCTACCGTTTATTTTTAAATAAGTCTAAAATTCGTTTTAATTTTGCCTTTCACAGTCCAGTTCCTGATGTTGATCATAAAGCACATTTCTGCATGTGACTCTGTTAAGTGTGATGCGGACTGAATGAATGGACATGGGGACATTCTCTCTAAGTCCGCTTAAAGCCCAAGAGAATCAGTGTGATTATAAATAAACATGAACATTCATAGTGTAGAACAGAGATGGGGGAAATTAATATTTTTATCTGTCTATTTGATATGGTGTACAATGGTTGAGTGTCAGGGGAAGATTTGGGAGAGAAATAATATTTTCATATGAGAAAGGAACATGAAAAATTTGAGAGCTCCTTTTTTTCCAAGAGTCAGTGTAATTATTCAACTTGATGGTAAACTTTAAAGATCCAAAATGAGTTCTTCCTCTATTCATTAAGATAGCATCATGGCGTAGACAGCATATGTCTGTGCAGGACAATGCACTATGTCTGACTACTAATAAGTTCCTTATGAAGTTGAGTCTTCTGTCTTTATGACATCTGAGCTCCTGGCATACTAATTTTATCTGACACAATACAGTCAGATCCTCCGGATGTGTCTTCATATCGATCAGTTTCATATAAATAGTTGGTCTTTGTTCCTTTTAAGACAGAAGCCTGTAAGTAGCTGTTGGATGAGTAATGACAAAAAAAAAATACATTTATTTTTACAGGGCTTAATAGATGCAGTTTGAGTTCTGAATAATTAAAGTTTGATCTTATAAAATGCTTATAATTTGAAGTATTTTACCCATGATTAAGACTCAGAAGGAAGTTGAAACAATATCATTCAAGCTTAATGTAAAATTTGACAATGATCAAAAATAGTTAACGCTATGCTTGTTGAATCCCAGTTAGCCAGTTATTTGATATTTACAAAAATGTGGCAAGGACTATCCATTACCTATAGATATCAATTTCTTCCACACTTGCCCTTCTTCTGCATAACCATTTGCTTCAAGAGAAACTGTGAAAAAGTGAAAGTGTTATTCACTCAGTTGTGTCCACCTCTTTGCAACCCCAAGGACGATAGCCCTCCAGGCTTCTCTGTCCGTGGGATTTCCCAGGCAAGGAGACTGGAATGGGTAGCCATTCCCTTTTCCAGAGGATTTTCCCAACCCAAAGATCAAACCCGGGTCTCCTGCATTGCGGGCAGATTCTTTACCACTGAGCCACCACGGAAGACCTCAAGAGAAACTGTACCCGTATCCAAAGTAACAAAGTAAATGCTGATTGACAGAGATAGACTCAGAGATTATTATACTAAGTAAAGTAAGTCAGACAAAGACAAACACTATACCATATATGTAGAATCTAAAATGATGATACAAATTCACAGACATAAAAACAAGTTTGTGTGGTTGGTTCCCCCAACCAAGGGGAAGAGAGGGGAAGGATAAATTAAGAGGTTGGGATAAACAGATGCGCACTATTGGCATAAAATAGACAAGCAACAAGGATTTACTGTATAGCGCAGGGAACTATATTCAATATCTTGTGATAGCCTATAATTGTAAATAATCTGAAGAAATATACTTTGTTGTACACCTGAAACTAACATTGTAAGTCAACTATGTTTCAATAATAAAAATAATTTTGAAAAACAAAATGCTGATTGGTTTGAGTTAGCCATAGTGATTTTATTATGGTGTTGTCAGTGCCAATAATTGGGTCAGAAGTGAGCCTGGAGCACAGCTCTGGCCAGTGAGACTTTAGATATCCTGAGGAAGTTTCTCTTGCTATTAAAGTGGGAAGAAGCACTGACAAACTTTAGAAGCTTTTGTGTGAGTGTATGATGCTTCAAACTTCTACAGTCAGACTGCAACCAAAAAAAGAAAAAAGAAAAAAGTCATGAGGATAGGGGTCAATATGTTAAGATTTTCAGAGCAGGAAGACAAAAAGAAATTGACTCATGGATTATATCATTAAACATGTGAATTATCCTCACACTGCCCTATCCTTGTTCTGATTATCATGTGACATATGAAGGTTATTATTACATAAACCATCTTTTGTTAGGCTTTCTGTACTTGTAGGTAAAATGTTCTAGCTAATTTAATAAATGTCTTTATTACCAAAAAAAAAAAAGACAACAACCTAAAATTGCTCTTCAAGTGTGTGTAAATTAGAGTGACTCAGTTTTAGGGGTAACATTAGTTTGATTCTCTGAGGAAAACAAATCCTCTAAAAACTTTGGCACTTGATCATTGCTGGGCTGTTATACCATTGCCAAGAATCTCTGAGAATGTGCTGTAGTGGATAAAGGGAATTCATCATAGTCTAGTCTGCTATTGACTGTGATGGCTTGGATATTGTTATTATCATCAATACAAGCTGAAATAGGGAACTCAAATAGGGGCTCTGTATCAGCCTAGAGGGGTGGGATGGGGAAGGAAATGGAAGGGAGGTTCAGGAAGGGGGAGACATACATATATACCTATGGCTGATTCATGTTGATGTTTGACAGAAAGCAACAAAATTCTGTAAAGGTATTATCCTTCAATTAAAAATAAAAATTTAAAAAAGAAAGCTTTTTAAAAAAGCTGAAGTAACACATCACTGGTACTTTCTGGACCTCAGCTTTCTTACCAGTGAAATAAAATGATTCAGTCCAGTTCAGTTCAGTCGCTCAATTCTGTCCAACTCTTTGTGATCCCAAGGACTGCAGCATGCCAGGCTTCCCTGTCCATCACCAACTCCCGGAGCTTACTCAAACTCATGTCCATAGAGTTGGCGATGCCATCCAACCATCTCATCCTCTGTCGTCCCTTTCTCCTCCTGCCTTCAATCATTCCCAGCATCAGATTCTTTTCCAATGCATCAGTTCTTCACATCAGGTGCCCAAAGTACTGGAATTTCAGCTTCAGCATCAGTCCTTCCAATGAATATTCAGGACTGATTTCCTTTAGGATGGACTGGTTCAGCAAATTGAAGTGAAGATGAAGAAGAAGATGAAGTGATTATATGTTAGTTTATCAAAAATCCATTCCAGCTCTAAATTTATTTTTTCTAAGCTTAATTTATTTCAAAAACACAATAATTTGATTGTTTCATGTAAGAAATAATTTTCAAAAGTTTCTAGAATCCTAAGAAAATTTATTAGGAGAGGAAAAGCTACATACTTTGACACAAGCTCTGACACAGGCACTGGGGATAATGCCACACAATGAAAAGTGATCCATGCCCTTGTAATCAATGGGAGAGAATCGTTTACAAAACTGCAAAGGTAAACTCACAAAAATTCAATGAGATCCAGAGGTTCTGAGAATCCATGCACAGGGAGTTTAACTGAAGCTGGGGTTTTAGGGATATGTAGAACTGAACCTGTCTGAGAGGGCTGGAGGTTTAGAGAGAATAGCGGTATAGGTAAATAGACAGTAGTGTGATAGTCACTCAGTCGTGTCTGACTCTTTTTGACCCCATGGACTGCAGCCCGCCAAGCTCCTCTGTCCATGGAATTTTCCAGACAAGAATACTGGAGTGGAGAGCCACTCCCTTCTTCAGGGGATCTTCCATCCCAGGTCTCCTGCACTGCAGACAGATTCTTTACCATCTGAGTCCCCAGGGAAGCCTATAAAGTGTAGTGTTAGTCACTCAGTCATGTCTGACTCTGTGCAACTCCATGGACTATAGTCCACCAGGTCCCTCTGTCCATCGGGTTCTCCAAGCAAGAATGCTGGAGTGGGTTGCCATTTCCTTCTCCATACAGTGTAGAATGAAAGTTAAATATATTTGAGAATCAGAAAAGATCCAGCGGTGTTGGGACAGTGGAGAGAGATGGGTAAGATGAGGATGGATAGAAAGGCAGAGACTGGTCTTAGAACACCATTAAAAATTGTCTATTTCCGTACATCTGTGTCTCTTTTTCTGTTTTGCATATAGGGTTATCATTACCATCTTTCTAAATTCCATATATATGTGTTAGTATACTGTATTGGTCTTTATCTTTCTGGCTGACTTCACTCTGTATAATGTATGACAAAAACCACTACAATATTGTAAAGTAATTAGCCTCCAACTAATAAAAATAAATGGAAAAAAAGAAGACAAAAATTGTGTATTTCCTTAGGAATATGGTCATTGTGTTTTGGGATAAATGGGTAAATGTTGGAGGTTTCCCCACTTTTGTCTCTCCCGACACATGTGCTTTTCTATTTACTTCTGAACGTGGCTCAACCAGTCTTTGAACATGCTATCTTTGTGATAGCTGCATCAAGATCTTCGCTTCTAGTGCTAGGTGACCGTGCAAATGAGGCTGAACAGTTCTGTAGAAGAAATCAAAGTGGAACAAAGAGGAATAGTTTAGGACTGGTCTGGCAACCAGGTAAATATTTTCCGAGCAACTGAGTGTCCATCCTCTGTTTTTGGTGTGGTAGTGAATATGCAACAAGATGAAATAAGTGAAGCTGATCCTAAGAGGAAGCATTATATTGATGTATGGGTTTTGACATATAGATTCCTCAGTGGCTCAGATGATAAAAAAAGTCTGCCTGCAATGCAAGAGACCGGGGTTCAATCCCTGGGTTGGGAAGATACCTTGGAGAAGGCAATGGCAACCCACTCCAGTATTCTTGCCTGGAAAATCCCATGGATGGAGGAGCCTGGCAGGCTACAGTCCATGGGGTTGCAAAGAGTGGGACATGACTGAGTCACTTCACATGGGTTTTTAACACATGAAATAGCAATTAATTAAATAAATAGTTACTTATATTCATATTAAGCAGTTATTGCTTGGCCTGGGAATTGTGATCAGTACAAGCAATAAGAAAACTCAAACACTCTCTGTGTTGACATTTTATCCCAGATTAGCTCTCTTTGAATTTGAATATAGTTCCTATCTACTTAAAAAAAATGAGTTGACTTATAGATAATTAATAAGGACCTGCTGTAAGGTACAGGAACTCAGCTCGGTATTCTGTAACAACATATACAGGAAGAGAATCTAAAAATGAGTGGATATATGTAAACAAATAACTGATACACTTTACTATACACCTGAAACTCGTACAACATTGCAAATCAATATATCCAATAATTTTTTTTAGAAATAAGTTAGCTAATATTGGGATAAAACATAATTTTCCACATAATGTTGAATTCAGATAACAAGTAAGACTCCAAGATTTTTTACACACTTAAGAGATATCTTTTAGAAATATTTTCTCTTTATTTCAGAAACTATTTTTGGAATTTTTTTTTTTCTTGAGATTTCCTTTAGGGCTTCTGAGAATTTGTTACTGAGCACTTCTCATTTTCCCCTTCAGTTTTAAATTAATTTTCGTTAATTCTTTTAGCTTAGGGACTTTGTTGTCAATAGTCTCTACCTCAATAAAGGTAGAATTAAATGATGGATCATTCTTAACATAAATCACACATGACTCAAGGCCTGGAATTTTCTTGTTCTCATTTTACAGTGAATAATTGAATGGGGCATGTATCCCTGCATCTCACAGGGATAATAGTTATTACTGATTATTCTGTGGCATGTTCTGTGATATTTGTATATCTTACACCAGGGCTTCTGTATTTTTCAAGGAAAAAAATGGAACACAGGCCCAAGAGACTACTGAGTTAAGTGAAAAATGTCAGGAAAGAGCCAGGAATCTGAGCTGCTTATTGACAGTATTATTAGGGGAAGCACAATGATTGAAACCGCCCACCCTGGCCAGGCACCGGAGTAACAATTTTCATGAGTTGTTTTACGACAGGAGGTCCTGGTAGGGAACATGGAACTAATAAGCCCCCACCAACTGGAAGAGTTCCGGAAAGGTCAAAAGGAGGCTCCACATGTCCAACCACCTCCCAGAATCCTTCTCTCTGGCATCCATCTTGGCTGAGTAATGTGTGCACCACCAGGAAGGACTCTGAGTCAGAATGATTGGCTAAAGACAACCCGGAAACTAATCCCATCACCATAAAACCCAAGGCTGCAAGCCACGGAGCTGTTCTCCTGGGTTCCCTGACCCTCCTGCTCTCTGCCTGGGCGCCCCTTCCCGAAAAAATCTCTTGCTTTGTCAGTACATGTGTCTTCTCGGACAATTCATTTCTGGGTGTTAGACAAGAGCCCAGTTTCAGGCCCTGGAAGGGGTCCCCCTCCCTGCAACAGTATTACAAGGAAAGACAGAATTTTGGAGTTCTATGCTATCCAGGCAACCAGGACTTGAGAGACCAAAATGCCAGAGAGAATTAATTGTGTTTAGGTGAGCTTGATATTCTGTTCCACATTTCCCATGAAGGAATTTGCTGATTCATAGCTAAATGAAACACAAAGTAGCAGTTAAAAGTCTAGGAAGTCAAGCAGAAATTATGGAAGTCTCATGAAGTTGAGAAATAAAATTGGAAGCCAGGAACCTCAAAAAAAGGGCATCACAGTAAACAGTCCAGAGTTCCAGTTACAATTATCGGAAGGCTATGATTTAGGAGTAACTTATTGTCCAATATAGCAGCCACAAGCTATAATGTGGTTATGAAGCATGTAAAATACACTCAGTCCAGATCGAAATATTCTGTAAGTGTAAAATACAAAGCAGGTATTAAAGCCTTACTACAAAAAAGAAGAATGTTAATTATCCCATTAACAAACTTACACTGATAATACACTAAAGCAATAATAGTTCAGATTTATTTTGATTAAATAAAGTAATAATTCATGGCACTTTCTCCTTTTCCTTCCTACTTTTTAAATGAACCATTTGAAATTGTATGTTTGTCTCACATTATATTTCTTTTGAATTGCATTGCACAAAGGTGAGTCAGAAAAAGGCTAGACCTCATAAAGACTTAAAGTGAGGTTTGAATTTGATCACTTCTAGGATAGATTTAGGGTTTCCCAGTGGCTCAGTGTTAAAGACTCCAATGGCCAATGCAGAAGAAGCAAGAGACCCAGGTTTGATCCCTGGGTTGGGAAGATCCCCTGGAGTAGGAAAATGGGA
Organism: Dama dama; assembly: GCF_033118175.1. Classification (NCBI taxonomy): domain Eukaryota; kingdom Metazoa; phylum Chordata; class Mammalia; order Artiodactyla; family Cervidae; genus Dama; species Dama dama. The sequence goes on along the minus strand of NC_083693.1, from coordinate 18,923,482 downwards.
AGATCCCATGGAATAGGAAATGGTACCCACTCCAATATTCTTGCCTTGAAAATTCCATGGACAGAGGAGCCTGGAGGACTACAGTCCATGGAGTTGCAAAGAGTCAGATACAACTGAGCGCACAGGCAGGCTACCTTTAAGATGATCTTCACTCTCACTGCCTACCAGAAACCAAAAGAAAATACTTTCTGGAGGGAGATGACTGCAGTGAAAATCTTAGACAACTTTGTAATATCTCAGTTCAGTTCAGCTCCTCAGTCGTGTCCAAATATTTTCGACTCCATGGATTGCAACACGCCAGGCTTCCCTGTCCATCACCAACTCCCATAGATTGCTCAAACTCATGACCACTGAGTCAGTGATGCCATCCAACCATCTCATCCTCTGTTGTCCTCTTCTCCTCTTGCCTTTGATCTTTCCCAACATCAGGGTCTGTTCCAATTAATCAATTCTTTCCATCAGGTGGCCAATGTATTGAAGCTTCAGCATCAGTTCAATTAAGTTCAGTCGCTCAGTCATGTACAACTCTTTGAGACCACATGGACTGCAGCACGCCAGGCTTCCCTGTCTATCACCAACTCCCAAAGTTTACCCAAACTCATGTCCATTGAATCGGTGATGCCATCCCACCAGCTCATCCTCTGTTGGTCCCTTCTCCTCCTGTCTTCAATCTTTCCCAGCATCAGGGTCTTTTCAAATGAGTCAGCTCTCTGCATCAAGTGGCCAAAGTATTGGAGTTTCAGCTTCAACATCAGTCCTTCCAATGAACACCCAGGGCTGATCTCCTTTAGGATGGACTGGTTGGATCTCCTTGCAGTCCAAGGGACTCTCAAGAGTCTTCTCCAACACCACAGTTCAAAAGCATCAATTCTTCGGCTCTCAGCTTTCTTTATAGTCCAACACTCACATCCATACATGACCACTGGAAAAATCATAGCCTTGACTAGACGGACCTTTGTTGGCAAAGTTGTGTCTCTGTTTTTTAATATGCTGTCTAGGTTGGTCATAGCTTTTCTTCCAAGGAGCAATTTAATTTCATGGTTGCAATCACCATCTGCAGTGATTTTGGAGCCCAGAAAAATAAAGTCTCTCACTGTTTCCATTATTTGCCCATCTATCTGCCATGAAGTTATGGGACTAGATGCCATGATCTTAGTTTTTTGAATGTTGAGCTTTAAGCCAGCTTTCTCACTCTCCTCTTTCACTTTCATCAAGAGGCTCTTTAGTTCTTCTTTGCTTTCTGCCATAAGGGTGCTGTCATCTGCATATCTGAGGTTATTGATATTTCTCCCTGCATCTTGATTCCAGCTTGTAATATCTATTTTAAATTAAATCTATTTAATCATTTAATCAACAATTTTCAAGTATTTTAAAAGGTAGGGTTAAATGATTATAAAGCAGCAGAAAAAAAAAAAAAGAAATATATCCCACCCCAAACTCCAGAAACTGACATTAGATATAAACTTTAAAATAAATATGATTAATATATTTAAAAAATAGATCCCAAGCTAATAATTTCCTCAAGCAATACATAGTGGAAAAGTCAAAAGGAAAGCATAGCATTGAATAATAAAATAAGCAAAATTAAGATGAATACATGGATATAACAGCAGATTAGATGTGGAAAGATAAGACAAGTTAACTAAAAGACAGCTCACTAGAAGAGATTCATCTTAAAGCATAGAGACAAAAAAAAAAATGAGAAATACATAGAATAACACAATTATATTTGCAATGCAATGAAAAATTAGAATATGCATGAAATTTGAGTATCTTCAGAGAAGGAGAGAGAATGATCCAGAAGACAGGTTTGAAGCTGTACTGGATAATAATCTTCTAAAACTAATGAAAAGCATAAAGCCCCAGATTTTAAGATGCTTTATAAGCATAGATCAAGATAAACGCAGACACACACACACACGCACAACTGCATGCCAGCACATCAGAGGTAAAATACTAAAAAATCAAAACACAGAAAAATCTCAAAAGTAGCTAAAGAGCAATGGCATATTACTCAAAATATCCATAGAAAATGTGACAGTTGAATTCACAACAGAGTTGATAATATGAGAAGAAAACTGAACGATATAACGTGTTCAAAATAACTACTAACTTAGAATTCTATTCACCAGAAATAGTTTTCAAAAATTAAGGTTACAGATACCTTAACACATACACACCCCACAGAGTTTATTTCCAGAAGCACACAGTAAAAGAACTATAAAGAAAGCGTGTTAAATAAAAGAAAAAAAATAGATTAAGAGGAAGAAATAGAGGAAGGGATAAAGAGCAACAGAAATAGGCATTAATGATAAAAAATATGTAAATATATCTAAATAAACTGTAAAAATACAAAATATGCATTATTTGAAGTATATAATGATCTTGACCTCTCAAAGATGTGATCAAGTTTAATTTCTAGATTAATTTATATTAGCTTCTAATGCCAAAGATGAGTGTAGTTATCTCTATGCCAAAAATAAAAGGAGAATATGTAGTAGTGAGCTAAAACAGGATAAAAGTGCCAGATTCATTCAAGTGAAGAAAGAAAAAAGGAGAAAATGTATGTTAGTAATTAGGAAAAATGAAGAGGAATTTAAGTTTAAATGTATTCAGAAAATGAACCATATTATGTATAGATTACATGTGCCAATGAAAAGGTTAGATAAATTTGAAAAGATGGCATAAATTTTTTCAAAGATGATCAAATTGAATAAAACAAGTAGATAATTACACATATATGAAGCACACACATATATTTGCAATGTATAGATGATACATGTGACATATATGTGCAGGATATATAAAATACAGATATAATCTGTAGATATCTGGGAAGGGAACAGCTATAAATAAAGAATGTCTAAAAATTGAAATAGAAAGCTTATGGCATGCAGACTAAATGAAAACAATGCAGATGTGCTAAGTTGTGTCCGACTCTTTGTGACCCTGTGGACTGTGGCCCACCAGGCTCCTCTGTCCACGGAATTCTCCAAGCAAGAATACTGAGATGGATTGCCATGTCCTTCTCCAGGGGATCTTCCCAACCCAGGGAACAAACCCACATCTCCTGCATTGGCAGGTGGATTCTTTACCACTGAGCCACCAGATGTAGTGACTATAATAGCAGACAGTGTAGATCCTAATAAAAAAATACTCACAATGATGATTCAATCCAACAAGACGTTAAAGATTCTAAATTTGTATGCACCTAAAAGTATAGTCATGAAAAAGGAAATTGATAAAAATAAAAAGAGAAATAGATAATTTGCAATTCATTTATTATTTTAACCACCTTGTTCAGTAACTAATAGGAGAAATAGATTAAAATTACTTACATATCTTATAGGATAGATGATTTCAATCACATAATCATCAAACTTAACCTTATTTATATGCACAGAAATCTGTACTCAACAGCTTAAAACCATATGCTGAGCCCTAAAGTAAGTCCTGACAAATTTCTCAGGATTGAAACCATAGAGTGTATTCTATAACCACAAATCAATAGAAAATAGTAAAGCTTTAATTTTCCTATACATTTCTAAAAAAAAATCCATGGATCAAAGAATTCATGATGAAATATTAGGAAATATTTTAATGATGACTAAAATGCAAGTTTTCAAAACATGTGGGATGTAGCCTAAACAATGAATAGAGGAAAATGGTAGTCTTGAAAGTATTAGAAAAGAAGAATGGCTGAAAATCAGTGAGCTAAGTATCTTCTGCTACCATTAAAAACAGAAGTACCAATTAAATTCCCAAAAAAGTAAAAGAAAGAAAACAACAAATTAGAGAACACTTAAATAGTTAAAAAATAATGTAAAATACTGTATACAAAATAGTAATGTTAAAAGCTCCCTATTTTAAAGACTGCTAGAGTAAAAGGTAAGCCAAGTGATCAAACTAAGGACTGGGAGAAAAAACAATATTATTAAGATAACAGAATACTATGAAAAACTTTATGCCAATGATTTTTTAGTTATATTAAGTGAACAAATGCCTAGTAAAATATAGGTTTCCAGTCTGATACAAGAAGAATTACAAGCACTAATTATTTCTATATTTATCAAATATGTTATTGAAAGCTATCCTCCAAAGAAAACTCTAGGACCAGATGTATTCACATCTTATTTTTTCAAGTGGTTAAGGAAGAAATAACATTATACACAGACTCATCCAAAATACATAAAAACAAAAAAGGAAACAATTTTTGACTCATTTTACAAGACCAGTACAACTCTGATACCAAAAGAGTAGAATGAATAAACAACTAATGGTTTAAATAAAAACTATACAGCAATTAAAATAAATTAACTACAATAGATGATTATGACAACATAATAGTGAACTAAAGGAAGCCAGACAAATGAGAACACATACTTTTGTTATTCGGAACGAGTATGTTTGATTCATTTATGGAAAGTTTAAAAATAAATAGCATGAATTTGTGGTTTAATTATCATAATATAGGTTATTTTTGGCTAGGAGTGTAGGTTAGTAACTGGGAAGGGACTTGAGGGGAACTCCCACTTATTAACAAAACTTTGATTTTTGATATGGATGGTAATTAGAAGGGTGTTCTCCCTTTGTGAAAAGTCATTGTTTCACTGCTATGATTGCACATTTCTTTACATAGATTGCAATTCAATAAATATATTTATTTAAAGTTTACATATACAATTGCTGCCCCCCCCCCAACACCGCATCCAGGTTCAGTTAATACTGAACCTTACATATGCTATGTTTATTTTTATATAGATACAGAGAAGAGAGTAGTGGTTACAAGAGGGGAAGGGGACAGGGGGATAAAATGAGAAAAGGGCATCAACTGTATGGTGAGGGATAGAAAGTAGAGTTTCCACGGTGAGCACAGAATTAGAGATGTAATGCTATATACACGAAACATTTAATGTAACAAACCAATTATACCTCAATAAAAATAACAAAACAAATAAAAAAGACATTGACAATAACTAATAATACAATAGAACAACTATAACAATATACTGTAATAAAAGTTATCTGAATGTGTTCCCTCTCTTTCACTAAACATCTTATTGTAAAAGGTTAATGCCTTTTCCATCTTAACTAAGCACTGTTACAGTTTGAGGCATGGGAGCAAACAGCATGGATTTCTTTTTCCTTCTTCACAGTTTCACTAATAGAATATTTGTTCTTGCCAGAGATCCCAACAATCTCAGCAAACAGTTTTCTTACTAACTAGGTAACTTTTATCTTTTCAGTTAAAGGAAGCACTTTATGGTTTCTCTTTGGCATGTGCAAATTGCTCACATCACTACTCTCATGCTTTGGAGCCCTTATTAAGTAAAATAAGGGTCACTTGAATAGAAACACTGCAATACTGCAACGGTCAATCTAATCGCCTAGATGGCTAGTGGGTAATGGGTTGAATAACTGGACAGGGAAATGACTCACATCCCACTTGGGATGCTGGGGAGAGCATGAGATTTTATCACACTACTAAAACAGTAGGCAGTTTAAAATGTGTTTATTTCTACAATCTACCATGTAATATTTTTGGTTGACTGCGGGTAACTGAAACTTCAGAAAGCAAAACTTTGAATAAGGTGGAATATTTTGCCAAACTATCGTTAATGGGGAAAAAAAACAGTGCTGCAATCAACCACATGAAAGGAAAGACAAACCGTTCTACAGAAAATTATATGACAAAAGTCATATGAAAAGCCAAAGATACGCAACCAAAAATGTAGGAAAACAATGTTAGAGGAGAGTGTCAGGTTCTTAATTGATAAAAATAGTATGTTGGTTCTCTGGAGAAGTTCAACGTATATAATTTAGGATGCTTTTTGCTGTGCAGAACAGAAAAAAACATCTCACTGGGTGGAGCAGTAAGGAAAGGAAACCAGGATCTCACAGAAGAGGCTCAAGGTGGGCAAACTTAGGCTTATGTAGACCCAGGCTCCTCCCTTCTCTCTGCTTAGCTCTGCATGGACTTTAACTTTATCGCAAATCTAGAGACTGTGGTGACTTGCAATCGTCCTTGTGATTTTTTTTGTACATGATAATGACAGAAAGAGATGAACTGAGCCCCCTGGGCGCCTTCTTTCTTTCTTTTGTTTTTAACTTTTTATGATTTTACTGCAATTGATAGTTTTTAACTTTGGGATTTTACACCAATATAAAGATTTTTTAAGTTCTCCTTTTAACCATTAACTTTTTCTTCTTTTATTATTATTTTTTTAATTGAGATATAAGGCGGGTCCAACCCATTTTAGCTTCAGGTATACAACATAATGATTCAATATGTGTATACATTGTGAAATGATCAATGCAATAAGTGTAGTTAACATCTATCACCATACATAGCTGCAATTTTTTTTCCTTGTGATAAGAACTTCTAAGACCGACACTCTTAGCAACTTACAAATATGTGAAACAAAATTATTAACTGTTGTCACCATGCTGTACATTACTTTCATAACTTACTATATATTGTGTTACTGTATCTCATAGTATATATTACTGTATACTACAGTATACTATATATATTGTGTATTACTGTATACTTACTGTATATAACTTATTGGAAATTTGTACCTTTTGACTCTCGTCACCCATTCCCTGTCTAATCCTTCCTCCCCCACACCACATAACCAGCAATGTATTCTCTGTATCTATAAGCTTAGTTTGGACTTCCCAGGTGGTGCTGGTGGCAAAGAAATCTGCCTGCCAATGCAGGAGACATAAGAGATTTGGGTTGGGTCCCCGGGTTGGGAACATGCCCTGTAGGAGGGCATAGCGACCCACTTCAGGATTCTGGCCTGGAGAATCCCCTGGAGAGAGGAGCCTGGTGGACTACAGTCCATAGGGTCTCAAAGAGTTGGACATGACTGAAGTTACTTAGCACGCATGCACATAAGCTTAGTTTAGTGTAAAAAAAAAAATCTAATTTTTTAGATTCCACACATATGTGAGATCGTACTGCATTTGCCTTTCTCTGTCTGATTTATTTCACTTAACATAATGCCCTCAAAGTCCATGTATGTTGTTGAAAATGGCAACAGCATTGTTCCCAACAATTCTTCTTAAGAATTGCCCCCAACTTTTGGCATCTCATTAGTCAGAATTGAATCAAATGATCAGTATTTACCCAATCTAGAAATGGAATATAAGCATCCTTAGAGCAATCAGACCCATTCTTGATGGTAATCTCAGCTTCTCTAAGGCAACAGACTGTATGAGGGTAAACTGGGGATCTGAATAGAACACTGGGATGATGAATAGTGAGTACCTCAAGGACTCATTAGGGTCCTCTAGGAAATATGAATGAAACAGCTCTTCAACAATCTCATCCATAAGTCACCCTCATATTTACTAATATGGTTTGTTCATTAGGATAATTTTGCTTACTTCTTACTTATTGAGAATTGTGCCTTGAACATCCTCTGCAATGAACCATTTTTGACTTAGATTTGTCTAGAGAAAGATCCCCTGGAGGAAGGCATGGCAACCCACACTGATATTCTTGCTTGGAGAATCCCATGGACAGAGGAGCCTGGTGGGTTACAGTCCATGGGGTCACAAAGAGTTGTACACGACTGAAGTGACTTAGCACACCACACACACAGAGGATCTTTAAGCATTTGCTTTAAAGCCTATTTAGTTATACTTAAATTCTTGCAGTAAATTTTTATGTGAAATATATGCATTTCCCAAGCTATACACTAACTCCAATCATGTGTGTATTTCATGCTGGCCTTTGCTTTCCCATTGTTTTGTGTACACAGCATAAGACCAGCTCTCACACACTATGCATTTGCTTGGAGCTGAGAGCAATGCCCAGAGGGAAGATTTGGGATAAAGTTACCTGGAAAAGAAACAAAAGGAGTAGATAAAGGAGTTTGGGGATCTAAATTCAGCCATCCTAGCATTTGCATTAAAAGGAGTTAATATCATAGCATTTGCGTTGAAAGGAGTTAACATTCCCAGAATGTGCTTTAGGAATGTGGAGCAGCTTCTGGGGCAAGAACCAAACATCACTGTTGCAAAAATTCTTAAATATTGTCAGTGCTGAACCTTTACTAGGGATTGGGCTCAAAGGAGTGGATATTTGCTAAACCGCACTCCCCACCCCGTGACTCAATCAGCAACAGTGTAAAATATCCGACTCTATTATTTGTAATAGATAGGACACAGCCTCGGAATTTCACGATGCTCCTCTATGACACCCTGTTATCCTGTTGCCTTCCTATCTCGGACTGTTGTTACCATCTTGTCAACCTTCACCTCTCACAGATATGTGTGTACATGTATACATACACAGGAGATGAAACGAAAAGCATAATTATTTCTGTTCAAATAATCTAGCTTTACAAAATAATTCACAATAGCAGTATTTATATAATGAATTTCCCTATACTTCTGAAATATAATTGTATTCACAAAATTTGATTTATATGTAAAATCAGTGCTTATTGAATGTTAATGCCCCATATAAAAAAAAAAAAATCAAAATATGGGCTTCCTTGGTGGCTCAGCTGGTAAAGAATCCACCTGCAACATGGCAGACCTGGATTGGATCCCTGGGTTGGGAAGATCCCCTGGAGAAGGGAAAGGCTACCCACTCCAGTATTCTGGCCTGGAGAATTCCATGGACTCTATAGTCCACAGGGTCGCAAAGAGTCGGACACAACTGAGCAACTTTCACCTTCACTTTCGTTGTAATAGGATGAAAACAAATACTAACTATTCTAGAAACTATTAGAGTTCAAGTCTTTTTAAAATATTTATTCATTTTTGACTGTGCTGGGTCTTCCTTGCTTGCTCGGACTTTCTCCAGTTGCGGTGAGCAGGGATAGCCCTTCACGGTGCTGCACCAGTTTCATGCTGAGATGGCTTCTCTTGCTGTAGAGCATGGGTTCAAGGCTCGCGGGCTTCAGTTGTTGCTCCGTGTAGGCTCAGGAGCTGGGGCTCGTGGGCTCCAGAGCGCAGCATTTGGGAGCACAGGCTTAGATGCTGCGCAGCATGTGGGATTTTCCCAGACCACAGATCAAACCGGTATCCCTTGCATTGCAAAGAGGATTCTTAACCACTGGGCCACCAGAGAAGCCCTGTTTAAGTCTGAACTCTCTGAATACTCTAGGGAAAAAAAATCTGGTTTTATTTTTGAGATACTGTTTCAACATACCCTCTGCTGTTTGGGAATAAGATATTTGGTCCCTCAAAAAGATTCCAAGAGATCTCTAGATTTCCAAACACACACACAAAAGAAAAACTAGAGAAGATTATGTATAAACTCTTCACAAAATAGTGAAGATGACTATTCCTGGATCTACTCATACAAAATGTAGAAATGATGCTGAAAATTAGATGATAATTGTTAAAACCACAGCTTGATTGGCTTCTTGAGCTCTCATGGAGAGACCGCATGTACTCCAAAGCTGAGTAAACCTCTTACAGATATTGGCAGCAATGCATAGGTGGTACATCTTTGGAAAAGTCACTTTGTCTCTTTGGCCTCCCGTTTTCTCTTTCAGAGGATGGAGATCATTAGTGAATTGAACAAGGCCTCTGGGATAAATCAGACCCTCACATTTCAAAACCACTGATCAATAATGGTGTGATTTGTGGCAAGCTCCTTTACTTTCTTGACTGTTTTCCCATCTGCAAAATGGGAGCGGTGCCTAACTTGCAGAGTTCTCAAGAAGATCAAATAAGATATGTATGGTTCTTATAGTACATGGAACCCAAAAGCATTTGAGAGTAGCAAGAGGGCTCTAACATGGGTTAGGAATTATTTAAGGAATTAGCAATACAGAGATGAAGAAAGGGAAGTGGAGCCTCTAAGTGCAAAGAACTCAGAAAAATTAAGTGCCTGTAGGGTTTAAATAACATAGTGTCTGAAAAAATAACTAGCACATGTGCATGCTCAAGGGCTTCCTCTCTGGCTCAGGGGGTAAAGAACCCACCTGCAATACAGGAAACACAGGAGATGCAGGTTTAACCCCTGAGTCGAGAAGATCCCCTGGAGAAGGAAATGGCAGCCCACTCCAGTTATTCTTGCCTGGAAAATCCCATGGACAGAGTCCAAAAGGTCAAAAAGAGTCAGACATAGCTAAGCAAGCACACACTTGAGCACTCAATGCATACTGTGTTTTACTTATTTACTTAATTATATTTATTTATTTGGCCACTGCACGCAACCTACCAGATCTTAGTTCCCCCACAAGGGATCCCACTCACACTTCCTCCACTGGAAAGCATGGAATCCTTACCACTGGACCACCAGGGAATTCTTAGCTTTTTACTTGTTTTAAGTTTATTTTATGGAAGTTGACTCAATGCTAGAAGTCTCCATTTAGAGATGTTTCATGAATAAGAGACCTAAATAAGTCATTTCCAGTTAATATCTTACACAGTGTTTTTTTTAAAAAATTGTTGCAGGGTGTGTGACTCTCATTTATAATGGTGGAGGTGGTGTTTCCCGGGAATCTACGTTGGCCTATGAATTCTCTTTCCCTTTACACCCCATAATATTCTCCACAAGCTCCTGAGAATCTGTCAGCTGCACTGTACTGGGTTATGAGGAGCTCAGACGGGTTAGGTGGCAGACCTAAGGGTGTGCATACACGCTTGCACACACATACAAGCATCATGTCACTTGCGTGCTCTCGACTCCTGGCATACTCACGTGTTCTCAGGACAGCCCAGGGCGCTTGACCTCCGCCCATGACATTAGATCATCAGAGCAACCTACAGCCCCCTGACACAGTTAAGGTGGCAAGGCAACGGTGGGCTTGCCTACCCCACAGCTGGACTTGGAAAGGGTGCAAGGCAATGACTGCACTGCCCAGGGATTAGAATCGGTGCTTTTGAACTGTGGTGTTGGAGAAGACTCTTGAAAGTCCCTTGGACTGCAAGGAGATCCAATCAGTCCATCCTAAAGGAGATCAGTCGTGAATATTCATTGGACGGACGGATGCCGAAGCTGAAATTCCCATACTTTGGCCACCTGATGCGAAGGACTGACTCATTGGAAAAGACCGTGATGCTGGGAAAGATTGAGGGCAGGAGGAGGAGGGGACGACAGAGGATGAGCTGGTTGGACGGCATCACCGACTCAATGGACAAGAGTTTGAGTCAACTCCGGCAGTTGGTGATGGACAGGAAGGCCTGGCGTGCTGCGGTCCATGGGGTCGCAGAGTCGGACACGACTGAGCCTGAACTGAGGCTGCCTCCGTCCATGTGCGCTGCTGCTGGCGACAGTGTTAGCAGGAGTAACGTGATGTTAGGTAGCGTGGTAGTAACCGCAGTGGTGATGCTACTTCCTGATGATACAAGAGTAACGGCGGCAGCCACAACAGGAATAATAATACCTAGGCTCAGCAAAGGTGGTCTAAAAGGGTTAAGCATCTTAGGAAGGCTACAGTCTGGAAGGACTGAAAACCCCTAGCGGGATGGGAGGGGATAAAGATGCTGGGAAGTGGCTAGGGAGTAATAAAATAAGAGGGAAGCTAAACCAGTGACCCTTGTCGGCAGTGAAAAGAGGCAGATTAGAAAATGTTTCATGCTCATTTCCATGGAGATTTCTTTGATTTATCAAAGACGGCTCGCCAGCCCGGCCCGCCGCGCGCCGGCCGCGTTCTCGGTGGTCGCGCCGCCCGGACGCTGCGCCGCGCGGGTCGCCCGGGCTCCTGCGAAGACGTCTCTATCAGCTCCGGCCGCGCGCCTTCCTCTGCTCTCTCTCTCTTTTTTTTTTTTTTTTTTTTCCTGTCTGCTGCAGTCCGAGGATCCTTGTCACATGATGGCTTCATCGGGCCCCATTTCCTCCTGATCCTTTCCAGCTCTTTCTCCTGCCTGGCGTATCAAAGGAGATTTGTGGGTCACCGAGCCGGGACGCCGCATATAAAGTCATCAGCTCGCTCGCCACCACCTCGATCGTTTGCCTCATTGTTCTTGCGAGATGCCGGGGATGGCTGGGGCTCTTTAATAACTCGATCAGTAGTTAAGCGGCACATGTTAGCTTTGAAAGATATATAGTGTGTGTATATAAATATGAAGTTAGAGTCAGTCCTAGAAATTAGTCACACTCTCCCAAATGAAGCTTACCAGACCATAAGATCCATGAGCAAAAACCACTACAATATTGTAAAGTAATTAGCCTCCAATTATAATAAATAATTTTAAAAAAACATGCATGAGCATATCCCAAGACTTAAAAATGTTTTAACAAAATCATTATCATTTAGCAGGATGGTTATTATTTTAGGATTTCACTAATTTAAATATGAAGCTCTGCTAATTCAGCCACAAAACTACAAGCTGCAATTGTTTTTGGTATGTACATATGTGCACAGGTCTTTTAAAGAATAGCTGCTTTAGGTTTATCAAATAATTGAAATTCAGATGCTTTCACTGTAACAGTAAAATAAATTTTAAGTGGAAATGTTTTAATTGTATCTGTATATGGATGGCTATATGGTGTAAAATGTAATCTCTAAAATAAGCCCCAGAGCTAGGCTGAGTATTTCAATGGGTTTCCAGGTAAAGATTCCTCTTGTTTGCAGAATCACGGAGGACAGATAAGAAAATTGCTTTTTTCTACCTCCTCGCTGATCTCCCCCCGCTTCATCCCGTTCTCTGAAGGCAGGAAATGGGAACAGTTCCCACGGAAGCTCCAGCTAAAGCCTGAGGCCCTGGTTTCAGTGGAATTTTTGTTGGAGCACAACTGCTCTGGCAGGTCATTTTTTATCAGACTTCCGCAGCCTCAGCTGCTCTTGTCGTCTGTGTTCCTCTTAGCTGTGTCTGTCTATGCTGTTGTCTAGTTGCTAAGTTGTGTCTCTCTAGACCTGAATGTACACCTTGCAGGCTTCATTTCTGAAGGGTCATTGCCATGTTGCCTTATTTTTGGAGGCACGATTGTTATGAATACGCTCTAAAGTCACATTTTGAAAAGTCAGGGCAAATTTCTTTGGCTTTAATTACCTATTGTAAATCTCTGCCTATAGAAAACTGAAGTGTCCCCTGGAAATCTTGCTTAATGACATAAACGCTCAATCAGTGGGGTGTGTTTGGGGAGATACCATGTGGGCTCTTCTTTAAAATTCTTTTTGTAAGAAAAACAATGACTGAATTGTATATCTTATATATGTATATCGTGTAGTATAAAAATATAACCTTTTTCTATGTCATGTATAGATAAACTCACAAGTACTATATTTAGCTAAAGAAAAGTTCTTGAGATCCTTTTCCATTACTTTACTGCTTAATCACTAAAAATTATTAAGAGTTAAGATGCAATTATGCTACATGTATGCCACCATTTCTTTCTTTCATGCCTGTGGCAAGGGTTGACAGGAAATCATGTTCTGGTCTAAACAGATCACTTGTGTCTAAACAGCTTCTCCAACCCACCCAGGGCCTATCCATCACATGACTTCTACTCATCATCCATTACCCAGGTTAATGAGCATGCTTTGTGACTGAACTATTGAAACTGTCCCTGACTATCAATTCTTGAATATTTACAATGTAAAGTTTTCATTCAGCAGTTCCTATGACAAGAAGGTTGATTTTATGTGTTTGAACCCCAAGTGATTTTAGATAGATGTTAGAATCTACTGTGCTGTTTTACTTTGACAATATTCAGAGCCTTATTTGTAGAAAGTAGAGACCCTTTAGATAAGTTCCTGCATCTGGAAGCACTGGGGTTGGATTTCAAAAATGAGAAAAGACTAACATTTCCAACTGGCCGCCATAGTCACTTGCTGACTTCAGTTAGCAACATGGTTATGAAGATATCCACATTGAAGAACTGTGATTTATAACCAATTATCAAGTTTTGAATAATAGTATATTGAAATTTTTCTTTTTAACTAACAACGAGGAAGGCTGTTAAGGAGTTTTTCTTTCTTTCTTTTCTTTTTCAAACATTTTGTGTCTTAGAAATTTCAAATGAGATATGGTGTCTCTGGTAGAAATATTAGTCTGGAAATGGAGCAAAGCCTTGGAATCACAGGATTTGGGATTTGATAACCCCTCAGTCATAACAGTGGTCATGGGTCACATCTATAAAAATGAAGCCTTACCTGGCAAGTTGAGACAAAATACCAACATGTTTGCTTTACTTTGTTCTCATTAAGCTCTTGCGTTTAATATGGGTCTCTCATATTCATCTCTGTTTGTCACCTCCCTCAATTTCAGATTACTCTTGCATTTAATTCTGGGCTTAATGACTGCACAGTCCCACAGGATCAAATGCTATCATCCTAGAGTTAAAGCTAGGCAGGAAGGTAAGTGTTATATCATTAATTTCATAAATATGCAGTAGTAAAATTAAGTATTACCCACTGCTGTCAATGTCTAGCAAATTCCTTCATGTACGCTAGAATGTATTAACTGACCATGTGCCTGGGATATTAGATATTCACACTTGGTAAGAAGATTTTCCAAAAGTGATTTCGCCCCCTTTGTTTAAGGGTTGTATGGATTGTCAAGATAGGGAACGAGAAAGGGGGATTTTGGCTCACATCTTAGTGCCCAGACCAGTATGTCGCCGCTTACCACTGTCAGTGGAAATGTTCTTAGTGGACTCAGAATCCTCATGACACGGTGATTCTTACATTAATACTGATGAGAGCTGAGGTATAAACCAGGAACTATTTATTAGGGTCTTAATGCAGATAATATAACCAAAATCTTCTCAATATGTGAGCAGTGTTTTAGGAGCTTTAGACCTACTTGCCTTATTTGGATGATCCTATTTTTATCTCTTTGGGGAATCTGCAAATTTCCACTGACTGATGTTGATGACATCTCTAGTCTTGCTTATGTCTCTTGGAGTGAAAAGATGGATGCCGGTAGCTGGGCCTAAGAGGAGAGAGGTGCTGGAGCAAACAAAGATAGAAAGTATCCAACAGAGAGAGGAAGCATTTCTAGTAAAAGGCTTTTAAAGGGGGCTGGGGACAACCTAGAGGGGTGGGGTGGGGAGGGAGATAGGAGGGAGGTTCAAAAAGGAGGAGATATGTGTATACCTATGGCTGATTCACGTTGACGTATGGCGGAAAGCAACACGGTACTGTAAAGCAACTATCCTTCAATTTAAAATAAATCTTTTAAAAAAGATTTTTTCTTTTAAAATTTATTTGTTTTACCCCTCCTCCCATCAGTACTTCCACTTGATTCTACCTGTTCATCCAAAAAAAAAATCAGAAACAAAAAGTTTTTTGAAGATTGAGTGAGAATAACAGTCTCAAATGACACCAGAAATGGCACATGAAACTTACCAGAAATAGCACATGAAGTCTACTTTTTACCTGCTTTCAGAACCCAAGAATTAATGATTAGT
Organism: Dama dama; assembly: GCF_033118175.1. Taxonomy (NCBI): domain Eukaryota; kingdom Metazoa; phylum Chordata; class Mammalia; order Artiodactyla; family Cervidae; genus Dama; species Dama dama. Next base: position 18,908,151 of record NC_083693.1, on the reverse strand, counting down.
GTTAACAGAGTTCTGTGAGCAGAAGTCTTGCTCCCGGGCTGGGCTTTCTCAGCCTCGCCACAGTTCGGGTTGGCTCTGGCTGATTCTTTGCTGTGGCCTGCTCCTCTGCACTGCCGGGTACTGAACTCGCTCTCTGACTTCTCAGCACTCCCCCCGCCGCGCTGAGATTACCAAGGATGCTGCTGCCATTGCTCAGACGTCTCAGTCGTGTCCAGCTCCGTGCGACCCTATGGACTGGCACCTACGGGCTCCTCTGTCCACGGGAGTCTCCAGGCAAGAGGACTACAGAGGGTTGCCGCGCCTTCCTCCAGGGGATCTTCCTGACCCAGGGATCGGACGCAGGTCTCCTGTATGGCAGGCAGATTCTTTACCGCTGAACCACCAGGGAAGTCCTAACCAAGAATGCCTACCTCATGCTGCCAAACAGGGAAACTGGGGAGGCAAAAATATCACGGCCCTGTGTTGAGAACCACCGTTTTAGGATACTTCGCTTTTTTTTACTCTGCTGTGCATTTTCCCATCTCTTCTCTTCTCCATCCTTCTCTCCCCTAACACCCTCTCTAGCTTCCTCCCTTTCATCTTTCAGGTCTCAGCTGTCAAGGCAGCTCCTCTAGGAAGATCTTGCCTTGGAAGGACTTAGGTGCCTTCCCTGTGTCCCAGACCTCGCAGGCATCAAGCAGTCTTTCTGGCCTCCCACCCAACCCCCATGGGAGTGCCAGTCTCTTTACAGGAATGGAGTCTGGCTCCCAGGCACTTCTGCCCCCAGCAGGTACCTAACACAGGAGAAAAAGTGCCCATGGGAGAGATGCGGCGTGAGCAAAAGTGGAGAGCTGATTTACTGATGTGTTTTGCTTATATGAAGCCCTGTTTTGACCTGGGCAAATGTCAAAGCGGTCTTCCCTTTCTTAGTAAATCCTGAGCCTGTTTCAGAGCTACTTTCTAAAATTCTCTGCACAGCCACATAATGAAGAATGCCATTTCGAAGGCGACGGGCTGCTTTATTTGGCTGCTATCCTCCCAAAGAACTCATTTAGGGATTGAGGTAGATAAAAATGTCAGCTCTGCTGGTGCTTTTCATTTCAGTATATGGCATATTTCCCTGGTCCTCAAACCTTGGGGAAAATGCCCCCCTAGAGAGCAGGAGGAAAGCGAAGCAGATGCTGCCTGGTGCCAATGTTTCCTGCCCTCTCCTCCAGGCAGCCTGCTTGGAGAGAAAGAGGACTTGGCAGGCACCGAGGCCTTTCCATGGGTGTGCGCCGGGATTTTCCACCACAATAGCAGGCTCACACCTTGCGTCTGGCTCCTCTACTGCTTCATTCAGATTTTTCTGTGCTGTTTCCTCTCATTCTTCTTGGGAAGCAGGCCATTTCAAAAGGAGCGAGATGACTCTAATTTTGTGCTTTCAAAAAGCACACAGGCAAAACGTGGATCCATATGGATGCATGGACCCAGCATACCAGCTGCATTGACTCCCAAACACAGCAGAGAATGGTGTGTAAACAGAAGGCGCTCGCCCCTTCCAGTCCAGGAGCCTCTCCCTGTCTTTGGCCTTGAAACATCTCAGCAGGAAATGTAGCTTTAATAAAGGCACACCAGGGGACAGAAATTTAAGATAAAGCAGGCATAACTGCGGTGAGAAAAAGAATTTTTCTCTTGCTTTGGTGTCTACCCCAACCTTGCCTGCTTACCAAAAAAAAAGTCAAGTAACATAACTTCTGACAATGAATAAAGGCTGAGACAAAGTGTTCTCAACAGTTTCCTGAGTTGGCATGGTCCTCCAGTATCTGCCTTTATCCCCCTCCATTTGTCAAAAATCCCTCCATTTGTCAAAAATACAGTGAAACTTAAACTAATGAATGGTTTCCAAATTGCAGGCAATCTACAAGTGCCCTTATATTAAATGACAAAAGTAAGTGACTGAGTACCAAAACACCGCATCCACTCTGGAGACATGTGGCAAATTTGTGAACTAGTATGTTTCCCTTCATGATAGTTAATGACATTTATTGAACGTATACTGTGTGCTAATGCAGTAAGTCAACAAATCACTGAGCTAAGAGCATTATTTTCATTGGAAGGAATGATGCTGAAGCCGAGACTCCAGTACTTCGGCCTCCTTGTAAAGAAATTGATCCTGGGAAAGAATCAAGGCAAAAGAGAAGGAGGTGGCAGAGGACGAGATGGTTAGATAGTATCCCTGACTCAGTGGACATGAATTTGAGCGAACTCCGAGACATAGCGAAGGATCGAGGAATCTGGCATGTGGCAGTCCATGGGGTTGCAAAGAGTCCAACATGATTAGTGACTGAAAAATAGTAGCAACAAAGAGCATCATGAACAGCGTCTCATTTCATTACCACAACCAGTTATACTTATTGTCCATCCACAGGATCAGCAGAATAAAAGAATGTACAAATTGCAGAAACCCGGCACGTGAAGTTAAACTTGGCTGGTCAGTTATTTCTATTTTTAATTAAACTTTTAATTTTGAGATAATTATAGATTCACCTGTAGTTGTAATAAATGCAACCTAGAGATTTGTGATCTTGTATACCCTTTACCTAATCATTCCCACCCATGGAAACATCTTACGAAATTTGAATATAGTATCACAATCAGAAAGTTGATATTGATCCATGGATTAGAAAATGCAAAATGTTTTCCAGAGTGGCTTTACAAGTTTACAGTTCTACTAGCAGTGTGTGAATGATCTTGTTACTCTGTATCTTCATCAACCTTTGATGTTTATCATTATTTTTAATTTTACCTATTCTGTTAGGTAAACATCTGACATCTCACTGTGGTTTTAATCTGTCCTTCCCCAGTGGCTAATGATGTTGAACATCTTTCCATGTTGTTCAACCCCCTTTGGCATGTAGCTCTCAACTTTCGAAATTTCTCTGCTGCTGCTGCTAAGTCACTTCAGTCGTGTCCGACTCTGTGCGACCCCATAGATGGCAGCCCACCAGGCTCCCCCGTCCCTGGGATTCTCCAGGCAAGAACACTGGAGTGGGGTGCCATCGCCTTCTCCGCAAAATTTCTCTAACTCCCTCCTATAAAGGATTTTTAAGTAGATATCCGTGTATATGAATCAAGATGTAAGGGGTTTCTTATTATTTGCACTCAGAAGAAGATGAATAAGTTGCAGTCAAAAGAAATTCATGGGAGCCAACATCACATATTCTCTTCTGATCTTTTGCCATGCATAAAGCTATATTGTAGGCAGTGTGAAGAATTGCTATCTGTCTATCTAACTATCTAATCTCAAGAACATTTATGATGCTGTTAATAGTAAAGAGAAAGCTCCTGGAGTAGTTAGGTTTTTGTTTTTTTCAATTTCAATAAAAATCTTCTTGATGCTTGTTATCATATACTGATCCATGGTCCAACTTCAAGATTTGTTTCTTAGTGTTTTTCTGTAGGGGGGCAGATTATTGTGGAGTAACTCTGCTCTTTCATTGTGTCTGGGTGATCAGAGAGGTGAGAACTATAGTCAACAGTTCTCAGCAAGTAGTCTATCCTCTAGAGAAATTATCCATCACTTTCCTTTATTTCAAAACAGTTCTATGTTTCTGGTGCTTTGCACAATCCTCTAATTACCACCTCGAGAGCAAAGTCAACGGCCTTTCTGGTGAGATCATGAGATAAAAATACTTCGGTATAAGGCAAGCCACAGTGTGACTCCCAGTTGGCGAGTTAATGTCTCTGTGTCCACTTTTCTCAACGGCACTTCAGAGAGTAGCTGTGAGGATTAAATGGGATGATTATGTAGTGTGTTAGGCACACGTTCTGCTCATGATAATGACCCTCCTCTCCGCCCCCCCCCCCCCCCCGCCCCCAGCCCTGCGTTTCAATGACATTTCCATTTCTACCTTTTCTTGCCGCTTGCTTCAAGTTGTACGTACTGGGAACCCTGACTTTCCACCAACAACAGTATCATCTACACCAATTTGGTATAACCAGTCCCTACTGAATTTACTCAAGCCTGAGTTAATAAGTCTCCTGAACTTCTCTTACTTTTGCATTCCAGTCCCCTATATTGAAAAGGATATATTTTTTTTTTGGAGTGTTAGTTCTAGAAGGGTGTTCATAGAATTGTTCAGCTTCAGCTTCTTCAGCATTACTGGTTGGGGCAGAGACTTAGATTACTGTGATATTGAATGGTTTGCCTAGGAAGTGAACAGAGATCATTCTGTCATTTTTGAGATTGCACCCAAGTACTGCATTTCGAATTCTTTTGTTGACTATGATGGCTACTCCATTTCTTCTAAGGGATTCTTACCCACGGTAGTAGATATAATGGACATTTGAGTTAAATTTACCCATTCCAGTCCATTTTAGTTCACTGATTCCTTGCCCTCTCCTGTTTGACGACTCCTAATTTACCTGATTCTTGGGCCTAACAAGGACCTAACCAGGTTCCTATGCAATATTGCTCATTACAGCATCTGACTTTACTTCCGTCACCAGTCACTTCCACAGTTGGGCCTTATTTTCACTTTGGCTTCATTCTTTCTGGTGTTATTTCTCCACTCTTCTCCAGTAGTATATTGGGCACCTACCAACCTGAGAAGTTGATTTTTCAGTGTCATATCTTCTTGCCTTTTCATACCGTTCATGGAATTCTCAAGGCAAGAATACAGAAGTTGTTTCCCATTGCCTTCTCCAGTGGACCACGTTTTGTCAGTGGTCTGGAAAAGAAACTGGAAAAAGAAATCTGGAAAAAAGTAAATGGAAAAAGTCAGTTTTCATTCCAATCCCCAAGAAAGACAATGGCAAAGAATGTTCAAACTACCACACAATTGCACTCATCTCATATTCTAGCAAAGTAACGGTCAAAATTCTCCAAGCCAGGCTTCAACAGTATGTGAACCGTGAACTTCCAGATGTTCAAGCTGGACTTAGAAAAGATGCAGGAACCAGAGATCAAATTGCCAACATTTGTTGGATCGTAAAAAAAGCAAGAGAGTTCTAGGGAAACATCTACTTCAGCTTTATTGACTATGCCAAAGCCTTTGGCTATATGGATCTCAACAAACTAGAAAATGCTTCAAGAGATGGGAATACCAGACCACCTGACCTGCCTCCTGAGAAATCTGTATGCAGGTCGAGAAGCAACAGTTAGAACTGGACATGGAACAACAGACTGGTTTCAAATTGGGAAAAGAGTGCATCAAAGCTGTATATTGTCACCCTACTTATTTAACATACATGCAGAGCACATCATGCGAAATGCCGGGCTGGATGAAACACAAGCTGAAATCAAGACTGCCGGGAGAAATATCAATAACCTCAAATATGCAGATGACACCACCCTTATGGCAGAAAGCAAAGAATTAAAGAGTCTCCTGATAAAAGTGAAAGAGGAGAGTGAAAAAGTTAGCTTAAAACTCAACATTCGGAAACCTAAGATCATGGCATCCGGTCCCATCACTTCGTGGCAAATAGATGGGAAAACAATTGAAACAGTGAAAGATTTTATTTTTGGGGGGCAGTGTCCAAAATCACTGCAGTTGGTGACTGCAGCCATGAAATTAAAAGACACTTGCTCCTTGGAAGAAAAGTTATGACCAACCTAGACAGCATATTAAAAAGCAGAGACATTACTTTGCCAAGAAAGGTCCGTCTAGTCAAGGCTATGGTTTTTCCAGTGGTCATGTATGGATGTGAGATGTTTTGATTTGTTTTAAAGGCTATCTACTCTTGAAATGGCAAAAATCTCATTTCAACAGGAAATCCAATTTCATTTTTGTTGTTGTTTGTGCGTGAGCTCAATCGTGTCTGACTCTTTGTGTCCCCACAGACTGTAGCCCTGCTGGCGCCTCTGTCCATGGGATTTCCCAGGCAGGAATACTGGACTGGGTTGCCATTGTCTTCCCCAGGGGATCTTCCTGAGCAGGGATCAGACTCACGTCTCTTCCATCTCTTGCATTAGCAGGCAGGTTCTTTATCACTGGCGCCAATTGGGAAGCTTAGTTTCATTTTTTTTCTTAGTTTCATAGTATTTTACTTTGTTGTGTTTCTTTTAAGCATTACACAGTGACCTTAGTGCTTTCCCTTTGAACTGTGTAAAAACACCTTCTACACAATTATGTTTAAAGATCCAAATTTTGGTACCGCGTATTCCCTAAGCCCCTCTTCTTAATAAACAATCCTTTTTCCATTTCCATTGGCTTGTCATAATGGCAGATGGTTGAAGACCTGTCCTTTTTTTTTTTTTTTTTTTTATCATTGTTTGCTTATGTTCTGCTTAATTGATATTCCTATTAAAACATGTTACTGGGAACTGACCACCATTCAGCTGAGGTGAATGGATCATAACCTTCACGTTTCTGGATACTATGCTCCTATCAGTGCATCCAAATAAAGCATCCAACTTTTACACACTCATGGCAGAGGTTTGTCTGCGTTATAACTGCCATGTGGCCACTCGAAACATTGTCCTATCATGATCTGCCTGCCTCCAGACCCAGAGCCTATTTGCTGACTCTCAGTTTATTTGTCTGCTTCTCCAGGATGATAGAAAAGCCTTCTACTCAAGCCAGGTTTGGGGCCTTGGAGATGCCATTCTGATTCCTGCTGTCAAGAGCTCATAGTACTTTGTGAGTTAGGTGGGAGGGGTGATGAGCCGCCTGCAGCATGAAGCTGATAATTAGCCAGCAGGAAAGATAAACAGAGATAGAGCATGGACCAGACGCAGGGGTGGACTGGGAGAGGCACGTGAAGGGCTATGACAGAAGGAGGCGAAGGGCAGGCTTCCTGAAGGGGAGATCTGACAAGGGATTTAGATAGTATTGCCTAATATCATAATATTGTGCTTGCTTAATCCTTCAGAGGCCGGCCCTTGTCTATTTGGATCCCACTTCTTTTTACCTTTCCCTCTTAGTGGTGTGGATCTCACGAACTCTGAAAGGAGTGAAGACCCAGCCGTGACTAACTATAGCCAACACTGAAACTCATCATGCCATCCTGGTGTCTAATTTAACCTCTGGTGCTCCATCTTTCTGTCTGACTTTTATGTAACCTTTGACCAGTGTTGGTCCTTCATCTTCACAAAGATAAAGAAAATTATTGTTTCTGTTTGGATATTCTCAGGCACCCCATAGGTGCTCAGAAAATGTCTAGAGAATGAGTGAACAAATGACTGGATGAAGAACGCATGTATTAACTTGCAGTCATCTAGGGAGTCTTATAGCTCTCAATTTTGACGTCTCAATATTATCCTTAGGGAGCTACTGGGTTAAGTAATAATTGTGATTCTTCATGAAATTAACTCACAATGGATTATAAACCTAAATGTTAAGTGCAAAACTATAAAACTAGAAGATAACAGGAGAAAACCTAGATGACCTAAGATATAGCAGTAAATTTTTAGATATAACACAAGAAGGCACAATCCATGAAAGAAATATTTCACACACTGGACCTCATTACAAGTAAAAACTTCTGCTCTAGGAAAGACAGTGTCAAGAGATTGAGAAGATGAACCACAGACTGGGAGAAAATATCTGTAAAAGACAAATCTAATTAAGGACTATTACTTAAAATACACAAAGCTTTCTTAAAATGCAACTGTAAGAAAACAAGTTGAGCAAAAAGTCAGATTGTTGAGTTTTACAGATTGTGGTTGTTTGTTGCTCAGTCGCTAACTTGTGTCCAACTCTTTCCAACCCCATGGACTGCAGTGCTCCAGGCTTCCCAGTCCTTCACTGTCTTCTGGAATTTGCTAAACTCATGTCCAGTGAGTAGATGATGCCATCCAACCATCTCATCCTCTGTCACCTCCTTCTCCTCCTGTCTTCAAAGTTTCCCAGCATCAGGGTCTTTTCCAATAAGTCAGTTCTTCACATCAGGTGGCCAAAGTATTGGAGCTTCAGCTTCAGCATCAGTCCAACCAAAGAAGATATACAGTAGCAAATAAGTATATGAAAAAAATCTCCATGTCATGTCAGCAGGGAAATTAGAACTAATGCAACAATGAGATGCCACTATATACCTATTAGAATGGCCGAAGTTTGGAACAGTGACAGCACCAAATGCCGGTAAGGATGTGAAACAATAGGATCTCTCATTCATCGTTGGTGGGAATGCAAAACAGTACAGCCACTTTGGAAGATAGTTTGGCAGTTTCTTTTAACTGTCGACATGCTCTTACCATATATCCCAGCAATCACAGTCCTTGGTATTTGCCCAAAGGAGTTGAACACTACTTCAGTTTACACAAAAACCTGCACACAGATGTTTATAGTGGCTTTATCCATACTTGCCAAAGCCTGGAAGCAACCAAGATGTCATTCAGCAGATGAATGGATAAATAAACTGCAGCACATCTAGACAATTAAGTGTTATTCCATGTTAAAAACAAATGCACCATTAAACCAAGGAAAGATGTGGAGGAACTCTAAATGCATATTACTAAGTGCAAGAAATCAATCTGAAAGACTGTGTACTATATAATTCCAACTATATGGAAAAGGAAAAACTATGGAGACAAAAAGGTCATTGATTGCCAAGGATTAGAGTTGAAGGAGGAATAAAATCAGCATAGCAGAGAAGATTCCAAGGGCGGTGAAAATACTCTGTGTGATACTATAATGGTGAATACATTTGTCCAAACTTGTAGAATGTACAACACCAAGAGTGAGCCCTGATGTGAACTGTGAACTTCGGGTGATTATGATGCATCAGTGTAAGTCCATCAATTGTAATAAATGTACCTCTCTGCTGGAGGGTATTGGTAATGGGGTGACTATGCAGGTATGGGGGCAGAGGGCATATGGGAAAGAGCTATACCTTTCCCTCAATTGTGTTGTGAACCTAAAACTTCTCTTAAAAAGTCTTCAAAAAATACTAGTAATAACTGTGGGCTCCCAGAGTTTGGAAACCACTGCTGAATTTGAATTTCATTCAGAAACCTGAAAGTTTGCATTGCTCACATGCTATTAGACAATAAACTAATACTTAATATCTGTGTCAGGGGTGGCCAATTCCAAAATAAAAAAAAATTGGTTTGGCAGTGGGATCGGGGAGTTGGGCAGAGGCAGCATGATGATGAAGCTGGCAAGGCCCTGGCTCCTGCGAGAGTTGAATGAGGAGATACTTGAGTGAGATCTCTGGTGGCTCAGACGGTAAAGGGCCTGCCTGCAACGCAGGAGACCTGGGTTCTATCCCTGGGTTGTGAAGATCCCGTGGAGAAGGGCAGGGCAACCCATTCCAGTGTTCTGGTCTGGAGAATCCCATGGACGGAGGAGCCTGGTGGGCTACAGTCCATGGGGCCACAAAGAGTCAGACACGACTGAGCAACTTTCACTTCACTTCTGGTCACATGGTAGAAAAATTTTAGGAAGAATAGTGTATAGACATGTAAATTCCTTTTACTGGATTAGTGTTTTTAATATTCATTTGTTTATTTGACTCAAATAAATCTTCCCTCTTCGTTTTGGCATACACGATCTTTCGTCTTAGATGCAGCATGTGGGATCTTGTAGCTGTGTCGTGTGGGTGCTAGTCATCAAAACCCAGGCCCCCTGCAATGGGAGCATGAAATCTTAACCAATGGACCACCAAGGAAGCCCCTGGATTTTTTTTAGTAATACAAAACTTATAGAATAAGCATTACTTTACTTAAGAATGTCAACAGATAATCAAAAATGAAGAAAAAGAGCCATAAATGCAGAAAAACATGCTATTCATTATGGAGCATCCTGGAATTAACAGTGGTCTTTATCTCTTTATTTTCCAATTTTTCTTTAATGTTTTTTGTTTGATCATGAACAAGAATTACACACTAAAAAATAAATGCACTATACAAAATGAAGTTTCCCTCACCATAGAAATTTAAACATCACAAGCGGAGACTTTACGTGATCAGTAGACAGAGTGGACTGCATCAGCCCTCCCTATCTGCCAGAGCAGAACTGAGAATATAGAGGGACCACTATTTTTTTTTTTTTTTTTTTTTTTGCCATTTTATATAAGGAACTTGCACATCCGTGAATTTGGGTATGCACCTGGGTCATGGAACCTCCTTCTCAAGGATACTGAGGGAAGACTGTATGCCAGAGTCAGCTTGCTGGGACAGAGCTGACCTGCCCAGTCCTGGGAACAGCCAGATGGCATGTGGGGTTGTCCAGTTTCCCCAGAAATCTCTGGCTTCTCCGTCCATGGGATTTTCCAGGCAAGAATACTGGAGTGGGCTGCCATTTCCTTCTCCAGGAGATCTTCCTGATACAGGGATTGAACCCAAATCTCCCGCATTGTAGGCAGACACTTGACTGTCTGAGCTACCAGGGAAGTCCGAAGTGATCTATAGCATCCTGTAAAATGTAATAGAGAAGTGAGAATGGTCAGCAAGCCATCCTAGCTAACAGAAATCCTAAAGAGAAAGAGAGAGGGGGAATGAGATGGGGGGTGGGCAGGGGAGAGAGAGAAGCAGAGAGAAACACATGGAGACTGGCAGGGCGGGACTGGGCGTCCCTTCACCACTTCCAGATTGCTTGCAAGAGGACACCACATGCTTTCCATTCTGGGGCCATTCTCTCAAAACCCAATCCCAGGGTTACCTGCGATATAGAGAGTGAGGATAAAACAATTCTTTTTTATTTCTTTTTTTTTTTTTTCATTTATTTTTATTAGTTGGAGGCTAATTACTTTACAATATTGTAGTGGGTTTTGTCATACATTGACATGAATTTACATGTATTCCCCATCCCGATCCCCCCTCCCACCTCCCTCTCTACCCAATCCCTCTGAGTCTTTCCAGTGCACCAGGCCCGAGCACTTGTCTCATGCATCCAACCTGGGCTGGTGATCTGTTTCACTATAGATGAAACAATTCTCTTAAGTGTTCTTCGCCAAGGTGAGTTTTGTAGCTAGCTGGGAATTGCCCAGAGAACACAGGGCTCGGCTTCTAAGTCTAATAGGCATGCGGGAAGGAGTGTTGGTAGCCCTGAAGGAGAGTCTTTTCTCTTGACATTTTCTGAGCACCTCTGAACACTCAAGGGCTACTTAGAGCTCAGAGAAAAATCTGCTCTTTGAGATATTTATCTGCACCCGTTTTAATCTAGACCTTTCACACCACCCATCCCTGCAGAGGGGTCATAAGCCTTCAGTAGATTTTTTTTTTTTTTTTTTTAGCCAATGGGCTGCTCTTTGATTATTGTGGAATTTTACAGCTACAGTAAATTTCTTTTCACATTTTGCTTGAAAATAGCAAAAAAAAAAAAAAAAAATAGATATTGGATTTTTTTTTCTCTTTCTTTTGGGCTTTTAGCTCTCAATAAACCTTTAATTTTGTTTTTTCTTCCAGTGCACTGAGATTCTCCAAGTTAACACACACACTCAGAAATGTTCAATGTAAAACAACAGCATGCCAGTGAACCTTAGGGGTGTTGTTAAAGAATCATTTAATAGGTGAAAGCCTCCTTTAGGTTCCAATGGAGCAATACTCATATGACCTTGACCCTCTTGCGTGGGAGCTGATTTTCCTGAGGATTCAAGTAAACGGCTTTCCTTTGGAGACGCTGACTATTTGAATGCAGAATGCTGGCTCGTCTCCTGGTTCTAGTTGTTGGGCTTGCGCGCTATTGTAAAACACATAATGAAGCTCTGTGTGGAGAAAGACAGGATATGGGTTTTCCATACTTGCAGCAACTGGCACTTAAAATTTTGTAGATGGAGCTGGAGCCGGGGTGTCTAGAACACTGGCCTTTCTGACAGTCTAGCTTTTAAGTGCAGCGATTGGTTTTTCATAACTGGTGACCCTTGGGGCTTGTCCACTAACAGCATACTCTGATATCGGTGCTGCATGTTAGGACTGTCACAGGAAGTCTAAATTAAATGGCACATGCCCTTATGCCTTTGGTCTGCTTTGGGATAACTGCACAGACGTGAACCCTCCCTGAAGGAGGAGGGAAAAACCCCCCCTTGGGGAGCCGGAAGTCAATAAAGTGCAGGATCTGTGCCAAATTGATTTGTACCCATAGAAAGGCATTGGCTGCATAAGATATCAATTAGAGTTTTATTAATTGGTGTAGTTTGGAAACTTAGATTGACATTAATTTTAATGAGGAATTTATCAATCCAAAATTAGCCCATAGCCCAATCATTTACTATTGATTTCAAAGTAGGTATCTTTAGTGAATAACAATAGCAAACTGGCTTTTGTGTCTTAAAGGAGAGTTAGTGTTTTTTTAGAGAAAAGCTATCTTTTTTTGGCTTTTGCAATTTTATATTTATGTACTTTAGTCTTTTATTCTATTTTTTGTTCATATATTTAAGAGGATGAGAGACTAGACCAGAAGACATCTGGAAGAATCATAATTCCCCAATGCTTACGTCAATATGATGTCATAAATATATAGCATGAACCAACTTACCATACTATGTGATACACCGTACCCTCAGAGACTTACGAGGAAATGATTTTCCATAAATGACATCATCCAAAGCATAAGGAAGTTCAGTATGTAAACAAAACCTATGAGGAATCTATGTGCAAAGTGAAGGACTTGCTTGCACTGTGGCTTCCTGCTTTACGAAATGAAATCTTGAAAACTCCAGTTCAAGATATAAAGATTTCTATTCAAACAGCATATGCAACACCCTAGAGCATGCGCGGACACTTCTCTGTCACACACGTCTGTGCGGAGTGTTCTGATTGGTATGCCTTTCTTCAGGTAAAACATGACCAGATGAGGCTTACCCGACTACAGAACACCAAAAGCAGCTCCATATCCCATTCTAGTACTTTCTATTTCTTTACTCTGTTTGATTTTTTTACACTTACCACTATATGTATATATGACAGTACATAAAATTGTATATTAATCTATGTATTTTTTCCTTTCTGTCCTCCCTGTCTCCTTCAACTAAAATCAATTGGAATGGAAGACCTTGCTTTCAGGAACTCAGTTGTTTTGTTCATGGTTATAGCCCTTTTGCCTGGGATGTAGTTACACTTAATATGCATTTTAAAAATAAATGAGTAGTTGCTTAGCTGAGGTTAAGTAGGTAGGATGCACCATTTGTGTATCAAACTAAAGCAGATAATATTGGGCATATATTTGCAAATGGAGTCTGCATTAGTTGCAGGCATGATGCTTTGACCAAGTCTCTTAGATGGCAACAGTGCAACAAGAATGAGAGCCGGGACTCTGCTCTGAAGCTTGTTGGTGCTGTGGCCTTGGGACAGTTGCTTCATCTCCCTGAGTTCAAGTTTCCTCATCCATTAAAATGGGTTTTATTAACTAAAATTAGAGTTGCCATATCATGCAGCAATCCCACTCCTAGGCATATATCTGGACAAAATGATACATGTACTCTTATGTTCATAGTTGACTTTTCACAATGGCCAAGACCTGGAAGCAACCTGAATGTCCACTGACAGGTGAATGGATAAAGAAGATGTGGTGCATGCAAATAATGGAATACTATTCAGCCATAAAAGTGAAATAATGCCAATTGTAGCAACAGGGATGGACCTGGAGATTATCATACTAAGTGAAGAAAGTCAGAAAGAGAAAGATCCGTACCATGTCATCTCACTCTATGTGGAATCTAAAATATGACACAAATGAAATTACTTATGAAACAGAAACAGACTCTCAGACATAAAGAACAGACCTGCAGTTGCCACAAGAGGATGGGAGGGGAGGGACAGAGTGGGAGCTTGCGATTAGCAAATGCAAACTATTACATGTGGAATGGAAAACTACTGTATATATATCCTGTGATATACAGGATATGTGTATATATATCCTGTGATATATAGGAACTACTGTATATCACAGGGAACTATTTTCAGTATCCTATGATAACCTGTAATGGAAAAGAATACAAAGAACAATGCATATACTTCTATATCTATCATCTATCTATCTGAATCACTTTGCAGTTCAGTGGAAATTAACCCAGCACTGTAAATTAACTATGCCTCAGTTTTAGAAGACATAGGTTTTTATTAATTAAAGCTCTGAGGACTTTATGTTGACTAAAGGAGCAACCATCTACACAGTGTTCATGGAAGTACTTGGCACAAATAAAAGCACCACAAATGTTAGCTATTCATACTTTATAATTGTCTTTGTTTCTGTTCATTTGTTTCAGTATCAACACTTTAGTCTATTTGACTCACAGTTATTTTATGCCAAAAACTCAAATTGAAGCCATTGTTAAAGCAGAAGTGAAGATAATTCATTACTACCTTTGCCCATGATATGGTTAATAACCACCAGTGAGGAACTCTGCCTTCTCACGCTTCATTTGCAAACTAGGTGCTTATATACACAAGATTTCTCTTTAAAAGTATTTTCCCAGCTAAGCTGCCATTCTTCTGACTAACCAACTCCCTCTTTAAAGACTCCAGTCGTGAAGTTTATTTTTTGTAACATCCACTCAAGTATCAAAACAAGGATTGCTAGTGCTTTTCCAGCAGGCTTTATTTCAATTTCATCACTTGCAAACTTGCAGATGTTGTTTTCATGAAAGATACATTTGTAGAAAGAAGGTAATATTGACAGATAACATCTGCTATAAGGGACAATTCTGAAAAGGGCTGTTAAACCAATTCCTTATTTTGCTACAATTTCCCACAATTGTTAAGATCTTAGTCATGAGTGTTTAACTGAAATTAGAACATAATTTTTGGTAAGTTTTACTCTCTTAAACTTTTCTTTCTGATGTTTAATGCACATAACCACTCAATCAATCAATATAAGTAAAACTTGAATAACTTTTGGGTACTTAAAACCTTTCAAAGATTTCTAATTATACCTAGAATAAAACACAAACTCCATGTATATTCTATATGGTTCTATGTGAGTTGATATTTCTACTGCTTTCATCTCTTGACATACACTTCTTCCTGCTTCCCTAGTCTGCTCCTCTGACCTGCTTCCATTTATTTATTTGTTTTTTGAATTGAGACATAACTGACAATGCCCACAAATGCAGGAGATACAAGACACACAGGTTCATTCCTGGGTCAGGGAAGACCCCCTGGAGCAGGAAATGTCAGCCTCCTCCAGTGTTCTTGCCTGGAATCCCATGGACAGAGGAGTCTCGTGAGGTACAGTCCATAGGGCTGCAGGGAGGTGGACAGACTGAGCCACTAAGCATATAAGTTTATGATGTATAAAATATCAATTGGATATGTTTATTTATCTATAGGATAGTCACTGTAGCATTAGTCCTATTGTGTCCCATAAATATCATTTCTTCTAATAGTAGGAACAGCTGACATAGCTCATTTTCCATCTTAGAATTTTGCATTCAGTGTTTATCTCTTCGAACCACTCAACTCCGGATTTTCACGAGGCTTATTCCTTCATATTATTCATGTCCTAACTTAAATACTAACTCCTCAGATTTTCTCTACCATACAAGACAAGGTAGTATGCCTCTTTCTAAGTATACTTAGGAAGCATACCTAAGTATACTTCTTAGGAAGTAGCAGTCACTTCCTAATACATCTTCCTTCATTTTCATATTCCTTTCTTCATATTCTAGACATTACTTGAAACTATTGCCAAATATATAGGGGCTTCCCAGGTGGCGCCAGTGATAAAGAACCCACATGCCAATGTGGGTAGATGTAAGAGATACAGATTCAATCCTTGGATTAGGAAGATCCCCAGAAGGAGGGCATGGCAACCCACTCCACTATTCTTGCCTGGAGAATCCCATGGACAGAGGAGTCTGGTGGGCTGCAGTCCATGGTGTCCCAAAGAACTGGACATGACTGAGTGACTGAGTGTGCACACATGCCACGTATATATGCCTACATATACACATGCACACATATATACATAGAGAATGATGCACATATATATAATATATATTTTAAATTACCATTTTATCTATCTTCCTAACCAAGACTTAAGAAGCACAAAATCAGAGTTCTCTGCATTTTCCCTTGCTGTATCTCTTGTGTTTAGAACCACATTTATGGGTCAAGTGAATAAATATGTGGATACCAGGTACTATGGGGTATACAGAGAAGTTTCAAAGGGGATTTTAGCTGTTTAGAAGCCTTCTGTCTAAGAAGAGAGTTAAGCCACTGGTGTATGAGGAGATAATTTAACAAGTCAGTATAATTAAGTAATGAAAGCAACAAATACTGGGAGATCTGAATGCAGAGAAGTCACTTTACAGTGGTCAAGGGTGGATTGATAATGGATATGGGTTTTAAGCTGGGCTATGAAAGATGAGTGGGGCTTATAACAACAGCATATTCATAATTCTCTTGCAAATCCAAGAATGCATGTTGGTTTTTTGAGCTGTCCTCCTGGATTTTGACCCAATGGCAGACAGCAAAGAGGAACTAAAGAGCCTCTTGATGAAATTGAAAGAGGAGAATGAAAAGTTAGCTTAAAATTCAACATTCAAAAAACTAAGATCATGGCATCTGGTCCCATCACTTCATGCCAAAAAATAGAAATGGTGACAGACATTTCTTGGGTTCCAAAATCACTGCAGATGATGACTGCAACCATGAAATTAAAAGATGCTTGCTCCTTGGAAGAAAAGCTATGACCAACCTAGACAGCATATTAAAAAGCAGAGACCTCGCTTTGTTGACAAAGGCCCATCTAGTCAAAGCTATGCTTTTTCCAGTAGTCATGTATGGATGTGAGAGTTGGACCATAAAGAAGGCTGAGTGACAAAGAATTGATGTTTTCAAACTGTGGTGCTGGAGAAGACTCTTGAGAGTCCCTTGGACTGCAAAGAGATCCAACCAGTCCATCCTAAAGGAGATCAGTCCTGGGTGTTCATTGGAAGGACTGATGTTGAAGCTGAAACTCCAGTACTTTGCCACCTGATGCAAAGAGCTAACTCATTGGAGAAGACCTTGATGCTGGGAACGATTGAAGGTGGGAGGAGAAGGGGATGACAGAGGATGAGATGGTTGAATGGCATCACCAACTCAATGGACATGAGTTTGAGCAACCTCTGGGTGATAGTGAAAGACAGGGAAGCCTGGTGTGTTGCCATTCACAGGATCGCAAAGAGTCAGACATGACTGAGCGACTGAGCAGCAATAACATGGATCTTACATGAACTAGAGCCAGACATCCTGGAATGTGAAGTCAAGTGGGCCTTAGAAAACATCACTACAAACAAAGCTAGTGGATGTGATGGAATTCCAGTTGAGCTATTTCAAATCCTGAAAGATGATGCTGTGAAAGTGCTGCACTCAATATGCCAGCAAATTTGAAAAACTCAGCAGTGGCCACAGGACTGGAAAAGGTCAGTTTTCATTCCAGTCCCTAAGAAAGGCAATCCCAAAGAATGCTCAAACTACCACACAATTGCACTCATCTCACACGCTAGTAAAGTAATGCTCAAAATTCTCCAAGCCAGGCTTCAGCAATATGCAAACCGTGAACTTCCAGATGTTCAAGATGGTTTTAGAAAAGGCAGAGGAACCAGAGATCAAATTGCTAATATCCACTGGATGATCAAAAAAGCAAGAGAGTTCCAGAAAAAACATCTATTTCTGTTTTACCGACTATGCCAAAGCCTTCAACTGTGTGGATCACAATAAACTGTGGAAAATTCTGAAAGAGATGGGAATACCAGACCACCTGATCTGCCTCTTGAGAAACCTGTATGCAGGTGAGGAAGCAACAGTTAGAACTGGACATGGAACAACAGACTGGTCCCAAATAGGAAAAGGAGTACATCAAGGCTGTATATTGTCACCCTGCTTATTTAACTTATATGCAGAGTACATCATGAGAAACACTGGGCTGGAAGAAGCACAAGCTGGAATCAAGATTGCCGGGAGAAATATCAATAACCTTAGATATGCAGATGACACCACCCTTATGGCAGAAAGTGAAGAGGAACTAAAAAGCCTCTTGATGAAAGTGAAAGAGGAGAGTGAAAAAGTTGGCTTAAAGTTCAACATTCAGAAAACTAAGATCATGGCATCTGGTCCCATCACTTCATGGGAAATAGATGGGGAGACAGTGGAAACAGTGTCAGACTTTAGTTTTTGGGGCTCCAAAATCACTGTATATGGTGATTGCAACCATGAAATTAAAAGACACTTACTCCTTGGAAGGAAAGTTATGACCAACCTAGACAGCATTTTTAAAAGCAGAGACACTACTTTGACAACAAAGGTCCGTCTGGTCAAGGCTATGGTTTTTTCCAATGGTCATGTATGGATGTGAGAGTTGGACTGTGAAGAAAGCTGAGCACCAAAGAATTGATGCTTTTGAACTGTGGTGTTGGAGAAGACTCTTGAGAGTCCCTTGGACTGCAAGGAGATCCAACCAGTCCATCCTAAAGGAGATCAGTCCTGGGTGTTCATTGGAAGGACTGATGCTGAAGCTGAAACTCCAATACTTTGGCCACCTCATGTGAAGAGTTGACTTATTGGAAAAGACCCTGATGCTGGGAGGGATTGGGGGCAGGAGGAGAAGGGGACGACAGAGCTGGAATGCATCACCGACTCAATGGGCATGAGTTTGAGTAAACTCCGGGAGTTTGTGATGGACAGGGAGGCCTGGCTTGCTGCGATTCATGGGGTTGCAAAGAGTCGGACACGACTGAGCAACTGAACTGAACTGAACTGAACTACATGAACTAGATGATCCTCCAAATGGAGTGAAGCTCTCCCATGTATCCCTTGTCTTTTGCCTCATGTCCAATGATGGACAGCTTTCTCTACCCTGTGATTCCCCGAGAAAGTGCCCAGCTCATCCTCTCTTCTGGACCTTCACTCAGGCTTTTCATTGGGCCAGTCCACTGGGTTAGCCAAGCTATTTCACCTAAGGCCTCCCTAGCCTTCCCTCTGTAGCTTAAATACCCACAGCTCAGAAGTTCCCTGTTTTATTCCAGACTAGCCCAAGTGTCCTGCCCTCTGCTCTTACCTTCCTGTGCTTCTCTTTTATTTTCCAGAGCAATTCTTTGTCATTACTTGACATATGATTCTCCCCCTAGACTACAGACCATATAAGGATGGGGATTCTGTTTTCATCATCTCTGCATCTCATGACTGACACAGTTCCTGGTACATTAGAGGAGCTTCATAAATGTTTCCCAAGTTGCTGAATGAATGTGGAGGAGAGGTAGAAAGCTGTTAGAACTTAAGTGGGATATTGAAATGTTGAACTTAACTTGAAACCATTTCTACCCTCGTGGAATGTTGCTTAATGGAAGCCAATGTGAAAACGCCAACGCTATCTTATTTACAAGGTGTTTTGTTCACTAGAGCTATTAAAGGGCCATCTTGCTGAGAAGTTGCGTATTATTGTCAGTATTATGCCAGAGACCACTTGCTGTAAGGCTGCCAGACCAAGGAGGAACACACTGTTCTCTGGAGACCTTCACCCATTAGGATTAATAGATGGGTGGTAGCTCATTAAAACCATTACTAAACACTTTACTCTGACCACAAACTCATAATATGGACTGTCCCACGGAGGATGTTGAAGTCTGAAGTGCATCCTTCAGGCTACTTTTTTAGGCTTGCCAAGAAGGTGGGCACTTTGGAGAAGAGTTAATAGCCGTGATGGACTTCCCCTGTGGCTCAGCTGGTAAAGAATCTGCCTGCAATGCGGGAGACCTAGGTTCAATCCCTGGGTTGGGAAGATCCCCTGGAGAAGGGAAAGGCTACCCACTCCAGTATTCTGGTCTGGAAAATTCCATGGACTGTACTGTCTACGGGGTTGCAGAGAGTCGGACACGACTGAGCGACTTTTACTTTATCTAACAGCAACGTTAGTATGACAGTTCATGTTGGTGAGGCTCCCGTTTCCTGTGCCAGGAACTATTCTGGGTGCTTTATACACATCACTGCCAATCCTTACACAAAACCTCCCAGGTTTAAGTTTTATCATCTCCATATACAGTTGAGGAAATTGAAGGTCAGGGAGACTTTGTAGCCACAGGGAAGAAACTGCCTTTTCCCCTTCAACAATGACAATTGACAGGGTGTCCCAATTGCTCTAATGGGGCTCCTGATAAGAAACTACTGTCGGCTGATATAACATAGGCCTCTCATTCCCTTGAATCTAGGATACTAGGCACTGTAGACTGTGCCTTCAACTCATGACCTGTTTGGCTACATGCAAGTGCCCTAACCTTTGTGTAAGAAGGGATTATGATGAGACCTATCTCACAAGCTTGAAGTAGGATTAGAAGAGTTGGCACATGGACAGCAAATAGGATCATGCCTGAATCTTCATAAGCACATGAGAGATATTAGTTATCATCTTGAGGCATTTGAGATGAGTGGCAGTTTGTATATTTTTATTCATTCCTTTATCCTGCAACCCTTCGTTAAGAACCACTCCACTGTTCTAGTCCTCAGAGATGAGAGCAACCTGCTGCATTTCAAGGTCTGTGCTCATGAGCCTGATCAGTTTAACAAGACCTTTAAATTTGATGGTGCAGTATTTTAGAAAATCACAAAAGTTTGATTTCACTTGAATATCCCATATTTTTAAGTAATCAGTTTTATTTTCTCCCTTGAATCGAGTGTTTGGAAGTCTGTTAGATTTGTTTTAAGATTGATAGGGCTGTTTCAGCAGAAATGGTGCTTTAGGAACAAACAATCTTTCCATCAGCTTGCCAAGTGTTGGTGTCCAGTGTATTGTCCTGGTTTTGACAGACAGTTGTCTGTAGACAAATTACTTTTTCTTTCAGTCTTTTTCATCTGGGTGTAATACTTTGAGGACATGGGAAGCCTCTGCTAGGCATCCCTATTTTAATGAACATTCAAGTCAATAAGTTGCTATGGTCTCAATATAGTAGTGCAAAAAGATCTCCATTCTCTGGGGATGGGGGAGATGGGAGCTGGGCTGGTCTCCCTGACTCATCATCCCCATTACCGGAAGATGCCTTGTCAAGTGAATCAGGGTATTAGTTCCCAAGTCAGGGCTACACTTTAGTTAATAGGAGTAAAGTGGCTTTCTCAGAACAATTGGGAATCGCCTACACATGTGCAGTAACAGGTAAGTTTTACTCTAGACGTGTTAGTAAAGGAAGTGGACAGCTTGGTGAGGAAGACAAGACACTGCTTCTCTACCTGAGCAATGGGGACATAGCCTCCCTGAGCCCCCCCACCCCCCCACCCTGTGGCAGCTGCCAACACTGAGACCTGGGTGCCCATGTCCTTCAGCTTCAGTTCAGCTGCTCAGTCGCATCCGACTCTTTGTGACCCCATGGACTGCAGCACGCCAGGCTTCCCTGCCCATCACCAACTCCCAGAGGTTGCTCAAACTCATAGCCATCAAGTCAGTGATGCCATCCAACCGTCTCATCCTCTGTTGTCCCCTTCTTCTCCTGCCTTCATTCTTTCCCAGCATCAGAATCTTTTCCAAGGGGTCAGTTCTTTGAATCAGGTGGCCAAAATATTGGAGTTTCAGCTTCAGCATCAGTCCTCCCAATGAATATTCAGGACTCATTTCCTTTAGGATTGACTGGTTGGATCTCCTTGCAGTCCAAGGGACTCGCAGGAGTCTTCTCCAACACCACAGTTCAAAAGCATCAATTCTTTGGTGGTCAGCTTTCTTTATAGTCCAAGTCTCACATCCATACATGACTACTCGAAAAATCATAACTTTGACTAGATGGACCTTTGTTGGCAAAGTAACGTCTCTGCTTTTTAATATGCTGTCTAGGTTGGTCATAGCTTTTCTTGCAAGAAGCAAGCATCTTTTAATTTCATGGCTGCAGTCACCATCTGTGGTGATTTTGGAGCCCCCCAAATAAATAATGTCCTTAGCATCCTGGAAAAAGTCAGTGGAGGAGAAAAATTCCATAGTCAGTGGATTACCGGTATTGAAAGAGGTTGGGGATTAGAGATCATCACTGCATGACTATAAAGGAGTGTGTGTGTGTATGTGTGTGTGTGTGTGCGTGTATGTGTGCAAATGCACAGGCGCGCACGCTGCATCGATTGGTCATGTCCAATCCTTGAAAACCTCATGGACTGTAGCCCACCAGGCTCCTCTGTTCATGGAATTTTCCAGCCAAGAATACTGGGGCTGGTTGCCATTTCCTACTCTAGGAGATGTTCCTGACCCAGGGATTGAATTCGAGTTTCTTGCCTCTCCTGAGTGGTCAGGCAGATTCTTTACCATTGAGCCACCTGAAAACCTACAAAGGGTTAGTGCCCTGGGAAAGAATGTGTATAGAAAACAGCACCCTGAATACAGGGTAGTGAGGCTGAGATAGTAGGCTGGTCAGGAGTATATTAGGAAGGGTGGGTGACTTGGGCAATGGGGAAAAACATTAAAAAGAAGGAAACAGAAATGTTTCCCTGGACTCTATGTACTCTTGATCTGTGACTGTATATGCATTATGCATTTGATATTCTCCATTCCCTGCATAGCACTACGTATTAGGTGCTCACTCTGAGGCACAGAGGAACTTAGTAAGATAGTTTGTACTAGCAACTGTGCCCAACTGCAAAACAATGTTCTTCTGTAGGAGGCAACTGAGAATTACGGTGGTGGGGATGGGAGTTGAATAGCCGAGGACCAATGACATGAGCACAATATAATCCCAATTCAAGAAATCCTGCTCAATATATTATCCACAAAACCAATGCAAAAGAACTAAACATTAATTCACTTTTTCTAACCTAAATATTTTTATTGCAGAAGAGGCTAAATATAGTTAATGCAATGTTGGATCTATTTGCTTATTAGTAAGTGAATCCCCAAGAAAATTCTAGAGTAGAGTTGCAGATATGCATGGGGCTGTAAGAAGCTCAGAGCATGGTGTAGTCAGATGAGACTAGATTTGTTTTTATGTCTCATCTTCTCCCTATCAGTATGTTACTTTTATGCTAGATTTCTGAGTCACACCAATCAATAGAATTATCCCCTGCTTTCTTCCTGTGCCTTCATTTAAACATCAAGGTGAAATTCAAAGGCTTGCAGAGACTACTTGGGTCATTCAAAAGATCACTGGTCTTCTGGGAATTGCCTTTGTTTTTCATTTCTGCATGAGCTTTTATTGCTCAGATTTGGGCTGCGTGCCCCCATCATCCTTGTCCTCCCACTCACACCCTTTCAGGAACTGAACACAGCGCATGCAAACAGTCCTGTAGGCAGGAAGTAAGGTGAGGGGATAAAAAACAGGAATTTTTCTAGCTGTTTAATTGCAGTCTTATGTGGGAACTCCCAATGATGATGAGGGATTTTATAAAACATTGTAGCCTCATTCAACAACAGACTACTAATTAGCTCATTTACGTGGGTACTAAACTCATCTAAGAAAAGGAGCAGAGCCTAATTAGAGAAATCTCAAAGGATATTAAACCCCAATCCTTTAAAGTTACAGTTTGAAAAAAACACAGATTCACAAAAGCATACACGCTACACACATGCACTTGCATGTACACACAAACTGAGACCAAGAACTCAGGCGAATGGTAATCCCAAGTACTCACTGACAACTGTTAATTAGGAAGGACTTTGGTCACTATTGCTGCCTTAAGAATAAAAAAATGACTCGACTAACATGAAATAATTCATGCTGAACCAAACCATAATTCATTCTCCCTTCAACTTAAACATCTTTGAAAGATTTGTGGAAATAAGAGGTTATTTAAGAAAAAAGACTTTGGTGTATTATTCTATTATTATCATCATTTCTTGCATTTGATTTTTTTAATGGACCTCAAATCTTATGTTGGCTGATGTTTGTTTTCTGAGAGTCCAGGCTTTTCCTTTATTTGTGTACTTCCCTGATATTTTCTCAATTGCAGTTATGTTCCAAGCATTATACCAGGCACTTTGCAGGGAGGGTATTCAAAATCAGACACGAATCCTACCATCTCAGGGGCAGATGTATGTCAGTCCATTTGACAAATGGTTAATGATCATCTGCAATTGCAAGTATTAATAAGAGATCATCCCTTTTAGAAAACAAGACAGAAATAGAACTAAGTAATATATATATATACATAAAATGCACATATATAGACGTACATAAAATGTACATACATACACATACATATACATTTCATTCTAATATAAATTATTCTGTTATAACTATATTATAATTAACATTTTATTACATAGATATATAAAGACATTTGCAGAAGGGGACTATCAGAAAAAGAGAGAGAGAAGGACCTGGAAAATCTTTGCTGAGAAGGTGGCTCCTAAGCAGGGTTATGATGGCCAAGTAAGAAAATGCTAGCAAAGGGAAGAACATCAATTTAATGAAGAGGAGGGTAGGATGACAAATGATTAGTTTAGTGGGAGTTAAAATGGTTTGCTGTGGCTGAGGAAAGTGTTTGAGACAAGGAGTGGACAATTAAGTTGAAAAGTGAATGGGACAACTACTGAGGGAGGTCCTAAGAATGACCTAGGCAACAATAACAATTATTGTTAACATTTATTGAGAATGGACTGTGCAATGAGTCTGTTGATAAAGATGCTACATGTATAGTAAATTCTTTTAGCAGAAATTGTTTTCAGAGTTAAAGTGTTTCATTTTGATAAGGTCCAGTTTATCAGTTTTTCCTGCTATGGCTCCTACTTTGGTAGCAAGTCTAAGAAGTCTTCCTGAAGATTCTTTTTTATACTATTTTTCTTAAAACATCATTTACATTTGTCTACAGTCTTTTCATCTAGGGTAGTAAGTTGTTATTAATTTGTCTTTCAGTATAGCTCCCTCAAAATCTTAGGATTTTTCTTATCTATTTGATTCCATTTAGCATCATAAGTTGCTGAAGAATTGATGTTTTTTTTTTTTTTTTTTTTTAGCTCTGTGTTTGAATTGTGGTGCTGGAGAAGACTTTTGAGAGTCCCTTGGACAGGAAGGAGGTCAAATCAGTCAATCCTAAAGGAAATCAACCCTGAACTTTCACTGGAAGGACTGATGCTGAAGCTGAAGCTCCTATAACTTTGGCCACCTGATGAGAAGAGCTGACCCATTGCAATGATCTGATGCTGGGAAAGACTGAAGGCAGGAGGAGAAGACAACAGAGGATGAGATGGTTGGATGGCAACACTGACTCAAAGGTTGTGAGTTTGAGCAAGCTCCAGGAGATACTGAGGGGTGGGGAAGCCTGGTGTGCTGCAGTGCATGGAATCACAAAAAGTCAGATATGACCTAGTGACCGAGACACAGCAAGGCATCATATATTAATATACCAATAGCCACATTAATAGCTTTTTTGAGACAAGTTTCATATCTGTGGATTTCTTTGAATCTCGTTCACATGCTTTTCTCTATCCCTCTATTCCTCTCTCTGTATTTCTCCAACACTTATTGAGTGAAGACCCTGATGGTCACTGTATTACACGCATGTTATATGTTGAGTACTTGTTATTAATATTCTCAACCATTCTATAAGAAAATACTATTATTTCTAATTTGTTATGAAAATGAAATGAAAATGTAAGTGTTGAAAGAACTTGCTTTGGACGTAAAGCAAGCAGGTGGTGAAGGCGGGATACAAATTCACACAGCCTGACTTCAGAGCCCCCCCTACTCTGTACTGAATTGGGTTGTATAACTATCTATAATAAAATAAATTATAGACATCAGTGATATTTGTATATAAAGCATTACTAAACAGAATGTGAACAGAAACGGCTGATTATAACCATTTCTCAGATTGCTTTTTCTTCCTATTTTCTAAGGTTAATTACAGTCACATGAAAACACAGACGCGGGAGGACATGTGAAGATAGAGGCAGAGCCTAGATTGATTCTTATGCAAGTGAAATGTGCAGGCATGCTCAGTCACTTCAGTCATGTCCAGCTCTGCGACCCTATGGGGTATCACCCTCCAGGCTCCTCTGTCCATGGGATTCTCTGGGTAAGAATACTGGAGTGGGTTGCCATGCCCTCCTGCAGGGCATCTTCCCAGCCTAGGGATCGAACCCATGTCTCTTGCATCTCCTGCATGGGCAGGCCTATTCTTTACAACTAGTGCCACCTGGGGAGACCTACAAGCAAAGAGATGCCAAAAATTATAGGCTGTCATCAGCAGCTAGGAGTGAAGGATGGTTTAGATTCTCCCTCAGATCTCTCAGATGGAACCAATCTGGCTCACACCTTGATTTCACACTTTTAGCCTCCAGAACGGGGAGATAGATAATATCTTTGTTTAAGCTATCTAGCTTGTTTTAATTAGAAAGCTAAAATAGCTATCATAGTTTAGACTTATAACATAGTATACATTACATTATATACAACATCACTAATTTGCATTATGGGTTTTTAAATATGAATTTCTTTTTGTCAGTGTAAGCTCCGAGGAGCAGACCATGAATAAATAGGGTCAAAGGCACACACTAGAGATTAAATATTATTTTGGTAAATCTGAACATCCCTAATAACTATTAAGAGGATGCTCTGTTTGTATAAATTGTGCATGTTAAATAAGTCAGCTGGTCTCACTGTTAATCAAAGAAGGGGCTGGGGATCATATCCATCAGCTACACAGGAAAGATCCATTCCCTCTCCCACATCCTGAGAATGGGCTTCCTGGCCTGCAGCCAAGGCAAATGTTAAGATGTGAGTGGTGCATTTTGCCCAAGTGGAAAGAGTAATTTCTGGTTATGAAAGTAATGTGTGTCTCTGTAAGGAATTTAGGAATAAAAAATGTATATAAAAGAAATTAAAAATCACTTGTAATTCCATTATCAGAGACATCAAAATCAAATGTGCATATATGTATATCTACAGTAGGTGTGGTCAAGAATAAGATTTTTCCATATGTAAACATTTGTCATCTTGTGTATTATGGGGACTATTTTATGCCAATAAATTAGGACTAGTTCATGCTGTTTTAATGTCTCTGTGGTAAATTAGGGATGGATACAACATAACACAACAAACATAGAATTAACCATTCTCCTGTTGGAAAATATTAAAGTTGCCATAGTCATTTTTGATACTTTGAACCATAGGATAATCAACTTTTTATATGTACTGAAGTAATCTGATTACTTCCTTGGAATCTATATTTTTACAGGGAGCTGGGAAATATTTATGGTCTGTAGTTAAACTGCAGGTATGCTAGACAAGCAGAAAAATGCTAATCCTGGAGGGTTTGGGTTCTATTCAGCTTTATTGTTTCCCAAAACCAAAATGGTTTCATTGTCTGCCTGTCTTAGATGACACCATTTATGGGAACAGAGCTCTTTGAGGACAAATAAGAATAAAAGGTGTGGCTTATGTCACTAAAGGATCTTAGGTCCCAACTATAATATGTGCAATGAATGAGGACTTCTACAGCCTGATTTTTAACCACACTGGGCAAACATAATGAGTAAGAGTGTGCATACACATGTGTTGGAAGGTCCAAGTCGCTGATGACTAAGTGAAGGAAGGTTGCTGAGAGTGGGGTGAACTTACTGGGGAGGAGGTGAAAGGCCTGAGACATCTGAGATGGATAAGCAAAGGGCCTAAGACTGAAAGTGAAAGGAAGTAATTGCGGAAGGCGGAGGCTTGGATTTGTACGTGATTCAACTGCTACACCTTTCCTTCTGGGAAGCCTCCTCTGTCCTCTATGGAGGGAATATTTATCTGCATGATAACTTTCAGGGTATTTCTGGCAGCCTACATTGACATGTATCTCTACCACTTAGCAGAGTTCCTTGCCATAATCCATCTGAAGTGCAGGAAACCTCCTGCAATGCAGGAGACCCAGGTTCAATCCCTGGGTAGGGAAGATTCCCTGGAGAAGGAAATGGAAACCCACCCCAGTATTCTTGCCTGGGAAATCCCATGGACAGAGGAGTCTAGTGGGCTACAGTCCATGGGGTCGCAAGAGTTGGGCACAACTTAGTGACTAACCACTTTGACATGATGGAAGTGTTTTTCAACATGTGAATCCATACATGAGAGTACGCTAGAGCATGTTCAAGGGAAGTTTCTGAAATGCTGTCGCTGTTGTTCAGTGGCTCAGTCGTGCCCTAATCTTTGCCACCCCATGGACGGCAGCATGCCAGGCTACCCTGCCCATCACCATCTCCCGGAGCTTGCTCAGACTCACGTCCATCAAGTCGGTGATGCCATCCACCCATCTCAACCTCTGTCATCTCCTTCTCTTCCTGCCTTCAATTTTCCCCAGCATCAGGGTCTTTTCTAGAAGGTCTAAGGCAATTCAGGGCAAGGTTTTGAGGAGAGAGAAGGGAAGGAAATCTCAAGAGTCTTGATAGTTACTTTATGAGAGAACTGAACTGCAATGAGGCACTTTGAAGCCCAAATATGTCCCAATTTCATAGACAGATAACAGGGCTGGAAGGTTGGTGCTCTGCCCCTTTAGCCTCTCCTGTACATGACTGGAACCCTAGGTCATTCTCTTCAGAATTAAACCCACACTTAGCTGTCAGAACAATCCTGTTCTCATGAGAAACTCTAGAAGCCTTCGTTTAGGAGTCCAGCATCAAGATGTAGATGACCTTGTATCTTAGTTCTAGTAGCAAGGTGATTGATTTCCCGCCCACTCCTCTAGATCCTTGGATACTGGGACGCACTCATTTTCTTCTCAAGGCCTCAGTTCTTGCACTGAGAAATTGCCTGGAGAGCCATTTCTTCTGGAACTAGGACTAATCTTGCTCTGTTTATTTCCAACCCTTGGGAACAACCCAGCAGGTGGAATATTCTCCTCATTTTGCTAACTGCTTGGGCTTCCCTTGTGGCTCAGCTGGTAAATAATCTGCCTGCAATGTGGGAGACCTAGGTTCGATCCCTGCATCAGGAAGATCCCCTGGAGAAGGGAAAGGCTATCCACTCCAGTATTCTGGCCTAGAGAATTCCATGGACTGCGTAGTCCATGGGGTAGCAAAGAGTCTGACATGACTGAGTGACTTTCACACTTTATAGAAGTATAATTAATACATGATAGACTGCATATATTTAAAATGTGCAATTTGCTAAGTTTTGACATATGTTCACAATCATGAAACCATGACAACAATCAAAATAAAAAGCCTATTACTGAAAAAGTTTCCTTTTAACCCTGGTAATCCTTCCCTTCTGCTTCCAGGAAACCATTGATCTCTGACACCATATATTCATTGTCCTTTTCTAGAATCTTAAATAAGTAGAATCATGCATCATGAACCCTTATTTTGTCATGCTTCTTTTACTCAATGTAATTATTTTGAGATTCATTCCTGTGGTTGCATGTGTTAATATCTTTAATTGCTAAGTAATATTCTATTATGTATCAGAATTTCTTTATGTACTCATTTGTTGATGAATATTTTGAATTGTTTCTGAATTTTGGTTATTACCAAAAAGAGCTGCTATGAGTATTCATGAACAAGTCTTTGTATGAGCATATGTTATTGTTTCCCTTTGGCAAATAACTGGAAGTAGAATGGCTGGATTGTATGACAGGTGTATTTTAACTTTTAAACAAAGTACCAAATTGTTTTCCAAAGTGGTTGTACCAGTTGTACCATTTTAGGTCAACATACACAAAGCGCAAAAGCCATTCACAAAGAACCACATTTTATATAATTCAATTTTTATGAAATATCCAGAATAAGCAAGTCTATAGACAGAGAGTAGTTGTGTTGGGCCAAGGAGATGGAGAAAAAGGAGTGATTGCTACTGAGTACAGAGTTTCTATGGTGAGACAAAATATTTCAGAATTAGATGGTGGTGATAAATGCACAATTCTGTCAATACACTAAAAACCATTTTAAATGGGTGAATGGCATGGTACGTGAAATATATGAAAAATATGAAGAATATGAAAATATATGAAAAATATGAAAATTATAAAATATATGAAAAATGTGAAGAATATGAAAATATATGAAAAATGTGAAGAATATGAAAATATATGAAATATATAAAATATATGAAAATATGAAATATAAGGAAAATGCAAAGAATATGAAAATATATGAAAAATATGAAGATTATGAAAATATATGAAATGTATGAAATATATGAAAAATATGAAAAGTATGAAGAATATGAAGAATATGAAAATGTTTGAAAAATATGAAGAATATGAAAATATATGAAAAATATGAAGAATATGAAAATATAAGAAAAATATGAAACATATGAAATATATGAAATATGTGAAAATATATGAAATATATGAAAAATATGAAGAATATGAAAATGTATGAAAAACATGAAGAATATGAAAATATATGAAATATATGAAATGTATGAAAAATATGAAGAATATGGAAATATATGAATTATATGAAAATATACGAAATATTTGAAAAATATGAAAATATATGAAAATGTGAAGAATATGAAAATGTATGAAATATATGATGAATATCAAAATATTTGAAACATATGAAAAATATGAAGAATAAGAAAATGTATGAAAAATATGAAGAATATGAGAATATATGAAATATATGAAACTATATGAAATATATGAAAAATGTGAAGAATATGATAATATATGAAATATGTGAAGAATATGAATATATAAGAAATATATGAAATATATGAAAATATATGAAATATATGGAAAATGTGAAGAATATGAAAATATATGAAATATATGAAAATATATGAAATATTTGAAATTATATGAAGAATATGAAGTATATGAAGATATATGAAAATGTGAAGAATATGAAAATATATGAAATATATGAAGAATATGAAAATATTTGAAATATATGAAAAATATGAAGAATATGGAAATATATGAAATATATTAAAAATATGAAGAATATGAAAATATATGAAGAATATGAAATATATGAAAATATATGAAGAATATGAAAATATATGAAAAACATGAAGAATATGAAAATATATGAAATATATGAAATGTATGAAAAATATGAAGAATATGAAAATATATGAAATATATGAAAAATGTGAAGAATATCAAAATATTTGAAAAATATGAAAAATATGAACAATATAAAAATATATGAAGAATATGAAATGTATGAAAATATGTGAAGAATATGAAATATATGAAAATATATGAAGAATATAAAGAATATGAAAATATATGAAATATATGAAAAATGTGAAGAATACCAAAATGTATGAAATATATGAAGATATCAAAATATTTGAAATATATGAAAAATATGAAGAATTTGAAAATGTATGAAAAATATAAAGAATATGAAAATATATGAAATATATGAAAATTATAAAATATATGAAAAATGTGAAGAATATGAAAATATTTGAAAAATATGAAGAATATGAAAATATATGAAATATATGAAAACTATAAAATATATGAAAAATGTGAAGAATATGAAAATATTTGAAAAATATGAAGAATATGAAAATATATGAAATATATGAAATATAAGGAAAATGAGAAGAATATGAAAATATATGAAAATATGGAGAATATGAAAATATATGAAATGTATGGAATATATGAAAAATATGAAAAGTATGAAGATTATGAAGAATATGAAAATGTTTGAAAAATGTGAAGAATATGAAAATATATGAAAAATATGAAGAATATGAAAATATAAGAAAAATATGAAGAATATGAAATATATGAAATATATGAAAAATATGAAAATATGTGAAAAATGTGAAGAAGATGAAAATATAAGAAAAATATGAAGAATATGAAAATATATGAAGAATATGAAATATATGAAAATATATGAAGAATATGAATATATGAAGAATATGAAAATATATGAAAAACATGAAGAATATGAAAATATATGAAATATATGAAATGTATGAAGAATATGAAGAATATGAAAATATATGAAATATATGAAAAATGTGAAGAATATCAAAATATTTGAAATATATGAAAAATATGAAGAATATAAAAATATATGAAGAATATGAAATATATGAAAATATATGAAGAATATGAAATATATGAAAATATATGAAAAATGTGTAGAATATCAAAATATTTGAAATGTATGGAAAATATGGAGATTATAAAAATATATGAAGAATATGAAATATATGAAAATATATGAAGAATATGAAATATATGAAAATATATGAAGAATATGAAATATATGAAAATATATGAAGAATATGAAAATATATGAAATATATGAAAAATGTGAAGAATATCAAAATGTATGAAATGTATGAAAAATATGAAGAATATGGAAATATATGAAATATATGAAAATATACGAAATATTTGAAAAATATGAAGAATATGAAAATATTTGAAAAATATGAAGAATATGAAAATGTATGAAAAACATGAAGAATATGAAAATATATGAAATATATGAAATGTATGAAAAATATGAAGAATATGGAAATATATGAAATGTATGAAAAATATGAAAATATGTGAAAAATGTGAAGAAGATGAAAATATAAGAAAAATATGAAGAATATGAAAATATATGAAATATATGAAAATGTGAAGAATATGAAAATGTATGAAATATATGAAGAATATGAAAATATATGAAATATATGAAAAATATGAAAATATGTGAAAAATATGAAGAAGATGAAAATATAAGAAAAATATGAAAAATATGAAAATTTATTAAAAATATTAAAAATATGAAATATATGAAAATACATTAAAAATATGAAGAATATGAAATATATGAAGAATATGAAGAATATGAAAATATATGAAATATAGGAAATATATTAAATATATGAAAATATATTAAAATAGGAAGAATATGAAATATATGAAGAATATGAAAATATATGAAATATATGAAAAATATGAAAATGTATGAAGTATATGTAAAATATGAAAATATATGAAAAATATGAGGAGTATGAAAACGTCTGAAAAATGTGGAGTATTCAATATATGAAATATATGACAATATATTAAAATACATGAAGAATATGTATATATATGTAATATATGAAAAATATGAAAATATATGAAAAATATGAGGAATATGAAAACATCTGGAAAATGTGAAGAGTATGAAATATATGAAATGTATGAAATATATGAAAATATATGAAGAGTATGAAAATATATGAAATATATGAAAAATATGAAGAATATGAAAATATATGAAATATATGAAAAATATGAAGAATATGAAAATATATGAAAAATGTGAAGAATATGAAAATATATGAAAAAATGAAGAATATGAAAATATATGAAAAATGAGGAATATGAAAATATATGAAAAATATGAAATATATGAAAATATATGAAAAAAATGTAGAATATGAAAATATATGAAAAATATGAAAATATATGAAAAATGAAGAATATGAAATATATTTATTTTCATATTTTTCATATATTTTGGTTATTACCTAAGAGAGCTGCTATGAGTATTCATGAGCAAGTCTTTGTATGAGCATATGTTATTGTTTCCCTTTGGCAAATCACTGGAAGTAGAATGGCTGGATTGTATGACAGGTGTATTTTAACTTTTTAACAAAGTACCAAATTGTTTTCCAAAGTGGTTGTACCAGTTTATTTTATTTTCTTGGGCTCCAAAATCATGAGGGCAGTGACTGTGGCCATGAAATTTAAAAAATGCTTGTTCTTTGGAAGAAAAGTTATGACAAAGCTAGACAGCATATTAGAAAGCAGGGACATCACTTTGCTGACAACGGTCCATATAGTCAAAGCTATGTTTTATCCAGTAGTCATGTACAGAGGTGAGAGTTGGACCATAAAGAAGGCTGAGCACCAAAGAAATGATACCTTTGAATTGCGGTGCTGGAAAAGACTCTTGAGAGTCCCTTGGATAGCAAGGAGATTAAACCAAATTCTAAAGGAAATCAACCCCAAATATTCATTGGAAGGACTGATGCGCCAATACTTCGGCCAACTGGTGTGAAGAGAAGACTCATTGAAAAAGACCCTGGTGCTGGAAAAGATTGAAGGCAAAAGGAGAAGGGGGCTGCAGAAGATGATGCTTGGATAGCATCACTGACTCAATGGGCATGAGTTTGAGCAAACTCCAGGAGATTGTGAAGGACAGAGAATTGTCCGTAGGGTCTCAAAGAGTTAGATGTGACTTAGCCACTGAAAAATAACAGTGACATTTTTCCATCAGAAGTGTATTAGCTTCCAGTTTCTCTCAGTCTTCACCAACACTTGCTATGGGGAGTTTATTAGTTTCTTCACTGTGATAGTTATACAGCAGTATCTAATTGTGGCTATAATTTGCATTCTCCTGATGACTAATGACGTTGAGAATTTTTTTCATGTACTTGTATATTATCTTTCTATCTTCTTCAATTAAGTGTTTAAGCCTTTTGCCCATGTTTTATTGAGTTGCTTGTTTTCTTATTATACTCCTTTGAGAATTCTTTATACATTATTAATGTAAGTCCTTTATCAGATATAAACTGCAAATATTATCTCCAGGTCTGCCCCATGTCACTGTCTAATGATGGCTCTGAGATCTTACTCTGACAGATAGAGAACTACAGTGAGTCATGGTTAATACTACAGCATTTTCTTAGGAAGGTGTTGTTTATTTATTTATTTTTTAAAATCTGGAAGAATGTGGGCCATATAAAATAACATACATAAAAATACAAATTTCTAGTTTATATTAAAAAGGAGAAGGCACACCCAAAAATTGGGTATATATTTCCATTTACGTGGCAAGATAAGGGACTTCAGATGGTTCTAGTGATAAAAAATCTGACTGCAAATGCAGGAGAAGTAAGAGACATGGGTTCAATCCCTGGGTTAGAAGGATCTCTGGAGTAGGAAATGGCAACTCTCTCCAGTATTCTTGTCTGGAAAATTCCATGGACAGAGGAGACTGGCAGGCTACAGTCCATGGGGTCACAAAGAGCTGGATATGACTCTCTGTGCACACACACACACACACACACACACACACGGCAAGATAAATCCTTCTCCTGACTCACTTGTCTAACTTAGGTCATTTACTTGGCCCTTATATTTGCATATGAGTTTCTAATTCTGCCCAGGTCATGTGGACTTGCCTAGGCTTAGCAGGGAAGGGGCATTCATTCATTCATTTACCTCTCAATGCCCATTGAGCTTAGGGACTGCGTGCAAAACACTAGGAGAGGTATTTTCTATAGATGGAAAAATTAACATTTGTTTCCTGTTTCCAGAGAGCTCACAGATTAGGTGGAATCATTAAGCTGCTATTTTTCTGTATATGTTGAATTATAATTTTTCTAGATATATGCCTGGGAGTGGGATGGTGATAAAAATAGTATGATAATTCTATTTTTATTTTTCTAAGAAATCTCATTAGGATAAATGGACAGCAAAGTCCTCCTGTATAGCATAGGGAACTATATTCAGTTCCTGAGATAAACCATAATGGAAAAGAATATAAAAAAGTATATATATATACATGTATATATGTGTGTGTGTATATATATATATATATATATGCTAAGTCACTTCAGTTGTGTCCAACTCTTTGAGATTCTATGGACTGTAGCCCACCAGGCTCCTTCTGTCCATGGGATTCTCCAGGCAAGAATATTGGAGTGGGTTGCCATGCCCTCCTCCAGACGACCTTCCCAATCCATGGATCAAACCCACATCTCTTACATTTCCTCCAGCATTGACAGAGAGATTCTTTACCACTGCATCGCCTGGGAAACCTATATATATGTAAATGTGTATATATATATATAACTGAGTCACTTTGCTATACAGCAGAAATTAGCATATTGTAAATCAACTACACAATACAACATAAAATATCAGTTATGATGTAGATAAAAATGATACTATTGTGCTGTGTCATTTCAGTACATGTTCCCAAACAAATATAGAATAAGGAGTAGTGGTCATAAAGAGATTTCCAGAGTAAGTAACAGCTGGTCAGTCTCTGAACTACAAAGAACTGACAGGCAGAAAAGGTGGAGAAGATGCTGAACTGGTAGAGGAAACAGGATGTGGAAGGCACTAGAGCATGAACTTAAAATACAGGTTTTGGGAGTTACAATTCATTCATTCTGGCTGGGACCGAAGGATGGGGAGAAAATGAAGGTGGAGTTAATAGCTCCAAAACAGAAGTGCCTATAAGAAGAGAACATTGCTCGTGTTAAATAAATTGCCTTCAGGAAGCCGAAATCTCTCTTACTGAACACAAGCGAGTAGCTGCTTTCCGACCAGAAAGCAGATCGCTGGTTGCCGTGTAAGATTCACAAGATCCACTTCCATCACTCTGCGTCTCTTCTGGAGATTTTTGTTATCATTTGGGGTATGTGCACAAGTTGCTCACACATTTCAATTTCCTTTACTTTTTTACACATTCATTTTTCTTTTTTTCCTTTTCAAGAAACAATTTTCTTGTATCTTCTCAATGTTAGTTAAAGGTGCAAAGTTTTTTGAAAAGGATGAAAATGATGAGACCCTGAGCATTTGTAATCCTGGACAATCATCTGAACCTAAAAAATTGCCATTTCAAATGCAGTATTCCAGCAGTGGGATATCTTCAGCGCTTTCTTTGTGCTGGTTTCAACATCAGTGAAGCCATTTCCCACCCCTACTCCCTTTCAGGTCAAAATTTCTTGGCAACATCCCTGTGAAATACAATCCCCATTAACTCTCATTAACCCAGTAGCATCTTCCAGGGGAGGTGTTTCCCAGTACGACCAAAGGAACTTAGATTATGATGAGAATACTGTGTGTGTTGGAAAGTCTCTGAGATCAAATCTAAGATGCGGGAGGGACAGGCAACGGATGGGAAAGGAAGCATAAAGACACGAGGAATGATCATGTTGCAACAAATGTGAATTTATTATTGTTTACCTTCAGGAAAATGGGAAAATGGTTCATGTCTTTCTTCCTTAATTGCTTGGTTGACCTCATGGGAAAAAAAGGCAGAGAGAGAGAGAGAAGTCTAAGTTAAATGTACACCGTTTCATCTGAAAATGCTCATCCCTTGCCCCCAGGTACTTTCCTTTTCGGCTGAGTACCCATGTGGTTTCTGCGTTTCTGAGCAGAGAGAGCCAGCGTCGCTCTAATAGCCCTTGAGAAAGTGCTTCAGGAGTTATTTGCAGGGAGCGAGGTGCCAGGGCACAGCCTTGTCTCCTCAATATGCCCCAGATATTGAACCTTCCAGTAACTACAATTACAACCCAAACCACAAAATGTAGATTTACAGATTGTTTTCAACAACACCCATTCAAATTTACTTATATTTACACTAGAAAAATTAGGGTAAGTGCTATTGTGACCAGAGACACAGACCAGGATCAATAACCAACCAATTCTTGGCTAATAAAGCACTTCTCTAAGGTCTACGGTTGCTCTATTCTGACTTTGAGGTTGGCCTCTAATGTCTTATCCATTGACTTTTCCCGTAAATATGTCTAATCGAGGCCATGTAGGATTCTAAAGAGAAATGATACACTCGGTTTGGTAAGAATTGCTAATTAACCAAGTATGTAAAACCTGTAGCCGCTATGACTCCCAGCATTGCTCCTGTGGTGAAAATTTAGATACGAGAAATTAAAAGTAAAACAGCAACTTCCATTTTAGACATACAGACTCTGTGTACACACAGAGTATTGTGCATGTATTACTTCTCCTTCTTCCAAATCCTAATGGCTCCAAGATCACCTTTTAGAAAAGAATTTTAAAAGATGTCTGTAACAGTATTTCCCAGTGTTATAAAACCTTTAACCAGGAAAATAACATGCAGGATATTTTCATGTGACACAGCAATTCTTCCATCATCTTTAACCTCAGTTTGTACAAAGTTCTCATTTCACAGTCACAAAAGATTACATTTCACATTAGAAAGGTCAAGAGAGACTAATTTGGGTCCTTGTATTGGTGATGGACAGAGAGGCCTGGCGTGCTGTGATTCATGGGGTCACAAAGAGTCGGACACGACTGAGCGACTGAACTGAACTGATACTTGAATCATTATTTTTTTCTGATAACAGAGCAGGGTATTTAATCAAAACTAAAGGAAATAAAATAATGAATGACAAGGGAAGGGGATAGAAGGAGATCAAAAAAAAAGGCTTCTGAATATATATTCCCAGGTGGAAGAGTCCCGCCATAATGATACCTGTGCGCGGAGAGGCTTTCTGACAAAGACACCTCTGCCTGGAGCGCTTGCTTGATGTATTCTGACTCCTCCAACAACTTGTTATCTCTGCTCCTTTGGCCAGAGGCAACAACCCCCAACTCAGTTGATTAGAGTCTGGTACAGGGGTGATGGTCGAGATTTCATTACCACAGGGGCCTGTTAGTGCGACTCTCTTCCAAGTTCACAAACCTGCCCTGTTCCTACCTGACCCCAGGTCACAGGGAGAATGAGGTGAGAGTGTAACTCTCTCAGGGTAGAGATCTTCCTGGCTGGTGCTGGGGGGCATGGGGATGCACACACACAAAGATCCTGCCTTGCAGACACCCCGGCTTTATTGGCATCCTGGGACTCAATTTTTCCATTGAATTTCTCTCTCTCTAGTTTTATGGAAGGAGGGCAAATCATAGCAGAGTTCCATTTTGAGGGGAAAAAGATTGATTTATTTAGATGGAAATGATACAGGCTACACTGACCAGGGGGTCATGAAGATACCCCTTTTAGGTGGTTTGAACTATGATGCACGTAATGGGCAAAGGATAGATTCCATAGTCCCTCATGTACTTGTGTCCTGATCAGACCCACCTGAAAGTGCTTGAATTTTATATTCTAAGTGTGATATAACACTTTAATACAACTTAGTAAAACAACACAATATGATACGTTTATTGAAAATTTGATCCTCGGGGCAAACTAGGGAGAGAATAACTATTTTCATTTTGACATACACATGAGGAAATTGCAAAGCGCCATTCTCCAGGAATTCACAGTCACATGGAGGAAACAGTGAGTGATACCAGTTTATGACAAGGGATGTCACACAAATGTCGTACAGGACGGGTGCTGACGAAGGACTGCCACACAGGTTCAAGCTTCAGGTGAACGTTGATGGAACGGAAATCATCTAGAGAAATAAGGAGCCCTCTATCACCCTCTATTACGAAGTATTACTAATGAGTCCCCAGACATTTGATCTTGAAAACTGAAAACTTGTCTCCATTAAAGCACAATCTAAAAATTAAAAGAGATAAGCCAGAAACTAGAAGAACATATCTTCAACCCATATAACAAGCAAAGATTAGCATTTGCAAATATAAAGCACTCTTGCAAATAAAAAGGTAAATACACCTAGTGAGTAAATAGAAAAAAAGACAGAAATTTTAGAGAAGAAATGGATATTACTATTCAGTATGTGAAACCGCCATCTTAAATTTATTAGTATCATGGAAATGTTAATCAAGACCACAAAGAAATATCACTTTATATCACTACGTTGGCAAAAATCAAAGGTGTTTACATAGAACTCATATATTGCTGGTGGGAGTATTAATTAGTACACCTACTTTGAAAACAATGTAGGATGATTTTGTGAAGTTAAACATTCATGTACCCTAAGACTCAGCACATGTATTCTAGGAGATATGCACGTGAATCTTCACAGCAGCAGTGCTCAAAATTGCAAAAAGCTGGAAACAACCCAAATATCCATCAACAGGAGAGTGGATAAATTGTGATATAGTAAACATGATGGAATACCTTCCATGGTAATAATGAATAAGCTGTAGCTACAAACAACAACATGGGTGAATTCCAGAAATGGAATCTAACTCTGAAAATACAATTTCAAACAAAAATTGCAACACAGAGAAGACTTTATATAATCTGACACTTGTATAGTAAATCTTAAATACAAGTGCAATTAATCAATATATCTTTAAAGCAGAATATATATGTGACAAATGCATTTGCAGCCAGACAGGGAAAGTAAACACAGATTTTAGGATGATGAGTACTTCTGTAAAGAGATTAAAGTAATGGGTGGAGGAGGGGCACTTAGCTTTTATTGGTCATAAAAGCTCATTGGAAACTATATTAGAATCTCATATACATTGACTAGGAAGTTAGAGTAAATAACCTATAAATTATTTTTTACAATGAGTCAAAATACTCAAAATAGGCAAAGTACATCCTTTCATTATAAATTAGTAAACTGGAAAATATGTTAAACAGAAATTACCTAAATTCCTAAAAAAAGCATCATTTTGAATTGCTCAAAGAATACAAGAGTGAAACCCGCAACATCAGATTTTTTATGAGCCCGTAATACGAGAACAATATTGTCAGACTTATCAAATATGACAAAGACAACGATAATGGTAAATTTACAAACTCAGGGGCCGAAAGGAAATACCCTGAACTATTCTTTGGATAATTATTAAATATGCCCTAAGAATATAAGAAAACAAAACACAACAAATATTAAAGCAGAAAACAATGAATTAAAAATAGGAAGAAATACCATGTATTAGTGAAAAAGTTAGCTCTTTGAGAAAAAAATAAATGATTTCCTGGAAAATCCAACAACAGGAAGCCTGAAAGAGACAAACGCTCAGATGACTAGCGAAAGATAAGAGATGGAGCAGCCGAAATGAAATGAACATAAGCAATGGCCCGGAGCCCGTCCCCTTCAGACCACACTGCCCTTGCACGCTTTTCTGCTTTCCCTCCTAAACCATCAGGAAGCGCACAGGGGAGGCGGTGCTGCTCTGGTCTTTGTTTGTGTCTCCTTACTGATCCGATTATACAATGATGGAGCTAAGGGCACCTTATCCTTTGGATATTCACTGGAACACGGGGAGGTATTTACGAATTTTTAAAGACGTAGCTCTGAGTCAGTTCTCGGTTACTGACAGGCCCCTTTGCACAGGGTACTGGGCCAGGCGGAGTGCGGGAGCAGAGGAGGCGAGAGGCCCAGCCCCTGCCTTCAAGGAGCAGACTAACCTCCTCCTCCGGCGAGGGCAGTCCCTGCCTAACCTGGCCTCTGGTAGATTGATCCACTTGTCAGGAAAAGAAAGAAGACCCAGGCAAGGAAAAATAAAGGTTCCTAATGACCAGAGACTGCACAGCGCAGAGCTTCTGGGACAGCCAGCATCATGCCCTCCCTTCCCACTTCCCAAACTGAGTGGCACTTATGATAATCTTCAGTCAGAGGATTTCAAGAGTCAGAGTAACCATTTGATGATCATAACAGATCGTTTAAAAAAAATACCTTTACAGAAAAAGAACATAAGGAGCCAGTTATAATGCGTGTAAGTAAATAAAAGCTATAGGAAAAGATACCAGATTAACAATAATTATTGTTGTAATTTTACTCTTTTCTGTATTTTATAAATATTCTACTATAGAAATTTCTGAAGTTATATCTGGGGAAATTATTTTCATACGATTTAATATTCTCAGTGATTTTTCATTTTTAGAAAATGGTTTTCTTTTTAGCCTCACCTTCCTAGGGCTCTGCTCTTTTATTTTTAGTGGGAATATATAGCCCAGATGCTACACTTAAACAAAGGAATTGCTCTAAGGGAAATAGTCTCACCTGGGAGTGTGGTCAGTGAAATGGGTGGCTCTGGATGAAAGAATAGTCCCTTTCAGCTGTGTTCTTGTGGGTGAAATGAAGAGAATGTGCGGGCAATTATCCAGTGAATAATATGGCTATAAGGATGTGATCAACAGAGTCAAAGGTTGAACCAAGGAAGCCTTTGCTCTTGTTGCTGCCTTGTAAAGCAGTGATTCACAAATTTACCTCCACCTTAGAAACCCCTGGTGGTGGTTGGTGGTTTAATCAGTAAGTTGTGGCATACTCTTCTGACCCCATGGACTGTAGCCTGCCAGGCTCCTCTGTCCCTGGGATTTCCCAGGCAAGAATACTGTAGTGGGGTGCCATTTCTTTCTCCAGGGGATCGTCCCAACCTAGGAATTGAAACCACATTTTCTGCATTGCAGGTAGATTCTTTACCACTGAGCCATCAGGGATTCTGGCATCTTTCAAATATCTTGTTGTCCAGGACACATCACTCATCAATTACATCTGCATCTCTGGGGATGGAAATGAAGCTTCTGGATGTCTTTAAATTCCCCAATGATTCTAATATGGATCCAAGTTCGAGAATAATACAGGTTTTTTTTTTCTTTTGCATGTAATAGAGAGATGGCATCGCCAACTCAATGGATGAGTTTGAGCAAACTCTGGGAGATGGTGAAGGACAGGGAAGCCTGGCATGCTTCCGTCCATGAGGTTGCAGAGTCGGACATGACTGAGTGACTGAACAATAACAACAAATAGATAATTAAACAGCAGTCTCCCTTAATTTGCACTGTTCAGCCTGATAGAAGTCATTTAAGGAGTTGCTATTGGAGCAGCTTTCCAAGGTCTAAGGAGCTGGACCATCCCACAGCAGACTTGCCCTGGCCTTCTCTATGTGTGTTTTAGAAGGTCGTGCGATATGTTAGAAAAAGTACAGGTTCTGAAGGCTAACAGACCTGGGTTTCCCTTTATCTCCTGGTTTAGACCCCGAGTGTGCCCAGTTCTTGCCGCAGCCAGAGTGTGAGGTCTCCACAGTCCTGGTTGCTCATAGCCCCGACAGTGCCTGGCTGCTGAAGGCGGGGCTGTGACCTTCTCCGGAGCCCAGTCAGTGTGGACCACTCGGGACCGAGAGCCCGGAAACGTGCCTTCTCCTTTCCCCCCTGGCCGGTGTTTATCATTGGTTAACTTAGTAATACCTTTGTATCAGTTTTTTAGAAAAAATTGAAAGTAGCTTTCTTGCCATTGGAAGAAGTAGAACTTAAGCACTCTTCTGATACCAGCTGCGTGCACCTTCAATTTTGTCTTTAAATAAAGATATCTTTATTATGACATGGAAAATGCATAAGAAAAGAGCTCTTGTGGTAGAAATACCACATGTGAGGCAGCACTTGATGCAAGCATTGAAGAACTCTTACACAGAAGTGAGGACAAGGTTTGATCACCTGTGATGTGAAAAACTCTGAGATGAGGGTGGAGAGGACAACACTACATCTGGGCTTGCCTGGGATACCTGGTGTACTGGCTCAGAACCAGTTTACTCTTCTTGTCCTGGTCCATCTGCTTTAGCACTTGTCCTTGACAAGTATTTTTAAGTATTATT
The DNA here is from genome assembly GCF_033118175.1 of Dama dama. Taxonomy (NCBI): domain Eukaryota; kingdom Metazoa; phylum Chordata; class Mammalia; order Artiodactyla; family Cervidae; genus Dama; species Dama dama. The sequence continues at coordinate 18,865,250 of NC_083693.1, read as the reverse complement.
TTTTTCATTTTTAAAGTGTGATTATTAATGATGGCCCTGCAGTCTTGTCCAGGACTGTGTGAGATGCATGTGCAATGAATGTAGTTCATGCTCTAGGCTTAGTCAGATCTTAGAAACAACCAGAGATAGCTCTATCCTTACATCATATAACTACCACCTCCTTTTCAGGGATAGTATACAAGAAGCTCCCTGTTGAACAAACTACACCTGGGCATAGGCAGCTGGAACAGCTAATGCTTTGCCACCTCAGGTTCTGAAGGGAGTGATACTGAACAGGATACAGGATTCTATGGGACCTTCTGGAGAATAGACCTCCTTCCCCATCCCTTGTGTCTCCTTCCTCTTGTTTATAGAAAAGCTTTAGCTTTCCTGAGTTCCAAAGAGCAAATTTAACCATAGAGGTGAGGAAATGCAGAAACAAAGGAAAATAGTCAAGCAAGACAAAATAATAATTGTTGTTGTTCTTTAGTCACTAAGTAATATCTGACTCTTTTGCCACCCTTGAATTGTAGTTCCTCCTCAAAGGGTTGTGCTGGGAAAGATTGAAGGCGGGAGGAGAAGGGGACGACAGGATGAGATGGTTGGATGGCATCACCGACTCAAAGGACATGAGTTTGAGCAAACTGCAGGAGTTGATGATGGACAGGGAGGCCTGGCGTTTTTCAATCCATGGGGTCACAAAGAGTCGGACACGACTGAGCAACTGAGCTGACTCACTGATAAAGGGTTATAGATAATATCATGAGCCATATATTTGAATTATTTAATATTTGTAGATATTTAAACCCCCACCAGGTAGAAGAATTTAATTGCCTGCTGACCACCAGCATGTAGACCTCTGGCCAGATGGAACCAAAAGGTTGATGATTGAGATTTCTGAAATATCACCCAGGGACCTCACCATCAATCAATCAGAGAATTGTGCATGAGCTGATCAGGTACCCTCAGACCATTTCCTTCACACTGTCTTTAAAAACTCTTCCCTGAAAACCATCCAGGAGTCTTTTGACCACAAGCTGCCTATTCTCTCTGCTTATTGTTGTTGTCGTTCAGTTGCTAAGTCATGTCCGACTCTTTACTACCCCATGAACTACAGCACGCCAGGCTTCCCTGTCCTTCACTATCTCCCAGAGTTTGCTCAAACTCATGTCCACTGAGTCGATGATGCCATCCAACCATCTAATCCTCTGTCATCCCCTTTTCCTCCTGCCTTCAGTCTTCCCCAGCATCAGGGTCTTTTCCAATGAGTCAGCTCTTTGCATCAGGTGACCAAAGTATTGGAGCTTCAGCTTCAACATCAGTCCTTCCAATGGATATTCAGGACTGATTTCTTTTAGGATTGACTGATTTGATCTCCTTGCCATCCAAGGGACTCTCAAGAGTCTTCTCCTGCACTGCAATTTGAAAGCATTAATTCCTTGCAATAAACAATGTACTTTTCCTTCATTATAACCTGGTGTCAGTAAATTGACTCTACTGTGTGTTGAGCAAGCAAACCCAGTCTGGTTTGGTAATGGGAGATGCATACAACACCACTGGTTCTGAAAGACCCTTGAATAAGTAGTCACCCTAAGAATTCTGGTTAGTGTGTTCCATGAGAAACTTAGAATATTATAAATTAGTTACATATAAATTGTGCCTCAGAAAGAGGCTAAGCAATATTGACATAAAGTGTATAGAGGGACTAGTTTGAGGCAACTTGCAATTGTGGTTTTATCATTTATAAACAAGGTATAAATTTACAACTATTCCTTTATTATATTATTGGTATTATCTCCTTTGGAAGCAATAAACCCTTTCAGTACCAATGATTTCAAAAAGAGAAAAGGTATATTGAATAAAGCAATCGGGATTAAAATCTAAATTTCTGTTGGAAATTTGCTGATGAATTGATGAATGACTAATTTGATAAAATGTCAATGTTAATTGCCATGAGGTCCCTGAGGATACCTCTGACCACATGAAAACCAGAAGAGACAAATATGCTGAAAAAGTTTCAATATTCAACTTGAATATTTTGTAGCAATGTTAAGACTGTGCCAAAAATTAACCATTTAATAAATGCAACTATAGAAGTTAAGTATACAGATCATTCTTTGGTATATGACTTCCACATGAATCAAGTAACAGCTAGTGGAGGTGATGGAATTCCAGCTAAGCTATTTCAAATCCTAAATGATGATGCCGTTAAAGTGCTGCACTCAATATGCCAGAAAATTTGAAAAATTCAGCAATGGCCACAGGAGTGAAAAAGCTTGGTTTTCATTCAAATCCTAAAGAAGGACAATGCCAAAGAATGTTCAAACTATGGCACAATTGTGCTCATTTCACATGCTAGCAAGGTAATTCTCAAAATTCTTCAAGCCAGTCTTCAACAGTATGGGAACCGAGAGCTCCCAGATGTACAAGCTGGATTTAGAAAAGGCAGAGGAACCAGAGATCAAATTGCTAACATCTGTTGGATCATAGAAAAAGCAAGGCAATTCCAGAAAAACATTTACTTCTGCTTCATTGACTACACTAAAGCCTGTGGAAAATTCTTAAAGAGATGGGAATACCAGACCACCTTACCTTCCTCCTGAGAAACCTGTATGCAGGTCAAGAAGCAATATTTAGAACAGTTAGTACTGGACATGGAAGAAAGGACTGGTTGCAAATTGGAAAGGAGTGCATCAAGGCTGTATATTGTCACCTTGCTTATTTAGCTTATATGCAGAGTACATCATATCAAATACCAGGCTGGATGAAGCTCAAGTTGGGATCAAGACTGCTGGGAGAAATATTAATAACCTCAGATATGCAAATGACAGCACACCAATGACAGAAAAGGAAGAGGAACTAAAGAACCTCTTGATGAAGGTGAAAGAGGAGAGTGAAAAAGCTGGCTTAAAACTCAACACTCAAAAAACAAAGATTGTGGCATTTGGTCCCATCACTTCATGGCAAATAGATGGGTAAACAATGGAAACAGTGACAGACTTTATTTTCTTGGGCTCCAAAATCACTGCGGCAGGTGGCTGCACAGTAGGAAATTAAAAGACACTTAGTCCTTGGGAGGAAAGCTAGGACAAACGTAGACAGTGTATTGAAAAGCAGAGACATCGCTTTACCAACAAAAGTTCATCTAGTCAAAACTATGGTTTTTCCAGTAGTCATGTATGGATGTGAGAGTTGTACCATAAAGAAGGCTCAGTGCTGAAGAAATGATGCTTTCAAACTGTGATGCTGGAAAAGACTCTTGAGAGTAGCTTGAACAGTAAGGAGATCAAACCAGTCAATCCTAAAGGAGATCAACTCTGACTATTCATTGAAAGGACTGATGCTGGAAGCTGAAACTCCAGGAATTTGGCCATCTGATGCAAAGAAGCCAACTCATTGAAAAAGACTCTGATGCTGAGAAAGATTGAGGGCAGGAGGAGAAGGGGCGATGGAGGATGAGATGGTTGGATGGCATCATCGGCTCAATGGACCTGAGTCTGAGCAAACTCTGGGAGGTAGTGAGGGACAGGGAAGCCTGCTGTGCTGCAGTCCATGTGGTTGCAAAAAGTCAGACCAACTGAGAGACTGAACAACAACTGCTCTCCACTGAATTTGCTCATTTTTTAAAGTTACAAATTGTGTAACCAAGACTCCTGTGCATGGATAAAAAGTCAAGAGAGAATTTTAATGTGCCAGCTCTGTTAGAAAAATAAGAAAATTGCAAGGAATCAAAAGACTCCCATTTTATATCAATGTTGTCAGTTGGTATAAGTAGAATTTAGCTAATTTCATCCAATTTATAGAATCAAAATAAAGTTTTCAAACAGTCTGTTAGAGATGAAATATTTGACATTATTATGAATATCATAGTCAATTCAGTCAAAAAGTTCAACATAGATAAAATCTTCGTTGATTTTGGGATAAGAAAACGAATATAAATTTGGGGCAGCATAGTGTTATGATGAAAGTAATGTTTAATTTAATAAATCTATGGTACAGAAATATTTTTATCAAATTGGTTGTGTACAAACATAGTTCTTAATTCATCTAAACACAATGCTATAATGTGCCAAAAAATAGAAATAGTTGTTGTTAGAATTGACAATTTTTTAATTAAGATATAATTGAAACATAGCATTATATTAGTAGTAGTTGTACTACATAATAATTCAGTAATTTAAACATTGTGGAATAATCATTAAATAGATTTAGTTATCATCCAAGAGTTGACAAATATTTTTGCGTGTACACAAAGTAACTAAAGTACAATTTTTTTTGTTTGAGGCAAAATTGATGTTGAATTTAACAAACTGGCTTGGCAGTATGCTATTTCTCGCTTTACTACTCCTAGTATTTGGTTTTTAAAATGTCTTAGATTTATTGAAATGTATTTATAAATAAACTTATGTGACCGACAGAGGTAGCAAACTTTCTGGAAAAGCTTTGTTTGCATTTTGTTCAATATATTGAAAAACATTCATCTGAATGTTCAACAGATGGAGCACCTAAAGCTTTTCTGATGACAACAACAAAACTGGCAGACAGGAAAACACTCAAAATCAAGGGTGAAACTGAACAAAACGAATCATGGGAGTTGAAATGGTCTGTGATTTAATTTTGACATCTATGTTCTTTGGAATATCTTGATTTTGAGAAAGAATTTACAATAACGTTCTCATATTCAATTGGATACATTTCTATTCTGTACTGGAATGGAACGAAAGTGAAAAGATCTGTCATTTGTAGTACCTAAATTTGGTGAAATATTCAAAAGGATCATAAATGGAGACAATTTATTTTATGAGTTTCATCTTTGAAAAATAGTTGTTCTGAAAATGGAAGCAAAATGAGAGTGTTGATAAAAATATCTTAGCCTAACCATTTACATACTTTCAGGTTAGAAATGAAATTTTTCTTCATTTAATAGACTATACTCTTCAATTACCAGGTATAGCTGCAACTGTAAAAAAGGTATTTTCTTCATAAAATGTGGTATGTTCTCTGTGATAGCAGTATTAGAATGTGCTAACAGTTAAAATTATTAACATAAAATTCAGCTCTTTAGAAGACTGCAGGCAACTTCATGAAAAAGTTAAAAATAATAATACTGTATATGTAACACACTTTCTTCTAAAAAGCATGAGTGACATGGTACTAGAGACAGCTAAAAACATTAAAATATCGAATATGTAATAAGTATAATTGTTCTGATTGCTGTTTTTTCATGTTTAGATAACCAAAATAATACTTACTAAAATGTACCTAACCTGATGTTATTTTTATTTTTCAGACAGGATTTTCTTTTTCAAAACAGGTTTTGAATAGAGCTAATTATGTAGATCTACCAGTGTTGTAAATCCAATTGAGCCCAATGAATAATTTTTAAAATATATAATTATAATTGTTTTAAATTTTCCTTTAACTGGAAGCTCTCCTTCAAGGACATTGGATTATTTATTTGGTCACTCTATGGGCTGAGGTTCCTGAAGAACCTGAGTCTAGCTCTGGGGGCTAGACATGTATGCTGAAGTCATTGACATAACCACAAGAGGAAACGTGGGAAGGGCAGAAAAGACTCAGTGATTTAGAGAATGACTCAGACAGTGACTCTTGAAGCTCACAGTACGGTGAGGTGACTGCTGCCTGGAGTGGATTTGAAAGTTTTTAGAGATGTTTACCTTGGGTTAGGCTCGGGAAGTAAATAGGATCTGCAGATACAGGAAAACCTGTGGGTTGGAAAAGAACTTCCTGGATGACGGCAGTGCAGATAGTAGATAGTCTGGACTCAGGAAGAAAGAACACTTAGGGAAGGAATCATCTTGAAACACTCTGACTGGCAACCTTTTTTCAAGGCAAGGTTTAAAAAAAATCCACCTAGTTATTGACAGTTCATAAGACTGATAAACTTGATGGATTTGGGATTTTCCAAACAATATTTTTACTTAATTCCCAAATTAATTAATTAGAAGTTGTGCATTTTTCTTGATAAAAGTTAGTATTTTGCATTTCCAGAACTCTGCAGATGTATGATAAAAAAGTTTGAAAAGAATCAAGAAGTTAAAAAAAAAAGAAAGTTTCCATTCTGTATTCAATGTCTTGAAATAAACCATAATGGAAAAGAATGTAAAAATTATCTATATATATGTGTGTGTGTATCTATATATGATATATGCATGTTAACATGTTATATATGTATGTATATATATACGTATGTGTATATATGTTTACATATACGTATGTGTGGGCTTCCCTGATAGCTCAGTTGGTAAAGAATCTGCCTACCATGCAGGAGACCCCAGTTCAATTCTTGGGTCGGGAAGACCCACTAAAGAAGGGACAGGCTGCCCACTCCAGTATTCTTGGGCTTCCCTGGTGGCCCAGCTGGTAAAGAATCACCTGCAATGTGGGAGACCTGGGTTCGATCCCTGGGTTGGGAAGATGCCCTGGAGAAGGGAAAGGCTACCCATTCTAGTATTATGGCCTAGAGAATTCCATGGACTGTATAGTCCATGGGGTTGCAAAGAGTCAGACACAACTGAGTCACTTTCACTTTCACTATACATATGTGTGTGTCTATATATATATATAGACATATGTATATATATATGTACATATGTACATTTATATGTATGTGTGTGTGTATATATGTATATGGGTTTCCCTGGTTGCAGTACAGGAGACCCAGGTTCAATCCCTATATATGTATACAACTGAATCACTTTTCTCTACAGCAGAAATTAACACAGCACTATAAATCAACTATACTTCAATGAAAAATTAAAAAAAGTTTCCAGTTTTACCCCAGCCAGGACTTACTCACAGCCCCGCAGCAAACAAACTCTGTTATGCTAGTTTCCTGAGTGGCAATTTAAGGTATCCTGACTTATTGAAATGTAGATGTGCTATTTTGTACTTTATACTTTAATGTCAATGAATAATTTATGTATACACCCCCGTCCTGTTGCAGATTATAGCTTTTCCTTCAAATTTGTAAAGTTTTTTGTTTGTTTTGTAAATCCGGCTTAGGGAGGTAGTGTGAATCAGTAGGAAGAAATAAGGACTCATAAAATATTTGTAATCTTTAACAAAGTCTCTGTTTCCTCATCTGTAAAGTGAGGATTAAGGTCATCTGCAGTGATCTTTTGTTACTGAATGCATTAGGGCTCAGAGATCAGGAAGGAAATCAGACAGGGCAAATAGACCACTGTAGCAATGTGATGCATGCTATGAGATAAGTTGGTTTAAGGAATTAGGAGATGTAAGGAAAGGCTTTATTGCTAAAAGGAAAGCTGAATTGTTTCTTGAAGGTTGGGTTGGATTTTGTCTGGAAAGTGAGATAAATGATTCCTGGAAGATGAGAAAGCATGCAGAAAGCATGGAAATGCAAACATATTAATATTTTAGGTTCATACGTGCTCTAAAATGTATGAGTTCTAAAATCATTGAGAAAAAGTAAGGTAGTCTTCGTGGCTTCCCTGGTGGCTCAAGACGGTAAAAGCGTCTGCTTACAATGCAGGAGACCCGGGTTCGGTCCCTGGGTGGGGAAGATCCTTGGAGAAGGCAATGGCAACCCACTCCTTAACTCTTGTCTGGAAAATCACATGGACAGGGGAGCCTGATAGGCTACAGTCCATGGGATCGCAAAGAGACGGACACGACTGAGCGACTTCACTTCACTTCAGAGAGAAAAGTGCCTGCATGCACAGTGACTTCGTATGTTTAAGGAGCTAGAATGTGGCAGCAGATACATTCATCCTGGTTTCAGTAAAAGGACGTGGTGGCAACTGTAGGGTGGACTTGAAATAAACCAAGACTAAATTTCATGACTTTGCAGGTGGTATATAAAGTGCAACTGGTCACCTTGCAACATCAGAAAACCTCCTCCACTGGATCATTTAAAATACAATAAATGTCTATTTGTCAGGAATTAGTCAGTCATAGTTGGAGTGGAGAAAAGAATAGGTGCCTCCTGAGAGTCTTCGCAACTGCATGCTTAAGAATCTGCCTGCAATGCGGGAGACTCAGGTTCGATCCCTGGGTTGGGAAGTTTCCCTGGAGAAGGGAGTGGCAACCCATGGCAGTATTCTTTTCTGAAGAATTCCACGGACCAAGGAGACTGGCAGGCTGCAGTCCATGGGGTTGCAAACAGCCAGACATGACTGAGCGACTAACACTTTCACTTTCAAAGGAAAACTGATGAGGATGAAAATTTTAGAAAAGTTCATGATCTCAAATTCTTCAATAAGACATCCTTTACAGATTTCCCCTCAGTCTTTTTAATGTATCTCTGTCTTAGACTCTTTGGAATGCTAAAATAAAAATACCATGGACTAGATGGCTTAAACAACAAATATTCACTTCTCACAATTTTGGGAGCTGGGAAATCCAAGGTCAAGGCACCAGTGAAATCAGTTTCGTGTCTGATGAACACCTGCTTTCTCATTCACAGATGGCCATTTTCTCTCTGTGTCCTCACATGATGGACAGCTCTCTGGGGTCTTGATTAGAAGGCCACTCTCATGACCTGATCGCCTCACAATGGCCCCACCTCAAACACCATCACATTCAGGATTCAGTTTCAACATATGAATTTTGGGGTAGATGCAAACATTCCATTTATAGCAACCTCTATTACCTCTGGATGAAGTAAAAATATTCCTTAGCTCTGCTTACCAAGATTCTCCCAGTCTAGTCCCAACACTCTCTGTACTAGAAGTCTTTGCTGCAATCAATCTTATTTATTACTTACCTTACCTTTCAAATCCCTGCCTTCATTCTAATCTCCCCCTTTCAGATGGACTTTCCATTCCTTTTTTCCTTAGATCTTTTGAAGACCCTACTCAAATCTCATAGATATCATATGAGATAAACAGATATAATCCTCTAAACCACTTTTAGTAGTACACTGCACTGTGTCAAATAAAATTGTTTTTTTGCACATAACCAGTTCTTCCCAGAATATATATTACTAACAACATATTACTTTTCATTTTTGATTGATTTCCCTTCCCTTGGCCATGGAATATAACTAAGGTTGGATAATCCACTACTTAGTGAGTGTGGCAACATTTTGAATTTTTAGAATTCATTTGTTCACTGAGTACTTTTAAATCTTGAATTATTTACATGCTTAGGGGCTTATTCTCCATAAATATTACATACAACACTGACTATAGGACTCAAGCTTTCTTCAGCCTTTTGGCAGGAGGTGGATATAATACTTAGACCTTAAAGAGCCACTGTGGTTTTTAAAAGGTCATATTTGGCCAGCCATAATTTATTCTGTATGTCTTAAAGGAAAAGACAAGAATAATTCAGTAGACAAAGCTCAATTACTTTTTCCCATAAAAGATTTCATGGATCTTCATAAGGAGATATAATTTCTAAACTGCACAAATTTGAAAGAAGAGAAAAATCAGCATGATGGATTGAAACAGTGAAAAAGTAACAAATTTGAGAAGCTAAGCCAGCTAAGAGGTTTGTGAAAATGAAAGTGAAAATTGCTCAGTCGTGTCCAACTGTTTGTGACCCCATGGACTATCCAGTCCATGGAATTCTCCAGGCCAGAATACTGGAGTGGGTAGTCTTTCCCTTCTCCAGGGGATCTTCCCAACCCAGAGATCGAACCCAAGTCTCCCACATTACAGGCAGATTCTTTACCAGTTGAGCCACAATGGAAGCCCAAGAATAGTGGAGTGGGTAGCCTATCCCTTCTACAGCAGATCTTCTGGACCCAGGAATCGAACTGGGGTCTTCTGCCTTGGAGGCAGATTCTTTACCAACTGAGCTATCAGGGAAGTCCCGAGAGTTTAATGACCAAATAGAAGTAAACATACACCTAGCTCTCAAGTGAAATATCTTAAGAGTTTGAAAAAATGTTTTATGGTTTCCCTATCTTTACATTTGTGAACAAATGGCTGTAGGAAGTAGAATTATAACTAATAAGCCATTGAGGGATAATCTAGTATTGAAAATGTTTAATTTTTTATATATTTGATCTAATCTAAACATTTTAAGATAGACAATACATATATTTCTCATTTGTTGAAAATAATCGAGAATCACAAATATATCTTTCATGAAATATGAAAATAAATTGACAATATTTATTCCAGTTAAATGTTTTCTTTCTTAAAGAAATTCATTTTGGTTCTTTAGAACTTGATCTAGAGTCTCTAAAGCATAAAGAAGGCCTTTGACTTGTAAAACATGGGAATTTTACTAAATTTCTTTCTAGAAGTTTAGTACAATTAGTATTTTGAGCATTTTCTAGTTTTGAAAATGTAAGGCTTTTTCAACTATTTGGGCGTTTTATGAAAATTGAGGATTATGTGTATGGTCTCAGAAAATCATGTAATAGTTCTTGCATATTCTCAGATAACTCAGACGGCCTTTTAATGAACATCTTGAACTATAATACTAATAAGGAAAATCTCATACTCAAGTTACACAATAGGCCAAATTTTCACAACCAGAACATTCCTTTGTAAATAGCACTCATTTAGTGAACTGATGAACGAAAGTGTAAAAGATTTTATTAAATGTGATCATGTCAATGTGCTCAAATGCTTGAATCCTAAAACCTCAGGGAGACAGAAGGGTCTTCCATTCCCAGTCCTCACTGTGACGAGATCAGGAAATAGACCATAATGTTATTAAAACTAATGAATTAGTTTATGTAGGATTCAAACCATGTTTTTCTTTAAAATTATATTTGAAATTAGAAATGCATTGCTCTTCACGTATTATTATTACAGGTAACTGTGGAATTGTTTTCAACCCAAAGTCTCCAATAATAGGACCATACCTACATAGCAGCTTTTTCTATATGGACAGCATATGGTTACTCTCATGTCTGATTTTCATTTAGGAATATAAAAGAGCTTCCATTATTAGGTTTTGCAGATGAAAAACCAGAACAGATTCTTAGTGCCAAGTATGGTTTCAAATGTGACCCTGGATATTACAATCCCGAAGTTAGACCCATAGAACTCCTTAACCTCTTCTGTCCTAATTATGTATGCGGATATGCTTGTGTACCTCAAGCAAAAGCACATCTTTTCACACATACACATTAAACACTGAGATTTAATAATGTTTTAAGTCTTTTTTCTATATTATTAACAACAATAATATTGCACTGTTTGAATATCAGTGAGATTGATCACTACTGCACACGTACTAACTGTATTTCTTCATTTACAAATTGCCTCTTTACCCATCTTCACTTTGCCGACAAAGGTCCACATAGTGAAAGCTATGGTTTTCCCAGTAATCATGTACAGATGCTACAGTTGGACCATAAAAATGGCTGAGCACAAGAATTCATGCTTTTAGAATGTGGTGAAGACTCTTGAGAGCCCCTTGGACAGCAAGGAGATCAAACCAATCAATCCTAAAGGAAACCAACACCGAATATTCACTGGGAGGACTGTTACTGAAGCTCCAATACTTTGGCCCCCTGATATAAAGAGACTGTTCATTGGAAAAGACTCTCATGCTGGGAAAGATTGAGGACAAGAGAAGAAGGGGGCAGCAGAGGATGAGATGATGGGATGGCATCACCAAATCAATGGACATGAGTTTGAGCAAACTCAGGGAGATAGTGAAGGACAGGGAAGCCTGACATGCTGCAGTCTATGGGGTCTTAAAAAGTCAGACATGACTTGCCGTCTGAACAATGACACCCATCTGCCTCTCGGACTTCTCTCCTTTCTTTACAGGTATTTATAATATATGCTCCCAATTCTGCAGCTTGTATTTAAATTTTTGCTTTTTTTTTTTTTTTGTAAAGAAGTTTTTGACTTGTTTGACTTAAACTTGAAGTAGGCATATTTTTGTTGTTGTTGTTGATAAAATATATCAGCTGTTTCCTTTTGCTCTTTCCAATCTTTATTACATTCTTAGAAAACCTTTGCCAATCACGTTAATAGACTTACAACTTTTGCTTTTGCTGTTCATCAAATGCTGCCTTATATTATTTGCTCTTCTTTTTATGCATTGTACCATGTTTCCAAGTAGGTCATTGGTCAGGGAGTAGATGTTATCTTGCTTCCCATAGAAGAAAATCCTCTTATCACCTTGGATATGGAAGTAATTCAGTCATTGTGATTGATGGATCCCTTCATTCAAAAATATATATTTATAGCTAGCACCTGGTATTGTTGCAGATATGGCAAAAAGGGTATTTTTATCTTCTTTTGGTTGGGCTTTAAATTATTATAATCATTTTGGAGGACAGCTGGCAATATACTTCAAGAGCCTTTAAGATATAATTTTATTACTCAGAATTAATCCCTAATGAGAGACACATAGACAAACAAATATACTAGAAGAATATATTTCCTCACAGATTTATTTATGGCAACAAAAAATTTAGAAATATCCTAGCGGTATTATGGTAATGCACTGTATAATGTAGGACATATTTATAGATTCTTATACTGTAACACTATCAAAATAGTGTGGTTAAAGAAAATTACTTTTAAAAGTTCTTGATGCAATGCTAAATTAAAATTTTAAAAATAAATTTTATTTCACCCTAAAGTTATTATATGCCCATGGTTGGGGAACTTCAAATGGTATAGAAGGGAATCATTTGGGAAGTTAAACTCTTTTTTTCTCCACTTTCTCCAAACCCACTCCCCAGAAATAACCCTTAATAGTTTCTTTATTTGGTGCAGGCCTTTACATTTTAAATGATGCAAGTATATACATCTGTGCTTCCTGATTTTTTCCCTGAAACCTTAGGGAGCATTTTCAGTGCTTCTTAGTCCTTCTCCATTTCTGTTACAAAGAAGGTCAGAAACATCCCAAGAATATATCTAAAAGTGTGTCTTCTTATTTTATTTCATCCAACTCTCCTTGGAATAGGATGAAGGTGACTCATTTAACCTAAAGTCTGATGTATATCTTCTGCTCTGAGCTATTTTATTCCAGTATTTCTTCATTGTTTATCTTTTGTTCTGGAATTCTTACTATTAATACATAGTAGTGGGAGCAGATGGGTAGAGCCTCTATTTTATATTCTTACTAATATTTTTATTTGTTCTTATTTTACTTGGCAATGGGAAATTTATTTACTACCTTCCAATATCCCCCAAATCAATTTTTAGACATCTGTATTTTTATATAACCTATTCACTGAATTTGGGGGGAATCTGTCTTCTTTTCCAAGAATTCTTGTAATTCTTTGGCTTTAGCCACACCTTCTGGTTTTATTGTTGCTATTTAGGTGCTGAGTCATATCTAACACTTTGTGACCCCATTGACTGTAGCCTACCAGGCCGCTCTGTCCATAGGATTTCCCAGGTAAGAAGTGGGTTGCCATTTCCTTCTCCAGGGAGTCTTCCCAATTGAGGGATTGAACCCAAGTCTCCTGCATTGGCAGGAGGATTGTTTACCACTGAGTCACCAGGGAAGCCCTATTTTATTGTGAAAGTGGAAGTGGAAGTCGCTCAGTCATGTCTGACTCTTTGTGACTCCAGGGACTGTATAATCCATGGAATTCTCCAGGCCAGAATACTGGAGTGGGTAGCCCTTCCCTTCTCCAGGGGATCTTCACAACCCAGGGATCCAACCCAGGTCTCCCGTGTTGCAGGTGGAGTCTTTACCAGCTGAGCCACAAGGGAAGCAGGTGGCCTCAGGGATGAATAGGAAGATGAATGAAATGGCAAACCTTGAGGGAAATTCAACAGAGCTGGGGGAGCCTGGATCTGAGCCTTGAGGGACAGGAACACTCTCTAATGTGTTGTCCACATTCAGAGCGAGCTCTGCCTTTTCAAGTAGGTGAAGCGCTCAGGCTCACTACCTTTGAATTCTTAAGTGTCTGGCTCAGAGTCTATCCATCTGAGGAGTGAAATAAAGGACATTTGATGAACACTTGAAGTACAGGCAAGGGTGATACACAAAGAAGGGGCATTTGCTTCCTGAAAGTGGCAAAGTCTTAGTAGGTGGGTATCTTTTGGGGATAAGGAAGTAACATTTTAGATTGAGAGAAGAAACACATAGAGATAGGACAATAAGAGAAATGATGATGTGGTGATGGTGATCGTAGCCACTACTATTTACCAAACATCACCCATGAGCCCAAGTACTAGGGACCACACACTGGCCATATGACCAGGCACCAAGGGAAAGTTGATGTCTATATCTGATTGCAGTCTCACATGGTCATAATAGGTGTTTTTTTCCCCCCATCATTTATTAACATAATAAAACCGAGTGTTCAAAAGGAAACCCAGAAATAGGTAAGAAAGCTGATTTCCTTAATGCCAGTATATCTTGCTCTTGAATGCTACCTGTACTTCTTCAAGTTATCTGGCTTGGCTAGAATAAGCATAATATGACTGTAAGTGTGAAAAGGACAGTAAATGATTTTGTAGGCCATGTTCAGAAATGGAGATTTTATTTATCAGGCAATGAGCACTCACTGAAGGTTCCCTGAGCAGAGGAAAGTTACAAACATGGATTTTCTTGCCTAAACTGTGCTACTGGATTGGTTGTGGAGTAATAGAAAATTAGAAGGCTAATTAGGATTTGTTGCAGAGCTGATGGAGAAATCATGAGGTTTGAGATTGAAATTGTGTAGCAGGAATAAAGATGAGGAAATTGTATGTAAGTGGTCAGTGGAGAAGATGGAAAACTTGATTGTGTCACAGAAAAGTAAAATCACCTAGAACCAGGGGATATGCTTGGGGATTCTTGGAAATGTCAACTGTTACATTGAGAAATGTCCAGAAGCGTCACTGGCTTGAACACTCTTCTACTGATTCTCTGTTGATGACTGGAATGTCCACCTTGCGTACCTCAGTAGATATATTTAATGTGCAATTTTCTGTAATGATTCCTTAGCAAGTGAAACAAATTAAAAAATCAAAACAGTAAAACAGGAGTTCATACTTCATCAGAATGGGTATAAAAGAAGACACCTCAATATAATAAAGACTATATATGGTAAACCCAAAGTTAGCTCAGTGGTGAGTTAAAAGCTTTTCCTCTGGGATCAAGAACAAGACATAGATTCCCACTCTCCTCACTCTCATTTTAGTATTGTTCCAGAAGTCCTAGCTAGAACAACCAGGAAAGACAAAGAAATAAAAAATATCTAAATGTAAAAGAAGAAGTAAAATTGTTACTATTTGAAGGTCACATCAATTCAGTTCAACCACTCAGTCATGTTGGACTCTTTGTGACCCCAGGGACTGCAGCATGCCAGGCCTCCTTGTCCATCACCAACTCCCGGAATGTACCCAAACCCATGTCCATTGAGTCGGTGATGTCATCCAAACATCTTATCTTCTTTTGGCCCCTTCTCCTCCTGCCCTCAATCTTTCCCAGCATCAGGGTCTTTACAATGAGTCAGTCCTTCGCATCAGGTGGCCAAAGTATTGGCGTTTCAGCTTCAACATCAGTCGTTCCAATGAACACCCAGGAATAATCTCCTTTAGGATAGACTGGTTGAATCTTCTTGCAGTCCAAGGGACTCTCAAGAATCTTCTCCAACACCACAGTTTAAAAACATCAATTCTTCGGTGCTCAGCTTTCTTTATAGTCTAACTCTCACATCCATACATGAACACTGGAAAAACCATAGCCTTGACTAGATAGACCTTTGTTTAAAAAGAAGTAATGTCTCTGCTTTTTAATATGCTGTCTAGGTTGGTCATAACTTTCCTTCCAAGGAGTGTCTTTTAATTTCATGTCTACAATCACCATCTGCAGTGATTTTGGAGCCCAGAAAAATAAAGTCAGCCACTGTTTCCACTCTTTCCCCATCTATTTCCCATGAAGTGATGGGACCAGATGCCATGATCTTAGTTTCCTGAATGTTAAGCTTTAAGCCAACTTTTTCACTCTCCTCTTTCACTTTCATCAAGAAGCTCTTTAGTTCCTCTTCACTTTCTGCCATAAGGGTGGTGTCATCTGCATATCTGAGGTTATTGATATTTCTCCCAGCAATCTTGATTCCAGCTAGTGCTTCATCCAGCCCAGCATTTCTCATGATGTACTCTGTATATAAGTTAAATAAACAGGGTGACAATATATTGCCTTGATGTACTCCTTTTCCTATTTGGAACCAGTCTGTTGTTCCATGTCCAGTTCTAACTGTTGCTTCCTGATCTGCATACAGGTTTCTCAGGAGGCAGGTGAGGTGATCTGGTATTCCCATCTCTTTCAGAATTTTCCACAGTTTATTGTGATCCACACAGTCGAAGGCTTTGGCATAGTCAGTAAAACAGAAATAGATGTTTTTTTCTGGAACTCTCTTGATTTTTCGATGATCCAGTGGATATTAGCAATTTGATCTCTGGTTCCTCTGCCTTTTCTAAAACCAGCTTGAACACCTGGAAGTTCACGGTTCATGTATTGCTGAAGCCTGGCTTGGAGAATTTTGAGCATTACTTTACTAGCGTGTGAGATGAGTGCAATTGTCCAGTAGTTTGAGAATTCTTTGGCATTGCCTTTCTTTGGGATTGGAATGAAAACTGACCTTTTCCAGTCCTGTGGCCACTGATGAGTTTCCCATAATTTTACATATAAAAAATCCCAAAGATCCAAGCAACAACAATTTTAAAAAAAAGGTTGGAATTAATCAATGAATTTAGCAAAATTGCAGGATATGAAATCAATATACAAAAATCAGTTGTATTTCTATATACTAACTATGACACATCTGAAAAAGAAATGAAAAAAACACAACTATTCCATTAACAAACATTAAAAACAATGACATACCTATGAATAAATTTAACCCCAGAAATGAAAGTTAGAAAACTCCAAAAATTTTGAAAGAAATTGAATATAAAACAAATGAAAAGATATCTTGTATTCATGGGCTGGAAGAATGACTTTTGCTTAAATGTTCATTCTCCCAAAGTCATCTATAGGTTTAACACAATCCCTATTTAAATTTCAAAGGTATTTTCTGGAAAACTTTTTGAAAATTCTAAAATTTGTATTGAACCACAAAATACTCCAAATACTCAAAGCAAACATGAGAAAGAAGAACAAAGCATCACACTTCCTGGTTTCAAACTATACCACAAAGTAAGAAAAAACATTATGGCACTGGTATGAAACTCAACACACAGACCAATGGAACAGAACAGACAGCACACAGCGAAACCCCACATCAACCAGTACCTAGTAGGAGAGCTGAGGACACCCAACGGGGAAAGCAGAGTCTCTTCATCAGATGGGCTTGAGAAAACCAGGGAAACACATGCAGAAAAATAAAGTTGGACCTATATTTTATCCCATTCCCAAAAGTTTACTCATAATGGACCAAAGATTGAAACATAAGATCTGATATCATAAAATTCCTACAAGAAAACAAGGTGCGATACACAAGAGTAAACTCAAAATGGATTAAAGATCTAAATGTAAGAACAGAAACTATAAAACTCCTAGAGGAGAACATAGGCAAAACACTCTCCGACATGAATCACAGCCGGATCCTCTATGACCCACCTCCCAGAATATTGGAAATAAAAGCAAAAACAAACACATGGGACCTAATGAAACTTAAAAGCTTTTGCACAACAAAGGAAACTATAAGCAAGATGAAAAGACAGCCCTCAGATTGGGAGAAAATAACAGCAAACGAAGCAACAGACAAAGGATTAATCTCAAAAATATACAAACAACTCCTGAAGCTCAATTCCAGAAAAAATAAATGACCCAATCAAAAAATGGGCCAAAGAACTAAACAGACATTTCTCCAAAGAAGACATACAGATGGCTAACAAACACTTGAAAAGATGCTCAACATCACTCATTATCAGAGAAATGCAAATCAAAACCACAATGAGGTACCATTACACGCCAGTCAGGATGGCTGCTATCCAAAAGTCTACAAGCAATAAATGCTGGAGAGGGTGTGGAGAAAAGGGAACCCTCTTACACTGTTGGTGGGAATGCAAACTAGTACAGCTGCTATGGAGAACAGTGTGGAGATTTCTTAAAAAACTGGAAATAGAACTGCCATATGACCCAGCAATCCCACTCCTGGGCATACACACCAAGGAAACCAGATCTGAAAGAGACACGTGCACCCCAATGTTCATCACAGCACTGTTTATAATTGCCAGGACATGGAAGCAACCTAGATGTCCATCAGCAGATGAATGGATAAGGAAGCCATGGTACATATACACAATGGAATATTACTCAGCCTTTAAAAAGAATTCATTTGAATCAGTTCTAATGAGATGGATGAAACTGGCGCCCATTATACAGAGTGAAGTAAGCCAGAAAGATAAAGAACATTACAGCATACTAACACATATATATGGAATTTAGAAAGATGGTAATAATAACCCCATATGGAAAACAGAAAAAGAGACACAGATGTACAGAACAGACTTTTGGACTCTGTGGGAGAAGGCAAGGGTGGGATGTTTCGAGAGAACAGCGTGTATATTATCTATAGTGAAACAGATCACCAGCCCAGGTGGGATGCATGAGACAAGTGCTCGGGCCTGGTGCACTGGGAAGACCCAGAGGAATCAGGTGGAGAGGGAGGTGGGAGGGGGGATCTGGATGGGGAATACGTGTAAATCTATGGCTGATTCATGTCAATGTATGACAAAAACCACTGCAATGTTGTGAAGTAATTAGCCTCCAACTAATAAAATAAATGGGAAAAAAAAAATAAAATGAGGTGCGGGAAAGCTACAAACACTGATCTTGACAATTATTTTTTGGATATGACACAAGCAAAAGTACAAATGACAAAAGCAAAAATCAACGAGTGAGACCACATCAAACTTAAAGGCTTCTGTATAGCAAAGAAAACCCCAATTAACAAACTAAAATATAACCTAGAGAATGGGAGAAAATATTTGCAAACTGTACATAAGATGAGGGGTCAATATTTAAAATATATAAGAAACTCATACAATACAATAACAATAAACAATCCAATGTAAAGAATGGCCAAAGGAACTGAGTTGACATTTTTTTACAAAGAGCACAACCAAATGGCCAACAGTCACTAATCATCAAGGAAATGCAAATCAAAACCACAATGAGATGTCACCTCATACCTGTGACCTCATGAGACAGTCAGTGTTCTGCAATGGATGAATGGACAAAAAGATGTGATATAAAATATTGATATTACATATATATATATATGTATATATATATATATATATAGTGAGATATATATGAATATTATTCAGCTATGAGAAAGAAGAAAATCTTTCCATGGATGGAACTTCAAGACATTATGCTAAGCTAAATAAGTCAGATAAGGACAAATACTATATGATATCACTTATACGTAGAATCTATAAAAGCCAAACTCATACAAACAGAGTAGAATGGCAGTTGGTAGGGGACAAGAGTGGGAAAATACAAGAGATATTTTTTAAGGGTACAATCTTGCAGCTACTAGATAAATAAGCCCTGGAGACCTAATGCACAGTACAGTGATTATAAACAATAATACTGTATTATAAATATCAAAGTTCCAATCAGTTCATTTCAGTCACTCAGTCGTGTCTGACTCTTTGTGACCCCATGGACTGCAGCACCCCAGGCCTCCCTGTCCATCACCAACTCCCAGAGCTTGCTCAGACTCATGTCCATCAAGTTGTTGATGTCATCCAACCATCTCATCCTCTGTCGTCCCCTTCTCCTCCTGCCTTCAATCTTTCTCAGCATCAGGGTCTTTTCCGATGAGTCAGTCCTTAGCATCAGGTGGCCAAAGTTGCAATACCAAGAACTTAATTATCCCCCCCTCCCCAAAAGAAATGATAATTATGTGAGGCATTAAAGTTGCCAGCTAATACCACAATGGCAATCGTATTGAAATATATAAATGTATCAAATCGACATGTTGCATACCTTTAAACTTACATGACGTTGTATGACAAATATATTTCAAGAACCCCACAAAACCCACAGGGTTTTATTATGGTTACTTATTGTGTAATAAATTCATATATTCTTCCCTCTAATGTATAATTTTACACTAATTATGCAGCCAATAATACCAGGATCTTACCACTGCCTGGTAAGATTCATTGCAGCATAAGACACTTTGAATAGTCTATATTGCTTTATTTCTCTGTGTAGTACCTTGTTGAGTACCTCTCATCACTCAAAATACATTGGATGTGGATTTTTAAAATGCCACCTTTGATGCAATATAGTGTCAACAGGGTCAATAATACCTACTGCAATCTGCGAACCTTAGCGACTAACCAGATACCTAATTCAAGTTTGACCTTTTTCTCCTGTTCTAGCTGGCTAGCCGTCCGTCCTCCTCTGCCAGTTTTGGCAAGATGATAAAAAATGGAGGTGATGGAAATGACCAGCTGGTCAGTTACAGCTTATTGGGCAGGTCAATGGAGGAGGCCATGCATAGGATAGCATAAGGTTCAGGGGAAAGCACAGTTCTGAGACTGCGTTCTTACCACCAAGGAGAGGATGCGTTCACGGGACTGCAACCCGCACATGGGCAAGAAGAAGCAACCGGTTGGCCAGACACCAGTCCCGATGGCACTTGAGGTCTGGACTCTTTGATTCCCTCTCCCCTACTCTCAGGCTTTCAGGTGTCCCTGGTGAGGAGACTTTGTCAGGCAGTTCCTCACAAACACATCTGTACATGCAGATGCTGTTGGCTACCTAAACAAATTTTTTCGGCAGTAGAACGAGGTGCATTTAACAATTCAGCTTTCATTGGCATTTTCTTACCAAGATTTTCCCTCACCTTCCTAAATGCAAGTGATAAATTTGAAGGTCAGAGTGGTTTCCAGTGAAGTGAATAGGCTGTCTTCCAAAGCCTTCATAGAAGTGACTCATTTAAGCAGCGGGACACTTTCTTGAGATGTTGGGGACTTTGAAATGGATTTTGCTCCTGTAAAATTGGTAATGCTTGCAACAATGCAGAGATCTCTTACCACAATAAACAAGGCAATTAATGTGTCTTTAATTTGCATCTAAACCAAAGAGAAAGGGTGCATTTATTCCATGTGACATGAAGACGAATTTTTCTTTAAAAACAAAGTTTCATGCTGTGACTACAATTAGTGTAATTGTCAGCTCTTCTCTAAAAACAAATATGTATTAAGAGAAACGCCAGCATTGTGCCCTCCTCTGGTGTGAAAATGAGACAATCAAAATCTATTGTAATTACCTCAGTGATATTATAATTAGCAACGATTAAGTTATTCCATGCTGCTTTTTTCCTCTTGGCTACAATTAAAAAAGTATATATCTTTCTGCAGCACGTTACTGCTGATCATTTTACCTCAATACATGTCTGGTAAGTGGATAAATTAGAAGTAATTTTAAAGCACAACTCCGTTAAAACATATATCTTTCTATTTAACTGCCTTAACCCTGTAGATGCATCTGTCTTCTTTGCTGCTTAGTAAAAAAAAGAACTTCCCCCCTGGTTTCTTGGTCAGGAATCAAATGTGGGTTTTCTTTGTTTGTCTTTTAATTACAGATAGCTGAGTGATATGATTAATCATTCAGTTCTTGCCAGGCATACCCACCTAGCTTCAAATCCCTGTCCTGGTCAATAACCAGGTTTTAAAATAAATTGTTGAAGAGCCAGCCAGCTGTACCATCGCAGAAAGGAAAGGTCCTGAGTAAAATGCATGCCTTTTGAGTTGGGTTAGGAGAAAAAGTGAATTAGGCCATAATTGCAAGGTCTTTTATATATTATTAAACAGATTCTTTTTCCCTCATAGGTACTTTCATGTCATATCCTCCTACTTACCATTAGTGGAGAAAATGAGTTCATGAGAAAATGAGGATTCGATTACAGTTTGAAACTTGATTCAGTTTGTAGGCAAGAGGTGGTTATGGTGCAAACTTTGTCAAAAATAAAAATAAACAACAGGCCTCAAATGGAGTCACTCGTGCTAAGCCCATGTCTCCAAACCGAGGCTAAGGACCTAACGTAATTGCATTTTCAGCCTCCCCACCCTGGGATGTCATCTTCACCTGCCAGTCTGGAATCTCTTGGTCAGCATGAGTGAGGGATCTGCCTGGGAGACCTTGTCCAAGTCCTAAAGGGAGGGGGGCCTGCCTGAAACAAGCCCTTCTTTCCTGGCCTGGTCCACTGGTCCATAAAAGTTTTTTGTTTTGTACAAGTCTTAGGACTCCTTTCTGTTTAACTCAATGGGATGCTGTCCAGTCCACGAGTCGTTGAAAAAAGCCAATTCAATCTTTAAATTTACTTGGTTGAATTTTGTCTCTTAATACCTTATGCATTGCAAACCTTCCCTACCAGAGCTTCTGGTTTTCTCTATAATTTTTGATTCACAGACATATCCTCAAACTTGTTTTCTTTGGAACACTTAAAATAACTTTTTTTAGAAGTAACAGAGAAGCGGCAGAAACACATGTTTTTATGTTTCCTTTTTTTGCATTGTCACTGGTAACCAGTTCTTTGTATCCTTTGGTTATTGCTTCCTGACATATGCATGTATGATTTCGACAACAGTAAGAACAGCAGCATCCACAAAGGGGCCTTTGAATGTCCAGGGATACTGACAAGGGGAATCTCTGGCAGCAGGTCCTCAGCAGGTCACAGTGAGCAGTAAGCAAGTTTTAGGCATGGCTTGTAATATTGCTGAGAATTTACATTCCCTGCAGCTAAGGGTGGGGAGAAAGGGGCTTAAAGGGGATTCACTTTTGCTATTTCAAAGGGAAGATAACTGAAGCAGAAAAACATGCTGAATTGGTTAAAAAAAAAAAAACGAAATAAACAGAAACATGTAGAACTTTCTTAGATCCTCTTCCTATGACATGAGACTTGGAGAAGGACAGGAAACGGAGGGACAAGAGTGGAGGGTGGGGGAGTCAGGCTCCAGGGACCATGACCACTTGTGAAATCATTCAAAGCTACCTTTGATATGTGCAAAGCATCATTTTTAAAAAGATAGGTTAATTTTTAAGAATTTGGGATATCGTGGGAATATAAAACAATGAATGCTGGGGTTCTAAGTCCTACGAAATAATGAAAATGTTTAGGACTACTTCCAAGGAGTTCCAGTCCTGGCATCCTTTTTACAAGGCCAAGTTCATGGGTGTGTGACCTCTGTAGTGACTTGGAAGCGCAATGCACTCATTAAATGATCTGCAGGAGCCGTCTTGAAATTCTTAATCATCTTTTGAGCAAGAGACCCTGAATTTTCATTTTGCTTTGGGTGCTGCAAATCATGAAGCCCATAGTGCCTTCCTATTTTTCCACCCTTCCTGCAGCAACGGAAGGAAGTGCAGTGCTCAGCAGCCGTTCTGCCTTTCATCTGGAGGGGTGTGAGTGATAGTGCCCACAAGCAGTGCGTCACACCAACCACCCCAGAGGACATGTTCTGGATGTCCATCCTTCAGCTATACCAGAATGACATTCTTGCAGCAGATGGCGAGGGAATATATGCAAATAGTTTTATTCCAAACACTTGTTCTTACTATTTTCTCAGGCACATTCTACTTGTCCACACAAGCCGGTTGAAAAAACTAATCATAAACAATCCCATGTAGTTTTATATCACACCCAGAAACACACACACATGCACACATCAGCTGTGAACAGAGGCTGTTCAGACCCAGACACTGTTAGGTCTCTCCCACCGTGTTAGTGACGAGCTTGTTCAACTCCCGTCGTGCGATGAAGCACTGCTCCTGTTTGCATTGATCCTCACCTGTTGATGACAGCTGGGAGCTGGAAAGCCCTGGTGTGCCACGACGCCCATCAGTGCCTTTACTTACAAAGCGGAGCCCTCAAGAGTGAGCTGCTGGGACGCTTGACTGGCCCTGAGTACCTCTCACCCCTCCACAGCTCTGTTACTCAGAGTCTGGTCTCATACTTCTTATTTATTAGCTAGTTGACAGCTATCTTAGTCCCCTGAATGCTGCTTTGCTGGGATAAATGGGACTGGAGCCTGGGAAAGCAGACACTTCTGCCGTCTAGTACTTCTGAAGTCATGCGAGAGGCAAGGAAAGGAGATGGTTCCACCCGCCTAGGACACACAGAAGGAATCCACCTGGTGTGAGGGACCATGGTTTATTTGGAGATGGAATTAAAGCTTATGGAGTGAAAGGATCAGGCAGCCAGCTTATCAGACTTCCAGGGAGTGGTCCTCCCCATTCCAGAACATGACATATTCTCAGATGTCTTTTTTTCATGTCAGGGATCCTCCTTGACTGCCTGCCTCCCTGGGATCCACAGCTCTTTACTTCTCTCTCTACAAAAAAAAAAAAAATTTGGTTTCTGTTCTGTCCACTTTCTTAGGGGTTAAGAACACTAGTGATCATTAAACTGCTAAATCAAGCAAGATCTTCTTCTCTGGGCATCATGAAGTTTACTGAATAGCCATTGCTTCTTCACTCTAAAGTAAATACGTACTACATGGCTGATGTCTACTCATCCCCACACCAAAAGTTCTCTTCACCTTCAAGTTGTTATGAATGTTTGCATCCCCTAAGAAAGCTGAGCACCAAAGAATTGATGCTTCTAAACCGTGGTGTTGGAGAAGACTCTTGAGAGTCACTTGGACTGCAAGGAGATCCAATCAGTCCATCCCAAAGGAAATCAGTCCTGGGTGTTCATTGGAAGGACTGATGTTGAAGCTGAAACTCCAATACTTTGGCCATCTGATGTGAAGAGCTGACTCATTTGAAAAGACCCTGATGCTGGGAAAGATTGAAGGAGGAGGAGAAGGGGCCAACAGAGGATGAGATGGTTGGATGGCATCACCGACTCAACATGAGTTTGGGTAGACTCCAGGAGTTGGTGATGGACAGGGAGGCCTGGCGTGCTGCAGTCCATGGGGTTGCAAAGAGTCGGACATGACTGAGCAACTGAACTGAACTGAACTGAATGATTCATATGTTGAAGCCTAACTCCCAGCATGATGGTATCAGGAGGTGAGGTCTTTGGGAGGCAATCAGGTCATGAAGGTGGAGTACCCATGAATGAGATTAATATCCTTATAAAATATGAGACCAAGAGAGTCATCTCACCAACCTTCTACCATGTGAGGTTATAGTGAAAAGATAGTCATTACAAGGAAGCAAATCTCACAATACACAGAGTCTAAGGTACTTGGATCTTGGATTTCTCAGCATCCACTACTGTGAGAAATAAATGTTGTTTATAAACCAGTCAGCCCATGGTACTTTGTTATAGCAGCCCAAATGAACTGAAATGCACATCCACATATGGTATCATATAGTCAAGGCTCTCTGGGTCTCATTTCTCTACACATAATCTCAGCTGTCTAATCTCATTCCACTATTATTTTTCACTTTGAAAATCACATTAAAAATCCTTTCCCCAATCCTTTTTGAAATGAGGCATGCTATGTTAACTTAACAAATGAATTGATACAAATCTATCACTCTAGAATCTGTTGGAATAATAATAGAAGTATAGTATTCCATAGTATAGAAGTTTCATAAGACTATTGTAGTGTTGGCTTTGGATAAGCTAGTTTTTAAATAAAATATTGTTAGTATATTGTACTACATGTAAGCTTTCAGGCACACGGCCTGAGTGCTAATCCTAATTTTACCATTTATTGTCCTATGTAGACTGGATTTCCTCAATTAGAGAGATAAAGATAATAAAAGCATTCATTACTTTGGAAGAGTTGGGGGAAAAATTAACTTAATAGAAGTGAACATTTGGATAGTAAAACACTTGAAAACTGCTCAATAAAAATTAGCTATTAATAGTGCCCCAGCTCATGATTTTTTTTTTTTTTTTTAGTTTTGTTTTGTCATCCAAACAACATTGCTACACCTTAATAAATTCAGCCTATTGATTTAGCCCATGGCTACTGTTGGGACGCTGGTCATCACCCAACCCACTAGCTATACTATAGGCCTAGCGTTTGTTAACCCTAAATTTGGTTAGTGTTAGATGTGACTTTTCCTCTGCCTAAATTCTTGTCCCGTTTTTGCAGCTCTCACCCTACCATGAACACCTTAGTAATGATTAAACGCTACTTTATGCTGTCGTCATGTTTTTTACTTCTCTACAAGCTTCCAGACTGCAGAGGGTCCAGACAATTCCTCTTTGCACCACTATCCCCATTTGAAGCATTCGGCAGAGAGCTGAGTTTTCACTAAATTTTTGTTGAATTAATAAGTGCAGATTCACTTTTATTTTGTCTGAGTTATCCATTCATCTTTGAATCCATTTATCCTAAGGTACACTCTCTGAGAAACCTTTGATTCGTCACTCACCTACCTGCTGATTTCCCTATAATCTGGAATAGAGGCTCAAGCATAAGGAAGTCCATTATGAAAATGTTCACTTTCTCAGCCTTTCAGTAGACAAAGAGTATATAACTCAAAGTACCCAAGTTCAATCATAGTAGACATTCAAAACATATTTGAATAACACAAACATTAATGCTAGTCAGCACATATTTCACAAAAACACAATATAAAAATGAATACATATTTATATAAAGTCATGAATATTGTACATGCTCTGTTACATGCAACACTAGCTTTAT
Source organism: Dama dama (assembly GCF_033118175.1). Lineage (NCBI taxonomy): Eukaryota > Metazoa > Chordata > Mammalia > Artiodactyla > Cervidae > Dama > Dama dama. Next base: position 18,838,779 of record NC_083693.1, on the reverse strand, counting down.
GACCAAAGATTGATTCTTGTTTACATGAACTTGAAGAATCTCATGTTACATCCTATCCTGAACCTATTTTAATGTGTCTGTCTTCACCATTTCATCAAAATTATTCTTTCCAAACTCATCAATGAACACAGAATTCTTCATTTCATATCATATCCACTTTATGTCTCCTGTCTCTCCCATTTCAGTAAATGTCACCAACATCTACATAGTTGCAAAAGTCAAAAATCTAAAGGTCTTCTATTATTCTTTTCTGTTTCTCATCTCTCGATCTCCAGTCCATCAGAAAATCCTTTTTGTTCAGATTCCAAAAGTGAAACTAAAAATGATAGTCACTCAGTAGTGTCTGACTCTTTGAGACCCCATGGACAGTACTCTGCCAGACTCCTCTGTCCGTGAAATTCTCCAGGCACGAATACTAGAATGGGTAGTCATTCCCTTCTCCAGAGGATCTTCCCGATCCAGGGATCAAACCCGGCCTCCTGCATTGCAGCAGATTCTTTACCATCAGAGTCACAACATATCCCAACAGGGCAACTTCTCATTTCTTCTGCACTCCTGTCCAATTGCAATCATCTTTTTATTAGATCTTCTGCCTCTCATTTTCCATTTGCTTCTATTCTGATTCATCACACTTATATCACATAAGTCTGATATAGTTAGTCCCTTCTGAAATATCTTCTACAGAGTCCTGTCCAGGACAGAATCAAGTCTAGACAGCACAGCGTGGTGATTATGGACGCAGAAGATGGCACTTTTCTCAGCCTATTCAGTCTGGTCCTCTCCATCCCCCAAACTACTCCCATTGTACTCATTCCTTTCACCATAGGGATTCCATACCAAAGGGGCTTTCAGCTTCACATTTTTCTCACCACTCCCCATAGCATGTATGCGTGAGTGTTCAGTCCTGTCAGACTCTTTGTGACCTATGGACTATAGCCCACCAGGCTCCTCTGTCCATGGAATTCTCTAGGCAACAATACTGGAGTGGGTTGCCATTTCCTCCTCCAGGGGATCTTCCTGACCCAGGGGTTGAACCCCTGTCTCCTGAGATTCCTGCTTTGGCAGGTAGATTCTTAACCACTGCGTTACCTGCTAAGTCTCACAAGGGACCACTCAGTTGTCCTTCACATCACTGCTGAAGTGGCATCTCCTTCATAATGTTTTCCTTGGCCCCTCTTCTGAGCTGCCTCCAGACTCTGCACGTGTCTCTTCTGTGGTATTCATCACACTCTATGGTGATTGCTTCTTTCCTCTTCTAAGCCTACTTGGCGTGATTTGGAGAAATGTGCTGTGTTTTACTCATCTGAATAGTTAGGGGTATCTATTCTGTATCTAGAATACAAGGTATATTCAACAGGATTAGCTCCTCTCTCTTTTCTCCCTAGTGAGGTGAGACATGGTTTATTGACGGTCAGAGCATTGAATGAAAAGTGCATCTGCAAGAAAAATTGTCATCACCTCATTCTGTGGCAGTAGTAGCTATATATGTTACATATTATGAATGTTGAACAGCGTGCTAGCTTTTCAGAATTAAGCACCATCATTTAACATTCACCCTAAGGTTCACCTAAAACTTCATTTTCCCTATTTTACCACTTTTTAAGACACAAATTTGCTATCTTCACAGTCTAAATCCAGATACTATCATTTCATCTTAATCTTCAGATACCCACATTTCAAGCATCTTGAATGACTATTCCTTTTCTAATATCTTTGTCTGTGTTCAAACTATTCCTTCTTTCTGTAATGTCCTCTGTCAGCTTCTCTGTTTGGTTACTCTTTTTTAAATTCCATCACAGTTATCATTTCCTCCAGGGAGCCTTCCTGATTGTTACACCAGTCAGACCTAAGCACTCTGTCCCCTGCACCGCCTACCTGTCTCCATCCAACTCTCTCATAACCTGGGTCCTGTCTGATGTAGTTACGCTTGTCCACTGGATGGCTGACTCCCCAGGGCAGGGCTGTGTCCTACCCATGTTTGTATCACCTGGGCCTGAGCCGTGCCTGCTACAAATTATGCTTCATCTTCATCTGCCATGGAACCCACGCTTGGGCTAGTTGTTGGGTTTACTCATCTTCACCATGACAGATAGGAGTGACATGGCTTCTGTCATCCAGTGGGTCATAACTTTGACCCTAATACATTTTTATGAACTATCTCTCTTCTTGTCCATCATCACGCTCTTGGAAACGTTTCCTCAGAACATGCACTGAGTTATTCTGAACAAATTCATAGTGATACATTAAAAAAAAAAATAAAAAAGTCTATGGGTAGGCAACAGTTGCTTTATCTTTACACCTCACATACTTGTTATCAGTACATTTTACTTTCATAGACCTTTACAGTTTGGTGCTTGAAATATTCTTGCTGGGTAAACTTGAATTACATTTTAAATGGATTTTCCTATATGGAACTAAATTAAGGGTTTTCCTCTAACTTATAAGGCAGTTAATTGCAATTCTTATTATTATTATTTAAATAATAATAATAATTATTATTATATTATAATTATAATTATATATATTATAATTATAATAAGGGGCTCCTTATTATTATTTAAACTGAATTCTGTAATCAAAGTGAAATACTCTCTTTCTAACACTGATAGAAATGTGTACGGTGGATCTTAGTTTGCCTGGAACTCATTTCACTCAAAGGAAAAGGCAAGAACAAAGAGAGGCAAAAATAAAAGTGAGAAAATGATTCCCTCAGTACTTGGTTCATGTCATTGCCACCTAGATTTTGGACAAATTGTTCCAGTGTCTGTGAGATCAAGAAGTACAGTTAGAAGGAACACTCGGTCAGAAAGAAAGTCCCTTTGTGATTAAGATGAGATAGCTGTATGTATCACGTAGCCAGGGCTCCGCTCCCTCTGTCCATAAGAGCAATCACATTAAAGTGATGACGAGATGATTCACTCCACCCAAGGACTGCTAGTGGGATAGGTTTGTTCTGGGTGTAATGAATCATTAACTTTCTTTACCTCCTTATAAGTTGATGACATGCGTTGTGGAAAGAGTCCTTGTAGATATAATCCTGACACTTAAAATGGAAAACAAAACAAAATTAATTAATCCTAAATATCTCCAGGTATAGGAAGCACGTAACACAAACACATATAGGGCCCCGTGTGTCTCTCCGTGTTAAATGACCCTCATACTTTTCTTTCACATTAAAATAAGCGTTTTTCTTTTTTCTCACATATGCTCCCCCATCCTGAACCCCCTCCCACCTGCCTCCCCACCCCATCCCTCTGGGTTGTCCCAGAGCGCTGGCTTTGAGTGCCCTGCTTCATGCATCGAACTTGAACTGGTCATCTGTTTTACATATGGCAATATACATGTTTCAACACTTTTCTCGCAGATCATCCCACCCTCACCTTCTCCCACAGAGTCCTTAAGTCTGTTCTTTACATCTGTGTCTCTTTTGCTATCTCGCATATAGGATTGTTGTTATCATCTTTCTAAATCCCATATATATGTGTTAATATACTGTATTGGTGCTTCTCTTTTGACTTACTTCATGCTGTATGGTAGGCTCCAGTTTCATCCACCTCATTAGAACTGATTCAAATGCATTCCTTTTTATAGTTGAATAATATTCCATTGTGTATATATACCACAACTTCCTTATCCATTCATCTGCCAATGGACATCTGGCTATTGTAAACACTGCTGTGATGAACATTGGGATACACGTGTCTCTTTCAATTCTGGTTTCCTCGGTGTGTATGCCCAGCAGTGGGATTGCTGGGTCATATGGCAGTTCTATTTCCAGTTTTTTAAGGAATCTCCACACTGTTCTCCATAGTGGCTGTACTAGTGTGCATTCCCACCAACAGTGTAAGAGGGTTCTCTTTTCTCCACACCCTCTCCAGGATTTATTGTTTGTAGACTTTTTAATGATGGCCATTCTGACCAGCGTGAGATGATACCTCATCATGGTTTTGACTTGCATTTCTCTAATAATGCGTGGTGTTGAGCATCTTTCCATGTGTTTATTAGTCATCTTTGAAGAACTGTCTGTTTAGCTCTTTTGCCCAATTTTTGATTAGGTTGTTCATTTTTCTGGTATTGAGCTTCATAAGCTGCTTGTATATTTTGGAGATTAATTCTTTGTCAATTGTTTTATTTGCTATTATTTTATCCCATTCTGAAGGCTACCTTTTCAGCTTGCTTATAGTTTCCTTCATTGTGCAAAAGTTTTTAAGTTTAATTAGGTCCCATTTATTTTTGCTTTTATTTCCATTTCACTGGGAGGTGGGTCATAGAGGATCTTGCTTGATTTATGTCAGAGAGGGCTCTGTTTTCTGCTAAAAGTTTTGTAGTTTCTGGTATTACACTTAGATCTTTGATCCATTTTGAGTTTATTTTTGTGTATGGTGTTAGAAAGTGTTCTAGTTTCATTCTTTTACATGTGGTCGACCACATTTACATTTTTCCAGCACCACTTGTTAAAGAGATTGTCTTTTCTCCATTGTATATTTTTGACTCCTTTACAACCCTCATACTTTAGGTAATAGATACAGTTTCTGAATTCCAATGCTGCTAGAGACTATACCATTGTCTCCTTTAATTTACGCTGTGAGATAAGTTTTAAGAAGTCCACAAATGAAGAAATGTGGTATAATCTACTTTTTCAAGGTCATACCAGGAGGCATCTGCTAAAAAGGGGTCTAGTCCCAGCTTTTTGCAGGTTCCAGAGTGCATGATGTCAAGTGTTTACAAGAGCTATATGTTACTGATAACCAGACCTAAGAAGATGATAGAAGATGATGCCTGCTGTTAATAGGTTGAATTGTGTATCCCAAGCCCCACCTCAGTATCTCCAATAGTGACTTTACATGGAAATTGTGTCACTGAGGATGTAATTAGTTAGGCTGAAGTCATACTGGAGTAGGTTGGGGCCTTAATGTAATTGACTTGTACACTTAAAAAGAGAGGAAATGTGGGCACAGACACACAGGGAGAATAGATGTGAAAACGAGGGCAGAGATACGGGTGATTCTTCTACAAGTAAAGGGGCTCTAAAGGTCACCCGAAAACTCCCAGGGAAAACAGACTCATCCTCACAACCCTCAGAAGGAACTGACTATGCTGGCACCCTGAGATCAGACTTCTCGCTTCTAGAACTGAGACCATAAATATCCATTATTCGAGCCACTCAGTTTGTGGTACTTTGTTACAGAACCCCAGAAAACCAATATGCCAGCTAATAGTACTTTGTGGCAAAAACAAAGCAACATTGCAAAGTAACCAGACTGATATTTAATTATGTCTCATAAACTGTCTCAGAAGAAGATTCTGAGGATTACACGCAGAGTTTGTATATAAATATGGATATAAATGCTTCCCTGGTAGCACAGCTGGTCAAGAATCCACAAGCAATGCAGGAGACCTGGGTTTGATCCCTGGGTCGGGAAGAAACAGGAGAAGAGATAGGCTACCCACTCCAGTATTCCTGGGTTTCCCCAGTGGCTCAGCTGGTAAGGAACCCACCTACAATGTGCAAGACCTGGGTTTGATCCCTGGGCTGGGAAGATCCCCTGGAGAAGGGAAAAGCTACCTACTCCAGTATTCTGGCCTGGGTTGCAAAGAGTGGGACATGACTGAGTGACTTTCACTTTCATGGATATAAATACATTTTTATTTGTAGAGGACAAAAGGAAGATATCTGACATAAACAATTTCACTGAAATGTTACCTTTATGATTTTATCCTGATAGAATATAGGGCAGTTCTGTCTCAAATATATTCCAAATAGAAGTATAGCTCCCAGTCAGAAATCTTCCCTTTTGTATTGTTGTGAAAATTTTTCAGATCACTAACTTTTCCAACTTCTCAAAATAGTTTAACCTGTGAGAAAGAGACTGGTGAATTTGAGCTTCTTTTTGCTAATAAGACTTAGGAGTCATAATTGGAGTTGTCTGTTCAAAAGGTGTTAGCCAAATCTGCCTACAGCAGAAATCAATGTGATTCCCAGGGAGGAAAAATGTACCAAGCAAGAAGAAAACAGTTCTAGTACCAGTTTCTTGCTCTGACTCAGAGTTGAAACACTTTCTTCTTTTACCCTCAAACCTTAACATGTTCCTTCTAATCAAGATTTAGGCTGCAAGTTATCTTTATCTCTTATTTTGGGAATTGGGAAGGGAGGAGAAAATGATACAAAAAACTTATTTACAAAACAGAAACAGACTCACAGACTTAGAAACTTAGTTTACAATTACTAGGGGGAAGGGCAGAGAGACAGATTGGGAGTTAGGAATTGATAGGCTATATTTAAATAAAATGCCTTTCCATGGGAAAAACATGCTCATAAAGTTTGGCTAAGAAATTCATCAAAGAATTTATCCTTAACTGAAAATCAAAACTCTATAAAAAGGTTAATGTTTAAGATCCTTCATTACATCTTTAACATGCATAAAGACTGTGCAAAATGATAAAAGGAAAAAAAAAAAAAACCAAAAACAGTTAAATGTCTAATAACAGAAGAGGAGAAAAAAAACAAATTGTTTTTAGAGCTTTAAAGAAATTCAACAGAAGGTGCATATTCTTCCCATGTTAAAGTCTTGAAGCACATATACTTCTTCACTAATTTTTGTTTGTTTGTTTGTTTTAAGCATGTAAATAGAAGTGTCTTATGAAACTGCTTTTGCAGCTTTTGACATTTGTTCACATGATACCTGCGTACATATGCAGGATAGCTCCTATGACATAGGATAGCTCATCTCTGCACTGCGATTTATTTATTACCTGTCTCTCTATTGAGGTTATCAGCTCCATGGTAGCAGGGACCATTTTTTTCCTTTTTTCTTTTTTTAAACTCCTTTTTAACTTCTGGATGTGTGGTCCCTGATCTAGCAGCCTCCACATCAATCAGGAACTCGTTGGAAATACAGAATTTGGGTCCTCTCTCAAAACTCCTGCCTCAGTGAGCATTTAACAAGATACCGAGATTCCAGGGGACTACGAGGCAAGGAGGGGAAGCACCATGCCAACTTTCTGCCCTGATGCTGCCATATGAAAAGTGTTCAGAAAATGTTTATTGTGTGACAGTTTCTGTGTTAATGAACCTAAGGTCTAGTTCCCAGTGGTATAGGCTCATTGTGAAAACTCTCCCTTCCCCTTCTCTGCATTTGAAAGAGCTTGTCTAGTCTTCATGCCGTTTGACATGACTGAGAAATGAAAAGAAGCAGGGAGAACTCAGAGGTCGTTGAGGATGGACCAGTGTCCCCTGGGTCTCTAAAACACCCCCTCTTCCTCCACCACGCAGGGCTGACTCTTGAGGCTGCCGGCCCAGCCAGCACACTCCCCACCTACACTCTGATGCTCTCAGCTCACTTCTCTTTTCTTCCCATGGGCTGGTGGAGACTGGCCACTAGAATCACCACTGATGACCCAGATGACAGTGAGATGACTCCAGTTTCCCTGGCACATAAAAAAGGATAATCCTTCTCTTTCATATCCTTTAGTGTGTGTCAGTGACTCCCAGAGCTGAGCATTAAAAGCCTTTCACAGTCTGGACTATCCTGGTCTTTGGATTCTTACTTCTCTCTGCATCTCTATCCACCATCTCGGCTTCATTTACTTCATGCTGCTTCTAAGAAACTCCAGAATGCCAAGCTCCTCTAGACTACTCCACCTATCTGCAACCAGATTTTACATTTTCTAAGAGGACTGTGTTAATATCATCCTGTGGCAAGATTTACTTGTTACTCTTCTGTGCTCCATACTATGCTGTACCTCTTCAGCCATTATTTATGGGTAATGTAACTCTTTTACCTGCTGGTCTTTCCTACTAAACTCTTTGAGGGCAGCTGTTACATCACTTTTATTTCTTGGTTATCTGGGAGCCACTCAAAATCAGCATCTGTCGATGAACAAGTAAACATTTTTCTCTCTTTACTGAAATCAGCGAGTATCATCTACTACTTCTTTTATTGTGACTATTGCCACTACGACATTTGCAACTCTAGTAATAAAAACAGGTGAGTAGTCCCTTAATGGCAGGGGATGTATCATTTTTATATCTGTACCCTTCTACTTGGCAGAGAATCTAGGGCATGGGAGATGCTCAGTAAAAGCTCATTGCATGATTGAGTGCAGGGAAATCTTTCACGTTCATAATCTACACAACAAGCCAATAAAAATGTAACTATTATCATGCTTTTTAGAGACTTACTTTACTAGCTGGTTTTACAAACTTTACTGTTTGATAAAATAAATCAAGCCCAGGCTATTTGACTCCAAATAGTGCACACATTCTGTTGTATCAGATTATTGTGCATAGGTTCTTTTGCCTCACGTGGTCACCAGTTGACTCTAAATATAAATGTGGACACACATGGTGCGTGTTTCAGAGTATGTTTCATATTAAATAGATCTTCCTCTACTGTCTTATTGACGGTATGTATACCAACGTTTATGATCATGCTAGGATACATAATTGACTTACACAAAAGCTTTTGAAACTCAGTCCATTCATTACTAGAGTCAAAACTGTGTGTGAGTTCCTCAAATGTATAATTGTACTTACAATTAAGAAAGTAAAAAAAAAATGCAGCTATGAAGGGAAATACTATTTATTTCATGCCGAATAAAAGAAAGCTTGCCAAAAGTGGTGATGCTGGGTTGTTATGCTTTAATTTGGAAAGAAATATAGGGCAGTCAAATGAGATTTTTTCCTACCAATTAGAAAAAAAATTAACCTTATGTTGATGGAGAACAGATTTGTTCTGTTTCACTTTTGTTACACATGCTGGGAACTCCAATGGAGAAGAAATTGCACTGCCTTCAAAGTCTATCACAGAAAGAATTTAACCACTACCCATATTTTGACTTGCCAATAGATTTTAGCTAGCATTTGACCAAATCTCTGAGGTTTTTTTCTACTATAATAATTTTGGTGCAATTGACAGCTTTATTGAGGACTGCAACCTTTAATTTCTGATACCTGGGAGAATTCTTACAAAATGGAAGAGAGAAGATGGAATTATTCATCTTGCAACAGTTTCAATCGTGGTGGCATTCAATGACTGAGCAAATGAACAGTATTATCCAGCTAAAATTAGTTTGCGAATCTACATTGCTTTATTCATTATTTAAATTTTTATCTATGCTAAAGATGACATGGACATGGTACGCATTTTCATTCCATTTTGATTTTATGAACATTTTGAAAATATTATCAATAAGGTAAAAAAGTCAATTGTTTAGAAAAAAACATGCTAGTTCTTTATGAAATAGTTTTCTATTAGTTTTTAGAAACTAACAGAAAGAAGAGATATGTTTTGAAGAAAAAAAACTTTCTTGAAATATTTGCAAAATCAGTGCCCTTATTTATGTTCTGGCTTTTAGTCTATATTTAATACCTGTCACAACCCAGAAAAAATGATAGCAACATACATACATTCTGAGAATTAAGATCATATTTAGCTAATTCCTGTCATATTCTAATTTAAAATTCTTCACATTCTAATTTTTTGCTTTTCAGCATTTTAATTTTTTATCTAGTTTTAGCTCTTCACTTTACTATTATCTTTAATTCTTCACATGCTGCATTCTTCTAGAAAATCTGACCCTATTTATTTGCCTATGCTCAGGTATTGTTTATAATAAGTTAGGATGGAAAAAGCAGACTCTGCTGTATAAGTTGACTGTGAGGCTTCATTAAATCAGTGTTCTTCAAAGAGAGATGCAAGATCTATTACAGTGCTGAAAAACATCAAAATGGATGATTACTTTTATTCCATAAAATAAGAAGATTAAACAATATTAATATTTAATATATGGACTCACACTAGGGTCCTCACCACGAATCAATATGTTGGATACTCACACAACAGGTGAGGTAGGCTTCCAAAGGAACTCTTATTTAGTGTTCACTTCTAGCCTGCTGTGAGATGCTGCAATTCACATGCTCCCAGTTACATGCATGTATAGTATACATAAATCTGGCTTTAATCAACTTACTTTCATAAAATGGACAAGTGATTAAAAAACAGTTCTTGAGAAAATATCTGCTACCAAAATATTAGTAAATAACAAGGCAAACATATGCACACAAAAAGAAAAGGACAGAACTCAAGAGTCACTCTTTGAAGTAAGGAGGAGACGGGATTTTGTAAAGACAAACATTTGGAAATGTTTTTATAATTATGCATTGTTGTTTTCAAAAGGTATGTGTACACATGCCCCCAAATCAACATACATGGACACACACACACATGCACATGTACACACACCTACAGAAGACAGACACAAAACCTCAGAAACATCATTCTTCTAACTGCTTTAAAATGTCATTCAAATTACAATTTCAATGGGTTTTGAACCAATATATTGAGTATCTAGAAATGAAACACATTTTGATTAGTTTGCACAATGAACTGATTGACAAAAACAGGGTAAAAAATTGCTGAATTTCAAAAACTACTTTTGTATATCAATGGACAATATTCATAGAAAGCTGCACATTTTTTTGAGTTAGTTTTCAGCTCTGACAACCACTGTAACTAGATAACTGGAGCTAGCTGAATTTAAAAAAAAGCATAGCTTTAAATTTCTGTAGTCTTTGAAAGAAAATAATATTTCTACTTTAGGCATGCTCTTAATAATTTTAGTGAATGTAAAATGCTGTTGGGAGTGTTAATAAGCAAAAAATCATGTCTCATGTTATTTTGATTTCCTATTTCTCTATTGATTCTATGTGTGCGTGCTCAGTTGTTTAAGTCATGGCCAACTCTTTGTGACCTCATGGACTGTAGCCCACCAGGCTCCTCTGTCCTTGAGATTCTCCAGGCAAAAGTACTGGAGTGGCTTGTCATGCCCTTCTCCAGGGGATAGTCCCCACCCAGGGACTGAACCCACAGCTCCTGTGTCTACTGCATTGCAGGCAGATTCTTTACCCACTGAGCCACCTGGGAAGCAAACCCACTGATTCTACAGTATACATAATGGTCATATAGCACAAAAGTTGTGCAATCTATATAAAAAAAATTGTATGCCAATATTGAGGTTGAGTGAGTCTGTAGGCCACTGAGAAGTTTCAAGGGTATCAATATTTGACCCTATGTTGGTCTCATCTCTCTGTATCTGATAGCAATAATTATGTCTTCTTAGTAGTGTGGCATTGTATTGAAAAGGATGATTTATTGATGGCATCAACAAAAAGAGTTACAGCAGAAGCATTTGATCCTAGAAACACAGTGTGATGTTCTCCTTGTGAGGAGATTTATGCTATTAATTTCATTATGTAATATTACATAATCAATGCAAAATATTGTAAAACTACACTAATTCAGATTAATTAGGAAGAAAAGCTTATCTACTTTAATAATTATAACAAAATTATAAATTTCTTTTAAAAATAAAGCTGTGTCTGATACACATAGTGACTTGCGGCTCTGAAAAGAGAGGTAGTTTTCATGATTTTTAGTGTGCATATACAAATAATTCTATCATTATATAGAAATACATGCCTCTCAAATGTTTGAAATTTTTCTGTTAAATAGATATTCTTGCCTACCATTTTTTGTACATTGATAACTTGTCCAGCAAATTATTTTCAGCAAAGATTTGTTTCACTCTAACCACAGCCCTATTTATTATAAATTCTAGATTAGCAAGTTAAAAAAAAAATCCTTAGACTTTGTTGATTTTGTCTGTTCAGTTCAATGATCATAAGATTCAAATTTAAAATGTCTGTTTCAAAGTCTCCCTGTCTCCTGAATGAATGTGGCCTTTCTAGTCATACCTGTTACTCCTATCATTATAGAAGTGCAGAAATCTAGCTCTATTTTTCAACTAAACAGTCTCTTTTTCATCTTAGAAGATTGGTAGCCTTGAAGTCAGGAAGTGTGGATCTTAAAGGTCTCTGAAGGCAATAGGAGTTGAATAAGCTGTTAAACAAGAGAATTGGGAGTCTTTTGTCATCATCTGGGAACAGCATTGATTGATGTGAACAGAGCTCAGCATTGGTCTTAGATAAACAAGACGAAGACAAAGATTGAGAGTAATCGTTGAGGCTAAGTTGTAAGAAAAAATGTCAACAAAATAATGAAGAACTTTTTTATTTCTTTCTTGCCTTCCCTTATGGTCAAGTTCATGTCAAACAACCTGTGCGCTGAGCTACCTGCTCCACGCAGGCCAAATCCTGCATGAAAATATTAGTTGCTCAGTCGTATCTGACTCTTTACAACCCCATGGACTATAGCACTCCAGGCTTCTTTGTCCATGGGATTCTCCAAGCAAGAATACTGGAGTGGGTAGCCATTCCCTTCTCCAGGGGATCTTCAGTTCAGTCCAGTTCAGTTCATTTCAGCCGTTCAGTTGTGTCCCGTTCTTTGATCCCAGGGGATCTTAGGTGTTGTGTTTATTCATGTTCCCCCTTCCCATTTCATTGGGAACAGAATGCAGAGAAAACCAAACAAGCTGTACACACTTTAAAAAGCACCTCAAAATGAACTTATTTATGAAACAGAAATAGACTCATAGACTTCAAAAAAAGTTTATGGTTATCAAAGGGGAATCTTGGGGGTGGTAAATTAGGAGGATGTGATTAACTTATATACACTACTATGCATAAAACTGGAAAATGAAATGGCAACCCATTCCAGTATTCCTGCCTAGAGAATCGTGTGGACAGAGGAGCCTGGTGGGCTGCTGTCCATAGGGTCGCACAGAGTTGGACACAACTGAAGCGACTTAGCATGCATGTATGCATTGGAGAAGGAAATGGCAACCCACTCCAGTATTCTTGCCTGGAGAATCCCAGGGACAGAGGAGCCTGGTGGGCTGCTGTCCATAGGGTTGCCCAGAGTCGGACACGACTGAAGTGACTTAGCAGCAGCAGCAGCATATACAAAACATATAATCAACAAGGACCCACTGTATAACACGGGGAACTCTACTCAATATTCTGTAATGACCCATATGGCAAAGAATCTGAGAAAGAATGAATATATGTATATCTATCACTGAACCATTCTGGTGTGCACCTGGAATGAAGACAACATTGTAAATTAACTCTGCTGTGTTGTTCTTAAGTCACTCAGTCATGTCCAGCTCTTTGAGACCCCATGGACTGTAGCCTGCCAGGCTCCTCTGTCCATGGGATTCTCCAGGCAAGAATACTGGAGTGGGTTGCCATGCCCTCCTCAGGGGATCTTCCCAACCCAGGGATCAAACACAGGTCTCCCACATCGCAAGTAGACTCTTTACTATCTGAAAATGCCAGGGAAGACCATGAATACTGGAGTGGGTAGCCCATCTCTTTTCCAGGGGATCTTTCAGACCCAGGAATAGAACCAGGGTTTCCTGCATTGCAGGCAGATTCTTTACCAGCTGAGCTACCAGAGAAGCCCATAAATCAACTATATTCCAATATAAAATAAAAAAAGTAAATTTAAAAAAGTAAGCTTGCTAATATCAGAGATCAAATTGCCAACATACACTGGATCATAGAAAAGGCAAGGGAATTCCAGAAAAATATCTACTTCTGCATCATTGACTACACCAAAGCCTTTGACTGTGTGAATCACAATAAACTGCGGAAAATTCTTAGAGGGAAATTCTAGACCACCTTACTTGTCTCCTGAAAACCTGCATGTAGTTCCATGTTAAACCAGACATGGAACAACAGACTGGTTCAAAATGGGGAAAGGGGTATGTCAAGGCTATATATTGTTATCCTGCTTATTTAACTTATATGGAGAATACATCATGCGAAAGTCTGGGTTGGATGAATCACAAGCTGGAACCAAGTTTGCTAGGAGAAATATCAGTAACTACAGATATGTAGACAGCACCACTCTAATGGCAACAAGTGAAGAGGAACTGAAGAGCCTCTTGATGAAAGTGAAAGAGGAGAGTGAAAAAGCTGGCTTAAAACTCAACATTCAAAAAACTAAGATCATGGCATCTGGTCCCATCACTTCATGACAAATATAAGGGGAAAAACTGGAAACAGTGACAGATTCTATTTTCTTGGGCTCTAAAATCACTGTGGACAGTGACTACAGCCATGAAAATAAAAGACCCTTGCTCCTTCAATAAAAGCTGTGATCAACTTAGCATATTAAAAAAGCAGAGACATCACTTTGCTGACAAAGGTCTGTACAGTCAAGAAAGGAAGGAAGGAAGTGAAGTCACTCAGTCATGTCTGACTCTTTGCGTCCCCATGAACTGTAGCCTGCCAGGCTCCTCTGTCCATGGGATTTTCCAGGCAAGAATACAGGAGTGGGTTGCCATTTCCTTCTCCAATGGCTTTTCCAATAGTCACGTATGGATGTGAGAGTTGGACCACAAAGAAGACTGAGCACTGGTGAACTGATGCTTTTAAACTGTGGTGCTGGAGAAGACTCTTGAGAGGCCCTTAAACAGCAAACAGATCAAACCAGTCAATCCTAAAGGAAATTAACCCTGAATATTCATTGGAAAGACTGATTCTGAAGTTCCAGTACTTGGGCTACCTGATGCCAAGAGCCAACTCATTGAAAAAAACTTGATGCTGGAAAATATTGAGGGTAGAAGAAAGAAGTGACAACAGAGGATGAGATGGCTGGATGGCATCACTGACTCAATGGACATGAATTTGTGCAAACTCAAGGAGATAGTGAAGGACAGGGGAGCCTGGAGTACTGCAGTCCACTGGGTCACAAAGAGTTGGACGTCATTTAGGGACTGAAGAACAACAAATAGAGCTGGCAATTGCTGGGTATAAACCAGGCAACTCCCTCAATGAAGGCAATTCACTCCCATGAAGTCCCATAGAAAATCATATGCAAGTCATTGCTAATATTCATACAGAAACTGTTGCTTCACACATCAGACTTTGGTAATATAAAAATTTTAATTTTAAACTCATATAATTTGGCCTGTTTCAGTACAATCTGTAGTTCTCCAAGCCTGTTTCTGGAGGAGAGACATGGCATAACTCCATTGTAAAAATGGCCAAGAACGCCTAAGTCTGCAGTCAATCCAGTACCAGAAAAATAACGTTTCACTTTCAGATGCCCATCTCATTTGTCTGGATGTTTCATGCAATGATTTCTTTACCTGGGGAAGCTTGCTGGAAGATGGATGATAGAAAATCCTAGATCCAGACGTTATTGCTGTTGAAATAAATTCCTTAGGAAGCACTGTTAGGAACCCCTCCTCATATTTTTATCTGTCAGGAATTATCTTCCCACCAGACATCTTGTATACCTAAGTGTATCTCACTTGCTCGTGAAGGACAGTTGATTCTCCATCACCTCCTACAACAACACTCTTGGTGCTAGTTATCTCACTTCAATCTTAACTGGAGCATAGACTAATACTGGCCTCCTTAATGAAATCCTTAGTTGAAAAATTAAATCTATAAGACAAAAAGTAACCACAGTGAATTTTAAGCACCATATCAGTTCAGCCAATTTAGTCACTCAGTCTTGTCTGAGTTTTTGCAACTCCATGGACTGCAGCATGCCAGGCTTCCCTGTCCATCACCAACTCCTGGAGCTTGTTCAACTTCATGCCAATCCAGTTGGTGATGCCATCCAACCATCTCATCCTCTGTCATCCCCTTCTCCTCCTGCCTTCAATCTTTCCCAGCATCAGGGTCTTTTCCAAGGAGTCAGCTCTTTGCATCTGATGGCCAGAGTATTGGAACTTCAGCTTCAATGTCAGCCTTTCCAATGAATATGCAGGACTGATTTCCTTTAGGATTGATTGGTTTGATCTCTGTGTAGTCCAAGGGACTCTCAAGAGTCTTTTCCAACACCACAGTTCAAAAGCATCAATTCTTTGGCGCTCAGCTTTCTTTATAGTCCAACTCTCACAACCATACATGACCACTGGAAAAACCATAGCTTTGACTAGATGGACCTTTGTTGGCAGAGTAATGTCTCTGCTTTTTAATATGCTGTCTAGGTTGGTCATAGCTTTTCTTCCAAGGAGCAAGCATCTTTTAATTTCATGGCTGCAGTTGTCATCTGCAGAGATTTTGGAGCCCAAGAAAATAAAAGTCTGTCACTGTTTTCATTGTTTCCCCATCTATTTGCCATGAAGTGATGGGACTAGATGCCATGATCTTAGTTTTTTGAATGTTGAGTTTTACCATATAGTAAAACACCATTTAGTAGCCATAAAACAAATACTAAACAAACAGCCATTTACCAAACACCATATAGTAGGCACAAAAAGCATTGCTGACTGACTAGAATATGGTTAAATTCCAGATTAATATTTGTTTACAAGTCTTGTCTCTAAAAACCTTAAATTGAGTAAAGTTAATCAGCAAGATATGTTATTTTTTAAGAGGCTGGGGAATAAAGTCCAAGTCAGTGCTTATGTTTCTATCTCTGAATGCTTTTAAAAATTTCTGAAGAGAAAGCAGTCAATATCCTAGCCATTTATTCCCTTAGGTATTTCCCCAGGGTCTTTACCTTTTGACCTAAGTTTCTGCCCTTCTTCCTTCATGCTCCCAGAATTCCACTGAGGCTTCTCCAGAACCAAGCACCATCCACTGGAGCTTAAAACACTGCTGTGTTAGAATTTAACATTTGGCTTCTCAACCAAACTAAATAAATGTCAGTTTAAAATTATTGAACATGCTATATATTTTTGCAAAAGGAATCAATTTTGGAATTTTCTTAATAATGTTAGAGTGACCTTTACTCCATATTCATGATTTAGTTTATATGATGCAAAGTTATAGGTTGTAGCTCTCACAGGAATTGACATAGGACAACAAAATATATTAATAGACACAGGGACTTTGTATTCAATTAGATTTGGTGTTCATGATTCAATTAAATCATGGTGTTCTACACTAAATATCTCTATGATCCTCAGCAAGTCACATAACCTCTTAAACCTTAGTTCTCTCACCTATAAAATAAGAGTAGCATGCTTTCCTGGTAGAGTTGACATGAGGATTAATTAAGACACCTAGTGTAAAACAATTAGCACATTTCCTGGCACAGAGTCCTATTATTGTGCTGCCCTTTGCTCAGTTGTGTCCAACTCTTTGTGACCCCATGGACTGATCCCATCAGGCTACTCAGTCCATGGAATTTTCCAGGCAGGAATACTGGAGGGGGGTTGCTATTTCCTTCTCCAGGGGATCTTCTGGATTCAGGGAGTATACACATGTCTCTTGCATCTTCCACTTTAGCAGGCAGATTCTTTGCCACTGCGTCACCTGGGATGCCAGAAAATAACAAATCAAAGCCACAGTAAGACAGTACTTTACATCTAATAATATAACTACATAAAAAAGAGATAAAATAGCAAATATTGGCATAAAATTGTATATCCATAAGTTACTAATATTTTGCTCCCAATTTAATAACAAGGCAAGGATGACTGTTATCACTACTATTCAACACACTGGTGGAAATTTTAGCCATTGCAATAAAGAAAAGGAAACAAAATGCAAACAGATCGAAAAGAAGAAAATTAAACTGCTTAATGATTGTCTACACAGAAAATCCTAAATAATCTACCAGTCCTTGAATGGTAGCTTTAGAATTAATAAGTTCAGCAATTTTGCAAAATACAAGATACAAACACAGAAAATCAATTATATTTCTATACACCATCAATAAATATGTGGACACAGAATTTAAAATACAATACTATTTACAGCTGAAAAGTTTAGTTATTAAATATGATTTACTTTGGTGTGAATCTAACAAAACATGTATAGGATTTATATGCTGAAATCTAGAGTGATGATGAAAAATATCAAAGATTAAAATGAATAGAGAGGCTTATTATGTTCAATGATTAGAAAACATAGTACATAACAGATGTCAATTTTCCTCAAAATGAAACAAAAGTTCACTTTTCATAAAGTTTTTAACAAAACCCCAGCAAGATTTTTTTATAGATATAAACAAAACTACTTAACAATTTTATGGTAAGGCAAAGGAACTAGAAGAGCTGAAACAATTATAAAAAAAGAAGAAAGTATAAAAAGTCAATTTACTTGCTATGAAGACTTATTATAGGGGCTTCCCTGGCAGTCCAGTGGTAAAGAACCTGCCTGCCAGTGCAATAGACATGGGTTTGATCCCTGATCAAGAGGATTCCACATGCTGTGAAGCAACAAAGTCCATGTGCCACGATGATTGAGATTGTGCTCCAGAGTCTGGGCTTTGCAAGCATAGAAGCCATTTCAAGAAGCAGCCCTCACACTGCAACTAGGGCATACCCCCCGCTCTTTGCAACTAGAGAAACTCTCACAACAGTGAAGATCCAGCACACCCAAGATAAATAAAGACATAAAGACATCATATAGCTATAATAACAAACACTATAATGGAAATATAGACATGAATCAATAAATCAAATGAAGCAGAGAGCTAAGAAACAGACCTTCAAAAATAAGGCCAACTAATTTTGACAGGTGAACTCTAGGAGTTGGTGATGGACAGGGAGCCCTGGCATCCTACAGTTCATGGGGTAGCAGAGAGTCAGACATGACTGAGCAACTGAACCGAACTGAATTTTGACAAATGTGCGAAAGAAATTCAATGGAGACAAGATAAATATGTAAACAAATGGTACCAGATTAATCATATATCCATAAGTTACAAAGAAGAGCTTCAACCCAAAATTTATATTTTATACAAAATTAACTCAAAAAGATCAACTCTAAATGGATCATGGACTTATATGTGAAATGTAAAACTACAGAAATATTAGGAAATAATAGAAAAATAAATCTTTGGGTTATCAGACCAAGTGAACACTTGGTCTTAGACTTTACACCAAAAACTAATCTATTTTTTAAAAAAGTTAACAATTGGGTTGCATCAGAATTAAAATCTTCAGCTTTGTGAAAATGACCATTAACAGGGCATAAAGAGAATCTACAGTCTAGAATATATCTAACAAAGAACTAGTATCTATACTATATAAATGTCAAACCTCAACAGTAAAACAGACCAAAACAAACTTAAAAACAAAACTAAAAAATATAATTTGAAAATGAGCTAAAGAAATGAGATATTTCACGGAAAAGTATATACCAAGAGTAAAATAACACATGGAAGGATATTCAACACCATTAGTCATTCAGTTCAGTTCAGTTCAGTCGCTCAGTCATGTCTAACTCTTTGTGACCCCATGAATCACAGCATGCCAGGCCTCTCTGTCCATCACAAACTCCCAGAGCTTACTCAAACTCATGCCCATCGAGTCGGTGATGCCATCCAGCCATCTCATCCTCTGTCGTCCCCTTCTCCTCCTGCCCCCAATCCCTCCCAGCATCAGGGTCTTTTCCAATGAGTCAACTCTTTGCATGAGGTGGCCAAAGTATTGGAGTTTCAGCTTCAGCATCAGTCCTTCCAATGAACACCCAGGAGTGATCTTTAGGATGGACTGATTGGATCTCCTTGCAGTCCAAGGGACTCTCAAGAGTCTTCTCCAACACCACAGTTCAAAACCATCAATTTTTCAGTGCTCAGCTTTCTTCACAGTCCAACTCTCACATCCATACATGCCCACTGGAAAAATCATAGCCCTGACTAGATGGACCTTTGTTGACAAAGTAATGTCTCTGCTTTTTAATATGCTGTCTAGGTTGGTCATAACTTTCCTTCCAAGGAGTAAGCGTCTTTTAATTTCATGGCTGCAGTCACCATCGGCAGTGATTTTGGAGCCCAGAAAAATAAAGTCTGACACTGTTTCCACTGTCTCCCCATCTATTTCCCATGAAGTGATGGGACCAGATGCCATGATCTTAGTTTTCTGAATGTTGAGCTTTAAGCCAACTTTGTCACTCTCCTCTTTCACTTTCATCAAGAGGCTTTTCAGTTCCTCTTCACTTTGTGCCATAAGGGTGGTATCATCTGCATATCTGAGTTTATTGATATTTCTCCTGGCAATCTTGATTCCAGCTTGTGCTTCTTCCAGCCCAGCGTTTCTCATGATGTACTCTCCATATAAGTTAAATAAGCAGGGTGACAATATACAGCCTTGACGTACTCCTTTTCCTATTTGTCATTAGGGAAATGTCATTAGTCATTAAGGAAATGCAAATTAAAATGATAATGATATATTCCTATAGCTTGTCATAACGGTTAAAATAAAAAGTAGTGACAATACCAAATGCTAGCAAGGATATAGTGAAAATAGATCACTCATAACATTGCTGGCAGAAATTTAAATTCTAGAGTGACTCTGGAAAACAGTTTGGCAGTTTCATATAAAACCAAAGATGAAATTACCATACAACCTATCAATTACACTCTTGGGAATTTATACCAAAGTAATGAAAACTCACATTCACTCATGAATCTGAACATCTATTTGCATAGGAGTTTTATACAGAGTTCCCCAGAACTAGGAAAAAACCCAGATTTATTTAATGGGTCAAAGATGAAAAAAAATATGGTATACTTATTAGCTGAGCCACCAGAGAAGTCCAAGAATACTGGAGTGGGTAGCCTATCCCTTCTCCAGGGGGTCTTCCTGACCCAGGAATTGAACCAGGGTCTCCTGCATTGAAGGTGGATTCTTCCCTAGCTGAGCTACAAGGAAGGCCCATGCCAGGGAATACTACTAAGAAATAAAGGAATTGAAATGTTTACATTCATGATAAATAGATGAATCTCCAGAGGGTTATGCTGAATTAAAAATAAATCAGTCCTAAAGTTTAGACGCTATGATTCCATTTATATAACATTTTTGAAATGACAGGATTATACAAAAAGAGAGAAGATTAGTAGTTACTGAGGGTTATGAATGGAACATCTCCTATTTTCACTACATGAATCTTAATATCCTGGTTGCGATACTGTAGTATGGTTTTTCAATATGTTAACCATTGGTGGAAACTGGTAAGACAGTACACACAATCTCTTTGCTTTTTACAACTATTAAATGTATCAAACTAGAATTAACTCAAAGCAAAATGTTTAGTTAAAAAAGTGAATAATATTAAAAACTCCTTTTGTGTTTGAAAAAGAAACAATGAATCATGGACTGTATTTGAGTAGTCACTAGGTGTACCATTTACTACTGAATTGATGTCTTAAATATTCCATTACTGTAAAGACATGAGACATAGATAATTAATAAAATCCATCATAATTAATTCTTTCATTGTTCATACACTCATAGTATATATTTCTTGAGAAGTTTCAGTCTAATTTGACATTAATGGAGATGGAAAACAGATGATTTCGACTTTATAGAATGATGTACATGAGTCCTACATAATAAGCTTTTTTGTCATTGAAAAGTACTTGTGCCTTTATTAAGCAAGACTGGGAAGTTATAATAGTTTGTCAGGATCAGCTCATCATTGTGATAGATTTTACATAAATTGGGTAGTGCATAAAATAACAATGTACTATTATCTTGGTTTTTCTAAGCTTAGGTTGTAGCTAGATAATGTTTTATGCGACTTTACAAATGATAAGAATGGTACAAACGTGTCCTTTTTTTAGGTTGAAGTACAAGTTGCATAAAGTGGAACGAACAAATGTAGAGTATATAGCTGGATCAGTTCTAACAAAACCACACTCCCTTACAATCCACATCCCTATAGAGATAGAGAGCAATCACATCGCCCCAGAGAGCTTCCTCCTGCCTTTCCGCTCAGCAGCCATTTACCTCTCTCACTACGTGACTACTTCCTCTGCATCACGTTGTTTCAAGTTTCTAAGCTGTGGTTTTATGAAATCAGGCGAGCTGTGCTTTACTTATCAAGTTGTAGAAGTTCTATATTTTTTGTGGATACAAATTCTTTCAGTGAGGTACAAGTAGTGTGTAGCCTCATTAAAGTTTAAACATTTTTGATAAAGTCTCATTTATTATTTTAATTGACTACCAATGGCTTAATGATTATGGAGGATTTTTTGAGGCTTCTCAAAGGTTTCTAGGAAATCTTTGCTCATCCGAAAATTATGAAATATTCTCCCACACTTTCTTTTAGAATTTTATTTTAATTTCTGTTGAAGTCTGTGGCTTATCAAATATTAATATTTTGAATGGTGTGAGGAAATAGTGGAGTTGTCTAACTTTCTTCAATATGAACATTCAGTTGTTACAGAATTACTTTTTAAAAACAATTTTTTGTGTTAAGTTTGTTGCTTTGGCAACTTTGTGCAAATTCAGTTACTCATCACCCAACTATGGCTCTGTTTCTGGACTCTATTACATTTTAAAACAGTTTATTGAAGTGTAATTCACATACAATAAAATATTAATTTAAACTACAATTAGAATTGTCATATACATACATATATATACATCAGTACAGTTCAGTTCAGTCGTTCAGTCATGTCCAACTCTTTGCGACCCCATGAACCGCAGCACGTCAGGCCTCCCTGTCCATCACCAACTCCCGGAATTTACCCAAACTCATGTCCATCGAGTCAGTGATGCCATCCAGCCATCTCATCCTCTGTCGTCCCCTTCTCCTCCTGCCCCAATCCCTCCCAGCATTGGGGTCTTTTCCAATGAGTCAACTCTTCGCATGAGGTGGCCAAAGTACTGGAGCTTCAGCTTCAACATCAGTCCTTCTGAAAGGTTATTGCTGAACCACAAATAGACGCTGGGATTCTTGGCCTCCGGAGGAGAAGAATTCAATCTGGGGCAAGAGATGAGGCTTGATCGCTCAGAGGTTTTGTGTAATAAAGTTTTATTAAAGTATAAAGGAGATAGAGAAAACTTCCGACATAGGCATCAGAAGGGGGCAGAAAGAGTACCCCCTTGCTAGTGTTAGCAATGCAGTTATATACTCTCTTATTAGTTATTACAGTGAATCAAAAGAATGTCTGGAGGTTGTAAAGACCTCACTAGACCTACTCCTATAATTTACATTTTAAGATAGTAAGATTAGCCAGAAGGTTTTTTTCAGAGACTGTCCTCAAGCAGGATACATTATTGTTATATGATCCTAAGGAACGTAGAGGAAAAAAGTTTGTCCTTTCTTCCTCCTTGAGAATTCCAGACCCCTCTCTCCTTGGGGACCCCTAGACTTCTTATCAACCTTCCCAAGAAATGACCCTCTCAATTCCAATGAACACCCAGGACTGATCTCCTTTAGGATGGACTGGTTGGATCTCCTTGCAGTCCAAGGGACTCTCAAGAGTCTTCTCCAACACCACAGTTCAAAAGCATCAATTCTTCAGCGCTCAGCTTTCTTTATAGTCCAACTCTCACATCCATACATGACCAATGGAAAAACCATAGCCTTGACTACATGGACCTTTGTTGGCAAAGTAATGTCTATGCTTTTACATATTCTATCTAGGTTGGTCAAAACTCCTTCCAAGGAGTAAGCGTCTTTTAATTTTATGGCTGCAATCACCATCGGCAGTGATTTTGGAGCCCAGAAAAATAAAGTCTGACACTGTTTCCACTGTTTCCCCATCTATTTCCCATGAAGTGACAGGACCAGATGCCATAATCTTAGTTTTCTGAATGTTGAGCTTTAAGCCAACTTTGTCACTCTCCTCTTTCACTTTCATCAAGAGGCTTTTTGGTTCCTCTTCACTTTCTGCCATAAGGGTGGTGTCATCTGCATATCTGAGGTTATTGATATTTCTCCTGGCAATCTTGATTCCAGCTTGTGCTTCTTACATATATATATATATATATATCTGTTGTTGCTCAGTCGTGTCTGACTCTTTGCAACACCATGGACTTCAGCACGCCAGGCTTCCCTGTCCTTCATCTCCGGGAGCTTGCTCAAACTCATGTCCACTGATTCAGCGATGCCATCCAACCATCTCATCCTATGTTGCCCCCTTCTCCTGTCTTCAATCTTTCCCAGCATCAGGGTATTTTCCAAGGAGTGAGATCTTCGCATCAGGTAGACAAAGTATTGGAGTTTCGGCTTCAGCATCAGTCCTTCCAATGAATAATCAGGACTGATTTCCTTTAGGATTGCCTGGTTTGATCTCCTTGCAGTCCAAGGGACTCTAAAGAGTCTTCTCCAACACCACAGTTTGAAAACTTCATATATATACATATATATATTATATATATACTATACATTTTATATAAGCATATATATACTGTAGCCCACTAGGCTCCTCTGTCCATGGAATTTCCCAGGCAAGAATACTGGAGTGGGTAGCCATTCCCTTCTCCAGAGGATCTTCCTGACCCAGAACCCAGGTCTCCTGTATTGCAGGCAGAGTCTTTACTATCTATTCCCCAGGGAAGTCCCTATGAAACCATTATCACATGAAGATGTTTATGCACCCATTAACTCAAGAGTTCCCTCCTGCAATGCAAAACTTCCTCTACCTTCCTCTCAGGTATTCACCCCACCCTCAATTGCCTAGCAACAACTGATCTGCTTTCCTCCCCTAAGGGTGAGTTTTCACTTTCTAGAATTTTATATAAATGGGATCATACAGCAATTCCCTTTTATCTGTCATTTTGCTCAGCATAATTATCCTAATATTAATCTATGGTATATCATATATTAATAATTAATTTATTCACTTTCATTGTTAAGTAATACATCATTTTATAGCTACATCATGGTTTGTTTAGTCAATCAAATATTGAAAGAGATATGGGTTGTTCTGCAGTTTTGGCTTTTACAAATTAAGCTACTATGAACAGCTATATATATATATATATATATACATATATGTATATATATATATATATATCTCCATGGTCCTACACTTTCATTTGCCATAGGTAACAGTGGAAATTGAATGACTTAGATAATATAGTAAGTGTGATAAGCCCATGCTTACCTTTTGAAGGAATGCCAAAGTCTACAAAGTTAGTTGTTTGAAACAAAGCAGCTTCATTGGAAGTGACAGTTTCCTGCCCATTGTTGATGTTTGGATACCTCTATACCAGTACCAAACTATTGTTAATACTGTTAATACAGTGTTTTCATATTAGAAAAAATTTACTTCTATTTTTCGTGACTCTTTTTCCTGTGCC
This sequence comes from Dama dama, assembly GCF_033118175.1. Taxonomy (NCBI): domain Eukaryota; kingdom Metazoa; phylum Chordata; class Mammalia; order Artiodactyla; family Cervidae; genus Dama; species Dama dama. The sequence continues at coordinate 18,813,867 of NC_083693.1, read as the reverse complement.
AATCCCTTCACATTTCCATTTAAATCATAGGATCAGCCTTAGCATTTTCACACACATAACAAAATCTGTTTGTATTTTTATTGAGTTTGTGTTGCCCCTGTAGATAAATTTGAAAATAACTGGTATCTTAATAGCATTCAATTTTCCAATAAAAAATATGCTCATGTATTCACTTAGGCAAATTAATTTATCTCAACAAGGTTTGTGTTTTTTAATGTTGAAATTTTGAATATTTTAAAATTATATTTGTTTCCAGATATTTTAAGTATTTAGATGCCACTGGAAATCATATTGTGTCTCTTAATTTTCTAATTGATTTTTTTCTAGCATATAGATGTAGGCATGTAAATCTATAGATATATAAGTATACTCTGCTCAAATTACTAATTTCGTTGAACTTGTTTTTTGTATGTATCATTTAGACTTTTCTATGGAAATAAAATTTTATTTTCTAACAAACAAAATTGCACTGACTTAAACCCTCCAGTAAAGTGACAAAAGTTATGGGCACCCAATTGGAAAATGAAGAAGTAAAACAATCCTATACTTATTCATAGAAAATAAGTGACACAATCCAGTAAATAGAAATCTTAATAAATCTACATAATAACAACTGGGACTAGTAAATGAGCTTAGCAGAAAATAAATCAATATACTGAAAGACTGAATATGCCAATAAACAATGGGCAAACCATATATGATGGCATACCCCTTTAACTCACTGCATCCTGCAAAAGCAGAATGAATAAATGGAATATTCACCAGGAATGACCACAACTTAAACTATAAAATAAACATCAAGGAACATGAAAGTACTGAAATCATACCAAGCGTATTCTTCCAGAAAAATGGAATAATTTTAGAAATTAAGTAGAGAGGAAGTTTTAGAAATTTACAAATATATGAAAATTAACTTAGATTTCTAAACATTCCAGTGTCTGCTGGTCAGTGCTGGAGCAGCAGCTGCATGGCGCTGGAGCGACTGTGAGGAGATACCCCACGTCCAAGGGCAAAGAAGCCTCAGCAGGATGCTAGGAGGGGCGAGATCACATTTAGAATCAAGTCCCATACCCACCAGAGATGCGCAGAGGACTCAACAAACCTTCTGTGCACCGGGATGCAGAGACCCCACAGAGACTCAGACAGAACTGTGTTTGAGCATCTCCTGTGGAGGTTTGGGTCAACAGTGGCCTGCCGCAGGGGCAGGGGCTCTGGGTGCAGCAGACCTGGGTGTGGCACAAGCCCTCTTGGAGGAGGTCACCGTTAACCCACCATAGAGCCTTCAGAAGTTACACAGGACTGGGGAAACAGGCTCTTGGAGGGCACAAACAGAACCTTGTGCACACCAGGACCAAGGAGAAAGGAGCAGTGACCCCACAAGAGACTGACCCAGACAGGCCCGTGAGTGTCCGGGAGTCCCTGGTGGAGGCGTGGGTTGGTGGTGGCCTGCTGCAGGGTTGGGGGTACTGAGTGTAGCACTGCCTGCATAGGACCTTTTGAAGGAGGTCATCATTATCTTCATCACCTCCACCATATTTTGGCCTGAGGTCAAATAATAAGGTGGAAACACAGACCCACCCATCAACAGATAACTGGATTAAAGATTTACTGAGCACAGCCCGCCTATCAGAACAAGACCCATTTCCCCCCTCAGTCAGTCTCTCCCATCAGGAAGCCTCCATAGCCTCTTATCCTTCTCCATCAGAGGGCAGACAGACTGAAAACCACAATCACAGAAAACTAACCAATCTGACCACATGGACCACAGCCTTGTCTAACTCATTGAAACTATGAGCCATGCCTTGTAGGGCCACTCAAGACAGACAGCTCATGGCGGGGAGTTCTGACAAAATGTGGTCCACTGGAGACAGGAATGGCAAACCACTTCAGTACTCTTGTCTTGAGAACCCCATGAACAGTATGAAAAGGCAAAAAGATAGGACACTGAAAGATGAACTCCCCAGGTCAGTAGGTGCCCAATATGCTACTGGAGATCAGTGGAGAAATGACTCCAGAAAGAATGAAGGGAAGGAGCCAAAGCAAAAACAACCCCCAGTTGTAGATGTGACTGCTGATGGAAGTAAAGTCCGATGCCATAAAGAGCAATATTGCATATGAACATGGAATATTAGGTCCATGAATCAAAGCAAATTGGAAGTGGTCAAACAGGGGATGACAAGCGTGAACATCAACATTTTAGGAATCAGCGAACTAAAATGGAATGGAAATGGATGAATTTAAATCAGACAACCATTAAATCTACTACTGTGAACAAGAATCCCTTAGAATGAATACAGTAGCCATCACAGTCAACAAAAGAGCCTGAAATGCAGTACTGGGATTCAACCTCAAAAACGACAGAATGATCTCTGTTCATTTTCAAGGCAAACCATTCAAAATCACTAGTAATCCAAGTCTATGCCCCAACCAGGAATGCTGAAGAAGCTGCAGTTGAACAGTTCTATGGATGTCTATAAGATCTTCTAGAACTAACACCCAAAAAAGATTCCTTTTCATTACAGGGGACTGGACTGCAAAAGTAGGAAGTCAAGAGATACCTGGAGTAACAGGCAAATTTGGCCTTGGAGCACAGAATGAAGCAGAGCAAAGGTTAACAGAGTTTTGCCAAGAGAACACACTGGTCATAGCAAACACCCTCTTCAACAACACAAGAGAAGACTCTACACAGGGACATCACCAGATGGTCAATACAGAAATCAGATTGATTAGAAATCAGATTGATTAATTTTTTTTGCAGCCAAAGCAGAGAAGCTCTATACAGTCAGGAAAAACAGCACCAGGAGCTGACTGTGGCTCAGATCATGAAGTCCTTATTGTCAAATTCAGACTTAAATTGAAGAAAGTAGGGAAAACCACTAGACCATTCAGGTATGACCTAAATCAAATCCCTTGTGATTATACAGTGGAATTGACAAACAGATTCAAGGGATTAGATCTGATAAACAAGTGCCTGAAGAACTATGGATGGAGGTTCATGACATTGTACAGGAGGCAGGGATCAAAATCATCCCCAAGAAAAAGAAATGTAAAAAGGCAAAATGGTTGTCTGAGGAGGCCTTATGAATAGCTATGAAAAAAAAAAAAAAAAAAAAACAGAAGCAAAAGGCAAAGGAGAAGAGGAAAGATATACCCATTTGAATGCAGAGTTCCAAAGAATAGCAAGGAGAGATAAGAAAGCCTTCCTCAGTGATCAGTGCAAAGAAATAGAAGAAAACAATAGAAGGGGAAAGACTAGAGATCTTTTCAAGAAAATTAGAGATACTAAGGGAACATTTCATGCAAAGATGGGCTCAATAAAGGACAGAAACAGTATGGACCTAATAGAAGCAGAAGGTATTAAGAAGAGGTGGCAAGAATACACAGAAGAACTATACAAAAAAGATCTTCATGACCCAGATAATCATGATGGTGTAATCACTCATCAAGAGCCAGACATCCTGGAATGTGAAGTCAAGTGGGCCTTAGGTAGCATCACTATGAACAAAGCTAGTGGAGGTGATGGAATTCCAGTTGAGCTAAAAGATGAAGTTGTGAAAGTACTGCACTCGGTATGTCAACACATTTGGAAAACTCAGCAGTGGCCATGGGACTGGAAAAGGTCAGTTTTCATTCCAATCCCAAAGAAAGCAATGTCAAAGAGTGCTCAAACTACCGCACAATTGCACTCATCTCTCACGCTAGCAAAGTGATGCTCAGAATTCTCCAAGCCAGGCTTCAACAGTACATGAACTGTGAACTTCCAGATGTTCAAGCTGGATTTAGAAAAGGCAAAGGAACCAGAGACCAAATTGCCAACATCCATTGGATCATTGAAAAAGCAAGAGAGTTCCAGAAAAACATCTATTTCTGCTTTATTGACTATGCCAAAGCCTTTGAACGTGTGGATCACTACAAACTGAGGAAAACTCTTAAAGAGATGGGAATACCAGACCACCTGACATGCCTCCTGTGAAATCTGTATGCAGATAAAGAAGCAACAGTTAGAACTGGACATGGAACAACAGACTGGTTCCAAAACAGGAGAGCAGTAGGTCGAGGTATGTCACCCTGCTTATTTAACTTATATGTAGAATACATAATAAGAAATGCTGGACTCTATGAAGCACAAGCTGGAATCAAGATTCTTGGGAGAAATATCAATAACCTCAGATACACAGATGACACCACCCTTATGGCTGAAAGTTCAGAAGAACTAAAGAGCCGCTTGATGAAAGTAAAAGAGGAGAGTGAAGACATTGGCTTAAAACTCAACATTCAGAAAACAAAGATAATGTCATCTGGTCCCATCAGTTCAGTTCAGTTCAGTTGCTCATTTGTGTCCTACTCTTTGCGTCCCCATGAAGGGCAGCACGCCAGGCCTCCCTGTCCATCACTAACTCCTGGAGTCCACCCAAACCCATGTCCATCGAGTCAGTGATGCCATCCAACCATCTCATCCTCTGTTGTCCCCTTCTCCTCCTGCCCCCAACCCCTCCCAGCATCAGGGTCTTTTCCAATGAGTCAGCTCTTCACATCAGGTGGACAAAGTATTGGAGTTTCAGCTTCAATATCAGTCCTTTCAATGAACACCCAGGACTGATCTCCTTTAGCATGGACTGATTGGATCTCCTTGCAGTCCAAGGGACTCTCAAGAGTCTTCTCCAACACCACAGTTCAAAAGTATCAATTCTTCGGCATTCAGCTTTCTTCACTGTCCAACTCTCACATCCATACATGACCACTGGAAAAACCATAGCCTTGACTAGATGGACCTTTGTTGGCAAAGTAATGTCTCTGCTTTTTATTATGCTGTCTAGGTTGGTCATAACTTTCCTTCCAAGGAGTAAGTGTCTTTTAATTTCATGGCTGCAATCACCATCTGCAGTGATTTTGGAGCCCAGAAAAATAAAGTCAGTCACTGTTTGCACTGTTTCCCCATCTATCTGCCATGAAGTGATGGGACCAGATGCCATGATCTTAGTTTTCTGAATGTTGAGCTTTAAGCCAACTTTGTCACTCTCCTCTTTCACTTTCATCAAGAGGCTTTTCAGTTCCTCTTCACTTTGTGCCATAAGGGTGGTATCATCTGCATATCTGAGTTTATTGATATTTCTCCTGGCAATCTTGATTCCAGTTTGTACTTTCTCCAGCCCAGCATTTGTCATAGTCCCATCACTTCATGGCAAATAAATGGGGAAACAGTGGAAACAGTGACAGACTTTATTTTCTTGGGCTTCAAAATCTCCGCAGGTGGTGGCTACAGTCATGAAATTAAAAGATGCTTTCTCCTTGGAAGAGAAGTTATGACTAACTTAGACAGCATATTAAAAATTAGAGAGAGTACTTTGCCAACAAAGGTCTGTCTAGTCAAAGCTATGGTTTTTCCAGTTGTCATGTATAGATATGAGAGTTAGACCATAAAGGAAGCTGAGTGCCAAAGAACTGATGCTTTTGAACTGTGGTGTTGGAGAAGACTCTTGAGAATCCCTTGGACTGCAAGGAGATCCAACTCGTCCTTCCTAAAGGAAATCAGTTTTGTATATTCATTGGAAGGACTGATGCTAAAGCTGAAACTCCAATACTTTGGCCACCTGATGCGAAGAGCTGACTCCTTGGAAAAGACTGATGCTGGGAAAGATTGGGGGCAGGAGGAGAAGGAGACGACAGAGGATGAGATGGTTGGATGGCATCACCAACTCAATGGACATGAGTTTGAGTAAACTCCGGGAGTTGGTGATGGACAGGGAAGCCTGGCATGCTGAAGTCTATGGGGTCACAAACAGTCAGTCAGACTGAGTGACTGGACTGAAGTAAACTTAAAAATTCCAAAGGGTTTAAAAAGATAAGTTAGAAAATATTTGAAGAGGGAAAAGGTAAACACAGTATGCCAAAATTGATGGAATGCACCTGAAGAAGTGTTTATAGGAAAACATATAGCGATAAAACATCTTTATTTAAAAAGAAGAAATATTTCAGACAGTTAGGCAAAATAATGACCCTCTTCCATGATGCCCACACGTTAATCTCTCAATTTTCTAAGTATGTTATTAGTATTTCTTATACTTCCTGGCAAAGGGGAATTAAATATGAAGAGAGGTTTACTGATTAGGTTTACTAATCAACCGACCTTAAAGTACAGAGATTATTCTGAATTATACAGTATGTGAGTACACAGATCTTTAAAAGTGGAATTGATAAACACAAGAGCGAAGTATTGTATCAGAGGGAGACTTGAAGATGTTTTGGTGTTGGTTTAAAGGTAAACGTGAACCAAGGAATTCAGGACACTTCTAGAAACCAGATATGGCAAGGAAATATATCCCCCCGCCCAGAGCCTCTAGAAAGAACTCAGCCCTGCTAAGATCTTGATTTGACTTCAGTTGGACAAATACTAACCTAAAACTATAGAGTTGTGAGTGAATAAATTTGTGTTATGTAAGCTGCTAAAGTGAAATAGCCTTTGGATTCAAGGTTGCTGATTTGTGTATTAGATTAATTCTGTTTAAGCTGCTTTAAGCTGCTGAATGAGTGCTAATTTATTATAGCAACAACTGGAATCTAATATACCAGTCAGCAACTCTGCATCCAAAGACTAGTAAGTTACATGCGAAGCAAGCAGAAGGAAAGAAATAATGAGAAAGTATATTAATTAAATGGAGAATAGAACAAAAGGTGCTTTTTTGGGAAACATTTTTAAAATTCACTAACTTTTATCTAAACAAATCAAGAAAAGACGATGAGAATATTCAAAGTACTAAAATCAGTAATAAAATAGGAACATTCCTACTGACTTTATAGAAATAAAATGAATAAGAGAATATTGTAATAAAATTGTATGGCCAAATACATAAACTGTATTAAATAAATAAACCTGTAAAAAGACCCAAATTACCCAATTACTCAGGAAAAAATACATGCCAAGAGTAGACCTTTAAAAAGAAAAGAGAAGAAAGACATTATTTAAGAAGTTCCTACAAATAAAAGCCCAGCGGCAGATAGATTCACTGGTGAATTCTACCAAATATTTAGGAACTAATACTAATTCTTTACAGACTCTTTCAAAAATAGAAGAGGAGGAATTATTTTCTAACTCGTTCAATGAGAACAGTACTGCCTTGGTACCAAAACCAGATAAAGAAAATACCTACAGAAAATCAAATTACAAACCAGTATCCTCTACACAAAATCTTTAACAACAACAAAAAACTAGTGAACAGAATACAACAATATTTTTTTTTTAAAAAGATTATAGCAATAAGCAGGTAGATTTTACCCCAGATGAAAGATTAGTTTAATATCAAAAGTTAATCAATATAATATACCATATTAATAAAGGACAAAGCTGTATGATTAACTTAATGTCAGTGGATGCAGGAAAAAATAAGAACTGAAGGGATTCCTTGAGGAAAAAAGACTTTTCAACTCATGGTTCTGAGAAAATTGACCAAAGAGAAAAACAGAAAAAAAAAAAACCCTGGAGGGGGTTACTATGTCCTTCTCCAGATCTTCCCAACCCAGGGGTCCAACCTGCGTTTCTTGTATCTCTGGCAATGGCAGGCAGATTCCTTACCACTGTGGTACATGGGCAATCCAGAGCTATCTTACATACACCTAAAAAAATGTTCCCCATAAAGTTATGGTACAACTTCAATTGTAGGATACATTATAATGTGAAAAACGCAAGTTGTCCTATTTATGAGACTTTCATCTATCTTGCACCCCCTCCCAAAATATATTTTTTTGCCAGTATTTCAAATGCACATCATTTGGAGTTAGAGATGATGATTACTACTGGTTTCAAATGAGTCAAACTGACAAATTTCCATCTATTAAAAAAGATTATATTTTCATATCTTTATAATGGGAAGGAATGTATTAATCTACAGTTTCTTTAACAGAAAATTGTCCTCTTCATCCATCCTTCAATCAATGTAATACTATAAGGATAGGATTTTCAATGTTACAAAAGTGATTCATTCAGTTGAATATATTCAATTGTTATTGGTGATGAAATTATTATTTAATTACTGTCAACTCTGCTTCAAATATTACTAGTAGGAATACAACACTGACAGTAGAATGTAATTTGTTAATCAATTTCATAGTACTGCTCAGCTAAGCATAAATTTACCAATTAAAGTAAATTAAATAACTAAACCTGGAAGGGTATATTTGTAGCATTAGTATTTTGACCTTATATAATCACAATATTCATGGCCAGCTAAAAAAATGTTTTCTAGAAGAATGAACAAAGCTTGTTCAGTGCAGAATAATTGGATTTGTATCAGTAACATCTCTGAACACTTATCGACTCCCTCCCTCTCACCCTGCAACCATCATACATTCTCTTCATGTCTTTCTTTTTCCCATTCTTTCTTCATCCTGCTATTTCTTGCTTTCCTTTCATTCTTTCCTTTTTTTTCCTTTTTTCTTTTGCCTGAAGAAATCATTTGCTAATCTTCCTTGATACTTTTTCTTTTGATATTCCTTAATATAATTAGACTTTCCCAGGTGAGGCAGTGATAAAGAATCCACCTGCCAATGCAGGAGACATGGGTCAATCTCTGGGTCGGGGAGATTCCCTGGAGAAAGAAATGGCAACCCACTCCAGTGCTCTTATCTGGGAAATTCTATGGAAAGAGGATCCTGGTGGGCTACAGTCCATGGGGTCCCAAAGAATAGGACACGACTGAGCACAAGCACAATATAATTATAATTTAAAAGCTTCACTTTTCCTCACAATTTAAAGGGAAAAATAAGAAGTACTGATTAATTTTTAATCCTATATTCAAAATAGTTTGCTCTTGTTGTGATAGTGAGGAAACAAATTTATTAATATCTTTTCTTTTGGGGCACTCACTATGAAGAAAAGACTGAGAAATTTACATATTGCATATTTTGTTGTCACTAAGTCATGTCCTAATCTTTGTGACCCCATGGTCTGCAGCACTCCAGGCTCCTCTGCCTTTCACTATCTCCCAGAGCTTGCTCAAATTCATGTCCCTTGAGTCAATGATGTTCTCTGAACTTTTATCCTCTGCCACGCTCTTCTCCTTGTCTTCAATCTCTTCTAGCATCGGTGTCTTTTCCAGTGAGTTGGTTCTTCACATCAGGTGACCAAAGTGTTAGAGCTTCACCTTTAGAATCAGTCCTTTGAATATTCAGTGTTGATTTTCATTAGGATTGCATGGTTTGATCTCCTTGTAGTCCAAGGAGACTTGTTTAAATATCCACTGTTAAGTATGGTTTTAAGACTGTAAATTAATGCTATGCTGTGTTCAGTCGTGTCTGACTCTTTTTGACCCCATGGATTCTAGCTCACCCGGGATCCTCTGTCCATGGGGGTTCTGCAGGCAAGAATACTGGAGTTGGTTGCCATGCCCTCCTCTAGGGGATCTTCCCAACCTAGGGACTGAACCCAGGTCTCCAGCATTTCAGGCTGATTCTTTACCATCTGAGCCACCAGGGAAGCCCAACTCACTGTAAATCAATAACATTCAGTATAACAGTTGATAAAGAATTGAACAAGCCCACGTGGAAGGAAAGGATGCAGTGAGGGCCTGTGATGGTCCCAGGACCTCCTTTCCTCCCTGTGTGGGGTCTCCTTGGGGCAGAATCTACAGGTGATGAAAGAGATCTGATGAAGACCAATAGGAGTTCCTCCTACCAGTATATGGAATAGCTTCAGGACCAATGGTTTGAGTGCATCAGCTGAGATAGAAAGTCTTTACACTACATCTTAGATTTCCCGGGGAAAAGAAATAATATGAAACATGATCAACCCACATGCCAAAGTGCATGTTCAAAACCCAATGTAAACCTTACAGCAGGTTAACACTGCTTTTCCAAATATATAAATTGTATAGTCTTCTAGAGCATCTCCTGCTCTGATTATAAGAGACAAAAGAAGACAAAGTAAATAAGCTCATATCATTAAGTCTCATGCCTCTCTTGGACTCAAAATTCTCCCTATGGTAGCTATTTTCTCCAAGAGAATTAAAAGGAAGACTGAGCAGTTTCTTAGGGGAGTAACAGACGGTTATGTCCATGGGTGAAATGCCACTCCAGATAGAATAGCAATGTGTAGTTGGAGTGCAAAGGACTTGAGTCACGTGACTCCGTTCTTCACATAGGATTTCAGAATGGGTCAACACTTGGGGTGCCTAATATGTTATCATGGGTTGCAGCTGTAAGTTTGGGGAGATAATTAGTGGTCTCATATTTTATAAACGGAAATACTTCCCTTTCACTGGAAACTGCTTCTTGTGGCCCAGCTGGAATAGAAACTTTTCAGAGAGGAAGAGAGAGAGAGAACAAGCAAGCACAGTGTATTAGCAGAGCGAAAGGAGGAAAGAGGAGAAGCAGGAAGGATTAGAGAATGACTTCTTTTTTCTCTTGTGGAAGTATCAGTTTTCTTTGACCCAAAGGAGAGTGCTTTGTCATTGTTTTCTTTATAACATTGATGAATTTCTTTTTGAGTGGGTATTGGGCTTTATTTAAACACGACAGGAACAGAGATTTATAGGCAGTCCCCTCAGAGGCCTTCTGAAAGGCCCCACAATGCTTCAGGGCACAGATGTGATTTCAGTGTTCACTTCTGGTAAATAACCAACAGTTTCATACACTCCACCCCTTCATCCTGATTAGAGAGCTCTCCTTGAAAAATGAAGTATACTTGATGAAATTCAAAGCAAAGGCAGAAGAGAGGATAGGAGGTAGGTTTTTGTGGAGTTTTTTGTTGTTGTTGTTTTGTTTTCATTTCAACTTACACATTCTTAGCAAAAACTGTGGTATTCAACCTGTCCTTGTGTTTTTTATAGAGAAAGGCAATATTGTGGATGACAAATTGTATTCTAAATACCATTATACTTCTCTGTACAATCTGATAGTTCTAAAATTCTCTCTCTCTCTCTCTCTCTGTGTATATACACATAAAATAAATGTTTCTTAGAGAAAGCAAAAAAGTAAAGGTAAGGACCTGGACACACACTAATTACAATAAACATAAACAATAAACATATCACTGGATACCACCCCTTCTCTTATTCTATCTTGTGTGGTATGTACAATCAGTTATAGATTGCTTTAACTCAAAACTCATTGAAACTTTTTATAATGTTTTTATAAATCCTTATTTAATAACTGTACCATAATTTACAAAACCATTTGATTCAGATTGCCTATGTTTTCAATTTTTCACAATTTTGCATAGCACAGAAATTATATTTTGTACATAATATTTTTTCATCTATTCCCTTAGTCAATATTCCAAAAGGTATCCTAACTTGGTATGAACATTGTTAAGAACATTTGGTTCATATTGACAAATGGCTTTTCAAAAAGATTGGATCTATTTACATTTCTACAATAGCCTCTTTGCCCTATCCTCACTAATAGGCATTATTTTCAGATTTTTAAAAAAAGTATTTCTCCAGTTATTTTTTAATGTTTAAAATTTACTCGCAAGGCTGAACAAGCCCATTTTATTACCATTTCCCAAATAGTTCACCTCAAAATGTCTTAGTGAAATCTTAATGTTTCTGTCCATAAATTTTATGTATTAGAGATGCCATCACAGTACATTCAAATATTTATTTCCCAGATTTCCTTTGCTTTTAAGTTTTGACTATTTTAAAGACTTCATTTATTTTCAGCTATACAAAGATCAAAGTTTCAGATAAGGCTCAGTAGCATATTTTTAAAATGTTATAAGAGTTCTTGCCTTCAACAAAGGGGAGGCAAAAAAGAGTTAAAATTCTGAAAATACGGAAGAAAACAACTGGATGACTTCTCTGTGTGAGTGAAAGAATAAACTTTAGCAAAGCAGTAACTTCAAACCCAAACTGTAATCTTCAGGTCCTACACTATGTCTTTGGGTTCCATGGGTCCAGTTTATCAACATGCGAATTTCAAATAATAGCTAACATTTCTATGGTATTGCAGAATTAGACAATTTTCCCTTGGTCTCTTTGGTGGGAAACAGGGAAAGAAGGGTTGCATTTGTCCCATCTGGGACTGAATAGATGTGAGAGCTAAGAGTGGGCAGGATAGCGTCTCCAGAGCGGAAGACCCATACCACGGCCTCCAAAGGCACATTCCTTCCCTTTACCTGCGCTTGTCATGAGCCATCTCATCACTAGCAGTGGCCCAGCTCAGCTGGTGAGGAAAAGCAGACACGTGGTGAACCATGTTAAGTGGGGGCACGTTCCCACTGTGCTCACTCAGATGCTGGCACATTTACCTTGTCTAGGAACCTGCATGTAGCAGAAACAATGCCCAGAGTTCAGAACAATCTCCCACAAACATCAGGGCCGTCTCAGAAGGAACTATTTTGTAACTCATTTCTATAAAAGCATATCTACAATTTAGATCGTAAAGATGGAAAGGGCAGCAACATGCCTTAAGTGGGTTGGCTACACTCAAAAAGGTGTTTGGAATTAAAGGGAAGAATTCTAGCCATCCAAACCTTCCAGAGTCTTTTGCTCATTTGGCAAATATGGGTCAGTGCTTACTCCGTGCCATGCACTGTACTTGGCTCTGAGGCTGTTAGAATAAAGACACCTTTAGTCCTGACTTCTCTTTGTTCATCAGTGGTAACGACAGATGAAAGATTCATAAGTTTTCATAAACTAGTTTTCTGAATATGCTCTCTTCCAAATGTCCAAAATTCTTCTCTTTATATTAGATGTCATTATTTAGTAGAAAAATAATTTGAAATTCATGAAACTCTTTTGGGAGCATCTTATGAAATTGATTTTAAGCATGCATATCTGGAAAGAAATGTCTGCTGTTTTGTCAACATTGGCATTAATGCCATCAATGCCCACCAAACCAACTTTACTTTCTCAGTAGATCACTTTCTATATCCTGGTCTCTATATCTATAGACACAAACCACTGAGCTATGCATTTATGACAAAGATGGTCTGATTTAGTCTGAATAGGAAGGACTCCAGACAGCAGTTAAATATGCATTTAATGTGTTCTGGACTTCTAGCCTGATTGACATTTGGCTTTCAGAGTGCTTTCCAATAGCAGGATTTTGTTGATAGGATTTCCATCAGGCTCTATTTGTTTTCTCTTTCATAACAATATATTAGGTAGATTTAACTCTTGGTTAAGAGTTTGAAAAAGTTAAGGAAATTCTAGATTTGTCATAGAGAAAAAGACTACTGATTATTTAAATACTAAGTTTACTCAGTGTGTATGCCCAGGAGTGGGATTGCTGGGTCATATGGCAGTTCTATTTCCAGTTTTTTAAGGAATCTCCACACTATTCTCCATAGTGGTTGTACGAGTTTGCATTCCCACCAACAGTGTAAAAGGGTTCCCTTTTCTCCACACCCTCTCCAGCATTTATTGCTTGTAGACTTTTGGATAGTAGCCATTCTGACTGGTGTGTAATGGTACCTCATTGAGGTTTTGATTTGCATTTCTCTGATAATGAGTGATGTTGAGCATCTTTTCATGTGTTTGTTAGCCATCTGTATGTCTTCTTTGAAGAAATGTCTGTTTATAGTAGCCAGGACATGGAAGCAACCTAGATGCCTATCAGCAGATGAACAGATAGAAAGCTGTGGTACATATACACAATGGAATATTACTCAGCCATTAAAAAGAATACATTTGAATCAGTTCTAATGAGATGGATAAAACTGGAGCCCATTATACAGAGTGAAGTAAGCCAGAAAGATAAACACCAGTACAGTATACTAACACATATATATGGAATTTAGAAAGATGGTAACGATAACCATATATGCAAGACAGAAAAAGAGACACAGATATATAGAACAGACTTTTGGACTCTATGGGAGAAGGCGAGGGTGGGATGATCTGAGAGAACAGCATCAAAACATGTATATTATCAAGTGTGAAACAGATCGCCAGTCCAGGTTGGATGCATGAGACAAGTGCTCGGGGCTGGTGCACTGGGATGACCCAGAGGGATGGGATGGGGAGGGAGGTGGGAGGGGGGATCAGGATGGGGAACACATGTAAATCCATGGCTGATTCATGTTAATGTATGGCAAAAACCACTACAATATTATAAAGTAATTAGCCTCCAACTAATAAAAATAAATGGAAAAAAAATAAAATAAAAAACTTAAATAAATACTAAGTTTAGCATGATGTTTATTTCAAATCTATTAATTTCTAAATACTAATATAGTTTAGCTCATTAGTTAAGAGCAAGAGTTTTGGAATATGGCAGATATTGGTTCACATCTTGACATCTACTGGGGACTAGTTTGGGTCTCAATTTCCATGATTTGGATGCTGTCTCCTCTCTGGCATTAGTCCTCTTAGGAATTCTTTCTGTATTCTCATCTTGCCAACTTTCTGGATCCAAACCTTTGATTTACCCCTGACCTCAAACCCACTGGAGCCCAGTGCCCAGTGGATTGCTTCTTACTGCTGGATGCAAGACTGGTCAAAACCCACTGGAGGCCTATTCCCACTGAACTGTTTCCTACTACTGAATCCAGCCTGGTTAACTTTACCCTTCTCCTGCTTGGGTCTGATCTAAATTTTGAGCATAAAATCAGTCAGTATTTTATCAGTTTTGACTGACTCTCCTCTTTGTAGGCTAGAGCCTTCTTCCTGAGTGTGTTATTCCATGGGAAGATGTCTAGGTGGATAAATTACTGGATTGTTGCTTCCAAAGTTTAAGAATAAATATATGTGCTTTGCTTAATGGATGCAATGCTTTGGAATGACTGATTTTTCAGAGGACTTTTAAAGCGAAAGCAATGGATTGTAGCTAAGGAAACTAATTTAGGAGCAAAAAATACCTAGGTCTAACAATGACCTCAGATGGTAAAGAATACACCTATAATGCAGGAAATCCAGGTTTGATTCCTGGGTCATGAAGATCCCCTGGGGAAGGGAATGGCTACCCACTCCAGTATTCTTGCCTGGAGAATTCCATGGACAGAGGAGCCTGCAGGCTACCGTCCATGGGGTCACATAGAATCAGACACAACTGAACGATTAGCACTTTAATTTTCACAACAGCTACCTCCACTGCAGATTTAGCACAGAACAGTGAAAGTTACTAATATCCACTATATCTAAAGCCTCCTACTGACAGAAAAGAAAATATGCTAAATAAAGTGATTAGCAGGTGGCAAGAAAAAACTAAATATTCACTGAAAGAATGAATAAATGACAGAAACAGGAGGGGAGATGGTACAATTTACTATTCTTATTACTCTAAATTCTTCCTTGGATCATGTTCATCTTTCTATTCATGAGTAGTTTCATGGCTTCTCCTCTTTAACTTCAAAAGTATGTCATCCACCCATGTCCAGAGAATCCCCTATCAGAAAAACTATAAAGTTCTTAAAAGAAAAGATGCAAATTAATTTTCTCCCTTTTATCTTCACTACCGAATTTTTTTTAAAAATGTGAGAGAAAGAATTTTTTCAAGTATATAAAATATTTACCTTCATTCTTTCTTTGGAGTTGTCTAAGAGGACCCTAACTGTTCTTACTCAAAGTCATATAACTTGAGGATGAGTAGGAGAGAGTGATAAAGCAACTCAGCTTTTGATTGCTTGAAAGCTAGTGTTAAATGCTCTCTCTGGTGATGGTGGAGACTTTAAGACAAGTTTGCTGCTGTGGAAAGGGTCAGATAAAATGGGGTTCATGCTTGAGGGACAGAGTGAATGGCCAGACTGAGAACTGAGAAGAGCTGGGTCTTTCCAAACAATTTGAGAGTGTCTCAGGAGCTTTTGAGAGCTTTTTCAACCACAGAGCTCTTGGGCAGAGCACTTTATCCAATTGGCAAGTCAGTTTTCATACACCGTTGTCACTTTTCAGCTCACAGAACTGTGTCCTGTTAGTGAAGCCAATTTTTTAATCTTAACTTTGCTATCACAATATTGTGACTCTGCTAATGTCTAGATGGAAGTATATGGACTGAAACATCAGTCTTTTTCCTTCTGGATTTGTATCATAAAGGTTGATTTAGACACCATTATATCAGTTATCTTTTACTGTATAATAAACCACTTCAAAATTTAGTGGATTAAAAATCTTTTTTTCACAAATATCCAACGGAGAAGGAAGGCTTGGCATGAAGGGGACATGACTTATCACTGCTCCACTCAACATTAGTTGGGTTGGCTCACTAGTGCTGAGAGTATCCATGTTCAGGATGGGTCCCTCTCATGACTGGCAAGTTGATTCTGGCTGTTAGATAAGAACTTGGCCAGGACTGTGGTTCTTCTTTATGTGGACTTCCCCATGGGCTTCCCCATCGTGTGGCAGCTATGTTCCAAGAGCAAGTGTTCTAAAAGAGCAAGGCAGAAGTGAAGGACATGTATGGCCCAGTCAAATGAAAGGGATAGAAACTGTCGCTCAATCATGTCCGACTCTTTGAGATCCCATGGACTGTAGCTGCCAGGCTCCTTTGTCCAGGGAGTTCTCCAGGTAAGAATACTGGAGTGGGTTGCCATTCCCTTCTCCAAGGGATCTTCCCGACCCAGGAATCAAACCTAAGTCTCCTACATTGCAGGCAGATTCTTTACCGTCTGAGCTACTATTACACCTCAGCAGAGATCATATAGTGTTACTCAATTGGCCAAGGCAGTCACAAGTATAAGAGAAAAGGACATAGACTCTACTTCTCAAATGGGAAGTGGCAAACTTCCAAAGGACTTAAGTTATAAGAGATATTCTTAAAACCACCTTTGGAAAGTACTGTGGTGATGGTGGTTTACTCACTCAGTCATATCCGACTCTTTGTGATCCTATGGACTGTAGTCTGCCAGGCTCCTCTGTCCGAGGGATTTTCCAGGCAAGAATACTGGAGTGGGTTGCTATTTTGTTCTCCAGGAGAACTTCCCGACCCAGGGATTAAACTCGGGTTTCCTGTATTACAGGTAGTCTCTTGCAGTGTAGGCAGATTCCTTACCAACTAAGACACCTGGGAAGTCCTGGAAAGTATGGTGGGCCACAGTAATTATTGTGATTTATACTGAGAAAAGCTTATGACATAGATATTGCTATATTTTTATTACTGATATCAGCAAATAAAACATACACCTTTGTATTAAAACATATAAAAAGTGATTCCAATGTTCAAAAAAATGTTCAAATGTTTTCCTCTCAGAATAAATAGTGGGAATATGGTCTTCTCCAAGTGTTTTTTTGTTTGTTTGTTTTTACCATAGACTCTACCTTTCAGCTTGGCTCTAGGGTATGTATTCAACACTGTTTAAGTCTACCTAAACCACTTGAAAACTTATCCCTAACTGATTTCTCCAGTTTCAAAAATAGTTTTGAGCATTTGTGGTATTTGGCCATTCTTTGTTCTTTTGAGATGATTTTATTCAGCTCTTGTCAAACAATCACACTGAAGTAGTTTAGTTTGGAATGAATCATGCAGAATTAAAGAGGGCTTTCCATCATTCATACTGTCTCAGTATTATTAATGTGAGGAACCTTAGTCTGCATCAGTCTGTATCCATCAGAGATCCTAACTGCCAGCAATAGTTACCAACACTGTTTGTTGTAAGCATCAGAGAGATTCCTCAAAAGGATACTGGGTGATTCACAGAATTTCTGGGAAGGCTGTACAATCAGGCTTAGGAAAATAGGGTCAGGGTAAGAGGAAGAACCACGGTTTGTATCCCACCAGGCCAGGGAGTGCACCCATGCTATCTCTGCTGACCCGTGGACGTCATGGCCATTGGGCACTGGAGTTTATTGTTAGCCTGATCAGGAGGGCTGGGCCCAGATAAGTGAATGCTGCTGCCACCACAACCACTATCATCACAGTAGACTCTCTCGTTGTTGTTGTTCAGTTGCCAAGTCGTGTCTGACTCTTGGCGACCTCGTGGACTGCAGCACGCCAGGCCTTCCTGCCCTTCACCATCTCCTGGGGACTACTGAAACTCATGTCCATTGCATCGGCGATGCCACCCAACCATTTCATCCTCTGTCACCCTCTTCTCATTTGCCTTCAACCTTTCCCAGCATCAGGGTCTTTTCCAATGAGTCAGCTGTTCGCATCAAGTGGCCAAAGTATTGGAGCTTCAGTATCAGAGGAACTGGAGGAGCACCAGTTCCTCCAATGAGTATTTAGGGTTAACGTCCTTTAAGATTGACTGGTTTAAAAAAAAAAAAAAAAATTGACTGGTTTGATCTCTTTGCTGTCCAAGGGACTTTGAACTGTCGTCTCCAGCATCACAGTTCAAAAGCCTCAATTATTTGGCATTCTGCCTTCATGGTCCAGCTCTCACAACTGTATGTGACTACTAGACTCTCTGCAACTCTATACACAGCTCCAGATTCAGAGTACAAGGTACATTTATTTCATTTGTCAAGTCTAAGCTATAAGAGAAATAGTCAGGCATAAATCTAGTGTCTTCAGATTACTTCAAAGAGAAGCATGCTCTGGCATTTATCCAGGTTTAGAAAAGTCATTCTTACTCTAGGCAGAAAAACAAAAAAACAGTCTTTTTCTTCAGAGCCACTCAATACAATTCAAGACAGCTGCATTGGTCAGGATGGACTAGGTACTGCTAGACTAACAAACACTCCAAGCTCTTAGTGTTTTAAGCCAACCGAGGTTAATTTATCATATTCATCATACTAATTCATTGCTGGTTGGCAGGGAATATGTGCTGTATTATCCTTACTTTGGAATGGAGGCTGGTGTAGCCTACAGCATTTGGAATGTTGTGGGTTATAATTGCAAAATAAAAGGAAATTTGGTGAGTTGGACACTGGCTTTTAAAGACTTCCATGGGTATCACTTCTCCTCATATTTCATTAGCTAAAACAAGTCAGATGGCTGCACTGTATTTCACAGAGGCAGACAAATGCAGCTCTACCATAAACCTGAAAGGATGAGAGCTGGAATAATGGAACTAGACTTAATGACCACACTGTTTACCCATCTAGTCACCAAAATCAAGCTAACTCTTCTTCCAGGAGGCAATGCACTCCTTCCATATTCAAGAGATGTAATTCAAAGTTCCTGTTCAGTGCTCCAGGGTCTCTCAGGGCTGTATACTCTTCTCTTCATTGTGGGGTGACACATGGTAGTCTCACAGGTGAAAAGTGACTATTTTTGATTCAGACATGATCAACGTATCTTTCACCCAATATGCAGTGAGATAAAAGGACAGTACAACCACAATAAATCCTTGTTTGGAGAAATGGAAGGATGGAGGCACAGCAAACAATGAAATCCTCTGGGAAGACATTTTTAAGTGCCCTGATCAGGTGCTAAGGCTCCTTCTCAAGGAAACTTCCTTTTTCCATGGTAACCTCACCCTCTGAGATTTCTTTTTTGTTTGTTTTTCTTTATTTTTCTTGGCTATATTTGAAGTGGATATCAGGTTGCATATGTTGAGACTGAACAGAGTTCTTAGCCCTATTCTCACCCAAAACGATGGAGATACAGTTTCTTTTTAGGTTTCAAGTATTTACAGTATCTCTTCTTTATTTTTTAAAAATTATATTTTGAGATAATTGTAAATTCACATGTGACAGTTAGGAACAATACAGAGGGATCATGTATATACTTCACCCAGTTTTCCCCAAAGGTAACATCTTCCATAATTATAGTACAAAACAATACCATAATCAGGAAATTGACATCAATAATCTACTGATCTTATTTGGATTTCACCAGTTTTATATGTACTCATTTGTTTGTGTGTGTATTTATTTTATGTGATTTCATCATTTGAGTATTTGTGTATTTTATTACTATCATCAAAATTAGAACAGTTCATCATTATCAGGATCCCTTGTGCTGCTATTTTTTTATCTATAGGTCCCATTTCTAACCCCTGAGAACCACTAAGCTGTTCATTTTCATTTCAAGAATATTATATAAATTAAATTTTATAGCATGCAACCTTATGGGATTGGCATTTTCACTCAACATAATTACCTTGGGGCCAAATCCAAGTTGTTGTATGTATCAATTTTTGTTCTTTTTTATAGTTAGGTGGTATTCCATAATATGGATGAGCTATAATTTTTTAACCATTTGCCTATTGAACAATATTGGGATTGTTTCCAGTTCAGGGCTATTGTGAATAAAGTGACTGTGAACATTTCTTTCTTTCTTTTTTTTTTGGTATGAAAGCAAGTCTTTATTTCTTTAGGATAAAAACTGAAGGGTACAATTTCTAGATTATATGGCAATCACATGTTTACTTTTATAAGACATTGTGAACCTGTTTTCTACAGTTGTACCATTTTACATTCCCACCAGTGATGTTTGGTTCATCTAGTTTCTCTGCTTCCTTGTCAGCACTTGGAATTCCACTATTTTCATTTTAGCCATTCTGTTAGTTGTGTAGTGATACCTCATGGTTTTCATTTATAATTCCCTAAAAGGTAAAGATATCAAGTATCTTTTCATATGCTTGTTTGCTATCTGCATATTCGCAATGGAAGTCTCTTTGTCTTTGTTTTCTAAGTTACTTGTTTGGTTTTCTATTTTTTTCAGACCTGAGATTTCTTTATATGTTCTAAATACGACTGTATTATTGAATATGTGGTTTGAAAATAAATTCTCCCTATCAGGAGTTTGACTATCCTTTTAACCAAATCTTTTGCAGAATCAGAGTTTTTATTTTAATGAGGTCTAACTTACCAGTTTTTCCTGTTATACTTTTGATATCATGTCTAAGTATCTCATTCTGAAGATTTTGTTCTATTTTTCTTTTCTAAAAATTTTATCATTTTACATATTAACATAATGTCTTTTAAGTCCAGGGTAGTAGGTTCTTAGTTTGTTTTTCAGTATAACTCTGAAATCTTTAGTATTTTTATCTATTTGGTTTTGTTAAGCATCATATATCATTAGTTATATTAATAGTATTTCTGATATGTAATTTTTATATTTACAAATTTATTTGAATCTCACTTTCCTGGAGAAGGAAATGGCACCCCACTCCAGTAGTCTTGCCCGGAAAATCCCATGGACGGAGGAGCCTGGTAGGCTGCAGTCCATGGGGTCGCAAAGAGTCAGACATGACTGAGCGACTTCACTTTCACTTTCATGGCCCTGTATCTGTCTCTTTCTGTCTCTCTTTCTCTGCTGTTCACTGTACTAAATGCATGCTATGTTGACTACTTATTTAATATTCACAATTAGCCTATGGAGAAGGACCTTTATTTAAAACAAAAAAAGAAATGGAGACCTAGAGAGTTTAAAGGACAAGCTTTTAACATAAAATAAGCAAGTGGGGAAGGCAGAAATTCATACAGCCTGACTTCAAAGGCTCCTTACCCTGTACTGAATTGGGATGTGTAACTATCTATAATAAGATAAATTACAAACATCAGTGGTATGAGTATATAAAGCATTACTAAACCAAATGTGAACAAAAATGGCTGATTATAACACATTATCAATCTAGTGGCTTCTCATATCACATTTTCTTCTTGTTTACTAAGGTTAATTACAGCCCTTTCTTGTGAGGTGCAGTAGCAGGGTTTCTAAGTTAAGCATGTCTATAACACCCCCACCTTTCCTGGATGAGCACAATGTTAATATGATATATCCTCAGAGCCCTGCAACATAAATTGGAACTGAAGTGCCAGGAAGCATGAAAAATGGCAGAGTGACAATATACTGTGTCAGTGCTTACAATTATGAGCTTTTAATATCCGGATCATTGAACTACTATATACATGATGTATAGTATCAGTCTGGGAGCAACGTGGCTCTGTTGGCTGGAAGGCCATCCTGCTTCCCTAGACCTCTCGGTCTAAAGCATCAAAGGGAACACTCTCAGGTTGCCCCAGGGCCTTGGATCTGAGTGTGGGATCAATTCCCATTAGGATGCTGCACAACCACAAGGATCTCAGCAGTATTTTGTTTAGTCATCCCAAGCGTTGCTTTACAGAAATGCTCTAAAACCAATATTTAAGAAAATTCTTCAGTTACATTAGCGAAGCTATCTCAAGTGACTGTTCTTGTTCAGAAAATACCCACAAGTGTGAAACCAGATGTTTTACAATTTAATTTTTGTTTCTGAAGTCAGAGAATAATATCTTAAAACTTCTCCCTTCATCTTTTGATCTTAAAACCAAGCTTACAACTACAATCCTGAATTTTCCTGAAAATGTAAAATATATTGTTGAATTTTAACCTTTCCATTCAGTTGGAAAAAAAGAGCAGAAAAGGCTGAAAAAAAATTGTAAATTAAAACACTGACCAAACAGCCCAACCCTAAAGGCAAGCAAACAGACAAACAAATATACAAGGCTGGTTTGGCTAACTGGATTTAATTTGTATATTTTCCACATTTCATGGGTTTCCCAGGTGTGCTAGTGGTAAAGAACCTGCCTGCCAATGCAGAAGTTGTAAGAGAAACAGGTTTGATCCCTGGGTTGGGAAGATGCCCTGGAGGAGGGCATGGCAACACACTCCAGTATTCTTGCCTGGAAAATCCCACGGACAGAGGAGCCTGGCGGGCTATAGTCCCTAGGGTCGCACAGAGTTGGACACGACTGAAGTGACATAGCATGCACGCTTCATGAGTACAGTAGGGTTTGGAGTGTGTTATACTTCAGCTTCGGATCAAATTTGCATTCGGTTCTGAGGTGGTCCTCTTGTTTAGGTCTGTACATTCCTTAGCATTTGACTCTTAACTCTCCACCATTGTTAGGGTGGGTTGCGTCATTTAGCTATCATCGTAGACAAGAAGACACAAATGTGAGTTAATAACCATCAAAGGTGTCTATTTCCTTTTCCTGTAAATCAGAGCAAGCTTTCCTACTGAATTTTGCAAGAAGGGAAACAGACTCCCTCCTGCCGTTGTGAGGAAGTAAAGCTAAATCTCCCTCCAGATTCACTTTGGCTTCTTGCAGCTGTATGTTAGTACCTTTTTATATGCAATTTTACTTCATTTAGTCTTTAAGGTTGTGCCTGAGGTTAGTTTAAAAGGTTAGTTAAATGTTAATGGATGTTAATGCTGCAATTAAATTGTTAAATCAATTGAAAACTGTGGCTCCATTTCTATCTGTGTTAGTGCCGGCCTGAGCTGCATTGGCGTATAAATTAAAAGCTGTAAATCTAGTGAAGTCTAATTAGAGACCAAATTTCTCATTTATCTTATTTTCACAGGACTGTAAGCACTGATAGATAATCAACGAAGGGCTAAAACTTTTTAACATTAAAAAACTATTTTATCTATTTCAGGATTCAGGTGACTGATTATAATTCAGATCCAATTACTGTAAAAGGTCATATGTGAAATGAAGTTCTTTCAGACACTCTTAAGTTTTCTTTTACAAGTTTGCATATGACCCACTACCATTCCCATCCCCCAAAGCAAATAAAAATACATTATTCAAGACCACCTTTAATGGCATCTGAGAGTAACCTTGGTGCTAAACAGTGTGTTTAATAGACTACTTCATTAACCCAAAGGGGGAAAGATGGATTTGGAAGCCTCACAGGAGATTCATCAGGGAGCAAAATTAAGCCTTCACGGATGTCTAAGGTGAGGATTTTTTCACTGTTGCTTCATATTGGCCTTGCTTTACCCAGCGTCTGAGAATACTTGCATATAATTAGTTCAAATGAAAGGATTTGTCAAACTAAATCCTCCTCGGTTCAGTATTGTAGAACTACTCTGTTAAAATAATTCTGTGTGTAACTCAACTTTGGTTCCACTTTAGTTGATCATACTTTAAAAAAAAAATTCTCTTCACTATTCACTAACTTATGGCACTTAATGATGAGCTCCAACCATAGCTTTTGATATAGGAATGTTGACATGAAGATATGTTCATTTCTACCTAAGTCAGAAGATCAAAAATCATCTTTCCAAAGACTAGGAACACACACGTAGGTTTTGTTTTGGAAAGCTGCTTTATTATTTAAAAATTTTAATGAAAATGATATTTTCCATGAATGCTAATTTCTTTAATAAAATCTTCTGCCCAGAAAAAGCACTCTTTTAAGAAAAGTTATAAATGGATATTCAACTCACTCACTCAACTATAGGAAGGCCTCATTCCTCTAATGAAGACACAAGCCATGTCCTTCGTTCATATTCTGTCGAGTTTCAGCCACTGATGAAACCACAAAAGAACATCAGAAAGTGAATTGCTGAGCAGATTGAATGTTCTGAACTTTTAACTTTCTTAATTTTGTCATGAATTCAGATCTACTAAAACTCTTGATCACAGACTCTTGTAGAAAAGATACCCTGTTAGGTTGTTTGTCCCCTGTAGCAATGGAAAAAGATGTTCTATTTTTTCACCTTCAAAGAAACACTGATTTCCTAACAGCATGTTTGTTTCTTACTTACAAGCATTTCAAACTCAGGAACTAACACACTAACACCAGCTGAACCAAAATCAGTCTATATTCGTGAATTGCTGAGACTTTCAAAAGGAGGGGTCTACAACATCTAAACCAGAGACTCTTATGATGAAAAGGTACAGATGTATCAAGTACATACATGCCAAGTACTTGGCATGGGACACATAGCCCATCTCTTTCTTTCTCTCTTTCTTTAATTAGAGAAGAAAAACAATATAGCAAAAGGTACAATGCCAGCCTTTTTAGCAGGGTAGGAGTTATCACTCTACCAGGTAGAAAGAGGCTGGGAAAGTCTTTGAGTAGAAAAACTAGGATGGGATATTAGATTTTTTTTTTTTTCTGATCAGTAGTCTTCTGGGAACAGGATTGTTTTATATTCAAGTGTTGACAGGAAACTATCCACTGAGACTAGACAGACACCTAAGGGCTATTACTTAACAATCTCTGAGAATGATTTGCACCTGAAGCCTAAAATTCTGCTGTTAAAAATAAATTCTTTTGAATTAGATATTTTTACTCAATGCACATGCAAACATCTTTTAAGTTCTACAAGACTCTGTCAGTCAGTGATGTGACTGTTTCACAATGTGAAGCTGCTTTGGATCTAGTTCTAGGGCTGGTGGAGGGCATGAGTGAGGAGAATTTTACTGGAGGCTGGCGAGGTGGGGGTCTGAGCAAGAATTCCTCCCCAGTGGGGAGACGCAGAGACAGTGCTTGGAGGCAAGTTTTGGAGGCAACAGGGACTAAGTTCAAACCTGGCTAATTTGCATATGTTCTAGGGCATCAGGCAAGTTTCCCAACCTCTCTTTGCTGGAATTTCCTCATCTTTTTCTTGGTTCTTCTCCACCCATATTCCCATGCTTTTCAATGTTACCTGATTGCAGGTGACTAGTGAATATATTTTTTGCACTCTTCTTTTCTTGCCACTTTGATCTGTACCAATGTATTCATTTCATTCTCTACCTGATTTTCTTGATTATCACTATCACTTGATCCAAATTCTACACTTCAAACACAGAGACATCTCTTTAAGATACACCATTGGCCTTACACTTCCTTAGCACAGTCATCACCTTTGTGAAAATTATGCTTTTCAAAATTGTATTCTGGTAGAGGAAAATGGAGCTGACCTAAATGACTTTGGAAATTAGTAAGTCATAAAACTAAAGAAAGCTGAGCACAGAAGAATTGATGCTTTTGAACTGTGGTGTTGGAAAAGACTCTTGAGAGTCCCTTGGACTGCAAGGAGATCCAACCAGTCCATCATAAAGAAAATCAGTCTGGATATTCATTGGAAGGACTGATGCTGAAGCTGAAACTCCAATCCTTTGGCCACCTGATTCGAAGAACTGACTCACTTGAAAGGACCCTGATGCTGGGAAAGACTGAAGGCAGGAGGAGGAGGGGACGACAGAGTATAAGACAGTTGGATGGCGTTACTGACTCGATTTACATGAGTTTGAGCAAGCTCTGGGAGTTGGTGATGGACAGGGAAGCCTGGCGTGCTGCAGTCCATGGGGTCACAAAGAGTCAGACACAACTGAGTGATGGAACTAAACTGAACTGAAAACTAAAGTGAAATGAAACTGTAAATGAGCACTGTACTCTAGCTGAGGAAATTGCTTCCCATGGTGCTGTATAGGCTAACAATTCTGATACCACACAAAAAAGCCTCACACAAAATATGAACTCTGTCAAAAGGATACAGGCCCTGACAGAAAGAGTTCCCAAAGGCCTAACTGGAATAAATTGAGCAAGAAATGAAAGTAGCATTATGCTATAATTCAAAGTATAAAATAAATACCCACGTGTCAACACTGATCTAAATCAATGACTGAAAAATAATCATTTATAAAAATACATAATTATAGAATAGAGACATACTTTGTGCAGAAGGATTCTAAATAATTTCTGTAGATATTTCACTCTCAAGAGGGTAACAGAATTCCCAGTCCTTGCTGTGACTTCCGTACAGAAGTACAGAATGGAAGGGGGCAGGAGGAAGAGTAGCTTGATAACAGAGAAAGCTGACAAACACTATCTCAGCCAGGTCATCAGTGCCAACACCCACAGTCATAAGTCACATTCACAATATGTACTCTCGATATGATGGGATGAGAGTGGCACTGTGATTTTCCTTCCAAAGACATATAACCCCAGTCTAATCATGAGAAAAATATCAGACACATCCTAGCTGGATGACATTCTACAAGCTACCTGACCAGTACTCCTCAAACTGTCAGGGTCATCGAAAGCAAGGGAAGTCGGAGCATCTATAATAGCCGGGAAGAGCCTAAGGAGACATGACTAAATGGAATGTGGTGTCCTGATTATGATTCTGGTGCAGAAAGAAACATAAAGTTTTACATTAAGTAAAAATTAAGGAAGTCTGAATAAACTATGGATTTTAGTTAATAATGAAATACTAATGTGTTAGTCGCTCAGTTGTGTCTGACTCTTTGCAACCCCATGGACTGCAGCCTTCCAGACTCTTCTGTCCATGGAATTCTGAGGGCAAGAATACTGGAGTGGCTTGCCATTCTCTCCTCCAGGGGATCTTCCCAACCCAGGGCTCAAACACAGGTCTCCTACGCTGCAGGCAGATTCTTTACCATCTGAGCCACTGATAAAGCACTATAAAGCATATGCACTTGCTTAGGGCTTCTGATTTATATTAACAAATTGTCCTCCAGAAATGTTCTACTATACCAATTTTCACACTCGTCAGCAGTGTTGGAGAGAGTATTTTGGCCCACAGAGGGTTTTTGTTTGTTTGTTCATTTAATCCGTATGTTTGGTAAGAAATGTACGAAATCTTCGGAAATGCGTTCTCAACAGGATAGACTATCAGTTCTGCTTCATCAGTTGCTATGTACTGCAGGCTTACGCTTTGACAGACTTTGTGTTGTCCATTTACTTCACATCCCTCATCCAATGTGATGCTTACAAGATTCCTGAGACATAGGCTAGGTCCTCATCCTTCTGCATTCAGATGTGAGAGGGGGACAGCCTGCTAGCCACAGGCTTGTTGTTGTTCTTCAGTCATTAAGTTGTGTCTGACTCTTTCGCTGTAGCCTGACAGGCTCCTCTGACCATGGGATTTCCCAGCTAAGAATACTGGAGTGGATTGCCATTTCCTTCTCCAGAGTATCTTTCCAACCCAGGGATCAAACCCACATCTCCTGCATTGCAGGTGGATTCTTTACAACTGAGACACCATCGGCTCATTAATTTTAGTAAACATACCATATTTATATAAAATGCTATGCAGAGGAGAAACTAGATATAAGGTCTATGTATGCCCTTTACAACACCTACACAATTTTTCTAAACTGATTCTAAAAGAAAATTTTATTAAAAATCATATGTTCAAGCTCAACTCATTTTCTGAGCACAGACTCACATTTTAAGTACCTGCTGGGCTACTGCAATGAAATGTTCTGTGGGTACCCCAAATTAAGTTGTCCAAATCAAAGCTCATTATCTTAAGCATCACATCAGCTAGGCTCCTTAATTTCTTTGTCTCTCATAAATAGCAATAAATAAAATAAAAATAAAATCATGACACACCAATATTTTAAAGATTTGTCAGGCTGGACACTTGACAATCATCAGCCCCTCCTCCCTTTCTGTAATCCATCGACATCAGTTGCCAAATGCGCGTTCTATGTCCACAGTGACTTTTTGCTTATTATTTTCCACATTATTGTTTAGACACTCATCGATTTTTTGGGTTATATTTTCAAGGGTCTTTAAAATGACCTTTTCATCACTCTTCCAAATACATCTCATTGTCGAGCTAATGTCATAAAGCTTAATTCCACTCATGTATTCTTCCGGAAAATTAGAGGTAGCTACCCACTGCAAGACATCCATGGTCAACACCTTGTCTTGGCCCTTGAGGTGCAGCTTCAACCTTACTTTCTAATGTCTGTTCCCATATTTTTCTACCCAATCATGGCAGCCTCACTCTCCAATTTCACATCACTCTCATGGCCTCTCTTACCCGCTCCCCGCAGAACCTGTAAAATTTGAATCCGTGCCTGCTATGTGTAAAGTATATGAGTGTTATGCATTCCCGATAGAGAGGGAAGAACAAAGGAAAGACATCCCTTCCTCAGCTTCCATATCTGCCTCTTTACTCGTACTTATCCTCCTCTGCACTGACCTACCCTCCTAGTCTGGCTTTCCAGACCTCACTCACCCTTCACCATCTACCACAAAGATAAAGGCCATTTAGTAAAGTGGCTAAAAGCATGGGTTTTGAGTCAAAGCAGACCTGAGCTTAATTTCTGGTCTTGCATTTTATTCTTTTGCAAAACTAGACAATCTGTGTCCTCTCTAAGTGTCTATCTCTGAAACCGGGATTTGGTGCAGATTATATGAAACAAGGTACTTGCTAATAAGTTCCCAAAATACAACAAATCTTTAAAATTTAAAATTTACTTTAAAGTTCTCCTTTCAAAGGTCAGCTTTTTAGGAAATCTAGCCTATTTGTATATGCTTTTTGTCCATTTGTCTTTTTAATCCCCATTGGTTGAGATTCTGTGGGATTTTCGTTGTGTCTCCTGTCTGCTACTTTTCCAGGCCCCTTTTGCGCCTTGGTGTTTTGTCCTCTTGTTCTACAACATTGCCATTCTACAACAATCCCTCCGTGTCCTGATTGGCTTCTCTGTATAACAGAAATACTGATAGTACCTCCCTCAAAGGACTTTTGAAGGTGAAGAGATTTATGTGTACAGAGCACTTTAAAACAGTGCTTAATATATAATGAGTACTAGATGTGTGATTTTACTTTTTGTTAATAGGATTATCATCTCATCTGCCAAGGTAACAGACAATGAGGCTTACCTTTATATCCCCTGTAATGACTAGAAAAAAATTCATGTACATAGTCGATGTTAAGTGAAGGCAAACTGGAGGGGAATCTGATGTGATGGGACACCATCTTCCTTTCTCTGAGGAGGAAAATATGGATCAATTAGAATCAAGGGCCAAAGCCATGGACAATCAATGTGCAGGGCATATGAGGAAGGGGACACACTGGAGAAGGGTCAGGCAGAAAGAGAAGATTCAGGGGGATGAACCTGTAAGGAGCAAAAGTGCAGAGAATGAGCTGTATTAAATAATGCAGTCTTTATTGGTGCCTGATGAATAAATGAACAACACTAATGCTCCTTTGTGCTTACTCAGAGGTGTGTTCACCTCCAGGATAAGTTGCTAGATAATAGTATGCCATCAACTAACGTTCAGTAGTAGACATTAGACAAAATTCCCCCAAATGTAAGTCTAAGTAAAATTTTTGCATGACGTATGACTTGATTTTTATTTAATGATATAGTAGTCTCTCATTAACCTGGATTATTTTTAAAATGCATATGTGAATGATTAGTACAAGAAACACTGGTATGGTTTTAGAAACATTGAGTGGTAGCCACATCTTTCCAATAGTAAACATAAGATAAAGTAGCTACTTAACTCTTAGTGACCACCTTTCTGTTGTATAACGAGAGCTGTAGTGAGCAATCCAGACAAGGACCACTGGGCCACTAAAGTCTTTCTTTATCTTCTATCTATGATCTCTGAACAGATATTAAAATCTAAAACATAATTGCAAGAGAATTAGAAAATTTCCTATTAATTAGAAATATTACACACATATTTCCATTTTGGAAAGACATTAAGAGTCTGTTTGAGTTTTTTTGCTTGGTTTTTCATCAAGCTTGAATTTGAAGGCCAATATACATGGCCTGTGTCTATTATCTCTCATAAGGCACTGCTGCTGCAGCTGCTAAGTCACTTCAGTCGTGTCTGACTCTGTGTGACCCCATAGACGGCAGCCCACCAGGCTCCCCCGTCCCTGGGATTCTCCAGGCAAGAACACTGGAGTGGGTTGCCATTTCCTTCTCCAATGCATGAAAATGAAAATTGAAAGTGAAGTCACTCAGTCGTGTCTGACTCTTCTTGACCCCATGGACTGCAGCCTACCGGGCTCCTCCGTCCATGGGATTTTCCAGGCAAGAGTACTGGAGTGGGGTGCCATTGCCTTCTCCGGACTAGCATGTTCCAAATTCAGAGGAAATCACACTTCCTCAAGCCATTTAAGAAGAGGCAGCAATGTGGTGTGAAAAACCCCAACCAGATAGGGAGCCTGTTCAGACTGCCCTGGAAAAGGTGACCTGAAGAACCTCATTACTTTTATGGGCTTGACCTAATCCCTCATAAAACTTTCCTCTGTGATTTCTCAATACAATCCTTGAAACACCCAAAAAGGGAAATGAAACCCTTCCGGCTTGTATTTAAACTCGACCCCAAAGCATATATGTTTATTAGCCTCATAAACCCAATGCATCGGAAGCATTCATGAGTCAGGTTCAGGGGTTGTAAGGAAGGGTAATTTGTCACTGGCGATGACATCACTGTTGTCACCTCCATCACCGTGGGGCTCGTCTGAGCATCCCTTTGCATAGCAGTCCTTACCAGGCACTTCAGGCAACAGTAGACGCGTGGTTCTTGGTAGCAGTTCAAGGAGGCTCCATCAGAGGCAAAAAAATAAATTTATTCAGCATTTCTCGGGCCTATGTTGGGAGGAGTAACTGAACCATCAAATAACAGGGCTGTTAGAAATCAAGCCGTTCTCGTGAGGGACCCTGTTTTCATTTCGGCAGTTCAGCCTCAGGATGTTAGAGATCCTTATGGCTCCGGTGTTGGAATTTGAATTTACCTATTATATCTAAGTTCTTATTTTCTCTCTTTCCTTCCCCTCTGGTTCTATAAAAAGTATGTGTAGAGGGAAGTGGGGATGGGCGGATGAGTCTTAGAGAAATGCAACAGTTGAAGGGTCATTCACTGCCTCCAGTCTTATCAATAAGATAATGACTGGACCCCATGACCAGAATACCGGGGAGCACAGTGGGTAGCGGACAGGAGCCAGGAGCCCCAAGAGGCATCACTTCGTTTCAAAGGTAGTGAGTCCTCCCACCTCCCAGCAAGGCTGCCCGCCGCGGGCTCCCTGGGCGAGGGCTGTGAGCCGGGGTGGTGAGCAATTTCCCTTCTGCTTTCCTGCCCGGGGCGTCCCCGCCCCGCCTCCACTCCGCTCAGCTCCTCCTGGCCGCCTGGGCAGGTTTGTTGCTTGCAGCAGAAAGACTCAAACGCATTCGGGATCCGACTGTTTTCAAACAGGCTTGGCTCCTGTGAGCCTTACCAGCTGTGACTAATAGCAAAGAGAAGCGGGGATGGGGGGGCGGGGGAGGAGGGAAGAAGCTTCTCCAGCCTGCAGGCTTCAGACAGGCAGGCTCTGGGGGAAACAAGAGAAGGCCATTAACTAACCACAGTGTTATCTTGATTCTCTGGGAGAAACGGGCTGGGGACGCCTAATGAACTAGCCTTAACGTTTCAAACTGAACGTGCCTCTGGGAGCTCTACTAGAACAAACAGCGTGACAGATCAATGCTTGGTTCCTATATCAAGAGAAAAGGTTATCCACCCCTCTAAGGAATTCGAGGATTAGTATATCTCTAGGATATACTTCCTCTCCTTTTAAAATTTTAACTTTTCTCAGCATGTTGAGGAATAAGCAGTGGCTAAGAGGGCGTGCCTACATGCGACGGCGCGTTTAAGCATCTGGTTTCAAAGTTCATTAAGAGGAGATACGCCTGTAAGGTGGAAGAGCATTTCTTTCTGCACCTTCTTGACCATAGCTCATTTTTGGGGGTTTGCTATTGCTCCGTACAAGGTAGATATTTCAAAAGAAATTATACAGCCTTCAATTTCCACACCTCAGACTGAGGTGGGGTCAAGGTACCAGCAAGTAAAGTTCACTTTCTTGGTTCAAAAAGCCCCATGTGGCTAGTAGCCATAGATTTTCAAAAGGTGACTGGGTTTCTTCACCAATCCTCCTAACTGCTCATTTTCTAGGAGGCTTAACTGCATCTCGGTTATCATTTGGAAGAATTTCTGGATATGAAGTGACATAAAATGCAACTTTCTTACCTTGCCGGTCAGTAATAACTGAGATGGAATGTGTTTTGTGTTACCCTCCAGGGTAGCCAAGGGGACTGCCAATTGTACTCTGTCAAAAAATGATCTTGGACTCCCAAATTTAAAAAAAAAGAAAGAAAAGAAAAAGGATAAAGTTCAGGAAAGTGTTGTTAGGTTCAGACTCATACTTGAATCCTGTTAGTCTTTATTCTTATAGAAGACTTTCATTTAAGATAGGTCACAGAAATTCTTTCTTTCTGTCTTTCTTTTCTTTTCTTTTTTGGTGCTAATTTTTAGCCAGCTGTGTGTCCTAGTGAGTTTATGGATTATTTTCTCTCTCTATCCTCTATGTAAGTGAAAGTGAAAGTATTAGTAGCTCAGTTGTGTCCAACTCTTTATGACCCCATGGACTGTAGCCCGCCATGCTCCTCTGTCCATGAGACTCTCCAGGCAAGAATACTGAAGTGGGTTGTCACTTCCTTTTCCAGGATATCTTCCTGACTGAGGGATCAAACCCAGGTCTCTTGCATTGCAGGCAGATTCTTTACCATCTGAGCCACCAGTGAAGCCCTTAAATCCTGGTAATTTGATAACCTGTCTTTAATAAACAAAAGTGAAAGCAAGTTCTCTCTCCTCCTGGAATCTCACTCTCTCCTAGATTCCCAAGTGTTCTTTGGAACCTCTGTCCAAGCAGAGTTCTTTACATCAGAAAGGCAGCTGTCTATGAATAGCATTTATACAGAACAGACCTCTTCACTACCTCTTATCCATCAACATGCTGTCCTATTTTGCAAAGTGAATTATTGGAGAGGAGTATACTATGCAGTTACTATTTCTGTGAAAATTTAAAAAGCCTTACTACATGTATACTTTGACCCAGCAATTCCAATTTCAGTAATTTTTCTAAGAAAACTACCAAAGGTCTGTTGAATTTTACCTATATAGTTATCACAGAAGCAATAATGTTAAACATGCTTTTCCAACTTAATTATTATGTTTTATTATGTTGTCTAACATAAACATTCACTGTCTTACCGCCTTTCAGGTGGTTTTCATTCTGAGGCCTCTTTGCTGGGCTAGTCAGTGGCCGCCATCCCTCTATGTGCACATATCATCCCTTGCTTGTGTGTGGAATGAGGGGGGAGAAGGGAGAGAGATGAAGAAGAAGGGGGGAAGAGAGAGTTTTCTTCCACATCTCTTAATAAAGACACTAATCCTGTTAGATCGGGGCCTCACCCTCATGACCTCATTTAACCTTAATGACTTCCTTGGAGCCCTCTTCTCCAAACACAGCCACCCTGGGGTTTAGGGACTCAGCATAGGAATCTGGTGGTGATGAGGGGTTTGGTGGGGAACAAACATCCAGTCTACAACATGCAGTTTCCTAGTTAGTGAAAGTTTTTCTTAATGAGACATTCTTTAGAGACGCATCTCATTGAGTCTCAGATAAGATTGTATAATTAGACCAAAGAAGCTTCTCACCATTGCTTGAAGCAAGTCCTCCTTGTAGCTGCTCACACATTCAGTCAGAAGGTCTGGGCTCTACCCTTAACCAGCTATGCAACCGGATACAAGGCTCGTGACCTTTCTGGATCTTGATTTCTATGTGTTTAAAGAGAAAGAATTAAACCAGATGTCTGCTCAAGTTTCTTTTAGCTCCAAATTTCATGCATCTGTGACTGTTTCTTGTAGCTCAATGTTCTCACACCTGTGATACAACTGTCAGAAATGATAATATGGTAAATAACATATTTTGCAAAATTTGTAGTTGTAAAAATTGCATATTCAAATGATTTATGTGTGTGTACTGATTTTTTCACTAAGATCATTTATACTTATCATTCTGGATTATTGTTATATTCAACAGAATAAAGTATATAGAATTCCCTTTAATTCAGTCCTTGAAGTTGGAAGCAAGTAGAATGAAATACAACTCAAATATAAAGGAGAAATTGGATCCATATTTGGAATTTCATCAAAAACAGGAACAGGGAGGAACATTCCAGGAAAATAATGTAATTCATTTTATGAGTATAATATTAGCGAACATATTTCAAAATCTGAGCCATATTAATACTTTTATATTAATATTTATTGCCTAGCAATTTCCTCCATATATGCCATAAAACAAAGACAGCTTTGTCTGATGAACTCCTAGTACCAATTATATAAACAAGTTGGTAAGGACATAAAAGGAGAAAGGAAAAAAGTTTAAATATTGGATTTTACATCAACAGGTCTGTAAAAAACTCAAAGGTTGGAGGTTATCAACTTTAGTTTGACTCTTGGGTTAGTCTTCAGTCAGCTGGTCTTATAAAAGAACAATCTGCTGATGGGTATATTGAGGAAGTTGAAATAATCAGCCTCAGAAGGGGCTGCATTTCAGTAGTAAGTGAAATCATTCCTGGATTCAAGAGTCTAGAAAATTTCCATGATTATTAGAGACAAAAGTCTCCACTTAACTGTGTAGTGTTTTAATAGGTAGTTACTTTAAAAGACACTCATTAAGCAATTTCCATTAATAGACCGCACTGGGCATAGATGGCTCAACTCTCCAGGCTTTCTGGGTGTGTCTTTTTATGTAGTATTTATAAATGTTTTATAAATCCTTTTTATATCTGTTTCTTGCTGCATCCCCTCAGTGCCTTGAATACAAAGTTCTTGTCCCAACAAACTCCATGCCACAGCCAACGCAATTTTAAGCTACACTAGGTTAAATGAGATATTTAGAGGGTAAGAATCAGAGAACAATAAGGCACAGCACTTCTGTAATGAGGAAATAGGCTCACTGTAAGGATGAGGACATGTTCAAAAACAATGCTTTCAAGGTAAAGCTATTTCCAAAAGAGTTTAGCCTGGACAATTATCCAGATAAATGCAGCTGGAGAGATAATCAATTTGGAGAGGGCCAAGCAGAAACAGAAGATGTATAATTTAATTATCTGATTACATTATTTTCATAACTTCCATTTTACACGTAATTGCCAGCTATCTTTATGATTTTATAGTTTATAAAAGTAGTCAAATATTTCACAATGACCCATTAAAATGGAGAAAACTTGGGGGTTTGCACATGAATGTTTGAAAATGCCACATCTTGCGCCAGCTGTTTCAGTCTTGGGAGAAGGACTTACCCAGCTTCCCCAAGAGGAGCTCTTGTTTAGCTGGCTTCAAGTTCAATACCCTCCCCCATCATCATTCTCCTGACATCATTCAAGCTTAAATAACTTCCAGGCTCTCTTTATGATAGCATTCTGTTTTATTTTTGTCCACAAAATTATCACTGACTGATATTTTCTTGCTTGTTTTCTGTCTTTACTCATTAAAATGCAAGCTTTGTGAACACAAGGCTCTTTTCTCCCTGTTTATTTCTTAATTGAAATATACTTGATTTATAATGTTGCATTTGTTTTTAGAGTACAGAAAAGTGATTCAGCTCTTTATCATTATTATTATTTTAAATTTTTACTGGGATATAGTTGGTTTACAATGTTGTGTTAGTTTTTGCCGTATAGCAAAGTGAATCAGGTATACATATACACATATCCACTCTTTTTGATTCTTCCCCCATGTAGATCATCACAGACTATTGAGAAGGGTGCCCTGTGCTGTATAGTAGGTCCTTATTCATTATCTATTTCATATATAATATGGTGTATGTGTCAGCCTCAGTCTCCCAATTCATCCCTGCCTCCCTCAGTTCTACATGTGTGCATATATATCCTTTTTCATATTCTTTTCCATTATGGTTTATTACAGAATATTGACTATAGTTCCCTGTACAATACTCTTTTTTTAATACCTGTTTATCTGGATTTCCAAGGCTTAGAACAGTACACTGTACATAGTAGTGTCTTAGTCCATATTTGTTACAGGAATATCAAAAGAATGAATTAATAACAACCTTCAGTTGCCTCACTGCACTTGAGGGTGGCATTGCCTACCTCAGAGCGGACCCAACCACACAATAGGAAAATCCAATTTAAAATGTTTTGCCTAAGAAGTACCCAGGAAATATTCATTTCCCCCCCTTTCCCCTTTGCTTTTATTTATTGTTTAATTGCAATTAATGAGAAAAAAGAAAGTTTCCATGCACTGGATTTTTTCCTCTTTTCTATAATATGAAAAGACTAAATACATCTCCAGGAAATAGGGCTTGATTCCCAACTAACTCCCACCCTCCTCCTTTCCGTAAAACAGTTGTTTGGATTCTGAGATTCTTATTTTCTGCAGTGTGTGTCTATTTCTCTCGATGGTTCTGTTTACAGGAGAGAGATACCTCTTTAATTTGTGTTTATGTGTGTTGTTTTTCTTAGTCTTTACTCTTCTCTCTTTTTTTTCCCTTCCCTAAGAGAAGATAATCAGGTTCTCGTGTTACTACTAAGTGTTCTAGCAGATGGAAAAAGGTTGCCACATGAGGTCATTTCTGTGTGGATGAACTTGTAGACGCTGACATATCAGAGAGCATCTAAGGGAAATGTTATAGGGGCCATCAAGGCCGCTTCAAATTTCCTGATTGCATATATTAAAACAGGATAAGCTCCAATTACTGGAGTCCTCGCTTCAATATAATGGAGAATTGGAGCTGTGTGTGGATTCTGATCTCTTGAAGCAGCCAAGTGTATCTGAAAATATGAAAATTAAGTTATCTATCTATAGTTGGAAGAGCCAGAGAGCTAAGCAACCAGCCCCTATCATTTTGGGCAAGAGAAAAGGGGTCATGAGAGTTCAATTTGGGTTTGTGGCTTTTCACCAAACACGGTGTAGACTTGAAATGCACAGCTTCGTATTTCTTTTTCCTGGTGATAAGTCAGATAAGATACGGAAACTTAGCCTTAATGGTTTGAAACCTTTCTATCTGTGATCATAAAGTGACCATTTACAAATTGGAATGCTTTACTGACCTGAGACCTGCTTGCTTCTGGACCTGTCACTACAAGGGGACTTCCAGCTAAAACAACAGCAGATTCATGCAAAAAGTTTCCCATCGTCTGTAGAGAGGAGTGTACCAGAAGACAGCTGCTCAGAACAGCTGTCTACCCACACAGCCATCTTAGGGGAGAGTGATTAATGAACTCACTTGGGCAGCGAGGAGCCCAGTTCACTGATCCATAGTTGCAGCACAGGTATTGATGTGAAACTAATGAGAAATTTGATGCTCAAATTTGAATGTTTATTCCAATTACCAACCAACAGATCCAAATTTTTTTAAAGCTCAAAGCATTAACCTTTTGTTAAGAATGGGCAACATGAAGCTGTGGTTTTATACTGTGTGCTGGGACTTGCAAATTGATGTGACTGGAGTCTGTTTTGACAAATGGTATGCTTCCCATGCACATCACTTTCTTTAACTGTTAGGTTTTTAACCAAGGGAGGAAGGAAAAAGGACCAGTCCTGTGCCCGTCACACTGGCATCACCTAGCACTAAACACACAGATGTAATGAAAAGTCCCTCCCAAACCAAACAACAGGGACTGAGGCTGCACATGTCTGAGTGTGGAGTCCAGAGTGAGGGTACTGAGATTCTAGACTTTTCCCCTGCTCACCAGATCACATGCTCATTACTCTGCACAGCCCTGACTTTTACCAATGTATGACAAAAACCACTACAATATTGTAAAATAATTAGCCTCCAACTAATAAAAATAAATGAAAAAAAAAAAAGAAAGAAACATATTAACCCTTACTCGGGAGAAAGGGCAAGGGGAGGAAAAATGAAATAAGAGATTTACTTAAGAGAATGAAGATATAAAAGCTAGCCAAGAGAAGGCTTTAAAGAGTTGCAGCAAGTATATTAGGTCTACAACATGCATATAGTGAATATTTGCTGCCCATCCATGCCCAGCATCCATGGCAGATACTGTTAAATAATGCTCCCTTTTACATTAGCCAGGATCTGCTTTCAGTGTGGAGATCTGGACAGCACCACCAAGTCAATCAACACCAACAGGGGAGGTGACATCCATTTGCTAGTCCAGAGTGGGAGGGCTTGAGACCCCCGCATGTGTCCTCTTGGCCCCCTCCCTCAGACCTCCACCCACAGTCACCTGTCACCTTGTGAGAAGGTCTTCCCTGACCACCTGATACAAACTCGCAGCTCCCTTCCTTACCTGGCACGCCCCAGCTCTCACCTCTATCTGAAACTTTCCATTTTCACTTATTTGTTTGCTTATCTGCTCCTTCTACACCCAGTCCAGAATGTTAGGCCCATGAGGGAAATGAATTCATCACTTTTGTTTGCTGCAGGGTCCCCAGCAACTCGCTGGGTGTCTGACTCATAGTGGGTGCCCAGTAAATGGGTGAATGCACACAGAAGTGGATTTTAAGTAAAATACAAGCAGGGATGTCCTGTGGGAAAATAATGGCTCTGCTCTATGAAACCCATTCATGCAGAAGTAGCTCAAGCAGTAAAAGTTTCTGAAAGTTAATTGCTACAAAGTATAAAGATCAAGTTCAATTGGGCCCATCAAACAAGGTAATAGGTGGCCTTCTGAGATGGGAGACCTTTGAGAAAAAAGAACTCAGAATCTTTGTGTCCACCTGTCAGAAGAATGATAGAGGAAATCCATGAATCATACAGAAAATGGACTTGACCACCTCTGAGGTCCCTTCCAAATGTTCTGTAACTTACCTATTCCTTCAGAGGTTGGATGTCATGGTTAAGGATTTATGTGGTTTCGTTAAAGCCATCACACGATGCCCACAGGCTTAAAGGAGGTTGTCATGAGATTCCAGCCACTGTTCCTTCTTGGGATAATGCTAAGAATATTCTTATTTCCATTCTTGTTAGGCCCTACTAATGGAGGCATAAGAGTGATTTTGGTATATTCTTGCTGAGGTTATCGCAGTATGTAAGCTATATCCTCGAAGCAAGGGTCCTTTCAAAGTGGAGGGAAATATTTCAGACTATTAGAATCTCATTTAGGAAATGGCAACCTTATTGCATGAAATGAGGCCATGATGTGCAGAAAGAGTTAAATGTTCTTCCAGAAGAGCCTGACTCTAAGCCAGGATATGGCATTAAGCACAGAGAAAATTGGGCTGAATAATCCCTTTAGACTCTTTAAGGTGCTGAGCTGACATTTTGATACGTTGCAAGTTGGCAAGTCAACGTTTCATAGTTTATCTTCAAATTCCACATTTTAAAAGTCTTATTTCCTTCTTCTGAAAAGGCTATACCTGCAACCACCTTTAGTCCTACCTACACAAAATTAGATATCTTTTTTGTTCGTTCAGAACAGGGAGAATTTAATATTCCAAATTTTGTGAGAAAAGAAACCCCATTTCTGCTTAAAACCTGTGGCTTAAGTTTCATAATAGTCACAGAATCTTGTAAAGACAATAAATTATGAAATGACAGCAAGATGTAAGACACTGCAGAGGCAGTGTTTTTGAAAATAAAAATGTAATGTATGCTTGAAATATGAATTTTAAAATCAGTTAGGGCTATTTTATAGGGTTTGATTACAGATGCCAAAATGTAATCTTTTTTCTACTCTTCAGACAGGCTACTGAGACTGTTTCCCTGCTAAAATGTCCAAATTTAACTGAAAGCAAGTTTTCAAACCTGACTCGTGTGTTGTGATAGCTAAAGGAATATAAATCAGGGTGGGACTGGAAAGAAGAGTGCGAGTTTGAAAATTACTGTAGATGCTTGTGATAGTCACAACAGACAATCTGTAAAATCAGGTCTTGTAAGTCACATGTACATTAATTTTCTTCCCTTATCATGCAAACATCCTGTTCTGCAGAAAGCCTCCCCCATTCCTCAGCCTGTTTGCTTATCTCATGGCCCCCATTAGAATTCATCACTTCTTCATGCAACTTAATACAAGGAGAGTTATCTGCCCCTTGTTGCCATCCTTCCTGGGGGGTGGGCTTCATGAGAATTGGCTGTGTCCATCAGTATTTAAGTATCTCCAGCTCTGAAATAAAGTAAGGTCTGCGTAAAATTTGCTGAATATACGAATTATGTTTGAGCCTCCTCTACTGTAGGCTCTACGGCACTCTTGAGGCTCAGTTATGCTTGAGTCCCCTCTACTGGAGAATCTGCCACAAGGATTCTCCAGCCTGGGTACACTCACCTCAACTACTGTGGCTCCTGTTCTAGCCCATGACTTACTGGGACACACAGTCTCTAGGTTTGATCCAGAGACCTTCAGTAGAAGGAAGACTGAAAAGTAACAAAAGTGGCCAGTACTACACTTAGCACCTCTGATATCTTACAGGAAATTTCAAGAGCTGCTGGATAGGGCACGGATAACCACCAGCCATTGGCTCATGAGTAAGTTTGCTTGTGTGGAAACCCGATTGCTTCCAATTTGCAAATGGGAAGGATTTAGGCCCAAGGATCTCTAGCTGCTTCCAGAACTTGCTAGTGCCACCCATGAGTGTGGTTATGCTGCTAATTCTGTTTTTCTAATTACTATGCACATCCAAGGATGTACCATGTACCAAAAGACCACAGCCCTATATATCTGTAGCAGAGAATATCCTTTACCAGATAACAAGAATGGGATTTTCTAGCAACGTATATGGTCAAGTTTTCATGTATCAACTAACGATAGGAGGAAACCTACCTGGGCAGAAGACCTTAGCTGCGGAATAGTCTTTTTTTTTTTTTGCAAAAGTATATAAATACCACTATATTCACTCTCTTCCTTAAAAAGTGGGATAAATTTAAAATAGAAATTTCTAACTGTGCAGCGCCGCCCATAGCCTCTGTGTCTTCTAAGTTGTTGACATCTGAAAGACAATTTCTCATTTCTGTTTCCCAATCTTCTTCTGCCTAGCGTCTGTGTATGTACATAGTGGAGTCCAGATTTGAAAGGCTTCCTTTGAAACGTGTGCTGTCTCACACATGCGCGTGCACACATACACACACACACACACACACACCCTTGAAATAAAGTGCCTGATCCCTGCTTTGGTTAGCCCCCTCTGGTGGGTCAGGGGTCCCTCTCTGCGGAGGCCGTCCGCGCACCAGCAGTCATGCGGAACCTGTTTCTGACCGGCAGCCGGTGCGCTTGAAAGGGAGAGCCATAGCGATGGGTTGACCTTCCGGCCCAGCAGCCGGAAGGGAGCCCCGTGGGGATCTCCTAAAGGGGATGTTTCTGCCTTGGTCACATCAAGGTTGTTCAGTTCAGTGGCTCTGTTTTAAGTGTTCCCTGTATTCTCCACTGACCACTGGAAAAGGCGGTTTTGTTTCCTCGCCCCAGCTTCAGAGGCATTAAACTCTTCACCTTGACTTTTCTTGGAACTGCAAAACTAGGAAAGGACGAAAAAAGAAGAGCTGAAAGAGGTAACGAAGACCTTTGGCGCCCTTATCATACGGGTAACCATCGTGCTCCCGGACCCGGCCTATCAGGGAGGCAGTTGGCTGACTACACAAGAGTGGCCCTCTTTACAACCCATTTGGCCCTTTTTATATGCAGGGAATTTTAAAACTGCTATGCATTTCTGCCTTTTTTCATCAGGGATCTCTCCAAACAGTTTTGAGAGTGGTGGTGGGAAAAGAAGACTTTTCAATTATGGATACATTTCAGAAAATCAGTGACCTTAATACTCTCTGCATGGTGGGCGCAGGACTGACCAAAGGTGTGCTGAAAGTGCAGATACTGTTTTTCCTAAAGAATACACATATTTAGCATTATTTTATTTAGCTTGACAAAGTCAGCGCTTCAAAGACACTTCTTAGGAGCTTTAAAAGATTAAATATTAGCCTTTGGATAAAGGATCCACGAGCTTGCATTTCATGTTGAACAATTATGGGCCACACTTCCTTTAAATGTTTCAGAGAGACGGTTAAATTTTGAAGGGGAAGCTTTTCTATTTGAGCTGTGTGAACAAAGGCAAGTTTGTATACGGGAGGGTGGCCCAGGGGATTTCTGCTAAGACAGATGAAATGATTGTGGTGAAATCAAACCACCTCGGCAGCCTCTTTGTCCAGGCTGTGCACCCTCCCGGGTGTTCTCCTTTTGCCTGGGAAAAAGTCCGCCGGTGGTCAAGCGGAGGTGGGTCAAATGAAGCCAGGCTGAATGTGCGCATTGACCTCCAGGGACCTTGAGGACGATGAAAAACAGACAATGAACAGAGAAGCGCTTTGAAAATGGTGAGATGTTATTGTTATTACAATTATGATCTTTAAATCCGCAAGACGTGTTCCTGGAGAGTTTGCTGTAGTTCCCTTCGCTGCTGGAGAAAGTAACCTGAAAGGTGGGCACTTTCTTATCTCTCTGTATCTTTTTGAGTTGAGCTCAAATATGACAAAATTATAAAGTTCATTTTTGGTTAAATTGTCTGAGAGAAGTGGCTGTTCATTCAACACATTCAGTTCAGAAATTGATGAAACAATTTCATGATAGCTATGAGGAACTGATACCGAGTTGGAAAGAAAAATCACACCAAACACTGAGTCCTTTTACAGTGACTCATAGAATCCTCAGTACCTCGGAAGTAAAGATGTACCCCATTTGACACACAGCATAAATCAGGAAGATAATGTTGACCCCCACAGGCTGAGGAGGTGATGTAGGATTAATAACTACTGCAGAAGTATTACTGGACTAGCTTGCCCCAAGGAGTGACAAACTTGGAGCCATCTTCCTTAGCAAATGGAAAAACTAAAGTTGCTGTACCCTGAAATTCCAGTCCAAATGAATTTGTATTTGGATCTGGTGATACACCAGGATAAGTCCCCAGCTAACAGTCCAGTTCCCCAACTTCTCAGTAACATCTGTCCAATTTTAACTTGTGGGTGGAGGTTGAAACCATGCGAAATCTTGTGGTTACAGTAATTTCCTCCAGGAAACCGTGAAACAACGAGTGGTATGCAAATGAAGAATTTTCAGTACCCTTTTTTTAATTTCCAAGTTGGAAATTGAGGTTTGGTAGTACACAGAGACTAAAGTGATGAACTCCAAACACAGCTCTGGAAGTGGAAAATTTGAAAGTTTCCTTTGCCCTGACAAGTGTTTTTAGTTTGTTTTTGATTTATATGATTTAGTGTCTGGGAGAAAGTCTGTCTGAGAGAAAGCAAGGAGAAGACGGTAGTGGATTCATCACTTCCCCCCCAGACATGACCCTGACTGTTAAGAGCTATCATTTCCTCAGTAGGTCCTTTCATTGCCCTGAATCCAGCCCACAATCTGCAAAACAGGCATTATTATTATTCCCATTTAAAAGTTGTACTAAATGAAGGTTGACTAAGATTCGAGCAAACACTCAGACTTTAGAAACTGACACAACGCTTCAGAAACAGCAATCTTTCTTCTTTCGCAAATGGGACTTCGGCTCTGTCCTCCCCTCTGCTCCACTCCCGATACTGTTCTGACAGTTTCGGCCTTTGGAGACCCCGGGGGAGATCCAGGTGGGGAAGAAAGGACGTGGACGACTCCTCTCAGACCGGGTTTAAGCGTGTTCTCATCCTCACCCACACAGCATTAGCGCTGATGTTGGACTCATGCATGGCAAAGGGGGCGTTTTGCAACAGTTTGTTCTCAAGGTTGGTGGCCTCCAGTCAGGGCTTATCTCTAAGTTACTTCTCAGGAACGGGGGCCAGATCGATACTGTATTCTTTCAGACCTCTCTAAACCCAGCAGGGAAGGCAATCACGGCCGGGCGGCTCCCTGCACCTTCTGGAGCGGATCAATACCCCGACAGCGTGGAGCTTTGTTCCTTCCCCAGCTCTAAGATGTTCTGCATGCTCTACATGATTGCTTAAAGGCTCACGTTCCCTTCCCCCTGGATGACAACGCCACTCCCGCCCTCATCTTCCCTAATACTATCACTATAATTGCCTTGACATGAAATAGCAGCACAAACCCAGCGCCTGGGCTTTGAGGGGTTTTATCTTTTTTGAACATCTCTATTAGTAAGGGCTGTTGATTTGCCTTTAATATGTAGTCGGAGCTTTAATGCAAACCTGTACTTATTTACACTGCTTTGCGAAACCCACTGAGATGATTTTACCTATGGGAATCATATAGGGACTGTTTCAGGGGAGAGGGAGATATAAACTCCTAAGCCCAAGAATATTAGCTTAAACTTTATGCAGCTTGAAGCCCATTATAGCTACCCCATACCGCCACAGAAATTGTCTTAGAAGAGCTCTGTGTCTTATTTACTTTTTAAATGATGCTGGGTAAAATGAAATATTTATTTTACTGTTTTTCAGCCAACATTCCAATAAGTGGTGAATAACACAAAGGCTCAACAGATCCTGTTTTTCCAATTCCTGTTTCTTGCTGTTGCCTGCTAAGTAAAGTTACTGATATGCTCTGAATCTTTACCATACACATGACTCCTCAGTGCTCATCTCCCTCCAAATACACCAAAACAATAAAAAATAAAATATAACAAATATATTATGTGATAGCATTGAAATGGAGAAGTTTAAATGAAAACTCATTACTTTAGCTTAAGGAATAAAAGCCCAGCACTTTAGTCTCTTTCTGTTGACTTCAACCACATCCCTTGAGCTTCTTCCCTGTTGCTACGCCCCTGTCCTGGGTCCCAGTCTCCATTATTGTTCTTTTCTTGTTTCGAGACTTCTCCATACTGTTCAGCTTGTCCCTTCCCCTTAGACACATGTACCTCTTGGCCTTTCTTTGCCCCTTTAAGTCCTTCACACCCTTCAAGATCTG
Source organism: Dama dama (assembly GCF_033118175.1). NCBI lineage: Eukaryota > Metazoa > Chordata > Mammalia > Artiodactyla > Cervidae > Dama > Dama dama. The sequence continues at coordinate 18,768,931 of NC_083693.1, read as the reverse complement.
GTGCCCGTCTCAGCCCCTCTGGGAACCACAGGAAACAGCCCAACCCAGTGCGTCACAGTGGAGCACTGCCGATCATCGGCTATGAGTCAGATTGCAGGACAGTTGGACATTTGCAGTCAAAAGCAGTTGAATTTCCAAAGTTTGCAAAAGATTTTTTAATGATAATTGGAGTGATGGATATTGATAATTGTTAACTGGTCAATTGAGACATGAAACTTCAAGGTTATCCTTAATCTTTTTATTCTTTCACTGGTATGCTGATATATTTCTAAGAATAATAGAAAGGGGCAGGGCCATCCAGCCTCAATTATACCTTCCTTGAAACTTGTCTTAGAGAACTTGTAGGTCACTGAAGATCACCCACTGGTAGTGTGAGATATCTAAGATGTGCTGTAACACTCCCCAGTGGATCATTTTTATTTGTTGGGTCATCCACACACTCAGTGGGATTCCCACATGGTGCAGTGGTAAAGACTCCATCTATCAATGCAAGAGATGCAGGCTTGATCCCTGGGTCGGGAAGATCCCCTGGAGTAGGAAATGACAACTTCCTCAGTATTCTTTTCTTTTTCTTTCTTTCAGTATTCTTACCTGGAAAATTCTATGGACAGAGGAGCCTGGTGGGCTACAGTCCATGGGGTCACAAATAGCTGGACATGACTGAGCTACTGAACACGCACACACCACAGGCTCAACACTATGCCTTGTATATATCATTAGGCACTGAACAAATACTAATTAATGTGTTAGCTGGTTGGAGTCATCTTTTAATAGAAACCAAGTATGTCTGTGGGCTGTACATGCACTGCGGCCATGAAAAAAAAAAGGAGGGAAATAATTTACAGTGTATCCAGTATTGCAAACTAATTAGATGAATTGTCACTTCTGATGGCAGATGCACCAAGCAAAGTTGCTTTAGTTAGTAGTTTGCTTAATTTAATACAGAGTCCGTTTCAGGTTGAATATTTAAGTACAGCTTCTGAATACACTGGACCACTAAGATATATAATTAAAAAGTCTAGCTGAAGCATTCTGATGCTTTAAGCTGTTTCATATAGCTGAGAAAAGAAAGCAGGTGTCAGACACTTGACTGTTTTACCCGGGAAAAAAAGAATTGATTTTACCTGGTGGATGAAATCAGAATGACAGCCACATAACAATGCAGTGTTGCAAAATACAACATGTAACATATGTAATGTGTGCAGAGGAGAGAAAGAAAGAGAATGATACAGAGTAAATTATTTCTACTTCATTCATGTAAGTTGATTACAACTGAATTAATATGCATTTTCAAGGGCATATTATATTATGGCTAAAGAAGTTACAAGCAACATGTGCAAGATTTTATGAAATTTATTTTAAAAGCATCTGTCTGAGATAGTGATGCAGACAATGAAAGCATAATGGAGGACAAAAGTCATTATACAGAGGACGACGGTAACTGCTGAACAGTGAAACCACAGCAATTTAGAAAGTTAAAAGAAATTAAAGTTCAAGTTCTGTATTTAATGTTAATGTAGTACATTTTCAACAAGGTAAAGACTTCCTTCCCTCCTTCTTCTTTTTTTCCTCATCCTTCTTCCTGCCTTCCTCTCTCCTGCATTTCTGTCTCTGACTCTGTCCTTTGTCTCTCTCCAAGATCTGCTGTCTCTATTTCTCTGCCTCTGTCACTCTATTTGTCTCTTTGTCTCTGTTCCTGCCTCTGTCTCTCCCTCACTGTGTCTTCCCTGTATGTCTCTCTCTTGACTTCTATAAAGAAGAGTTACCAAAGTCATCAATTTGGGCACTTTTATGACATGGTGGGAAGAGACTGGCTGATACTTTGCAATCTATGACCTTGAGAAAGCTACTTGTTTTCGTGATAATTTTCCTTTACTATCATAGTGCTAATTCAAGCTGTCTACCTAGTATCCCACTCCAACTTGATAATAATATGCTGCATAAACTTATTTTAGCTCATAGAAAAAAAAGTGCTATACCAAATGAGAGAATCATTGATATCACCGTTTCCTTAAATCCCTCATATTTCTTGTCCATTATTCATTACTATTGCTACTCAGTGAACATCCACTATGAGCCAGGCACAGATTTTTAAAATGTCTTTGGATGGCTAAAGATCTCTATCAGTTGAATGTTCACACGTGTGTGCTCAGTCACTCAGTTGTGTCTGACTCTTTGTGACCCCATGGACTGTAGCCTGTCAGGCTCCTCCACCCATGGAAGAATACTGGAATGGACTGCCATTTCCTCCTCCAGTGAATCCTCTTGACCCAGGGGTCAAACTGGTGTCTCCTGTGTCTCCTGCATTGGTAGGTAGATTCTTTACCACTGAACTACCTGGGAAGCCCATCAACTGAATGTACTTCATTGTTTATAAGAATACCATGTTTAGCATAAAGACTTTCATTTGAGTCTTCCCCCATGTCTACCTGGAAAGTGTTTTCATCTTCATGCTAGTATTGGCATGAGTTTAGCATTTAATATTTAGTTTGGGGCATTTTTAAGCATAAAAAATCAAGCTGGCTTAGATTAGCCATTTTCAATCCAAAAAAGTTAACTTCTGGAGAAAAATTCATCTAACAATGTAATTGTTTACCTAGCCAGACAAACTTCAGTATTTTCTGTGACAGGACCATAGATGCACAGACAATGTATTGAACATTGTCTTTAGATTATTTCACCCACTTTCTAACTTTCTAAGGTTATATCAGGGCCATATACTTTTCAAAATAAAATTTTGTTTTTTAAAACACTAGACTTATAGAAGCTTGTAAAAAATAGTACAATCAATCTACAATGAATGAATGAATGAACATTCAATTTGTCATCTTCCCAGAATTAGGTCAGACTTTCTGGTCCTTCTCATGTCTGGCACCAGCTAGATCCTCACCTGCTCAACTTTCTCTAGGGGTTCCCCTGAGTTGCTCAGGGTTGATAGTCTGCTCGACTGAATCACAGAACTCCCGAGAACTCTTTACATATAATTACAGTTTTATTCTAGCAAAAGGATGCACACTAGAAACAGCCCACAGGCAGGCCTGGGAGAGCCCCATGTGAAGTTGCCATTGTCTCTGGGGTCATCCTAACCGCTGGCACATCAGTGTGTGACAATACAGAGGACCAGAGAAGCTTGCTCAGGCTTCAGTGCCCAGAGTGTTAGTGGGCCTTCATTAAATAGACATCATCACTTAAATTATCGGTCAAATGACAGTATCCAGGCCCTGTCCTCTTCCCAAAGAATGGGTGGGTGCTGAGTAGCTCAAAGCCCCACCCTCTAGTTACCTGATTGATCTTTTTGGCTTGACTCTCTACTATCTTGAGTAATTTTGTTAGCATAAACTATGTAGGGGTTCACCATGAGTCACCTAGTTAGCATAAACAATCAGATGTGGTCCAAGGGGACCACCAAAAGTAAAAAAGACAGATAATCCCAAGGCTATAAAGAGACACTCCTAAAGATAGGAAGTTCCAAGTGTTTAAAGTAGACCTCCGAGGACCCAGGGACAAAAGCCAGCTAATGTCTTTATTATACAGAAATATTATTTTGCTGAACCATAAAAGATATAAACACCTAAGTGTTTCCACATGTTTCTCTTGTAAGAGCAAGGATATTTTCATAGTAGAATACAACATTTAAAATAATTAAAATGTAATTATTGAAACTAAGGAAATGAAATACATATAAAAGAGTGTTATCTAATACATAGTCCAAATTCAATATTTTGCAGTTGTCTCAACTTTTTTTTCCTTTCAATTCTGTTTCCAATCTAAAATCACATATTTCACTTAGTTGTTCATCTTATTACTTTTTTAAAAACAGAAACCATTCCTTAGCTTTAGTCTTTTCTTTCATGACATTTGATAGTTGGGAAGAGTATAGACTAGCTGTCTATACTCCTTATTTGAAAAGGTGCTTTTAAATAAAGGTGTTTATTTAAAAAGCCTCCCAATTTGGAGTTGCCTGATTGTTCCCTCATGATTTGATTCAGATTATTCATTTTCTGGCAGGATTACTGTACAGGTTTTACCCTGTCCTTCTCTGTGAACCATATCAGGAAGCACGTGATCTTGATTTAGGCTGTTTATACACTTTTTCTACTGTAAAGATCTCTAATTATTTTTTTTTCTCTGTAATTAATAAGAAATCCAAATGGAGATATTTCTAGACTATGTGGACACACTATTCTTTAACAAAATCTCACAATAGTTTTAGGATCCATTGATAGTTCTTATCTATATTAATTACTACCATAGTCATTGCAAAATGATGATTTTCTAACCCTGTTTTTCCTCTGATATTTGTTACTTGCTAGAAAAGAGCTTTCCCTTCACTCCTTTGTATTTGCTTATTTAACCTTTAGCATCAAAGTCTGGATTCTTTTATTATTTTTTTTTGTTGTATAGTTATGATTCTGCTAAATTTTCACCTGTGAATGAATGTATGTGTACAGCAATAATTCACAAGCCACTATATGTGAAATGGTGGGATTTAGGAAATACTAGTTTGTATCTCTTACAAATAAGAAAGTTGTCACTTGGAAACAGTCAGAATAAGAATCCTTCATTTAATTCCTAACTTTTTAGACCTTCTCAATGAAATATGAATGTTGCAATATACATTGTTCATTTCAAACAAGCAAATAAATAAGTGTACAAAATCTTTGCAGTTCTAACTGTAATTTTGCAGAGAATGAGCTTTTGTTCAAACGATCACAAAAACTGATTCAACCGGTACTCCAAAACATATCCCTATTGAGAGAGGAACTGAACACATCCTTAAAGGTCAACTGGTTTTAAAATTATACCAGTCTGTTTCATTTAATCATTATGCAGGGACTGCAATGGGAGGATGAACATGGACCTCCTGAAATTCACCATGTTCAATGAGGTAAGCCATGGTGTATAGAGAGCTCTACTGGATGTGAAGCTTCTGACACAAGAGGGAAAAGGGAAAGGGTTTCCTTTTACCCACTGCCTGATTGTCAACACTGGCAACTCCACCATCATGTTTTCTTCCCTGGCATCTCAACTAGACTCCACCCTCCTTAGTAGCATGTGTGTAAGAGAGTTCCCTCTTCTGAAGATCTGGTAGAGCACGTTGATTAAGGTATACATCCTTCCCTATGAGAAGACTTGCAGAGCAGGTTATCAGGAAAGAGGATGGAGGGAACATAAAGATGCTGGGTGTCTACTGGGAGGGAAATTATCTATTGTGAGGCGTGAGGAGGCAGACACCCCAAGACAATAGAGCCTGACTTCCAGCCTGGTCACTGGCTAATCTGGCCATACTTTAATAGATGCTTTCTGGAGACCGTGCCCTACACCAGTGCCCTACTCCAAGGGATGCTTGGACAGAGTTAGGCACATGGCAATCATTCAGAACAACATTTATTCAGACATGCCTAAAAACTGGTCTTATAGCTGACCATACAGAATTTCTGCTTTCCATACCCAGCTCTATTTTTCTTTTTGTCCTTGGTGCTCCTCTCCTTCTAACATGTCATACAATTTGCTTATTACAGGGATAATTTATTTCCCTATCCTGGAAGACAACTCTTACCACTCCCATCCCTCCCCAAACTAGAAAGTAAGCACCAAGAAGGCAAGTATTCCTGTTTTATTCCTGGATATGTGTTGGGCTCTTAGGATATAGTAGGAGCTCAATAATCTTTGTGGAATGAATGAATGTCTACATTGCAGATAAAGTGTTCTCTCATTTTCCCTTAAGATGAAAGTCTGTAACTTAAATTCTTTGTTTCTATCATTTTAAAATGGGACAATTGGACACACACGAGGTTTTCTCATTAACATCAAGTTAATTCTCTACTTAGACATTTCCCGCTGTTCTTGGATATTTTGCAGACAGTAGTGTCTCTTATTGTTGTTATTGTTTTACTAAGTTCATATATAAGACACTGAGCTGGATGTTTTTATGGTATAAGCTTCTCTTCAAAGATGAGTCTATGAGTCAGGTCACCTTTCAGAAGTGGAAGAGATGATGCTCCTTCCACAGATGACAAACTTACTCACAGGGAGTGTGGTCTTTGGGGATCTCATTTATTCAAAGTCCATAAGGCTATGACTGTTTATAAAATGCAAAATGAGACCAGTGTAGTCTCAATTTAGGGACACATGCCTTTTAAAATCACAGTCATTTGCTTACGTATCAGCTTCCTTGGGGACATCCGCCTCTCTTAATGGGAGAGCAGCTCTGTTAACCCCTGTTGACAAGGCAGTAACACGTACTCTGCAAAAAACTGTGCATTTCCAGCCCAAGGGGGTTCCAAGGGATGGGCAGTAATGTTTTGGCTTTTTGAACATTATTGACAACCTGAAAAAAATGGAATGGTTGCTCATTGCAACTCACAGAGCCAAATGTAGTTCTTAAACCTTCTATAGTTTAGCTTAAATTAACACCTTCAATGCAATTCAGAAATTCCACACAACTAGAGACTGAAATAGTTAGTGCCTCTGAAGACTTCTATGAGTTAACTTAAGAAGCTCGTCAGAAGTTCACCCTTTGCTAGGAGCATTCAGTTAGGAACTTAAGATAACCTGTTTGTGAGTATTAGAATAATTTTAGAGCCTACACAGAGTTTCCTAGTATGATTTTGAGTGAGGCCTAGAAGATCTAGTTTCCTGTGTGTATGTGCAACACTCTGTGAAGAGTCCATAGATTCCATGTAGTTCTCAAAGAACTCCATTATCCCTATGCAAAGAAAAAAATGCAGATTGTGTGTTAAAATCACTAGATTTTATCTGATGTCTTTGGAAATGAAAACAAAAATGGTGGAAACTGACTATTTCAAGGCCAGAAAGAAGATGTACTGAGACAATGAATAGGGAAGAACAAGGGAAAAAACCCCAATTTGTTGATCCATGGTGGAGTTTTCTGAGAATAATTGTCTTTTTATGCAAAATGAACTTAATCACATTTGCCTTGTTCACAAACTTGTTCATAGATTGAATGAGGGGTATGTGGAATGGTCTTTATAGCTTATAGTTATCTTTATTATCACATGCACATCATTATGTAGATAATTTCATCTGCGTTATGTGTGAGCATGGAACTATATGAACAAGTTAACTCAGATATGATTGCTCTAAGATCTCTAGTTGCTTCAATTCTGTAATTTTGAAAATATTAACCTTTTCGATGACTTCTAAACTTGCCCAGAAAGTACACATTTTCCAAGACAAACTCCTCCAGTTCTCTGAGGTTTTGTAAGTATTAGTAGATTTTACTATACTCCTAGGTTGTTCTGAAAAGGTATGTGCTGCATCATTGATAAACACAACCTGCTGTCAACTTATTTTCTCCCTCATTTTCTCTACTACATATATATACTTCAACTCCTAACACTTTCTCTTTTACTTTTTAGGAAGAAACAATCAGCAACTCTTCACCATCCTTAGAAGGTGGATGTAGTATAAGATGCAACATATTATTTTTAACCTACTCTACAAATAATTGCAATGTAATGTGAGAATTGGAGGATCACCCAAAATGGGACAGTTTATGATTTAAGAGTGTTAAAATCTCAAAAAGGGTAGGAACATTCTGGACAGAAGATTAGGCTTAGGGTTAGGGATAGAAGATACTATCCCCTATGTAAGTAATCCCTGAAAATCTCTTCTGTGCCAGGCATTGACTTCAGGTCTGGAGCATCAGAATCTACTCTCTAATATAGAGGATAGGAGGCTTCCTTGGTGGCTCAGAGGGTAAAGAATCTGCCTTCAATGCAGGAAACCTGAGTTTGATCCCTGGGTCAGGAAGATCCGCTGGAGAAGGGAATGACTACTCACTCCAGTGTTCCTGCCTAGAGAATCTCATGGACAGAGGAGCTTGGTGGGCTACAGTCCATGCGGTTGCAGAAGCGTTGGACACAACTGAGCGACTAACACCTTTACTTACATAGAGGATAGAGAGAGAAAATAATCCCTAAACACATCAATTCCTCAAATGATCTTATATGCTGATAATTTTTCAAAATAATGAGAGTTATCTGCTTCGAGACAGAGATATGTAGAAAATAAATTAACATTTGTTTATTTAGTTGTGTCAGGTCTTAGCAATGGCACACCAGATCTTTGGCCTTTTTTGCATCAAGTGGGATCTTTTCATTGCATTGTATGGGATATTTAGGTGTAGAATGTGGCATCTAGTTTCCTGACCAGATTGTACCCAGGCCCCCTCCAATGGGATCGAAGGATCTTAGCCACTGGAGCACCAGGGAAGTCCCAAAAAACATTTTATAAGATGATCAGAGCAGACACCCTTGAAGAGGTGCTATTTGAAAAGATACCTGGTGTATGAAAAGGAGACAGTCCCTCAAAGACGGAGGAAAAACTCCCGGAAGCAGAGAAAGCAAGAAGCAAAGTGTCAGTGTTTGAAAAATAGAGAAGCAAGAAATGTATCAGTGATTCATATTTATTTGGAGGAAGATCAGTCTGGGAAGTTAGGCTAAGTCCATACATTTTGAGCTTTATTTGAAAAGCTTTTATTCAGAAGCTTGTCATGAGGGGATTTTGCATTTTGGAAGATCACTCCATGAGCAGCAAAGGGCGTGGCTGAAGTCAGAGTGCTGAGGATCCAAGGCACCTCCCTGGGGGAGGTGACAGTGGTCTAGGCGGGAGGAAATGATGATGACTGATGAAGATGGAAGGGGCGGGAGAGCCACTGAGGCTGGAAGACTGATCACTGGGAATGCTGGGACAGGGAGAATAGCCAAGAATAATTCTGAGGTGTCCAACTTGAGTGACAGTACAGAGGATATTGTCATCATTGGAAATGTGGGCTATCAGGTATGAAGATACACGGTCCTGCTGTATAGCACAGGGAACGATATTCAGTATCCTGTGATAAACCATGATGGATAAGAATATAAAAATATATACACTATTATATATTTAATATATATATTAAACTAATATACATACATATATATATGTGTGTATATATATATGGATATATATATGCATACTAAGTCACTTCAGTCATGTCCAACTCTTTGTGACCCTATGCACTGTAGCCCACCAGGCTACTTTATCCATGGGATTCTCTAGGCAAGATATACATATAACTAAATCACTTTGCTGTACAGTAGAATTTACCACAACCTTTTAAATCAATTATACTCCAATAGGAAAGGATTGAAGTTGTGGAAATACAGGTGTATCTGACACATAACTTGGAACTCAAGAGGCAAAACATATCACTGACAGTAGCTAAAATTAGCTATTCAAGCACAGTAACCTCTGCATTAGAATGTGAATTTCCTGAGAGCAAGGCCCCTGTTTTCTACATTGCTGCATCCCTCACATATAGGTAAATGCCTGGCATGTAGGTCCTCACTAATTATCAACTAAATGGACTAAATCATTGAATTTGGGAGAAAGGCACATTGACACCAAATTATTGGCCACTCCAACAGTACCAATTTATGTGTTGCTTTTTAACATCATGAAGTGAATGGATGGGATTTTCTTCAAAACCAAAGATTCAACTTTACTTGAGTTCTATGAAGACTAAAGTCTTTTTTTTTTTTTTTTAAGACAATACATCCTTCACATTTATTTTCCCAATCTCTATGGGTCCCATATTCTGGTGCTTTAGCATGAGTTCTCTCCCATATCTCTACCAAAACCAACTTCTTAAAACTAAGAGATATATGTTAATATTAAGAGTAAGATGGTTTTATTTTCACAGAAGACAGATGGTTACTCCAAGGACCAAATCACTGATAGTGAAGTTTCAGGCATTGATAATCTGTAAGCAGTGTAAAATGTGGACTAGAATAAAAGGTATTTTGGATTTAATTCACATGTCATGGGGAGGCCATTGAATCTTCCTGTGACTTGGTTCCTTCATCTGCAAATATTATGAACTAACTGCCTTGCTTCGCTTTTCAGTGGGATATTGCCAAAATACAATGTTGATGTAGGAGTCATGCTTTCTTGGTCTCATTTTATTCCTAGAACTTTATAAAGTAGTTCTCTGTGCATGAAAGTCCATTAATTAGTACTTTTGACCCCTGTTGAAGTATTTCAGGTGAGATATCAAAGTTTGTCCTGATTAACTGTAAAAAAAAATCATTCCCACAATAACATGATTCATAATATGGGTTCATAGAAGTAATTTAATTGGTGATGAGAATATTCAAAATCAACTCATTTTTAAGACTTTTCCAAGATGACTGACTGAAAGCTTTATACAATGTGCATATATGAAGTTCTAAGAAAGGATTAGCATAAACACCAAGATTTTCTGGAAATTTCTGTTTTTCTTTTGGTTTTAATATAAATGACAGAGATATACATTTATTTCTAACCAACACATACTTTTAAACATTTACCATGTTTTTTAATTAAAAAAAAAAAAACTGAGAAGACTTGCTGGCTCAAAGAATTAAGGGATTGTGTGTGTGTGTGTGTGTACGCAGGTGGATGCACACATATGTGCGTGTGTTTGTGTGTTTGGAAGCAGCAAGGAGATAAACACGTAATTACAGTACTCTACTAAACATGCTATTATTGAGGTGGGCACAAAATGCGGTAAGAATACAGGGGAGAAGCCATCAGTTTTCCAGAGGATCCAGGCTTTACAGCTCACTCTGCCCCTTCCAAGGCATTTATGCTAACAGTAAGTCGGAAGGGACCACCAGCACTGCCAACCTGTGATAAGACCACCTTTTCCTTACCTCTTGCCTCCATCAACAGATGTCCAGAGGGAGCACCAAAAAATTCCTTTGTAGTATAAGAAACAGGGAAGTGGTTATTTTGGAGCCTGAAGGTGACTCAAAAGGAAATACAAAGTGGGCTGGTGATGCGCTGACCCGTGATGTGAGTGCTGTTTCCATGGGTGTTTTCAGCTTATAAAAACTCACCATTTCTTTCACATATGATAATTTACATGTTTCAGTGCCATTCTCCCATATCATCCCGGCCTCGCCTTCTCCCACAGAGTCCATTTCTGTTGAGTATGAAAAGTTATACACATCTTAGGCCAGGTTCCAAATTTTTTATGTTTAATTGAAAGAGAGAGAAACTAGAATCCTTAGAGTTTTGTGTGTCCGAATGAGACTCGCCTACTCAGCTCCCACAGTGCCATGGGCAGGAACAAAAAGAGGCCCCAGAACTGTCTCCTGAAGAGATACTCCTGATCAGATGCACTTTCTAAAGCATCCTACAGCTTCCCCTGTTATTGTCCTTGACTCATTCAGGGCTATTTATCTACTCCCGTTTTGCTGGGTGGCTGTTTCTTTTTCTCTCCCCATCTCCACCGACTTAAAGGCTAGATCTCTTCTCTTCCACATACCTTTGCCCACTAAAAAATTTATCTACAACCTAAAAGTTGAGAGTTATGTTTTATTGAGTGGGGAATTTTTAGAATTTCAATGCCAGGAGGCTGAATCTCAAGAAAACCTGAGAGAACTGCTCCAAGGAGGCAAGGGGAGAGGGGAGCTAGGTTATATAGGGATTTTGAAACAAACGGCAGGAAGTAGGAACAAAAAAAAATTGTTGTCACCTATAGAAAACTAGAAATCTCAAGTTACGGAATTTAGCTCCTTTCTACATATGGGAAGATGCAACAGTCTGGGCTTGCTGAGATCATTGTTCGGTGGCACCTCAGTTATCTGGGGCCAGGATGCTGTGTTTCCACATCCTGGGTTTCCTCTGAGCTCAGCAAGGGGAGTAGCTTCTGTTTGATGGCTGCTGGATGGCGGGTTTTCTTTCCTCCCTGAGTTCCCTCAGGGCTCATGAGTTCACCATCAGCTGTGGCTGTAATTGCGGTGGCAACTGCTGTTGACTGTGACATCGTTTGTTTACTGATATGGCAGTCTGTGTTCCGTTTATCACCTTTAATCCTTTAATAATTTGGTCTGGAGGTGGGCTAGATGTCTTTCTTGCTCGACATTGCTCTTTTCCACCACCTCCCTCCCATTTACCCAGTATGAATTTTACTTTATTAGATTATACCACCCACTACCTCTTGTTTTATACCACCCAGTTACCTCTTGTAACTGGCTGGAAAAGGTCAGTGTTCATTCCAATCCCAAAGAAAGGCAATGCCAAAGAATGTTCAAACTACCACACTATTGCACTCATCCCACACATTAGTAAAGTACGGCTCAAAATTCTCCAAGCCAGGCTTCAACAGTACATGAACTGTGAACTTCCAGATGTTCAAGCTGGATTTAGAAAAGGCAGGGGAGCTGGAGATCAAATTGCCAACATCCGCTGGATCATCAAAAAATAAGAGACTTCCAGAAAAACATCTACTTCTGCTTTATTGACTATGCCAAAGCCTTTGACTGTGTGGATCACAACAAACTGTGGAATTCTTAAAGAGATAGGAAGACCAGACCACCTGGCCTGCCCACTGAGAAATCTGCATGCAGGTCAATAAGCAACAGTTAGAACTGGACATGGAACAACAGACTGGTTCCAAATCAGGAAAGGAATATGTCAAGGCTGTATATTGTCACATTGCTTATTTAACTTACATGCAGAGTACATCATGAGAAACACTGGGCTGGATGAAGCACAAGCTGGAATCAAGATTGCCGGGAGAAATATCAATAACCTCAGATATGCAAATGACACCATCCTTATGGCAGAAAGTGAAGAACTAAAGAGCCTGTTGATAAAGGTGAAAGAGGAGAGTGAAAAAGTTGACTTAAAGCTCAACATTCAGAAAACTAAGATGGGGCATCCTGTCCCATCACTTCATGACAAATAGATGGGGAAACAATGGAAACAGTGACAGACTTTATTTTGGGGGGCTCCAAAGTCACTACAGATGGTGACTACAGTCATGGAATTAAAAGATGCTTGCTCCTTGGAAGAAAAGCTATGGTCAAACTAGACAGCATATTAAAAAGCAGAGACATTACTTTGCCAACAAAGGTCCATCTAGTCAAGGCTATGGTTTTTCCAGTGGTCATGTATGGATGTGAGAGTTGGACTATAAAGAAAGCTGAGAGCTGAAGAATTGATGTTTTTGAACCGTGGTGTTGGAGAAGACTCTTGAGAGTCCCTTGGACTGCAAGGAGATCCAACCAGTCCATCCTAAAGGAGATCAGTCCTGGATGTTCATTGGAAGGACTGATGTTAAAGCTGAAGCTCCAATACTTTGGCCACCTGATGCGAAGAACTGGCTCACTGGAAAAGACCCGGATGCTGGGAAAGATTGAAGATGGGAGGAGAAGGGGACAACATGAGGATGAGATGGTTGGATGGCCATCACCTACTCGATGGACATGAGTTTGAGTGAACTCTGGGAGTTGGTGATGGATGGGGAAGCCTGGTGTGCTGCAGTCCATGGGGTTGCAAAGTGTCAGACATAGCTGAGCGGCTGAACTGACTGACCTCTTGTTTGCAGTCTTCTATAGAGTTCTGGTTCCCTCAATTGCTCCTTTGAGGTTTTTGTTGCTGGCTGTGGTCCTTCTCTTTCACACCATTATGAAACTTCTTGCTGATTTCATTATTCACATAGATGATCTGTCTACTATCTTGCTTCTCATTCCCTTGACCTTTTCTTTATCAGTAAGTCTTACTGTCTACCCTGAACCAGTTACTTACTCCAAGAGCCAAAAGCTAAATGGCTTAGATCTTTCCATTACCAATATTTATAACTTATTCATTATTTCCACTGTGAACAGCCCCTGTGATCAACATTCCCTATTGCCAGTTTACTGTTAGTTCCCCAACTCCAACTGTCCTTCCACCCACTGAACATCACAATTCATTGACCTGCTTCCCTTTTACTATTTCTTCTCTCCCATGCCTTCACTCTCCAGACCATATATGTTCAATTCCATGGTGCATCATTATAATAACTCTCTTCCATTAATCAATTTTTCTGCATCTCTCTTGTTTCAACTTGCTAAGTGGAAATACCTCTTCATTAAGTAAGTCCACATTTTTTTTTCAGGCACACCTGCGCATCTTTATCAGTTGGAGAAACATTCAACTAAGCTGGATGAATGTGTTATAACATTATAGTCGATATTGTACTACATTTCTCCAGTGTATTAATTTCATAGTGCTTCTCATTATTTTGGTGGGTATGAATCACTTGGCATATTGTTAAAATATAGGTTCTAGTTTGCTATGGCTGAAAGAGAGGACTGAAATTCTGTTTTCTGATGAGGCTCTCAGGTACTTCTGTTGCTGATTTATGGACCACACAAAAAGTAGTAAAACCTGATGCTATTATTTCATACTATTCTTTCCTGGAACCTATATTTCCTCCCCCATTCACATTTAACTGATGTCTTGTTCCTTGTCCTGAAAAGTCAGCAGCAACCAGAGATTTCATGTGTCTTAAATGTAATTAAAACATAATTTTCAAAATATGTATTTATTGATACACAAAAATCATTTGTTATGTGAGTAGACATATAAAAGCCTTCTACTCAAAAAACATTTTCATCTAAACAAGGATATATATGTATAACTGATTCACTTTCCTGTATAAAAGAAACTAAAACAACATGTAAAGCAAGTATGCTCCAAAAAAATTAATAATAGTTTTCAAAAATAAAATTATTTCTCAAAAAGTGAAAATAGCATTAATTTATATGTATATAATTATTGATTGAGAGAATATTAAAAACATAAGCAAAATAATTATTCTTGGTACTTAATCATTTGTTTTAAGGAGTTTCTTTCTTCTATACAATTGGTGTCCCATACTATGCTATTGGCATTTTTTATAAAGAATATGTTCTGAAATATGATTTTATTATTTTTAATTTTTGCCATAATGTTTCTAGCAGATACCTTCAAGGTTGTATCTATTGTTGGTGTGTTTAAAATTGTTCTGTCTCTTCAACTGATTATAAGAATTCAAGTTCTGTAATGAGTTATATTAGTATTTTACATATTTATTTTACTTCTAAAGATGACACAGGAAAAATATAGAAAGACTTTGCCTCTTTGAGAACACTGTTGAGCCGCTGAATTTAAAAACCTTAGAACAGCCCCACTACTGATGTTACTTCTTACAAAACCAGTCAAGGATATTTTCCTATGATGTGCCTAGAAAGGGCTTAACAAGTAAAGTTTTTGTGCTCTTTTTCGGTGAAAGTTTTCAAAATGTGTAGTTACATTACTATTTTCTTCTATGTTGACTCTGTTCTTCTGTTTTTCTTATTTTGTATCCACATTTAATATCACCCACCTTCAACCAGTGCTTTTCATCTGGATTAGCTGTCTTTTTATATTATTACCTCTAATATCAAAGGCTTTATCTCTCAAATTTTCTTTTATTTTATTGTAAACATAGACTAAATGACTTCTCTGTCCCTCATTTTCCATCTAAGTCCTGTTGGAATCATCTTCTTCAGTCAGAAACTTCAGCTTACCTAATTATGTGAACCCCCCAGCCAAGGATTTGTTGTTCAACAGTCATTTTTTAATACAAATATATTGGTCAGTGGAGGGAGCTGCCTGGTTGTCCAGCTCTGACGGTTTGGACTTATTTCTTGAAAAGCTAAAGAAACCAATAGTTCTTCCTATGTCAGAGATAATGAACGAACAAGTGCAAGCTTCAGAGATGACCTCTCCAGTGACTTTGTCCCAGACTCAACTCTTTCCTATTTCTTATCTTAGAAAATATTCTTTTAAAATACAAACTTCCATCGTTGACCATGTTGCCATGCCAGAAAATCTGTCTAGTGTGGATTACTAAGGAACATTCATGTGCCATGGGAAGGTTTTCTCCACTTTTAGTGGAAGAGGTCATCAGTTTTCCAATTCTGTGTAAAGTAGGGCTTCCTTGGTGGCTCAGACAATAAAGAATCTGCCTTTGGTACAGGAGATCTGGGTTCGATATCTGGGTTGGGAAGATCCCCTGGAGAAAGGAATGGCAACTCACTCCAGTATTCTTTCCTGGAGAATCCCATAGAGGATCCTGGCAGGCCACAGCCCATGGGGGTCCCAAAGAGTGGGACATGGCTGACAGACTAACACTTTCACTTTCCTTTAGTGCTAGCAGGAGGGATGTGAAGCCTGAGAAAAATTGTGTGTATAGTAGTCAGGGAAAAAACAACAACATTTTTAATGATATAAGACACAGTGTTCTGGGCAATAAAGATTTCTAGTCAAGCTGCAGCAGAGCACTGAGGTGGCCCTCGTGTGTGAAGACCAGCCCAACTGTGGACATCTTATAGACTCTGTGAGGTATTGCTCATGGTCCTAGGGAGAGCTCTGAGACTGTTGCCAAGAATGGAATTTACTGTAGGTATGTAACAGTCCTTCAAAGGGGCCACAAAAATTCTGGTTTCCTATAGTAGTCTTCAGATAAACAAATGAAAACCACTTATAGAGAAAATCATGTGAAATGTTTAGGTCAATGTCTTCCCTTTCAGTTAATGGGAGTGCGGATCTTTTTTTGATTTGTGAATGGTTGTAACTCTGTGTTAGCAGATATTCACTGAAGGTAGATGGATGGAAATTATCCTTTGCCTTAGACCTCAGGTATACTCACTGGAAATTCTTCCTGGAACCTTAAGGCTGCCTCTGTTACTCACTGAGTAGTGTCCCCCAGTTTGTATGTTGAGGCCCTAATCCCTAAAGTGGATATATTTGGAAATAGGTTCTTAAGGAGATAATTAAAGTTAGATGAAATGATGCACAGTTATGATACATATATATGCATTTATGGAAACACATAACTTTGTTTTTTAAAAATACTGTTCATTTATCTGGTTAAATGTTGTTGGTTAAATTATTAAATAAAGAAAATGTCTCTTTCTGGTACATAGTTTGGATAAGTTTTTAGCATGCCCCATATAAATAACATACTCTATAGCTACTATAGGGAATAATATATCACTGATCTGTATAAAAGGTAATCTATCTATAGCATGAATAAAAGGACTGTGAAATATTGCATGAAATAAAATTAACCAGCTTGAATGACTGTCCTGGTATCATCATCAACCATATCAAACACGGTCATGGTTTTTATTACTTTTAGCATAAAACGTTAAGTTAAATTCAAACTGCAAGTTTGTCAGATATTAGTTTATCAATTTCAGTTTATAGAACAGAGATTTGAATAGTCACAAAAGATATTTTAAAAGTACTTCATACTTTTGGATAATACTTTGGGAGACTGTGAGACATAGCAGCAAAAATTCTATGTACAATAAATTTAAAATATAAAAAATT
This sequence comes from Dama dama, assembly GCF_033118175.1. Taxonomy (NCBI): domain Eukaryota; kingdom Metazoa; phylum Chordata; class Mammalia; order Artiodactyla; family Cervidae; genus Dama; species Dama dama. The sequence continues at coordinate 18,751,750 of NC_083693.1, read as the reverse complement.
GCTACTACTAATTTTAGTAAAAAGAAAATTAAAAGCATAAGGTCGCTGAGTACATGATGTAATCAGGTGCATGAGTTCATGGAAAAGAATTATTACCTCCTCGAATATATTCTTCTGTGTAATGCTTTCAGAAACACAATTGAGTCTTGTATTTTTTGAAACCAAAGTCATAGCAACTATTATCTTTCACCATGCCTTTATTTTTAATGTTGATTTTAATGTTTTTGGAAATACATGGTAACCACAGAGTTAAGAAATGAATAGTTTATAGCCAAAATGTTTTGCTCAAGAGGATAGTTATTGAGGCTAATAGGAAGTGTTAATATTTAAAGAAGTTATGGAACATTTTAGGAGGGCTGCCATTAAGTGTCAGCACATTAGAACAATAATACACATATTTTGCATTAATTATATATTTTAAACAAGGATTATATTCTACATCTCATCATCTTCAAGATGATTTGCAGAGGTAGGTCTTAGATGGGAATGTGAGTGTACCCACACCATTTTCCTACTCTGGGTATGTTAGCAAAGAACATTCTACTACTAAGAGATTGAAACCATTTTGGAAACTTCAGATGAAAGTTTACCCAGATATAAAATGTCATTTACTAACTATTTGGGTGTTTTCTAGAAGAGGGTGCAAACAACTACCTCTAGCAAACACCTGGACAGTTAATTTTTCAAATAGCAGAAAGGGAAGAGGAAATAAAAAGCCTCTTGATGAGGGTGAAAGAAGAGAGTGAAAAAGCTGACTTAAAATTAAACATTCAAAAAACCAAGGTCATGGCATCCAGTCCCATCACTCCATAGCAAGTAAAGGGGAAAAACTAGAAACAGTGACAGATTTTATTTTCTTGGGCTCTAAGATCACTGTGAACAGTGACTGCAGCCATGAAATTAAAAGGTGCTTACACCTTGGAAAGAAAGCTATGACAAACCAAGATGGCATATTAAAATACAGAGACATCACTTTGTTGATGAAGGTCCATTTAGTCAAAGCTATGGTTTTTCCAGTAGTCATGTACAGATGTGGGAGTTGGACCTTAAATAAGACTGAGTGCCAAAGAATTGATGCTTCCAAACTGTGGTGCTGAAGAAGACTCTTGAGAGTCCCTTGGACAGGAAGGAGATCAAAACAGTCAACCCTAGAGGAAATCAACCCTGAACATTCATTGAAAGGACTGGTGCTGAAGCTGAAGCTCCAGTACTTTGGCCACCTGACATGTAGAGCTGATTCATTAGAAAAGACTCTGATGCTGGGGAAGATTGAGGACAGGAGAAGGGGATAACAGAGGATGAGATGGTTGGATGGCATCACTGACTCAATGGACATGAGTTTGAGCAAACTCCAGGAGACAGTGAAGGACAGGGAAGCCTGGCATGTTGCGGTCCATGAGTTCACAAAGAGTCAGACACACCTCAGTGAGTGAACAACAACAACTATTTGAAGTAATTGTCTTGCTTTGCCCCCAAACCCCTACCCGCCATGAGGGGTATTGTTTGGAGAGGAAAGGTGAGCTTTCTCAGTGCTGCTTCCTATATTCAGGATATCACAGGGGGTGTAGCAAAGGCCCAGGGAGAAATTACACTTATATTTTAACTATACTACAGTAGCAGCACAAATAAGTTTTGAGAATCAACTTTCCATTGAATCCCTCATAATTCTCTATGTCCTTTGAGTACAGTCACTGACAATTTTTGTTCCAAAGTATCTTTTCAAAGATGTTTATATAAAGCACAGCCTTGCGATATGGAGATGGTTTCTCCTTCCAGAAAGCAGAGAGAATATTTGCTTGAAAATGAGTGGCTCAGTGGTAGAGAATCCACCTGCCAATGCAGGAGACAGGGTTCAACTCCTGAGTCAGGGAAGATCCCTTGCAGAAGGAAATGGCAACCAACTCCAGTATTCTTGCCTGGGAAATTCCATGGACAGAGGAACCTGGCGGGCTACAGTCCATAGCATCGCAAAGAGTCAGACACGACTTAGCAACTAAACAACAACCATAGTAAAGATAATGTTTTCTCCTGGGTCAAGGTTTGGACAGATTTTCTAGCAAACTCTTATAAATGAACAGGATTTCCTGAGCTCAAAATTCCTCAGCCATGATGCCCAACACTTTGTATACAGCATCCTTCTAGCTCTATGTGCCTATCGTCCCTTTGGCATTTGATGGACAATTGTAACTGCCGTGAAATTGAAGCTCATATTGCCTGCTAGCTTTAAGTGAAGAAGTCTTTTGTTTCTGACCCAGGAGTCTTGTGTCTTCTACCAGCATTTATAAAACTGGAGGCAGATTAACTTGTTAGCATGCAAGTAGCATAAACATCCCAGACCATTTACAGTTCTTTACACAGGTCTGAGAACAATAGAAATATAGTACTAGGTACATGCGTACAGGCTAAGTTGCTTCAGTTGTGTCCAGCTCTTTGGCACCCTATAGACTGTAGCCCATCACGCTCCTCTGTTCATGGGATTTTCTAGGTAAGAATACTGGAGTGGGTTGCCATGCCTGCCTTCAGGGGATCTTCCCAATTCAGGGATCGAACCTGTGTCACTCTGGTGTCCTGTACTGGTCACTGGGTTCTTTACCACCAGTGCCACCTGGGAAGTACTACAGGGAGTAGCAGTAATAGGCAATAGAAACAAATTAAAAAAATCTTTTTTGCTCTACAAATCCCCTCCAATTTGCTATTTCAAGCTACAGAACTAACTTAAATATTTAAAAGTACAAGATTATTTTAATGGGCCAAGTATCCTGGTATAGTTTTGTATTTTTTTTTTTTTTTGATTTGGTTATATTTCCTTCTTTACTTTTAATATTCTTTCCTTTTGTACTCTTATTTGTTGATAAATCTAGCTTAATTTTATCCGAGAGTTTAGTTTTTATTTTGTTTTGGTTTTGAATTTTTTAGAATCAAATTCTAATTGTATTGATCCTGAGTTTCCAATCAAGAGTGGAGAAAAGTTTCCAAACAGTAGAAGAGAAATTTTTCCAAACAGTAGAAGAGAAAAATGAAAACACATAATGCATTGTAAATCTAATGGAGGGCAGAAAGGGGAAAATGAAAGTTAAAAAATGTGTGCATAAAAATACAGGGAAAATAGCAGATGGAATAAAACAGATATATCAGTAGTAACAATGTTCACATATTAGAAATGTTGCTGTCAACATTTTTACTAAGTTTTTGCTTTGATCACATAGTGAAGACAACTTGGTCATGGTGGAGCTTATTTTTTTAAAAAGGAATTTAAGAGGGAAGAAATTGAAGAGGAGGCAGAACTCCCTTAGGTCTTATCAACAGTGTGGAAGAAAAGTCAATTACCCCTGACTTAGTAGGATATGGAGGCTGGGATTATCTACCACTCCTTTTTGCATCCTGAATGACATGGCATATTAAGCTGAGAGGGTTAGGGTTAGGAATGGTTTAGGATTAGGTTTAGGGACAGATGGCTCAGTGGTCAAGAATTTGCCTGCTGATGCAAAAGATTCAGTCTCTGGTTGAGGAAAGTCCCATGGGGGAGGAAATTGCAACTCAATCCAGTATTCTTGCCTGGAAAATCCCACGGACAGAGGAGCTAGAGGACTGCAGTCCATGGGGTCCCAAGGAGTCACACACGACTGAGTAACTGAGCATGCATGCACCCACACAGAACGTAGGGTACCAGAGCTCCCAGCACACAGGCGGGCACACATGCACACATGCTGACATGTACCAGAGTCCGGAAATACAGAGCTGAGACAGTTAAAAGACAATGAGGGAGCCAGGGCAGTATAGTTATGCAGTTTTCTGATACAGAAGAAATAACTGTTTGTTACAGAGGGATCTTGCCCTTCTAAAACTCACTGACCAAGCTTTCCCCTTTCGTTAATCTGTGATAGTATTAATACATGACACTCAAAACTTTTTTCCCTGTGTATATAGCTGTGGTTCCCTGGTGATGCCTGGGAAGCCATGATTTCCAGTGAGAAATCCCTGGTACAAAGAATGCAACTGTATTGGGCTTAAACGGTCAGGCTGCCCTTTTCAAAAGCCTTACCCCAGAGTATAACTATTCCAGGGATTTCTGGAGGAAACAGCAACTGTGGTTAGTGCTAAACTGACCCCAGGGAAACGTCTCATTGCTAACCATTCATCCAAGTAGACACCCTTTGGACTGAATGAGTCATCTTAGGTGAGCTCTTTGCAAATCAGTCTGATGTATTTTCTCATTTGACACCCAGGCTGTCAAGCTTCACAATGGTGTCAGACAAGGTGAACAATCTTGTAACCTGTTAATTTGCTTGAAATAATGACAGCAATAATCTGATCAGGTTTGCCAGACTGTCTCCATTTGAAGTGGACAGTGGTTCGTCCTGTGAAGATTGTGACACATTAAGACAAGTGTGTGATTATTATATCCAGTATGGCACTTGGGTAGCTTGACATAGCCCACTGCTGTGAGAGTAACCCACATTTACCACCCTGTGCATCCACTTGCTATGATTGGCATATTTGTATGCTCGAACCTGTCTCCAGGTCCTTTATTTCCTTCTGGAACTGTATCAATCACAAATTCCCTTAGCTGCTCTTAAGTGTATTTATCAATATGTTAACCCCTCTCTCAAGATATTCCAATAGGAGTTATTTATAGGCTATACTGAGAAAGCTACTTGAACTCTCTAAGGAAGACAAACAAAGATTGATCTATCAGTGTTGGAGAAGAGTTATATTTAGACTTTTTGATAAAGTAGGACTTGGATTTCTGTTTCTTTCTAGTACTCAAGATAGTTTTCCTTCTAACTTCTTTATACATATCATGCAGTCCTTCTTGATATCCAAACTTGACTCAAAAGGACAATTTGAGAACATAAAACATTAAAATCATTTTAACTTAGGCAAATCTATTTTAATAATTGTTCAGATACAAACTTGCTCAAATAACTGTTGTGTCTATTGGTGACAATTTGGGAAATGCCATTCGAACTTTTCATGAAAGTATACTAAGAACAAATAGATCAATAATTACACAGAAGTTGTCATGCTCTTTTTTTTTCCTTCCAGTGGAGTGCTTTCATCTGAAATCATATACAAAACTATTTCAATGTAATCAGGGTTAGGGTTTGGATATTTTGGCTTTACCTGCACTAAAGCCAACCTAAATAAGCTGTTTTCAGTTTTATATTTTTTCTCTTATTCATGTTTTATGAGGAGACAGTATACTTGTTCAGAACAGGTAAGAGAAATTTGGTAAAAGAAATTGGTAAAAGAAAATTAAATCTCATTGTTGTAAGATAATTTTAAGAAAATCCTTATTAAAATAATTATGATCAAAATGTTTTCTAAAATTTACATTTCAAATATCTGGTCCAGATAAATACAATAAGGTATGTTAAAAGAATTTGTTGATCAAATTTAAAGAGGTTAGGTACGTGCTGGTTTTTATGAGGTGTAAAGTAAAAGAACGGATATAAAACTGAAATATACGAAAACAAAAATATGAAGAGGGATGATCTACAAAGTATAGAGAACTTGGTGTTTTGTCACAGCTCAGGAAAATTCTGGAAGCAATCATTAAAAGGAAAGCAATGATCATGTGTCAAATGAGTCATATAAAGTAAATTTCATTTACATGATAGGTTATCCTTTATGTATTCTCGTATCTATGCTTCCGCCTTTTTGTCCACTCTACCTCTGGTGCATTCTTCACTCTCCACATTGAATTTGTCTTTCAGTTCATCTACCAAATCTGATCATATGCTTCTTCTAGCTCCCTGTATTTTAGTATTTTATGAATAAATGTTCAAACTCCTTTGTGTGGAGTACAAATTCTTCATGATTTGGCCATTTACTGTACCTTCTTGCAACTCCTGCCACCCAAGAACCACCTCTGCCATGCACTACTTGTGATCCTTCAATACCTAGCTTGGTCATCACTCATGCAAACTGCATCAGATTGTCACCTTCCGTTTCTCCACTACAAGGTAGAGCTGGTCACTCCCACCCCTTGTGCAAAAATAGAGTAGGCACATGCCTTTATTAAGAGTCAGTACAATATAAATACACTGAGACACAATTTTTAATTTCTATTTCTGATGTCCTTCAGTAGACTGGGAGCTCTGTAGAGCAGAGACAATGTTACTATCCTATTGTTATCCCAAGAGAACATGTAAGGTGAGAAAGAAATGTTTGTTGTGTTAAGCAATTAGTATTTTAAAATTATAAAGTGGTAATTTATTCTAAGTTAATCTACAGGCAAAAGATTTCACTATAAAACTCTGGCATGCATATGTTTTAAAAATTGGCAAGACTTTTCAAAAATCTGTATTAAAACATAGAGGATCCAGAATAGATAAAAGATGTGTTGGAAGACAAAATTGGGGGACTCATATTTTTTAGTTTTAAAATGTACTATAAAGCTGTAGTAATCAATATAATGAGGTTCTGAAACAAGTATATAAATACAGAAAATACAGGAGAAAATCTTAGTGACTTTACATTTGGTGATGAGCTTTTAGATAGGAAACACAGTACAACACATGAAAGAAAAAATTAAGGAAGATTTTAATAACACTTGCTTTAATTGATGTATAATTGACTTATTATATTATTTTCAGGTGTACAAGAAAGTGATTTGATATTTTTATACATTATGGAATTATTACCCTATGAAGATTAGTTACTATCACCATACAAAATTATGACAATATTATTCATTATATTCCCTAGGCTGTGCATTATATTCTGTGACTGACTTTATAACTCTAAGTTTATATTTCTTAATCTTCTCCACCAACTTCACCCACCCTCCCCTCCCTCCCCTCTGGCAATCACCAGTTTATGTGCTGTATCTATGAATCTGTTTTGTAATTATTCATACACTTCTTTTGTTATTCAGAATTCATATATAAGTGAAATCATAGAGCATTTATCTTTCTCTATTTCACTTAGCATAATGCCATATAAATTCATCCAGTTTTTGTAAATGAGAAGATTTAACTCTTTTTTGGCTGTGTAATATTCCACTATATGCCACACACACACTATATATGTGTGTGTATACACACACCCTGGAGATATATATATATACACACACACACACCAACACACACCCACACATCTGTATTTTTTCCTTCCTCTATCAGTGGACACTTAAGTTACTTCTATATTTTGGCTACTGTAAATAATGCTGCAATGAACATAGGGGTGCATATATCTTTTTGATTTAGTGCTTTTGTTTTCTTTGGACAAATACCAAGTAGTGGTTTTTGGATTGTATGGAATTTACACTTTTTATTTTTGTGGTATCTCTATTCTGTTTTTCACAGTGGCTGTGTCATCTGCAGTCCCACCAACAGTGTACAAATGTTCTCTTTTCTCCACATCCTCACCAATACTTGTTAACTGTCTTTTTGATAACAATCATTCTCATATTTATGAAATGATATCTCATTGTGATTTTTATTTGTATTTCCCTGATGATTTAGTACCTCTTATTGTGATGAGTACCTCTTATTGTGCTTGTTGGCCATCTTTATGTCATTTTTGGAAAAATGTCTATTTAGGTCTTTCAAACATTTCTTAATGGATTGTTTATTTTGATAATGAGTTGTATGAGTTCTGACATAATTTGGATATTAATCCCTTATCAGACACATCATTTGAAAATTTCTTTTTCCATTTGGTAGTTTGCCTTTTTGTTCCCTTCATCATGAAAAAGCCTATGAAAAGCTGATAAGGATTATTTGTCTTCAGGGAAACACAAATAAAAACATAAAGAAATACCTTATTAAAATAACAAATACAAAAATCTGCAAGAACCAATAGCTGGTTAGTATTTGCAGCACATGGAACTCTCATTCATTATGGGTAGGAATGTAAAATGATTGATCTAGTTACTTCTGATTATAGTTCAACTATTGCTGACAAAGCCAACATGTCGTAACATAGAATTGTGGTCCAACAATTGTGGTGTTAAGTACTTACCTAATGTGTTAACAAATTTCTGTCATACACAAAAGCCTTCATACTGATGATTATAGCGGCTTTATTATAATTCCCTCAAATTGTATGCAATCAAGGCAACCTTCAATATGTAAATTGATACACAAGCTATGGTACAGCCATAGAATGGAATATTATTCATTAATAAAAGAAATGTGTTATCATTATTTCATCCCCACACATGGACAAAACTTAAATGCATACTGTTAAGTTAAAAATTCAATAGCAAAGAGACTTACTATGTAATTTTCTCTTTCTGGATATCCTATTATTGGTGTAAAGTAGATCCTGGATCTATGAGCCTATCTTCCAAGTCTTTTACCTGTTTCCTCATGATTTACATCTCTGTACCCAATTCCTTCACGTGATTGAGATGTTTCTTGGACTCGGTCTGCTAAGTTAGTTGTAGAGATTTAAAGCTTCTCATTCAATACATCCAAAACATTACTTAATTAGGAAGATTTTTATTTTAGCTCAGAGAAGATACTTTTTATTTTGGATTTAATTATTTTGAGTTTTTCTTCAATTATTTTTCCTCTTCCATTGTCATCCATTTTTTTCATTCAGCTATTCTTCTTTTTTTTATTTTTTATTTTTTTATTAGTTGGAGGCTAATTACTTCACAACATTTCAGTGGGTTTTGTCATACATTGATATGAATCAGCCATAGATGCTATTCTTCTTTATAGCTGCTGCACAGGGACTGGTAAGCTGTGACAGATGAAGTTTTGTCTGTTTTTTTGGTTTAAAACACTGGTTTGATTGTCTGCAAATAAGAAAAGGTGAGTGTCTCATCTATAGTAAAAATGCCACCATCTATTTATTACATAGGTCTAGCAGATTGCTGGTTTCCTGCTGAGGCAAGGAACCATAATCTTCCTATTTCACCTTTCCTTATATTATCTTTTCCTTAGGGGAAATGCAGTGTCTTCAATAATACGAATATCAGGTGTATACATGCAGGGCTGATGAAAACCCTCTCTGATAGCCATAAATACCTGTGTAAAGATTTTTCCAGGATTCAGTAGTTTACGGAAAATAACCTAAGATCTTTTTTGTCTAGTTTTTGCTCTACAGTTAGTCTCTTTTATTGAAGTATAGTTTATGTACAATATTATATGTTACAAGCTTACAATATTATGTTCCACAATTTTAAAGGTTATATGCCACTTATAGTTATTAAAAATATATTCTTATAGTTTACTTCATATGTAATAATTTGTACTTCTTAATCCCCTACCTCTACTGCCTCTCTCTGCTTCCCAATCCCCAATGGTAATTATTAGTTTGTTTTTCACATCTGTGAATTTGCTTTTGTTCTTATACGCACTAGTTTATTGTATTTTTTTAGATCCCACATATAAGTGATATCATAGAAGATTTGGCTTCCTCTGTTTGACTTATTTCACTTAGTATAATACCCTCCAAGTCAATTATTGTTGTTGTAAATGGTAAAATTTTATTATTTCTTATGGCTGAGTAGTATTATATAAACATAAATATATAAATAGATATATTAATATATATAGATGCAGATAGTGTATTTATATACACATATATACCACATATATATACATTTATATACATATATATACCTATACATACCCATATATATATATGGGGCTATCTGATGGCTCAGTGTTAAAGAATCTGCCTACAATGCAGGAGACGCAAAAGATGCAGGTTGGATCCCTGGGTTGGGAAGATCCTCTGTATGAGGAAATGGCAACCTACTCAGTATTCTTGCCTGGAGAATCCCATGGACAGAGAAGCCTCACAGGCTACAGTGCATAGGTTTGCAAAGAGTTAGACACAACTGAAGTGACTTGACTTAGCATGCACACATGCACATATCTCACATTCTCTTTATTCATTCACCTGTAAGAATATATATATATCGATAATTGCCTTAAATATAAATGGACTAAATGCTTTGATCAAAAGAGTATATCTGAACTCCTAGAGAAACAAGACCTGTATATTTGCTGCCAACAAGACTCACTCCAGATCTAAAGACACACACATCCTCTGAAAGTGAGGGGATGGAAAAATGTATTTCACACAAGTGGAAATCAAAAGAAAACCAGAACAATTCTTATACCAGAGAAAAATAGACTTTAAAAATAAACAAAGAAGGACACTATGTAATGATAAAATGATCAATCCAAGAACAAGATGTAACAACTGTAGATATATATGCCCTCAACAGGAGAAGGCAATGGCACCCCACTCCAGTACTCTTGCCTGGAAAATCCCATGGATGGAGGAGCCTGGTGGGCTGCAGTCCATGGGGTCGCTGAGAGTCAGACACAACTGAACGGTTTCACTTTCACTTTTCACTTTCATGCACTGGAGAAGGAAATGGCAACCCACTCCAGTGTTCCTGCCTGGAGAATCCCAGGGACAGGGGAGCCTGGTGGGCTGCCGTCTATGGGGTCACACAGAGTTGGACATGACTGAAGTGACTTACCAGCAGCAGCAGCAGCATGCCCTCAACATAGGAGGACATAAATACATAGACAAATATTAATGGACATAAAAAGAAATATCAACAGTAAACAATAATAGTAAGGGATTTTAATACCTTATATATGTCAATGGACACATTATCCAGACAGAAACTCTAATAAGGAAACATTGGCCTGAAATAGATACCTAGGAATAAATCTACCTAAGGAGGCTGAAGGCCTACACTCAGAAAACTATAAGATACTGATGAAAGAAATAAAAGATGACACAAACAGATGTTTTTGGATTGGAAGAATCAATATTGTGAAAATGACTGTATTGACCAAATAAATCTACATATTCAATGCAATCCCTATCAAATTACCAATAATTGGTAAAACGGATCATTTAGTCCATTTACATTTTTCACAGAATTGGAACAAAAATTTATAATTTGTATGGAAACACAAAAGACCCCAAATAGCCAAAGCAATCTTGAGAATGAAAAACAGAGCTGGAGTAATTGGGTCCCCTGACTTCAGATACACTATAAAGCAATAGCAATCAAAACAGTATGGTACTGATACAAAAACAGAAATACAGATCAATGGAACAGGACAGAAAGTCCATAGATTAAACCCAGGCACTGACAGTCATCTAATCTATGACAAAGAGTCAAGAATACACAATGGAGGCAAGACAATTGCTTCAATAAGTGATGCTGAGAAAACTGAATAGCTACATATAAATGCACGCAATTAGAACAAACCCTAATATCATAAACAAAAATAAACTCAAAATGGATTAAAGAGCTAAATGTAAGGCCAGATACTATAAAACTCCTAGAAAACCTAGGAAGAATACAATTTGGCATAAATCTCAGTAAAATCTTTTTCAATCCACCTCCTTGAATAATGAAAATAAATACAAAAATAAACAAATGGGACCTAATTAAACTTAAAACCTTTTTCACAGCAAAGGAAACCATAATCAAAACAAAAAGACAACTCTCAGATTGGGAAAAAAAAATTTGCAAACAAAGCAAGTGACATGGGATTATTCTCCAAAATAAACAAACAGCTTCTGCAGGTCAATATTTAAAATAAAAAAAAAAAAGTTACAGCCAAAACAAAAAAACTGGGTGGATGATCTGAATAGACATTTCACTCAAGAAGATGTACAGATGGCCAAAAACACATAAAAAGATGCTCAACATCACTAATTATTAGAGAAACGCAAATTAAAGCTACAATGAGGTATCACCTTAAATCAGTCAGAATGGCCATGATCAAAAAATTTATAAACAATAAATGCTAGAGGGGGTGTGAACAAAAGGGAGACCGCTTACACTGTTGTTGGGAATTTAAACAGGTACAGGCACTATACAGAACAGGATGGAAGTTCCTTAAGAAACTAAAAACAGAGCTACCATACGATCCAGCAATCCCTCTCCTGGGCTATATCTGGAGAAAACCATAATTGGAAAAGATACATGCATCCCAATGTTCACTGCACTACTATTTACAATAGCCAGAACCTGGAAGTAATCAAAATGTCCATCAACAAAGGAATAAAGATGTGGTACATATATATACAATGGAATGTTACTGAGCCATAAAAATAACAAAATAATTCCATTTGCAGCAACAGGGATGGACCTAGAGACTGTTATACTTAGTAAATTAAGTTGAACAGAGCAAGACAAATCTTACGTGATATCATTTGTGGAAGCGGAAAAAAAAAAAAGGTACAAATGAATTTACTTACAAAGCAGATATAGAGTCAGAGATGTAGAAAACTAATGTACGGTTACCAAGGGGGTAAGGAGGGGAAGGATAAATTGAGAGATTTTGATTGACATATACAAACCACTCTATATAATATCAGTAACTAATAAGAACCTACTGTATGGCACTGGGAATTCTACTCAATACTCTGTAAAGGCCTATATGGGAAAAGACTCTAAAAAGAGTGGATATATGTATACACATAATTGATCCAGTTCGCCATACAGCAGAAACTAACACAACATTCTGGAGGAGGAAATGATAACCCACTCCAGTATTCTTTCTTGGAGAATTCCATGGACAGAGGAGCCTGGTGGGCTGGAGTCCATGGGGTTACAAAATCAGACATGACTGAGCATGCATGCACAATGCAACACTGTAAATCAACTGTGTGTGCTAAGTTGCTCAATCATGTCTAACTGTTTGTGACCCATGGACTATAGCCAGTCATGGACTATGTCCATGGGGATTCTCCAGGTAAGAATACTGGAGTAGGTTGCCATGCCTTCCTCCAGGGGATCTTCTCAACCCGGGGATTGAACCTCACAACTCCCACATTACAGGCAGATTCTTTACCGTCTGAGCCAGTTAAAAAAAAAAAAACAACACATTAGACCAGATGAACTTAATTGATATTTATAGAGCATTTCATCTGAAAGCAGAATAATACATATTCTTTTCAGGTGCACATGGAACCTTCTCCAGGATAGAACACATGCTAGCCACAAGACAAGTCTCAGGAAATTTAAGAAAACTGAAATCATATGAAATATCTTTTCTGATCACAATGGTATGAGGCTGGAAATCAACTACAAGAAAAAACAACTTCAAAAAACCAAACAAATAGAGGCTAAACAACATGTAACCAACATGTAATCAATGGATCACTGAAGAAATGAAAGAGAAAAAATAGAGACAAAAGTCTTTCATTTGTAGAGACAAATGAAAATGAAAACAGGGTGATCAAAAATCTATGGGACACAGCAAAAGCAGTTCTACAACAGAAGTTAATAGCAGTATAATTTTACCTTAGGAAAATATGATATAAGGAAGTAAGAAAAATCTCAAATGAACTACTTCACCTTACACCTCAAGCAACTACAGAAAAAAAGAATAAACAAAACCCCAAATTAGCAGAAGGAAAGAAATCATAAAGGTCAATGTAGAAATAAAAGAAATGGAGATGAAGAAAATAATAGAAAGGATTAGCGAAACTAAAAACTGGTTCTTTGAAAAGATCAAGTTGATAAATCTTTAGCCAGACTCATCAAGGAAAAAATGAAGAGGTCTCAAATCAATAAAATCAGAAACGAAAAAGGAGAAGCGACAACTGACATCATAGAAACACAAAAGATCACAAGAGTAGACTACAAAAACTATATCCCAATAAAATAGACAACCTAGAAGAAATGGAAAATTTCTCAGAAATGTACAATCTTCCACGATTGAACCAGGAAGAAACAGAGAAAATGAACCACCAAACTACCAGTAGCGAAATTAAATCCTTTATTTGAAAACTCTCAATAAACAAAAGTCCAGGACTAGATGGCTTCACAGGTGAATTTGATCAAATACTTAAGAGTTAAAACCTATCCTCCTGAAACTCTTGTAAAAAATTGCAGAGGAAGGAACACTTCTGAACACACCACCCTGACACCAAAACCAAACAAAGATATCACAAATAAGAGTACAGAAAAATATCACTGATGAATGTAGACCCTAAAATCCTCAACAAAATATTAGCAGTCTGAATCCAACAATACATTAAAAGGATCATACACCATGATTCAGTGGCATTTATTCCAGGGACACAAGGATTTTCAATTTTCACAAATCTATCAATGTGATACACCAAATTAACTAACCAAAGAAGACCAAAAACCATATGATCATGTATTAACAGATATATATATATATGGAATCTAGAGAAGTAGTATTAATGATCCTATTTTCAGGGAAGTAATGGAGATGCAGACGTAGAGAATGGACTTGTGGACACAGCAGGCGAAGGAGATTGTAGGACAAATTGAGAAAGTAGCATTGACATATAAGGTAGGTAGCTAGTGGGAAACTGTTATATAACACAGGGAGCCCAGCCTGGCTCTTTATGATAACCTAGAGTAGTGGGATAGGAGGGGTGGGAGGCTTTTACATATATATGTATGTATGTATATATATATATATATATATATATATACACATGTAATTATGGCCAGTTCTCATTTTTGTGCAGCAGAAACCAATACAAAACTGAAAACAATTACCCTCCAATTAAAACATAAAAAACCCATATGATCATCTCAACAGACACAGGAAAAGCTTTTGTCAAATGTTACCTTATTATACTATAAAGTATTTAATTTGGTAATTTTGAGATGCAATGCACATAACCTCTTAAATTGTTCAATTCAGTATTTTTTTAGCATATTCACAAAGTTTGTAATCATTACCATGATCATTTATGGAACACATTCATCATCTCGAAATATAAACCTCATACACTTTAACTATCCCCTCTCTGCTAATCACCAATACTAGCAGTCCTTGGCAACCACTGTTCTGGTTTCTGTCTCCATAGATTAGCCTATTATTACACTCTGTTGGATTTGGCTTGCTAATATTGTTTTGAGCACTTCTGATTCTGTATTCATAATAGATAACTATTATGTGGTGTTATTTTTTATTATGATTATGTCTTCATCTCTTTTGATATCTGGGCAATACTGGCCATATCAAAATAATATTGGCCATATAAAATTTATCTTTCAAATGTTTGGCAAACATTCAACTGTGAGACCATATCAGGTTGGACTTTTGGTTGTTGCTGGTAAGTTTTTTGTTCCTAATTAAAACCTTTCACTTGTTATATGACTATTCGGGTTCTATATATATATTTTTTTCTGAATTCAGCTTTGTTAGTTTTTGTTTTTCCAGGAATTTGTACATTTATCCTGTTTTTTATTTTCATATGGTTTTTACTGTCCCTTTAATATTAGTAGAGTCAAAAGGAGTATCAGCTCTTTTCTTTCTTTGCATTGAATCTTCGCTTATTTTCTCTGTCAACATAATGAAATCTTTGTCATTTTGTTGATCTCTT
Organism: Dama dama; assembly: GCF_033118175.1. Lineage (NCBI taxonomy): Eukaryota > Metazoa > Chordata > Mammalia > Artiodactyla > Cervidae > Dama > Dama dama. The sequence goes on along the minus strand of NC_083693.1, from coordinate 18,736,432 downwards.
CAAATGACCAATTTTTGGTTTTATTGATTTTTATATTGTTTTTCTATTTTCTATTTCATTAATTTTTGCTCTAATCTTTTTGTTTTCTTTTGGACATAGGCTTCATTTTTTTAAAATTAATTTCTTAAGTTGAAGGGTTATTGATCTCTTAATGTAGACCTTTCTAGCTATAAAAATCCCTTAAGCATTATTTTTACTGAAACTCGTAAGTTTTGGCATGTTGTGTCTTTAATTTCATTAAAAGTAATTTATAGTTTCTCGTTTCTTTTTTGGCATGTTAGTTATTTAGGAGTGTGCTATTTTAATTTTCACATTTATAAGTTTCCTCCACTTCTTTCTATTATTGACTTAAATTTAATTCCACTTTGGTTATAAGATCATAAACCTTTATTTTTTTGGAACTAAATACATATTAATAGAAAACAAAATACAAAAAACTCTCTTCAGGAAACAGAATTATTTAATCCAACAAATCAGAAGTTGCTTCATCTTCAGAGTGCAGTTTTTGATGCAGGTGTTCACACTTAAGATATGTTTCACAGACTGTTCATTAAACTGCTATTGCAAAGCAGGCGGTAGAAGGGACCATCTCAGGAGAAAAAGACGTTGGAAAAGCCACACCTCAGAATCATCTGGAAATTCAACACTTTCTATCTTACCACTTTTCACTTCCAATTACTTTCATTTCTTTACCACAATCTGCCCTTTCAGGGGACAGAACTGTTAATAGAGGTGCAATCCCCAAAATAATCTCTTTCCCATCATGGATGCAAGAGCCCAAGACTTCCTCCGTGAAATCCACATATCCATTTCCAGAAAGGTCAGCTGGAATGATCCGTCTGTCAACCAGAAGTTTCTCCTTTCTCCCAACAGACTGTGCAACCAAGTTCTCTGAATCCCCTGAACCTCAAAATTCCAAGTATCACAGCCAGTGCCAGGAGAAAAACCTGAAAGATGAGAGCAGAGAAGACTCACTGCCAGTGCTAGGTTTCTTCTTCTAAACAAAAAAAAATCCCAGTTCTCTGCAATCACAGAAAAGGAAAGACATTTGCCAGCACGACCCTACCCATTTCCTAATTCCCACCCCCGCATTCTTACCCTAGTAAGAGTCCCTTCCACTCAGTGACCCTGCAGCACTGCTCCTACGGAGGGCGCCCAGGAAACATCCTCCTGCCTAGTGCAGCCCCAGTGAAGCAAGGCCGCCTTGGTGCCAGAGACTGGAAAGAGCCACAGGAGGACACAGCGGTATCTCTGTGATTCCAGATTTCATGTTCATTCCCATCACCACCCTTCCTCCCCCTGTCCTTCCACACTGGGGAAGGCCTGAGAAGAGGGTGGTGGGCTCAGGAGATCTGTGGGTCTTTCACGGTCAGGCAGTGATTCTTTCCGTCTGTCCTAAGACTTGCAGTCTTGTGCCCTTTGCACGCACCAGCCCATGACATCAAATATACAAATCAAGGTTCCTCATTTTCTTGTGTGATTCCGGTCACCAGCAGGAGGTTGCAGGCCATGAATTGCACGCTCAGCACTTTGCTCATCTGGCGGGTGAAGACGCCCAGGAGCTCTCTGGATGAGCCGTCTGCGGGCGTGCAGCTGTGCGTGCCCTTGATGTCCCAGACACGCACTGAGTTGTCCATGGATGCTGACGCGATCAGGCTGCTGTCCGGGCTGAAGGTGAGGCTGGTGATGCTGTCCGTGTGGCCCTGCAGCTCTTTGTAGAGGGTCCCGGACGCCAGGTCCCACAGCTTCAGCCGCTGGTCCTCCCCCCCAGACACTAGGTACTTACCGCTGGGGGAAAAGGCCAGGGAGCGCACGGAGCCATGGTGGCCGGTGAAGAGCCTCACCAAGTTCCCCTGCTGGGTGCTCCACAGCCGCACCGTTTTGTCTGTCGAGCCCGTGGCTAAATAGTTTGAATTGGGGTGGAACCTGACGCAGTCCACGTCCGCCACGTGCCCGGCGTAGATTCGCAGCGGATACGCCTGATCAAATGACCAGAGGCGGGCCGTGCGGTCGTGGCACCCGCTGGCGAAGTACAGGCTGTGCGGGCTGATGTCCAGGTCCCACACGGGGTAGGCGTGGCCCTGGTACCGCACGGTATTGGTGAAGCTGCCCAGGTCCCAGTACCTGATGGACGTGTCTTCAGAGCAGGAGAGCAGCGCAGAGCTGTCCGGGAGGAACCTGGTGCCGTACACTGGCCCGCAGTGTCCCCGCAGGACTTTCATCTCCAGACCTGCGCTGTCATCCTCGTCCTCCTCCGGGACATCACGAGCCAAGTGGATGTGAGACACGTCGACTTGACGCGGTTCAGAGTTTAACTTCTTGGAACGCGGACTCCACACTTTTATACAGGAGTTGTCGAATCCCGCGGCAAGCAGCCTCCTGTCCGGGGAAACCTCCGCCGTGTTCAGCAGCTGCTCCGTGTTGTAGAAAGCATAGAGGCAGATGGTGGTGAGGGACGGGGGGCCATCCCGTACACGCTTGATACTTTCCTGCAGGGCCTCCAGCGCCTCCTCGTTCGGCAGGACAGGTCTTGGCATGTCAGGGGGCTCTAGGCTGCTGCCCTCGCCACCGGAGGAGACACCGCTGGCACAGAGCTGATAGTCCATCCTCTCGGCGGGCCGCACGTCCAGGTACGACACGCCAGGCGAGGACTCTGCCAGGCGTGGATTCTGTCAGGCGTGGTGTCGTTCCTCTGGAGGAAGCTGCGAAAGGAGTTGCACCTTGTCTTCCGGTCGACGGATCACGTACTTGTCGTCCAGGCGCGTAGCCGGAAGTTAACGTAAACAGGATATCCTGCCTGGTCCGCGTGGTCCGCAGCTGCTCGATGACGTCATCGGCTCCGGCTTCCTCACTTCACGGCTGTGCCGGGAGTCAGAGTCGGTGAGAAAATTCCACAGCCTTCGTAACTGTACTTCATATTGCTGGATCTCTCCCTGGCAAGAGGCTACAGACACTGTGAAGTCACAACCAGATTCTGATCGGGCTGCGAGGCTGGCTGCCATCTCCTGGGCGTTCTGCAACCGGCGCAGGCCCTGCTTCAGCCGGCAGGGCACATCTTTGGCTGCCGACGTTTGAGGTAACGGGACGCGGCTGTCTGGATCTGCTCCGTGAGCACTCGTGTCATGACTGAACATCCCAGGCGGTTCCTGCTTCCCCCACCGCCACTGCCGCCACCACTAGGGTTTCGCGATGCCCCATGCCCCTCAGCCCCCGCGGGGTTTCCGGGGCAGCCGAGAGATGACTGACTGAGGTGACTGGCTGACTTGGAGCCACCTTGGGCTGAGCCAGGCCCTCACAGACATTTATAGTCTTTCAGTTCTATTAAATATATTGAACTTTGTTCTGTGGCCTATCCTGGAGAATTCTCTTTGTGCACTTGAAAAGAGTATATATTCTACTGTTTTAAGTGTTCTATAGAGCTCTGTTAGGTCAATTTAGTTTACAGTGCTTTGAAGCCTTGTTATTTCCTATTTATCATCTTACTGTGATGTTTCTCTATATCTTTGCGTTTATCCTACTTAGAGTCCTTTCAGCTTCATGGACGTGTGGATTAAAATTTTTCATCAGGTTTAGACATTTCAATTATTATTTCTTTAAATATTTTTTCCCTCATTTTCTATCCATTTTTGTTACAGTCTTTGTTTTAAAGAAAGTCTGTTTTGTTTACTATGAGTATTGCTACCCCGACTTTCTATTTCTCTGGAATGTATTTTTCCATCCCATCATTCTCACACTTTTTATTTGTGTCTTTAAATCATGTGAGTCATGTGTAGGCAGTATTTAGATAGGTCTTTTTCTGGCCATTCAGCTACCTTGTGTCTTTTGATTGGTGCCTTTAGTCTATTTATATTTAAATAGGTCTGTACTTGTTGTTACATTGCTAATTGTTTTGCATACGTTGGTGAGCCTACTGATTTTCCACATTTCTCTGCACCTTTTTATTTTTCATTTTTTTCTATTACTCAGATTTCATAAACTATTGATTTATTTTCAAGTTCACACTTCTTTGTTCTGCCAATTCAGATCTTCTAAGGAATGTTTCTTCTGGTTGTATTTTTCAGCTCCAAATTGCTATAGTTTTTACATTATTTCTGTGCTGTGCTGTGCTTAGTCTCCCAGTCTCCCTACTCTTTTCGATCCCATGGACTGTAGCCCTCCAGGCACGTCTATCCATGGGCATTCTCCAGGCAAGAATACCTAACTGGGTTGCCATGCCCGCCTCCAGAGGATCTTACTAACCCAGGGATCGAACCCAGGTCTCCTGCATTGCATACAGATTCTTTTACTGTCTGAGCCACCGGGGAAGCCCAAGATACTGGAATGGGTAGCCTATCCCTTCTCCAGGTCATCTTCCCAACCCAGGAATCGAACCATGGTTTTCTGCGTTGCAGGTGGATTCTTTACCAGCTGAGCTACCAGGGAAGCCCACATTATTTCTATTTCTGTATTAATATTTTCCTTTGCTGCAATATTATCATCACATCTTTTTTACTTTTAGCATCATTCTCTTTAGTTTGTGAGATATATTTACAATGGCCATATTGAAATTTTTGTCTGTTACAGCTGACATCTGGTTGATCTCACAGAGTATCTATTTTTCCATTGTTTAGTTGCTTTTTTCTGTGTACGTATCAGAACTTCCTATTTATTTGCATGATATACCTATAACTACATCTGTACCTATCTATATACATCTCATATTGATAAAATTGCTCTAGTATAACATTGACACAGTTTCTACATTTTTTAATATCCTGTCCCCCCAAATATATATATATATATATAAACTTCCCAGGTGGTAATGAACCCTCCTGCCAATGCAGGAGACATAAGAGTTGTGAATTCAATCCCTGGGTTGGGAAGATCCCCTGGAGAAGGGCATGGCAACCCTCTCCATTATTTTTGCCTGGAGAATCCCATGGACAGAGAAGCCTGGTGGGCTACAGTCCATGGGGTCACACAGAGTTGGACACACTGATTGAAGCAACTTAGCACATATATATTTATAAATGTATATGTGTGTGTGTGTGTGTGTGTGTGTGTACATTTGATATATATATTGGGGGGACTGGATATGAAAAAAGGTAGCGATTGTGTCAATGTTCTACTGTAGAAATTTTATCAACTTATATTTAATGTTGTAGAAACTTTGGATATTCCCCTTTCTACTCTGTTTTTGCTATTTGTTCCTTACTTTTTTTTAGTGATTAGCAAGATTATTTAGCAAAGTTTATTTCACCCCCATAATGTGAGCTACTGTTATTGCCACATGAAAGTGAAGTCTTCATGAGCACTGTCATCCTAGGATGATGATTTTTGTTTGTTTGTTGTAATAACATCTAGCTGTTAAGCTCCACTAATTTCTGGCTTATTTCTCCATCATCAACAATGACCTGAGGCATAAATTTCTTATAGAGTGATTTAATGAAATTCATGCTCCTTTACAAGGACAGTTTTTAAGGTCTTCATTCAAAATTGTTTTGGTCTCTTTCCCTGATTTTTTAATTTCATTTTTCTGGAAAATTAGTCAAATAATAGTACACCTTATATTTCTAAGGAATCTACCAGTTTCCTTTTAATTACTTTTCATCTTACTTTTCATTGTTTTGAAAATTCCCTTGGGTTCAGTTCCCCACACTCTGTTTCAATTAAGTCAGTTTCTTGGGAAGAGATTCAGAGCTTTCTGTTTTATGGACTGCATTTACCCTGAGGCAAAATATCTGAGTTAGGGCTCTGAAGTTTGGGGTGGGGACAAAGATATATTTCTCTCTGAGAGATAACTCAGTATAAAGTAGGCATTCAACTGGGGATGAAGGGGTGTAGATCAGGTTATAACCTCTTGTTTCTCCATGCTTCTTAAAAAGCAGGACAAGCAAACTGAAGTATGGTTGATCTGGACCCCAGTATTCTTCACTTAAAATAGAGCCTCCATCCCACGAGGAGAGACTGGACTTAAGAACTGACTCCTGACTGAATTCCCCTGGAACATAATGTCTGCAACAGGTAACTGAAGCATGATTAGAAATGTTAATGTCCTCTCCTGGAAAGATACTGTAGCCCTTTAACTGAGAGCTGTTGAAAAGAAATCCTTCCACATGCACGGATCTGGAGTGGAATTTCCAAAGCACTGAGCTGGCTGGCCATGGTTCAAATGCCCCAGACTCATTTAAAACGTTTTAGTTTTAGTAGACTTTCTCAATTAAATGTATTTTCATTTTCTGTATATCTTTAGGGTCATTTTCTGAGAGTCTAAATTGACATTGTTATAATTTTTACTAGTTTTATTTGGGAGTTGGTCTGTGTTACTCCTTATGGCACTATAATAGAAGTTCATCTATCAGGGCTTTTTAAAAGCCTGAGGTATCTTGGAGACCTTGTGGGAGATAGAAGGCTCTTACTCTGGTTTTTACTTCAGAAGATCCAACAAAACCTAGGACTTCAATTGAGCCCAGTTATGTATGGGCTTCAGTAGCTTGTTTGTTTTAGGAAGTTGGAAGTGAAAGGAGAGGAGATCATGTTTATGTAACAAAGTTTCAGAATCTTGCTCCCCTTTTTTCTCTGAAATAGCTTCACTGAGTAGAAGAACAAAGTACCCAACAGTATATTAATGTAAGCAAACTTTTCCAAAAATATTTAGTTTGTTCTATTAAAATTGGTACCATGGTAAGGAGTAAAATCCAACTCGTTATCTTCAGACCCTATGTCTATTCTATGAGAATCCTTTGTGGTACACATACTCTACTTGAATAATTTCATGCCTTTTTCTTTTTGACCTTTGGCTGTAATAAACAAAACAGTCACAGGATTCATAAATAAATGTAAGAAATATATAATGATTAAAATTTAAGATATATAATATAACCTTTTACAATAAAAATTAATATTTTGATAATTTGATCTCAAAATGTACTGATTAAATGCATCTTATGTGTAAAAATACAGAAAAATCTAATATATGTCTGAAATGAAGATATTTATAAAATGAACTCTAGATCATACACATTAATGCATCTTAGTGAATTCTTCAATACATTTAGTAATTGGATCTCTTTGTTCGCAAACATTATAAGTGATATTTTCCATAATTGATTGTAAAAACATTTACATTTGCTGTTTGAAGCAATCTTCATTATCTTTTTCTATGCAGATGAATTTAAAATAATTTTTGTGCATTCAAATTTTGTTCATCATCAGTTTCTTTTTTTTTATTTATTTATTTTTATTAGTTGGAGGCTAATTACTTTACAATATTGTAGTGGTTTTTGCCATACATTGACATGAATCAGCCATGGATTTACATGTGTTCCCCATCCCGATCGCCCCTCCTGCCTCCCTCCCCATCCCATCCCTCTGGGTCTTCCCAGTGCACCAGCCCTGAGCACTTGTCTCATGCATCCCACCTGGGCTGGTGATCTGTTTCACCATAGATAGTATACATGCTGTTCTTTTGAAATATCCCACCCACACATTCTCCCACAGAGTTCAAAAGTCTGTTCTGTATTTCTGTGCCTCTTTTTCTGTTTTGCATATGGGGTTATCGTTACCATCTTTCTAAATTCCATATATATGTGTTAGTATGCTGTAATGTTCTTTATCTTTCTGGCTTACTTCACTCTGTATAAGGGGCTCCATTTTCATCCATCTCATTAGGACTGGTTCAAATGAATTCTTTTTAACGGCTGAGTAATATTCCATGGTGTATATGTACCACAGCTTCCTTATCCATTCATCTGCTGATGGGCATCTAGGTCGCTTCCATGTTCTGGCTATTATAAACAGTGCTGCAATGAACATTGGGGTGCAAGTGTCTCTTTCAGATCTGGTTTCCTCGGTGTATATGCCCAGGAGTGGGATTGCTGGGTCACATGGCAGTTCTATTTCCAGTTTTTTAAGGAATCTCCACACTGTTCTCCATAGTGGCTATACTAGTTTGCATTCCCACCAACAGTGTAAGAGGGTTCCCTTTTCTCCACACCCTCTCCAGCATTTCTTGCTTGTAGACTTTTGGATAGCAGCCATCCTGACTGGTGTATATTGGTACCTCATTGTGGGTTTGATTTGCATTTGTCTGATAATGAATGATGTTGAACATCTTTTCATGTGTTTGTGTATGTCTTCTTTGGAGAAATGTCTGTTTAGTTCTTTGGCCCATTTTTTGATTGGGTCATTTATTTTTCTGGAATTGAGCTGCAGGAGTTGCTTGTATATTTTTGAGATTAATCCTTTGTCTGTTGCTTCGTTTGCTATTTTCTCCCGTTCTGAAGGCTGTCTTTTCACCTTGCTTAGAGTTTCCTTTGTTATGCAAAAGCTTTTCAGTTTAATTAGGTCTCATTTGTTTATTTTTGCTTTTATTTCCAGTATTCTGGGAGGTGGGTCATAGAGGATCCTGCTGTGATTTATGTTGGAGAGTGTTTTGCCTATGTTCTCCTCTAGGAGTTTTATAGTCTCTGGTCTTATGTTTAGATCTTTAATCCATTCTGAGTTTATTTTTGTATATGGTGTCAGAAAGTGTTCTAGTTTCATTCTTTTACAAGTGGTTGACCAGTTTTCCCAGCACCACTTGTTAAAGAGGTTGTCTTTTTTCCATTGTATATCCTTGCCTCCTTTGTCAAAGATAAGGTGTCCGTAGGTACGTGGATTTATCTCTGGGCTTTCTATTTTGTTCCATTGATCTATATTTCTCTCTTTGTGCCAGTTCCATACTGTCTTGATGACTGTGGCTTTGTAGTAGAGCCTGAAGTCAGGCAGGTTGATTCCTCCAGTTCCATTCTTCTTTCTCAAGATTGCTTTGGCTATTCGAGGTTTTTTGTATTTCCATACAAAATCATTAATCATTGATGCTGATGGTGTTTTTTCTTTCTGTCAAAAGTATGGATTTTGTCAAGAACCTAACATAAATAGTGACACTAGACAAATATGGACTGGTAAACATATGTGACTAGATGAGTAAAACTTTTAATTGAAGTTTTATTACTCTCTGGGCTATTTGTGAATGTTTAAAATGTCTTATACATTTTGGTATTCACAGGCACTAGACCATAGTAGGCATTTAGTAGACATTAAAACACACTTAATTGACCACTTCATAATTTATAACATGCCTCTACAGGTTTAACTTACCTGTGTAATTAATTGATATCACTTACAAAACAAATGCATTATCAGTGAAAGAACCTTTTGAAAAAACAAATAGTTTGTGTTTATATATTTGTGTATATATAAAATTAGACAAACAGTACCCAGGTTTACATAATCCAGAAGTGAGCAGTGATTGATATGGTATGAATTTGTATATTTCTACATATATATTTTTTATCAAAATTCTTAAGAATAGACATAAAATAATATGTCATGACTGTATCACAAGTAGCAGTCATTTATTGTAGTCTCATTAAGTAGTTTTTAGTTCTCTATAATTAAGTAGTTTTCTCTATAAAAAATAGGTTTTAGTTTTCTCTATAACAATATTGAGATAAACATTTATAGATATGTTTATATCTTGAATATTTCTTGATAAAAAGATCATAGAAGTGGGATAAAATGTCATAGTATAAAACTTCTTTAGAACTACTAAGGGATATTGTCAAATTTCTGTAGCTCTTGAATGTATTTAGGATAGTGTTATATGTTTCTGGTTGCTTCAGAGAAAACAATTTGAACCAGAAGTTTGACATTTAGTAATGTAGAGTTCATTTTCCCTAAAAATGAAGAATTGAAAAATTAGAGTCATCTTAAAACAAAATGGTCTTCTTCAAGATGTGAGTTTCATTACTCTCATCTATATGCTTTACACTAATCCTGGTAAGTTTATCCTCCTGTTGCCCCCTCCCACTCCTGTACAACACCTTGCCTCCAGACCCCTGCTTGGTGCATGGGAAGCTGTTGCTGCTGCTGCTATTACTAGCAATGATGTCTGTGAAGGGTCTGCTGTGTTAAGGCATTGCACTAAGAACTTCCCACATCTTGGTTCTACTTCAGGAAACTGTTCTGAACATACTCTTTTTCATCTCTCCGAGAGAGTCCATCTGTTTGCCTCATGCTAAACGTGACAGTGCCTAGGACCAGAGTCTCCATAAACTAAGAGTGTTGTTGGTATTGTTGATATCCACTGTTGGGTAATCGCCTCCTGCCTTATACTTTACCCCATCAATGGCATCAGATAGTATGAAATCTAGTAAATCTAACACATATCTCCACTCTGTGTTTTCTGCTATCTGAAAAACCCTGAATTTTTATTGCCGTTGTGTGGCCACAGTGGTTATACATCATAATCCTTCTGAACCATTATTCAGTTGTTTGTATATATTTTGTTTTGCCTGTTAATATGTATGGACATAGTATGTATTTAAATCATTTTCTGTTGAGAACATGTTTCCTTCTTGTGAGAGAACAGAGCAGTTTAATGGAATCTTCAAGGGATAAGTGGGTGTCTCGTGAAAGATGAAGGACTATTCAGTACTTTTGATGAGCAGAAGATAAAAAAATATTGGTACAAGTAGATTGGAGACATTTCTGACAATAATGTGAATACGGTGTTTCAGTTTGGGGAGAATTCATATGTAAAGATTTTATATTGGAGTTTGTTTTAATTGAGAAGGTTGAGAGAGAGAGAATGGATGTGCTGGTAAGACTGAGAGAGAGTGTTTTGAAACTACAAAAGTATCGGATATCAGAGTTAGGATGACTTAAGTCTCAATGCTGACTTAACAGAAATAGAGTGTAATTAACCTATCAAATTAACTCTTAGAGACATAATTAACTCTCTGGGAATTAACCAAATTCTGTCAGGAGGTGATAGGGAAATTCACTATGAACGTTCTATGGCAGCTGAAAACCGGAAGAGAATCTTACGTATCTGAGATTCATGTAAAAACTGGGACCACATGGAGATGTTACTTCGACACTGGGGTCAGGAATAGAGAATTCAATGAGATTTCACTTTCTCTACAAGTTAGGCTCCTGAGGGAAGCTCAGCTTTGGCCAAAGGTAGAAAAGCCAGTCTTTTTATACTGTTCATGGGGTTCTCACAGCAAGTATAGTGGGGTGGTTTGCCATTCCCTCCTCCAGTGGACCACATTTTGTCAGAAGTCTACCACTATGACCTGTCTGCCTTGGGTGGCCCTGCATGGCATGGCTCGTAGCTTTATTGAGTTATGCAGGCCCCTTCACCTTGACAAGGCAGTGTAGCCATGAAATTAGAAGGCAGTTGTTTCTTGGCAGGAAAGCTATGACACACTTAGACACTGTGTTAAAAACCAAAGACATCACTTTGCCAACAAAGGTCCGTATACTCCAGGCTGTGGTCTTCAGTAGTCATGTATGGATGTGAGAGCTGGACCATAAAGAAGGTAGAGCACCAAAGAATTCAGAACTCTGGCACTGAAGAAGACTCTTGAGCGTCCCTTGGACAGCAAGGAGATCAAACCAATCAGTCTTAAAGGATATCAATCCTGAGTATTCATTGGAAGGACTGATGCTGAAGCTGAAGCTCCAATACTTTGGCCACCTGATGTGAACAGCCGACTCATTGGAAAAGACCCTGATGCTGGGAAAGACTGAAGGTGGAAGGAGAAGAGGGAGATAGAGGATGAGATGGTTGGATGTCGTCACCAGTGGACGTGAACTTTGGCAAACTCCAGGAGATAGTGAGGGACAGGGAAGCCTGGTGTGCTGCAGTCCATGGGGTCTTGAAGAGTTGGACACGACTTGGTGATTGAGCAAACAACAGATAAGCAAGCTCCTGATTGGGGGAGTCTGAGACAAAGACAGTTTATGAAGAAAATACATCTTGAACATAATAGGCACAAGCAGTTTTGAAAATACTTGGATGAAATCATAAATTGTTAGTCTTGGGAATATGTATGTTTAGGATTGAGTTTTCCCAGTGAGGTAGATATGTCCCAGAGTTGTTAAGTGACAAGTCCAGAGTAACAAAGCTAGTGTCAAAAAACTGAAAGGGAGGTTTCAAGTTTCTTGAAAGTTCTTCACTTTGATGTTACAGTGTTAACTCTAATCTCTATTAGGACTGTCATTTGTCAGTCAGGGAATAAAAGACTCTCAGTCCACCAGATCATCCATATCTGTGCCCAGTCTTCTCTGCTGTGCCAGTAATGTCCAGGGTAAGTTTTATTCACTTTCTATGGCTACTGTAACAACTTACTGCCAACTGGGTAGCTTAAGGAAACAGAGATTCCTTCTCTAACAGTTCTGGAGTCCACAGTCCAAAATTAGTATTACTGGGTTGAAATCAAGGTGTTGATGGGCTGGTTGTACCCCTTCTTGAGACTCTAGGGTATAATCATTGCGTCTCCCCATTTTTGGTGGCTTCTGGTATTCTTTGGCTTATGGTCACATCACTCCAGTTTCTATCCCTATCTTCTCATTGCATTATGCTTTGTGTGTGTTCAAATATATCTGCCTTTCTCTTATAAAGACTCTTGAATTGCATTTAGGGCCAACCAGACAACTCAGAATAATCTCCCCAAGTCAAGGTCTCATTCATGTCTGCTTTGTCTTTACCTTTCAAAATAATATCATAAGCATTAGGTCTTACTATCTCTGGGGGCCTTTATCAAACTCCTACATAAGTCATCACTGTATTCTGAACTTAGGTTAAACATGAAATGTCCACAGTCTACTTGAAAAGTAACAGCTTTTGCGCCTGAAGACTCTATGAATAATGTGAGGAGATTTAAGAGTCATTTTTACAGATAGTACTAAATCCAGGAGTGACTGCTTGTCCCTGGAGAATGAGTGTAAGTTGAAAGCACCAAGTTGAGCCCTGGGGCTCTTTAAGCTTAGGAGCCAAGGAGATGAGTAGGATTTTGAGAAGAGTGTTGAAAAGGTGAAACCTGTAGACTAGGAGGAGAGCAGAAGAAAGGAGAGGTAAACTAAGTCAAATCAGCCATCAACTACGTGGATACTAAAATCACCAAGAGATAGAACATGAGTAGTATCAATGTAGCAGATAATGAATTAGCAAGGGGCAAAATCTTCGAGGAATGGGAGGAATCCTCAGGAGGAAGAAGGAGTTATCCTAACAGTATTCTCATTTGTTTCACTAAACATTTACTCAGTATGTGAAGTTAGTAAATTTTCCTTGTTAACACTCATTCAGACATTGTCCCTCTTCTAATTGTTGACATGACAAGATCAAAATATCAAAATAGAACTGCTTGCTCTTCTCTTTGAGATACCCGATTAAGAAAATGAAATGCAAGTAGCAGATCATGGGGAAAGTATTCATAAAGCATATATGTATAAAGGTCTTATATTCAGATTTTATAAAGAACACCACTCAATAAAAGGGACAGCAATCCAATAAAAATGAGATAAAAGAATAAAGCACATCAAAAGGTGCTCATGAAAACTAAAACCATAGCATAATACATCTACTAAAATTGTGAGAGCTAAGAAAATGGACAGTACAAAATGCTGGTGAAGGTGTGGAGGAACTGAAATACCTTACATTTCTGATAAGAATGCAGACTACTACAGACACTTTTGAAAATAGTTTGACAGTTTCTTATAAAATTATATATTCATTTATATGTCCCCGCAGTTCTGCTGTTAGATATTACCTAGTAAAAGCATACATGCACACAAAGATCTACATGCAGAAACTTGCAGTTGCTTATTAATAAAAACTGCAAACTAGAGATAGCTATCTATCAACTTGTAAATGAACACAAAATTGTGGTACATCCATAAATTGGAATGCTACTTAGTAAAAAAGGGAACAAAGTTGTGACATATGCAATAAAATATTAGGTAAATCTCAAAAGCAACATGCAATATGAGAGAAGACCAAAGGAAAAGGCTATGTATTGTATTATTCATTTTTGTGATGTATGGTTGAGTTGTGTTTCCCAAAATCATTTTTGAAGTCCTAAGCCCCAGTAACTCTGATGTGACCATATTTGGAGATAGGGATTTTTACAGAGATAGTCAGGTTGAATTAGGTCATCTGGATTATGGTGGGTCCTAATCCAATTACTAGTATACTTATTAAAAGGGGAAATCTGGAAACAGACACACATTCATAGAGGAAAGATTATGTGCAGACACAGGGAGTAGATGGCCATCTACACACCAAGGGAAGAGGCCTGCACCAGATTTATCTGTCATTGCTCTTAGAAGGAACCAACCCTGCTGATAGCTGTCACAGGCTTTTAGCGTCTAGGGCTTTGGGATAATAAATTTGTGTTGTTTAAGTCACTGATTTTTTGATACTTTGTTACAGCAGACTTAGGAAACTAATACAGGTAACTTCTGGAAAAGGCAAAATTACAGAAACAGAAATCAGATGAATGGTTTCCTAAGAGGATGGAAGGAGGGGATTTATTGTAAGGGGGCATGAAGGAGCTTTTTCAGATAATTAACCTTTATTTATTGATGGTGGTTGTGGTGACATAAATATACATATCTATAAAACTCATTAAACTCTACATTTCAAAAGGATAAATCTTACTGTATGTAAATTACACCTTGATAAGCCTGACTTTAGCACAGTTTGCGGCCTTTCCTTTGTGACTCTGCTGCTGATCTTTATTTGAATCTATCATGATTATGGGTAGAGCTGCATAGCTGGAGAACAGAGGAGGGAAAATAGCTTCACATGGAGTGTGAGAGGCATAGTAGAGAGAAAAGGATGAAGTGAAGACAAGAGGTAGGGTGGAGGATAGATGAGAAATGGTGAGGCTGAGCACTAGAGGAGGATGGGATTTTTAAAGACAAAAAGTAAATCACAGAGTAACTTTAGGGAGATAGACAGGTAAAGAGAATTGTTAGGAAGTATTACTGTACTCAGTTGAATGAACCCTTTTTCATTATTGTGCCCTCAAGGAAACTTAGTAAAAATATACATCTTTCTCAGAGTTTTTAGGGTCAGAAATAGTGTTTGTTTCATACCTAAGACTCTTCTGAGCAGAGCTTTAAAAGTAGAATCCCCTTTTGCTCAAGTGTCTTACCTGTTTATTTATTTACTTACTTTCCCCACGGAGCAGGGATCACAGAGATGGTGAACTTTAAAAGCATTTGCCTTCTCTTTTTCCTGTTCTTTGCCCCCAACTCAATTTCAAGTGCAACCTAATGGCTAACCATTGAATTTCAACTGAAATGCCCCTGCTTTTCCATTTTCTATAGTGATGGCTCAAGTTGAAAAATAGCATCTAGACTATATTAATCCCAATAAAATAAGCCCATGATGTCATTGAAATAATCTCTCTGTAGAAGTATTTGTATATAACCTTGTATGCAATGTGATGTGTGCATGCTCAGTTGTGTCCAACTCCTTGTGACCCCATAGACTGTAGTCTGCCAGGCTCCTCTGTCCATGGAATTTTCCAGGAAAGAATATTGGAGTGGGTTGCCATTTCCTACTCCAGGGAATCTTCCCGACCCAGGGATCAAATCCACATCTCTTGTGTCTCCTGTATTGGCAAGTGGATTCCTTACCATTGCACCACCTGGGAAACCCATAACCTTGTATATCTATGTATTACATTGTTTACAAGCATATGTTTTATGAGAAAGCAGTTCTAGGCAGTATTCCTAGTAAAATAGATCTAAAATTGAATTCTTTGATTTTTCCTGTATCTCAGGGTGTAAGAAATTATGTCTTTGATTCTGTATAATAATTAAGGCAAAGTTTTCTGAGTGACTAAAGGTATGTTTGCAGTCAACATTTTAAAGGATGTATATTCAATGATACCAAATTCCCATGTTGTTTCCTATTTATGAATATAATCAAATACTATTTACTGGGGAGAAACAAACATACTTTTCATATTTTATAAGTATGAAGTCCATAGTTTATAAGAAAAGTCCATAGGAGAATTAAATAGTCATATCATCAAAGGAATAATGATTCATCCCAGAGAATACAGTGCTCAGATATTTTAGTCCACAGATGTGTTGACATTTTTTTTACTATACAAGAACATCATGACATGTAAGAAAGAATACTTACCAGTGCAACTTCTTTAGGAGCTGCATCTAGGGGAGAAAAGCACAGATGTCTTTATTGGGCTCCAGTCTGAGTAGCTTCCCTAGAGGGGACCCTGGGGATGAGCATTAGTGGGCTGATGGCTGATATGGGCTTATTACCGAGCTCATTAGTGGTGGGTGACCTCACAAGGAGGGACATGGTATTGCGATTTCTCTGATTCTTAGATCTGTGTTGACTTCAGGGGGAAGGATGCAGGCTTCCAGATGCACACTCTCAGAATGAGCTGATCATGAGAACACTTCCACTAAACATGCCGTTAAACCAGCAGTTACCATATCATGAGAAAAGTCATGAGGCATTCCCAGCCAGAATAAGTTGAAGTCCAGAGAATCGGTTCATTCTGATTTAATTACTTCACTGGGTAAAACTGCTGTACCAATAACACAGAAGTTTTCCAAGTTGTGAATTTCAGTCGTGTGTTCATTTTGGAAAAAACAATGAAGTGATGAAGTTTTTTATTACTGCAGTTTTACTTGTGAAAAGCGCTTGTCTGCTTTTAGCTCTGGCTGTTTCAGGTATAATTTTAAATATGTGCTGTATGAAGTGGTGGAAATTGACAAGTTGATTTGCTTTATCCTTTGCCATAAGTAGTTTGATTTCTGTGAGGTTGACCATAATGGTAGAAATTCTATAAAAATGAAAAGTGAGTATATGTGTGTGTGTATATATACACACACGTTTGCAATAGTTCTGAATCTTACCTTGAGTGTCATCATTTCAGTTTCTCAATGAAAAGCAAATGTTACACAATTAAACATTTATTGTTTAATTTTAAATTTCATATCAAATGAGAGAGGAGCACTTTCATTCAAGTGTTCTGTTATATAAGTACTTAAAACTAGATTAGAATATGAACTAGAGTTCACTATTATTTTATCTCTGTTGTGTTGGTAACGAGTACAAACAGAGAGAAAAAGGAACATTTAATTGTTGGACTTTCAATCTATGACTGTGTCACCATTTCCCCTACATTCATTTGGGAAATTAAAAAGAGAAAACTCATTTTAAAACTTTTTTTTTTTTTTAAAGAGAATCTATTACAAACTCAGTGACTTAGCATATTTTCACTGGTTTTATGTCCACCTACACAGCAAAGTACATTTAGTGACTCACTTGGAGGAAAAATAGCCTTGACCCTCTCTCTGAGTCACTTGGTTAATAAAAACTGGCCCAGGGACACTGTAAATGTGGTTAAGCCACAAGTTAATTAAGTTTGACACCATTGCTGGGAGTTGCTGAGAGTGAAAAGAGAATTGTAAAGTTAGTACTTTGACACCAGGGAGATTTCTTTCTGTTAAAAAAGTATATAGAAGTTATAACCTTACATTAGGGAATTAATTTACATAGAACCAAGAGAAGTTTGTTTGAAATCTTAGTTCTTCACACTTCTCTTCTCTACACACATTCTCTTTGCGATCTTCTTCCCTGACTTCTTGCATCAAAAACAAATATTTCAGAAGACACACCCACAAAGAGCAATGTACAGAAAGAAAAGGACCCACATCTTAATTGTCATATGCCACAAATGTCCTCAAAATTGGAAAAACAGCATACATCACTTAGTAAATTTAATAAGAGTACTATTTTAAATTAATAAACCAGAAAAAGCTCTCAAATGAATCAGAAGAGTTTTTGGAATTTTCGGATCAGATTAGCAGATCCTATTCAAGCACATGAGAGTGAAATGGTGTTCAAATTGTAAGTTTGTAGTTAACGTTATTATCCCTTGCTCAGTTGTATCCAACTCTTTGTGACCCATGGACTGTAGCCCACCAGGTTTTTCTGTCTAGGGGATTTCCCAGGCAAGAATACTGGAGTGGGTTGCCATTTCCTTCTCCACGGGAATCTTTCTGACCCAGGGGTTGAACCTGGGTCTCCTGCATTGCAGACTGATTCTTTACCATCTGAGCTACCCATTCAAGCATATGAGAGTGAAATTGTGTTCAACTTGTAAATTTGTAGTAGTGAAGATCATTTATAAAGTATCCTTCTCCATTATATAAGATATAAAATAGGCCTTAATACAGTTATTTGTATATAAAAATGAAGCCCTCCCTTTGTCCTAGAGGTAGATTGTGAAATATACCCTTTGTGGCAGGGGCTGGGAGGTACCATTATCTTCAGGACCCTCTCCCATGCCAGGGCACGTGATAGTTTATGAAGGGCATGTGAGACACTCAGAGTGACAGCAAGAATTTAGGGGTGTTCTTTCCAGGCTCTGCTCCATTTACTGTGGGATCACTTCCTTACTATCATGGCATCTCTCCTTCATTACCTTCAGGACACATGTCTCAACAAGTGTAGGGGTTTGAAAGTCTGGTTTTACACATAAATAAAGGAATTTGATGAGCAAGAAAATAAAACTCAACTATGAAATATACTAACAGATTATTAAATTGTTTATGTATGTGTGTGAATAGATGGCCGAGAGAGAGAGCAGTGGTGAGTGACAAACAGACTCAGTTATAATTCTATAGCACTATCAATCTACAACTCCTCGTCTGTAATTTCAGAGTTCAGAAAGCTCAAGACAAAAAGTTGTTGCTCCATAATTTATCCAGTGACAGACATAATGTGTACTGCCCTGAGGATACTGCAATCTCTGTTTCACCTACTTACTGTGACTGGCATGTATTTTAATCAGAAATAATGCATTAGAATAATGATAGGGAAGTGGGGGTTACCCCCAGACCTCACTGAGGCTATCAGGCAATATTCTTTTCCAAAATCTTAAGTCTCTGAATTCTGAAATATATCTGACTCTGAGAGTCTTGGATAAATTATTACAGACTTTCATTTCAAAAATTTCTGCTTTAGTCAGTGATTTGACCTGTCAATTCCTTAGTCTGCTTTTCTGTCCCAAACCAGGTCTTGTCTCCTGTGATCTATGCTAGATTGACCATTTTCTGGACCCCATGGTACTCACCTCTGGGACTTCCATTCTCTCCGTTCTCCTTGTGACGTCAGCCTTCACAGATCCGCATGCAGCTGTAGGTGGTTATCTCCACTCTGGCCTCTGCGATGCTGACCGCTGGAGGACCCAGGCCTTGCGTTGGGCCTGGCAGAAGTGACAGGCTCATTGTTCCTAGCGTGGTTTGTTCTCTCCCAGTTATTCTTACGTGAACAGAAAGATCAAGCCTTCAGTGAGCTCTGTCGTTGGGTAGTAAGTACTACTCCTCAGAGTCCCTTTTATTATTCAATTTTTTTTTTTTTACATAGTAGTCTCCTAGATTATTATTGAGAAAGCACTCCTAGGTCTGATAATCTTGGGTTTTGTGTATTATGTACTTGATGCATGCATACACGCACAGTCACCAACTTGTGTCTGACTCTTTTCAACTCCATGGACTGCAGCCAGCCAGGTTCCTCTGTGCATGGGATTTCCCAGGCAAGAATACTGGAGTAAATGGTTATTTTCTCCAGGGGATCTTCCTGACCCAGGGATTGAGCCCTGCATTGGCAGGCAGATTGTTTACCAGTGAGCTACCAGGGAAGCCCTTCTACTTGATATTCATTTATAAATTGGTCATGTTTTCACTTGTATACTTTTATTACCCAAAACCTTGTAAGGTGAGTGCTATTAAATTCATTTACAAATTTGGTAAATAAAGCTCAGGTACATTGAGCAACTTGTCTAATCTCTACTGTTCAACATTTGGTCTGGGGACCAGTAACTTCACCATCACCAAACACTTGCTAAAAATGTAGACACTCAGATCCTGCCCTAGACCCGCTGAGTTGGCATCTGCATCTTAACAATTATCTCTGGATAACTTATAAATGCATTTTATGGTATGAGAAGTTATTCAGTGAGAAATCCAGTGATCTGCCTTCTCCATTATAGATCTTCTTAAAAAACTCAAAAGTGTAGGATATGTGTGGAGACATAAGGATCCAGTTCTCAAATTAGAGAACAACCAGTTGAATTAAAGTTTTGACAGAAATCATAAAGGTAAAGATACTCAGGATAAAGAGTTACTCTAAAGCATGTTTTGTTTTCCCTATCCCTAATTGTTTCAAGGGATGATACTGTAGCCATAAATAACTGCCAGTGCTGCAGCACTGACAGATGATGGAAGAAGAGAACGGCTTGTAACACGCGGGCAGGTGTCTGGTGTGACTGCCTGTGGACGCTCAGTGTGCAGCTAGTGGCTCATTGGGTTGGTGCCTGGCTAAGAAGGCCGAAGGTCAGGCTCCCTTCCAGTTGCTGTGTGCATGATGAGATAGCACAGAGAAAGGGACTTGATCCTTAAAAATTCTTCTTTCTCCAGACCATCAATGGAGGGGGATGCGTACCTATTATGACCCTAAAGACTTGGGTTTTCCCTTGGAAGATAAGTTTTTCCAAGCTATAAGGTCCCGAAGCAGCACAGAAGAAAGTGCTGTCCTTGGCTGCCCACATTCAGAACGCATGGTAGCCTCTGCAGCTCAGATGCTGACTCTCGCTCTGACGTTCCTCTTCCACTAGCATCTGTGTATCTCCAACTCTGACTTCCAGTCAGCTATCCTGTGGGCTGTGGACCCACGGACTCAGGACCAATGCTTGACAGCTGACTCTCACCCTATTTAGAGCTGCTCTCTAACTGTCTAGATATTGTTATTCTGAGAATTGGTACACCCCACTCCCTCCACCATTATACCAGGAAAAAAAAATGGGACTCAGAAAGGTTTAGTGCCCTAAGTAACAAAAGTCCAAGCAGCAGAGTTGGAATCGAAGCCCAGGTCCATTTGACAACAGTTTGAAAGTATTTCAATCTCACACATGAGCCAAAACCAGTCCTCAGTCATGAAAATCTTTCTACTCTAAAACAATTTCATAGTAAAAAGTTGTTTTAATGAAGGATTCTGTAATGGATACTTGAAGCTCATGGAGGATCTCCAAAATACT
The DNA here is from genome assembly GCF_033118175.1 of Dama dama. Lineage (NCBI taxonomy): Eukaryota > Metazoa > Chordata > Mammalia > Artiodactyla > Cervidae > Dama > Dama dama. Next base: position 18,715,535 of record NC_083693.1, on the reverse strand, counting down.
CTCAGTCCAAAGACATCATCTCCTAGGGGTAGAAAACTGGTATCCGAGGGCTGAATTTAGACCACAAGTTTGGTCTGTCCGTTGTTAAATTCCATTATCATGTTACTATTACCATTGTTATTATGAATACCTTCAGGCTTGGTAGGTCTTTCCAGCTCCACAAGCAATACTTCTATTGTTTTACAATTTCCTAATTAATAATTTGTAAATGTATGTTATCTGATTGATCCTGCAAAGGTATTGAAATTTATAATTGCTGATTTCTATTTTACTAAACAAAGTGTTATATTATTTATCAGATATGTTCATCCTTACAAGTTCATGTGCAGTATTTCCTAAAAACAAAACTGATCTCTCAAAAATATTATGGATGTTTATTTTTTCATTTCCTGCTCTTCAGTATTTTTCATATCTAGTGTAATCAGTGTAACCCTTATGTGGCTTAAGGAGAATTGGGTTGGTTGTCATTCTTCATCCTTAGGTAGCTTTTTTAATTGTTATGATTTGTATACAATACCAAGTTAGTTTCAGGTATATGGCATAGTGATTCAGTATTTTTATCAGTTCAATTCAGTTCAGTCGCTCAGTTGTATCTGCCTCTTTGTGACCCCATGAATTACAGCACACCAGGCCTCCCTGTCCATCACCAACTCCGGAGTTTACTCAAACTCATGCCCATCGACTCGGTGATGCCATCCAGCCATCTCATCCTCTGTCGTCCCCTTCTCCTCCTTCCCCCAATCCCTCCCAGCCTCAGGGTCTTTTCCAGTGAGTCGACTCTTCTCATGAGGTGGCCAAAGTATTGGAGTTTCAGCTTCAACATCAGTCCTTCCAATGAACACCCTGGACTGATTTCCTTTAAGATGAACTGGTTGGATCTTTTGCAGTCCAAGGGACTCTCAAGAGTCTTCTCCAACACCACAGTTCAAAAGCATCAATTCTTCGGTGCTCAGCTTTCTTCACAGGCCAAATATCACATCCATACATGCCCACTGGAAAAACCATAGCCTTGACCAGACGAACCTTTGTTGGCAAAGTAATGTCTCTGCTTTTTAATATGCTATCTAGGTTGGTCACAACTTTCCTTCCAAGGAGTAAGCGTCTTTTAATTTCATGGCTCCAGTCACCATCTGCAGTGATTTTGGAGTCCAGAAAAATAAAGTCTGACACTGTTTCCACTGTCTCCCCATCTATTTCCCATGAGGTGATGGGACCAGATGCCATGATCTTAGTTTTCTGAATGTTGAACTTTAAGCCAACTTTTTCACTCTCCTCTTTCACTTTCATCAAGAGACTTTTTAGTTCCTCTTCATTTTCTGCCGTAAGGGTGGTGTCATCTGCATATCTAAGGTTATTGATATTTCTCCTGGCAATCTTGATTCCAGCTTGTGCTTCTTCCAGCCCAGAGTTTCTCATGATGTACTCTCCATATAAGTTAAATAAGCAGGGTGACAATATACAGCCCTGATGTACTTCTTTCCTGATTTGGAACCAGTCTGTTGTTCCATGTCCAGTTCTAACTGTTGCTTCCTCACCTGCATACAGGTTTCTCAAGAGGCAGGTCAGATGGTCTGGTATTCCCATCTCTTTCAGAATTTTGTACAGTTTATTGGAATCCACACAGTTGAAGTCTTTGGCGTAGTCAGTAAAATAGAAACAGATGTTTTTCTGGAACTCTCTTGCTTTTTTGATGATCCAGTGGATGTTGGCAATTTGATCTCTGGTTCTTCTGCCTTTTCTAAAACCAGCTTGAACATCTGGAAGTTCACGGTTTGCGTATTGCTGAAGCCTGGCTTGGAGAATTTTGAGCATTACTTTACTAGCGTGAGAGATGAGTGCAATTGTGCGGTAGTTTGAGCATTCTTTGGCATTGCCTTTCTTAGGGACTGGAATGAAAACTGACCTTTTCCAGTCCTGTGGCCACTGCTGAGTTTTCCAAATTTGCTGGCATATTGAGTGTAGCACTTTCACAGCATCATCTTCCAGGATTTGAAATAGCTCAACTGGAATTCCATCACATCCACTAGCTTTGTTCATAGTGATGCTTTCTAAGGCCCACCTGACTTCACATTCCAGGATGTCTGGCTCTAGGTGAGTGATCACACCATTGTGATTATCTGGGTCATGAAGATCTTTTTTGTACAGTTCTTCTGTGTATGCTTGGCACCTCTTCTTATTTCTTCTGCTTTTTTTAGGTCCATACCATTTCTGTCCTTTATCGAACCCATCTTTGCGTGAAATGTTCCCTTGGTATCTCTAGTTTTCTTGAAGAGATCTCTAGTCTTTCCCATTCTGTTGTTTTCTTCTCTTTCTTTGCATTGATCGCTGAGGAAGGCTTTCTTATCTCTCCTGGCTGTTCTTTGGAACTCTGCATTCAAATGGGAACATACTTCCTTTTCTCCTTTGCTTTTTGCTTCTCTTCTTTTCACAGATATTTATAAGGCCTCCTCAGACAACCATTTTGCCTTTTTGCAGTTCTTTTTCATGGGGATGGTCTTGATCCCTGTCTCCTGTACAATGTCACGAACCTCCATCCATAGTTCTTCAGGCTCTCTGTCTATCAGATCTAGTCCCATAAATCTATTTCTCACTTCCACTCTATAGTCATAAGGGATTTGATTTAGGTCATACCTGAATGGTCTAGTGGTTTTCCCTACTTTCTTCAGTTTAAGTCTGAATTTGGAAATAAGGAGTTCATGATCTGGGCCATGGACAGCTCCCAGTCTTGTTTATGCTGACTGTGTAGAGCTTTTCCATCTTTGGCTGCAAAGGATATAATCAATCTTATTTCTGTGTCGACCATCTGGTGATGTCCATGTGTAGAGTCTTCTCTTGTGATGTTGGAAGAGGGTGTTTGCTATGGCCAGTGTGTTCTCTTGGCAAAACTCTATTAGCCTTTGCCCTGCTTCATTCCATACTCCAAGGCCAAATTTGCCTGTTACTCCAGGTGTTTCTTGACTTCCTACTTTTGCATTCCACTTCCCTATAATGAGAAGGACATCTTTTTTGCTTGTTAGTTCTAAAAGGTCTTGTAGGTCTTCATAGAACCGTTCAACTTCAGCTTCTTTAGTGTTACTGGTTGGGGAATAGGCTTGGATTACCGTGATATTGAATGGTTTGCCTTCGAAACGACCAGAGATCACTCTGTCATTTTTGAGATTGCATCCAAGTGGTGCATTTTGGACTCTTTTGTTGACCATGATGGCTACTCCATTTCTTCTAAGGGATTTCTGTCCACAGTAGTAGATATAATGGTCATCTGAGTTAAATTCACCCATTCCAGTCCATTTTAGTTCGCTGATTCCTAGAATGCCGACATCCACTCTTGCCACCTCCTGTTTGACCACTTCCAATTTGCCTTGATTCATGGACCTAACATTCCAGGTTCCTATGCGATATTGCTCTTTGCAGCATCGAACCTTGCTTCTATCACCAGTCACATCCACAACTGGGTATTGTTTTTGCTTTGGCTCCATCCCCTTATTCTTTCTGGAGTTATTTCTCCACTGATCTTCATTAGCATATTGGGCATCTACCACCCTGGGGAGTTCCTCTTTCAGTATCCTATCAAGGGAATGGCAAACCACTTCAGAATTCTTGCCTTGAGAACCCCATGAACATAGGAAAAGGCAAATTGACAGTATTTTTATATATTGTGAAATCATCATCACAGTAAGTCCAGTTACTATCTATCATTGTGCACATTTGTTATCATATCAGTGACAGTCGTTCCTAGGTACACATTATATCCCTGTAACATATTTATTTTATACCAGGAAATTTGTCTCTTAATCCCATCAATCCATTTCATCCATCCTGTTAGCCAACTCTCCCCTGATAAACAGCAGTTTGTTTTCTTTATCTATGAATGTGTTTCTGTTTTATTTGTTCATTTGTTTTTTTGTTTACACATGTATGTGAAATCATATAATGATCAACAATTTCAAGTGTTAGGGAAGGTACCCTGTATATGACATCTTCACATCTTTTTTGCTGTCCCTGAGTCAAGGTGGTACAGTGTGCTTTGTCTCAGCTCAACTGGGTGGAATTTGTCTAGTCCACCCAGAGTATTCTGGTCTTGCTGCAGTAGCACACAGTCCTAAAATGCCAGTGGCTTGAAACAGCTAAGGCTGATTGCTCACACATATTCCTGCTATGACACAGATGCTCTAAGTAGAGCATCCAGATTGACTGTTACCATTTAACCGTCATCATCAGTCATCATACCAGTGAGAAGAGGTCTCCGGAAGGTCTTGCCATGGCAGTGAAATGTTTGATCCAGAAATGACACTCATCACTTTGCTCACAGCTCATTGGCAAGAACTTTTCACATGGTCTACCTTCTTACAAGGAGAAGGATCTCCCAACATCATCTCCCATCATCCTGGGAGGCAGAGACCTCTTTCTCTCTTTGTAAACCCTCTTCTATTTATTTTACTCAAAGGATTTTTTCCCTTAAGTTCACTCACATTTCTTTCTGCCTCAACCTCAAAAAAAAAAAAAAAAAAAGATTCTTAGACCATCATGGCACCAGTGAACAGAATTCTGAGATGAAAGCAATTTAAACAGAGTACACTGATAGCCCACACTTCCTATTAAATAAAGGCCATTAAGGATCAGCCATATCATAGTAAAATCTAATATTATGATGCATTTTCTTCTCTTCATTATTCAGAGACAGTGGTCTTATTTAATTACTCATATTTGTATGAAGTTAATGTGTAGTGATTCTTTGGGGATGGTGATTATTTTGCTATAATCTATCTGAAAGTATCTGATACCATTCTTTATGAGCAGAAATGAAAGAGATCTACCCACTTGACAAAAAAGACAAACATCATTTAAAAACAAAAACATCTCAATTCATTTCATTCTGTATAACTGGTATAACTGGATTTAGAATATTTATTTTGCAACACTATTTTTTTTCTGGACTGGTAGTCTTTTAGCATTTGAAACTTGGCTGTACACTGAGATTCCACCCGATTCTCTTAATGTAGTTTTCTATTTATTTTTGATTCTGAATTGAGATCAGCTCAAAATTGAAAAGTATTGGATGCAAGAAGTCATAGCAAAGGAGAAAAAACTTAGCTTTATATTTCCGACTGCAACTCCCAACTTACTCTCTCTTCCATCACAGTCGCATCATTTTATTGGTGAAAAAATGTTTTAAGCCAAAAAGATATAATTCATACAAATCATCCACCCCATGATTAGCAACTCTGGACAAAGTACGCATATCATTTACTAGGGTTACTCAGCTATTTTAAAAGCCTCTTAGACATTCTGGCAAGAGACTGTATTCTCATCCTGCTCCATTCAAAGACAGCCTGCTTTTAGCCAGATTTAGGGCAGATATCAGGCACGGGAGAACGTTTTAAACTCTTGATGTCAACATGATAAGCCTGTAAAATTATATGGATACAAATAATGCAGTTTTATCCAAGCCATTGACAGAAGGCAGTGGTGCAGAAATTCAGAAAGCGCCCCGGGTAATACTCCTGTAGTTGGGGAAGGCCCAGGCGCTGGTCACTGGCTCCGCTAGGCCACTCCTCTCCGAGCTTGTCAAGCTCACGGGGGTCTGCAAAGTCATTCCACACAGCTCACCATGGGAACCGGGGGAAAATGCTTTGGTTTAAGGACATCCACAGCTGTGATGTCACGGGCACAAAGATAATAATAAAATGTGGCTTGTGTGGTGTCAACTACACCTTGGCTCTTTTGTCTCCTCTCCCTTCTCGTATAATTTTGTATCCTTGTGCGAATCGCCTCATTAGGGAAAGAGACTGAAAATTGGGGTCAGGGTATTTAAACCTGACCTGTGCAGAGGCCGGACAAGGCCGGGGCCCACCGAGGTTTCACTTCAGAGCCCCAGACCACCCCTGAGGTGACACCAATTCAAGCCTCATTTTATAAAGGCCTTATTAATTATTGTCTTTATAAGAAGGAGAAGAAGCCTTATAAAGAAATGTGTCATTCTTAGAGTAGGAGTGGGCAGACAAAAAAAGGAAGAGAGAGGGAGAGGGAGAGAGAAAGAAACAGAAGATCAAAAGGGAGCTTTTTTTTTTTTTTCCCTTTTGCTTTTCATGCCTCCAAACCTCAAAGGAGGTGGGGGAACAATCAGGCTTGGGGGTCTCGTGTGCTTTCTGGCAATTAGACTCAGCTGATGGGCTGAAAGGGATTGAATGGCAGGGTTCAAGGCCCTTCTCCCGAGCTGCATACAACAGGCTTTTCCAAAGCAGCCGAGCTGCAGACACCGTCGAAATCATTTCAAATGGAGACTTACAGAGAGGATTCATTAATTCACTGGCCTGAACAATTACGGGAACATATAATGTCTCTATAAACACTTTGATAAAGACTGTCATCTTAGACCTTCATTTTCCCTATTTTACTAGAGAGTTTTAATGGCATGTTGGAAAGGTGGCTTTTATTTCTCCAATTACTAAATGATAAACCCTTTTGCTAAAAATCATCCACCCTCAAATAACTGAATATTTCACTTTTAAATATTAGGCTGCAAAACTCAAAAGGAAAAAACAACATATATATATGTATATACATATATATATATGTATATATACACATTTCTGTATGTATAAATCTTCTACTCTCAAATTTATAAAGCTCAGTTTTCATCTGGTTTGAGCAGAGCAAATTGTCTCTCTGGTTAAATCTTACACATTTTCTTTATAGTTCTCAATTTCTCCCTGTTTATTTGATTTTTAACCAATATGTTCAGAAAAATAATTGTTGACTTAGACAATGCTCTTTAATTAGGGGGGAGGTAAATGCGATAATCCAGCACCATGTGTGTCTGTTTGTGGGGGGTGGGGTGGGCGTTAATGGTTTTCGTGGTTGGGGCATCATCTAGATTTAAATTAAAAAGAAGAAGATAAGCCTACAAGCCATGTGGCCTTAGGGACAGCTGGACATTCAGAAGCTGAGAGAAAATCAAAGTCCTGGGGCTCCAGCACGTGCAGCAAGAATGAATGATGCTGAATTTCAAGTGCTCTACTTCCCAAGAGGAACAGGATCAAAATGATCTTGATCAGTCTGGTCACTACCCAATGAGTGGTAATTTGCAAAAGGGCACCATTAATGGGCCTTTCAAAAGATAGGGACAGTTTTTTAAAGCTGTCGGTGAAGCAAGATCAGCTTTGTAGCTCCAGTTTTATTTTCTCCATGGGGTTTTCACCTATACTACCTGTGAGGCTTTGATTTTGAGGTGGAGCTGACCTTTAGCACAGCTTCGCCAGCAGAAATAGCTGCTCCTCTTTGCTCGTCTACATGGAGAAAATGTTTATATGTGTGTGATCGCATTGGGCTTGCTCAGCAGGGCAAGGGTTAACTACTTACATCCTGTCGACCCCTTTCAAGCAGGGCCTGAGCACTGCTGCTTCTAGGCAAACACATCAGGCACTCAGGGTTTTGGCAATCGCTGAAGGCAAAGTGATAACAGAAAGAAAGATGGCTGCCCTCAGAGCATCTTTATCTACACATGGTGGGGCACTTGTTGCATGAAAGATTGGCACTTTTTTGACATATTTGGAAACTGAGGTAGCTGGTCCTTTTGCCTTTTCTAGAGATGCCTAGGCTGACAGGAAACCCAACCCCAGGCACTTAACTTGTCCACCCCACTTGGGAGAGAGCAGCCATCTTGATTCACAGAAAAATGAAAGCTACTTTGGCCTCTTCTCAATGGCTGGGGTGCTCTTTGGGGGCCAAAAGGGAAAGATGGTAGGATGTGGTTATTCAAATAGGCATAGATTTAGACTTCACAGAGGACATCCTTGGACACAGAATACCCTCAAGGTCTAGACCAAGGCTCATCCAAAGAAGCAGGGTGGTATTATAGGATTCCCCAGGTGAGATACGTTTACTACATATGATTGGAAGGGTCCTCTTGACTGGAGGTTCCACCCCTCAAGGATTGCCATGAAATAATTAGGAGTTTTTGTATTTTGTGTTTTGAATTCACCGGAGATCATCCTACAAACATCACATTGTCAAGTACGGATAAGTACTGGTGTGCATGGATTTGTTACATAGAATTTTATCCTTGTGCAAATAGTTCACAGTTACTTCTCTTCTCAGAGTCTGTGAAAGAGGTTTCAAAGAGGGCGTGGTGTATGCTGGGACTTAACTGCTATTTCATTGTCTGCGCAGAGATTGAGGTCCCTGTGGCCAGCTGTGCTGTCCACCAGTGCAGGCAGCTGAGGGGAGAATGACCACGCTTCTGGCCCCGGGGCCTCACAGACGGAGGGTAGACAGCATCTTCTAAGGGCCAGTCATGTGCTGGTTCGTTTTCTAATTGACTTCCCACTCTTCATTACAGATAAGAAAATGAGATTCAGGGAGGTGCAGTCCTTTACTCAAGTTACAAAGTTGGTAGTGTTAGACCAGGTCTTGACCTGGCTCTGTTTTTCTCCAAAATGTAAGTCTTTCCTCTCTGCTCATCCACTGGTTTATTCATTTCTTCACTTATCTATCCATTCCTTCATCCCTCCATTCATTTAGAAAGTATGTCTTATCGATCAAAAAGTATGTCTATCGACTCAAATGTCCATTGATCAATGAATGGATAGTCAAAATGTGGTCTGCAACCAATTGGATGTTATTCAGTCTTAAAAAGGAAGGAAATTCTGATATGTGCTGCCACATGGATGAATCTTGAGGGCAGTATGTTAAACGAAATAATCTGGACACAAAAGGACAAATCCTATGTGATTCTACATACATAAGTTCTAGAGTAGTCAGATTCTCAGAGTTGTTGTGGGGTGCTGGAGGGAGAAGGGCCTGGAAAGTTAGTGTTTAATGGGCACAGAGTTTTAGTTTGCAAAATGAAAAAAGATCCTGGGTACTGTTGATGGTTGCACAATATTGTGAATGTATAGGGCTTAATACCACTGAACTCTACACTTAAAAGGGGTTAAAATGTAAACTTTATGGTTGTATGTTTTATCATGATTATATTTTAAAAAATCTATTATATTCTATATACTATACTATTTTCAGAGAATATAGAGCTGAATATAAAGTCCTCTTTCATAATTAAGAAAGAAAACTAAGAAAAGTGAAGGTTTTTTTTTTTTTTTTTCTGGCCCAAATTTAGCCCAGACTTATCCTGCAGACACAGGCAAGTCTGAGTTGAGCAAAATGACATTTGCTGTCTAGGTTAGGAAGGATGAATGCATTTTTTTTCCTGCTTATCCAAAGAGAATATTAGACTCAGTTTTAATTATATTTAAATACATGGGTAAGAGTTGAAAAAACTGCAAAACTGAATAAAGTAGAAAGATTTCAATGTCTTTAAATTTACTCTAATTCTCATTTTGAGTATTCATTGTCCTTATGTTTTGCTGTGGCTTCATTTTATTACAGCTGAAAGAGTTGTTCTCATGTACATTTTAAAAGAAATAAGTCACAACATTGTTGTTGAGACCGATATGTATCTTCCCTCAAAGAAACATGCTGATACATCTCTAAAAGCAATATTTAAATTTCCTTTACATTTATCTTTTTAAATTTCTTCTAAATTCTGCTTTGATCTACATTTATCCTTCCTTTTGTTTAAAGCCAATTAAATGTTGAGCTTGCCTTAGGGCCATCTCTTCCTTTCCCCTTTCCCTGGTTGCCCTTTGCTGAGCGCCCGGCTAGTAGAAGTCAGGTCGCTGTCTCGTTGTGTGACAGGCAAGTTCCTCTCTGGCGTCTGAAATATTAATGCCCTGTGTCAGGTAACACATTACCCAAAGAAGCACCGGCCCAGAGATTTGAATTAGCTTTCTCACTCCTGTCCTAAGAGGTTTTGTGGTTGCTGATGTTTTGCTCTACGTAGATGTAAGCATTGAATTTTTAAAAATCCCAAGCTCAGAATTTAAACCTTATCAACATTGCAGCAGAAGTACAACTTCTTTATTCACTTCCAGTCATTTTAATGGTATGTTTTTTATAAAGTCTTTTTTTCCTCAATGCAAACTGATGTATAATATCAATTTTGAAGGGGACGAAATGAGAAGTGTGTTGGTCTGATTGAAGAGAGGATGGGAAAGGAGCATAAAGGGTGAGGATTCTAGATCTGTCCACTTCAGTCCTGATCGCTGCCCCGTTAAGACCTGTCTGAGCCATTTATGAGGATTCTCCCACTGAATTTAGTTTGGAATGTTGATGGATTGGATTTCTTGCCAGTCAACCTCTGCTTTGGGCATCTCACAACTGTCCGTTTGAGATGTAGATGGTTACATTACATGTACTAAAGGCACACATTTTCCTCCATGGTTCACATAAGCATCATTTTATTTTATTTTACCTTAGCCTGCAAAATTTTCCCTCTACGTTTTTCCTCCAGAGAACAAACTACTCATCTGTTTTGGTCCCACCCGAATCCTTAGATTCTCAGCCCATTTCCATTTCCATCATGATAAATCCTTTGCATTTCTCTTTCAACTGGTCTGTTAACACGCTTATGTTCTGAAACAGATTCATTAAACCCTACTTTGATAATGAATGGCCACCCCTGTCTTAGGCTTGAACTGTTATTCATTGTGTAGGATGCAGTTTGACAGTTTCTTACTCTGAATGAAGTGCTATTTAGATAGCACTTGGAATGCTAACATTAATTCAGTCAACATTTATGGAGGGGCTGTCAGAGATGAGTCTGTCACATCCTGCCTTTTAGATACTTGCAGACAAGTAAGGGGTAAAATGTATACATTCATACATGGAAATGAGAATTATGAAAAAATAATGATATGAATGAAGTACCTATTAGGTGCCAGGCATTTCCATTCATTATTTGTTTGAAGCATCATTGCAGGTTGATAAAATTTATATTTTACCTTTATTTTTACCAAATGACAAAAACTGAGTTTCAGGAAAGTTAATTGAATCACATCTGGTACATCACTTATGAGCCACACAACAAAGAAGCATGGAGGCCTGAGGCATACCCGGCAACACCATAGGGGACTACAAAGCAGAGATCTTCCTAATCTTGGGGCTACTTGGGGTCTTGCTCCTACATTTCATTGTTCTTAGGATCAAAGCAAGCAGAACCCTTCAGCTCCAAACTCGCCTGGCAATGACAGAAAGGCCAGACAGTGGCTTCGGTCAAAATTAAAGGCAGTCCAAGGCATAATTTCTCTTTTTACTCAAAAACCGCTGCTCAGAGGTCCCCAGGACAGAGTTCATGTTATTGCAGCCCATGAATGTGGGGAGATCCTACACTTTGCTTTCCAGTTAACTGGCCTCTTTCCTGGACACATCGGAACATCTCAAGGCTTCAGGATCGTAGTGTGCAAAATGAATGTGAAAATGCTTAACACTATCTTAGATGGTAACAATTGGTTTATGATCCCAAAGTAGAAAAAAGTAGTATGTGAAGACTAATGAAGCTCTTGTGGATATCACATACTCTTGGGAAAGACTTGAGAGAATTCTTGTCACATGAGATGCCTGCTAGACCTTTTGTAGGAGGAACTATTTGTATGGATGCTATTCAGCAATCTCTAAGAGACTGGCAGGGAGGGAGTTAACCAAACGTGCCCCAGAGCTATCCAGAATTTTCAGCTAAAGGGTGTTCACTCTGCTGTGAACCCCAATTAAAAATAAAACCCCTAGCTGGCTGAGCCCGCCCCATCCTTAGGATAAACAAGATTTGATTCACTGCAATGACACCGCACTAACTGTGTTGTGGAGTAATACAGTATATATGCCTCCTCTGGGGAGGCACAAAAGAGGCGGCTTAATTATCATCTAGCCAGAAGGATGGGGCATAGTTAACACCTTTCTGGGTGGGCTGAAATTAATGACCCCTTCCCCCCACTATTGCCTACCTCCAAGCCCCTTTATAAATGACTATACAACACAGTAGTTGGTATTCAGATCACAAGAGAGGGCATTTAGCCAAAGCGTTTGTCTACGGGGTTTGATCTCTTTTTAATTTTGTTCATATTTACAACTGTGTTATTAAGTGAGATAACTGGATCCTGTCTGAAGTAGACCAGGGCCTTCCCCACTCAAATCTGAACATCTGAAGTTAACATTAATTTTCGAGATTGGACCTAATGCTTTTTCCTTAAGTGTTTTGGAGGCTGCTTTCCCATAGCCACACTGAAGCCTCCCATCTGCAGGGCTGTATGTACAGCCTGCCTGCCCACTTCAGGCAGAGCGAGTGGGCTTTAGGGACAAAAAGGCTGGACTTGTGAAGTATGTGGCAGAAGCTTTAATATTTTGCAGATGGTCAAATGGTTGGGGAATTTGCTCTGTCTTTGGGCAATGAAAGCTGTGTTATAGCTAATCAAGATACTTGAATTTATTAAAGCATTTCTCCTATAAATGTGTAAATATTATATGTATATGTATATGCACTTGTATAATATTTAACAACATTATCTCCTTAAGTCATGTTTTTGAGGTTGACAGAGTAACAAGTGAAAATTTGGTGATATCTCAGGTGTTGTGTGATGTCATCAAGTCATGTGATAATTCACACTACCATCCTGAATAAGGTTACTATTAGCCCCACGTTACATTTGAAGAAAGTGACCTTCCAAGCCTAAGTGATTAATTCAAAGCTAATGAGGATTAGAGTGAAGACTCAGACCCATTTTTTTCTGACTCTGAATTCAGTGGCATTCAATTACATGACTCTGCCTTTTCTGGAAGTAAGTTATGGCTACAGGGAGTCTGCCTGCTTTCTTTTCATTTGCTTTCTCCCTGGAAGCATTACCGTGTAGTGAAATTAAGAGCACTTCCCCTTGCTAATGCTGTATACTCCTTGGATAAGGTATTTAACCTGTTTAAAATTCAGTTTCCATATGTAAAAATGGGAATGATAACAGTATCTCTTTATTGAGAATTTCCTAAGGACAATTAATTTTCTAAGCAGGAAAAGTGCTTAGAATGTAATATGTTCTCAATAAATGTCATACCCCACTTCTTTGGAGGTTTACGTGTTTTGTTGTTGCTGTTTTTTAACTGGAGGGTAATTGCTTTACAGTGTTTTGGTTCCTGCCATGCAACAGTGCAAATCAGTCGTAATTGTAAATATACCCCTTCCCTCTTGAGCCTCTCTGTCCTCTTCTATCTCACCCTACTTTTTTTTTTTAATATGAAAAAGTATTCTTTTTATTTAATATGAAAAAGTATTCTTTTAATATGAAAAAGTATTTTTTGTGTGCTGTACGGTGTCTCCTATAACTCATTAGATCTTGATTAAAAAAAATGTTCATCTAGTACTTTTTGAAAGTTAAGACCTAAAGTAGGAGATTTCATAATTGTGATTCTGGTATGCTCTGTGAGTACATTTATTCATGTAATTAGACAGGAAAAAGGACTGTACAAAAGCCCCTTATAAATATTATGAGATAATAGAATCTTTTTTTCTATCCTTCTGTTCCTGGAGCCCATATGCATCACCTGGATGAGGCCCTGAAGACAAGTATATAGACTTTTATGACCTAAAATGTGGTAGCCAGAATATTATGAGCAGATCAAAATTGAAGGCTTAGAGACAGGCCAAATATGTATGATCAAGAGGGTCAGGAAAGAGGTCATTGAATTAGGCTTTGTTGAATGTCTTTACTGATGTTTCAGCATTTATATATGTCATTGAGCATATGCCAATTCTTATACTAGCAGAGCTTGAAGGTACCACGTGACTTCTGACTATCAGTATTAAAATCGAATTCTCAAAAATCAATCTCTTCTCATAATGACTATTTTGTGGAATAATACAGATGCCCAGAAAACTCTTACTCATGTTCAAAAGAATGTTCCCTTTAATTTTTAAAAACACTTAATCCAGGCCTCCTTAATTTATTCAATAAATTTTTAATGAATATATACTAGGTGCTAAGATTGGGGATGGATGCTTGGATTCAGGAGTGAGCAGACAGTCTCTGTTGTGGGGTAAACACAGCTTCAAGAAACACACACAGAAACAAGCACCTGAAAGCATATAGACGCAAAATAGAGAAAAATGACTCTATGGGAACAGTCAGTCATATACGGATGTGAGAGCTGGACCATAAAGAAAGCTGAGTGCTGAAGAATGGATGCTTTCAAACTTTGGTGCTGGAGAGGATTCTTGAGAGTCCCTTGGACAACAAGGAGATCAACCCTGTCAATCCTAAAGGAAATCAACCCTGAATATTCATTGGAAGGACTGATGCTAAAGCTGAAGCTTCAATACTTTGGCCCTCTGATGCTAAGAGCTGACTCATTGGAAAAGTCCCTGATGCTGGGAAAGATTGAAGGCAGGAGGAGAAGGGGATGACAGAGGATGAGATGGTTGGATGGCATCACCGATTCAGTCTACATGAATTTGAGAAAACTCTGGGAGATGGTGAAGAACAGGGAAGCCTGGTGTGCTGTTGTCCATGGAGTGGCAAAGAGTCGAACACAACTTAGTGACCGAGTAACAGCTATAGCAAAATGTAGATTAGGGATGGAGGGAATTCAAAGAAAGTTTCCTGAAGCACACGTAGCTTGAGCTGCTTAAGCTGTACGGGATGGTAGAAGAAAACTGGATGGAATGAGGCAGGGAGTTAGAGAAAGAAAGATGAGCATGTGTAAAATCCTAATGGTGGAAAAGAAAGAAGAACAACTGATTAGAGGACCAGAAGGAGAGACTTTAGGGATGGAGGAGAGATAATTTGAAGGAGGGAGGTGTGGGATGCAGCTGAAAAGTTGAACAGTGGCCAGACAATGCAGTGCTGCATTTTGTTCTTTCCCTAAGAATGATACCTTTTGATAGTGTTAAGCATGGAAGTCACATTATCATATTTGTCCTTTGAAAAGATTATGTGAGCTGCAGGAAAAAGGGGCTAAGGGAGACAAATGTTCCAGGAAAAAAAAAATGATAATAGAGATAGTGAAGAAACAAATGGACTCAATAATAATTTGGCAGATGGAGTAGAAAGGATTGAGTAATGGATTGGACGGTTCTGGAGGTGCGGGGCAAAGAATTCAGGGGTAACTCTACATTTGTGTGACTGCATGGTGTTGTCACACATTACACGAAGCAACCCTGACCTTTGGCATCTGAAGCCTGAGTAATCTCACTCAAGGACTTGAGTGAGATTCTTTAAAGGCAAAAAATAGAGTGAAATGAGAAGCACAAAGGTGAGAGACTCCAAATGATACAGACTGGGTAGAGGCTGATGATCCTGCAGGAGAATCAGCAAAGGTGCAGCAAAAAAAGTTAAGTAGGAAAAGGATAGAAAGAATGTTGTGTTATTCCCCAAATGGCTCATGGGGTAAAGGATCTGCCTGCAGTGCAGGAGACACAGGTGTGATCCCTGGGTTGGAAAGATCCCCTGGAAGAGGAAAATGGCAACTCACTCCAGTGTTCTTGCCTGAAAAAATCCCATGGATAGAGGAGCCCGAGAGTCAGACACAACTGAGTGATTAAGCATGGGTAGAGGTCGATGATCCTGCGAAAGAAACAGCAAAGGTGCAGCAAAAAAGGTAAGTTAGAGAAGAATCAGAAGAATGTTGTGTCATAAAAATCAAGGGAAAAGGAGGGAATGCCTTGGGATGTCAGCATGGGAACTGAAAACCCTCTGCTGGATTTAGCAACATTGTGGCCATTGTAGCCAAAGCCTGTTGTCTCAAGTGAAGGGATATTTCTAGTGTTCTCATTTATTTGGTGGGTCAAGGAGTAAGTGGGAGGTTAGGAAATGGAAACTAAGAGTATGTACAGCTTTTTCAGGGAATTGATCAATAAGTACAAAAAGGGTTATAAGACAGTGACTAGAAGCTCTCGTCATCTATCATGATTACAGATCCCAGGTGGTACCAAATTACTGGTAGAGATTACTGGTGCCAAATCTGTTCCAGCCTCAAAACTCTTCAGGGCTTCAGATCCCTGCCTACCCTCCTTTGAACGTCTGATAATCTCATGTATCTCAACTTGTCATATTCCAGATGGAGCTTGTCCCACTTGCTCTTGGTCTACACCTCCTCTTCTACCTGTTGTTCTTCAGTTCAGTGAATGGCAGTTTCCTTCACCCAGGTCACTAAGGCAGAAACCTGGGTTTCCTTCAGTAATTACCAACTCTTATATTTCTCTCAAGTCTTCCCACTTCTCTCACTGGCATCTCAAGGGTACATGTTCTAAGGAGAACTCTTTTTAAAAAATATTTATTCATTTGACTGTGCCAGGTCTTAGCTAAGGCATGCAGGATTTTCAGTCTTTGTTGCAGCATGCAAGATCTTTAGTTGTGGCATGTGAACTCTTAGTTGCAGCAGGTGGGATGTGGTTCCCTGACTAGGGATCAAATTGGGTCCTCTGAATCGGGGGCACGGGGTCTTAGCCACTGGACTACCAGGAAAGTCCCTGAGAGGAACTCTTGATTTACATCTTGACCTCTCAATTCCCTGCTCTTACAGTCTTCCCCTTCCCAATTTACCATATATCTCTGGTAGAAAAGAAACCGTGGAATCTGCCATGATTTTTTTCTCTCCCACATCCAACTGGTCAGAAAATCCTTTTGTCTCTTCCATTGACATATGTGCAGATCCTGACTCCTTCCTGTTGCCATTTCTGCTACCCCAGTCATGCCACCAAGATCTCTTGTTGGGCTATTGTGGTGGACCTGCTCTCACTGCTTGTCTTTTCTTATGTACAGTTCCCCTCATGGAAGTCAAAGTCATCTATAGCGTCTTTTCCTGACTTCCATATCAAAAGTAGCTACCCCCTTTCTGCTTATCTTTTACATTTCCTGCTTCAATTCCTTCACAGCACATGCACTGACCACTTCCAGACAGTCATGTAAATATTGTTTCTTGTTTATTTCATGTCTTTTCTCATCAGAATGCAAGCTTCATGAAAGACAGTCATGTTTACTGCTTTATCTTCAGTGCCTTATACAGTGTCTGGAGTATAGTTGAGTGTGCTCAGTCATTAAGTCATTGACGACTCTTTCCAACCCAGTAGACTGTAGCCTACCAGGCTCCTCTGACCATGGGATTTCCCAGGCAAAAATACTGGAGTGGGTTGCTGTTTCTTTTCCCTGGAATATAGTAAGGAAGGGCTCACTAAATAAGTTTTGATTAAATAAATGTGAAAATTAGTGTTAGCAAAGGAAATTAAGCTGGGACCAGGCCTGCTGATGAGGCCTAACTCTTTATAGGGGTTGTACTGATCTCAGGTGGCCTCAGCCTGTTGCAGCTTGAAGCAGGGTTTAGGTTCCCAGGCAGAGATTGAGGTTAGTCCATGACTGTGAGAACACTGAATCCTAACCACCAGACCAGTAGTCAGTGACAAGGCCCTGACCTTTCAGCTTTACAGAAAAGAATTCCCACGAAGACAAAAAGTAGTGAAACAAATTAAGTATTTATTAGGAGGAAAAGAGTATAGTACATGTGGATAGACACAGGGGCAGGCTCAGAGAGATAGAAGTGCCCTCTTGGCAGCTTAAATCACTTACACAAGGCATTTTTTTCTGGGTTTCCTTTGGCCAATCATTTTGATTTTCCAGGTTCTGCGTCTGTATTGTGAAAGTCACTTAGTCATGTCCGACAATTTGAGATCCCATGGATTGTAGCCCACTGGGCTCGTCTGTCCATTTAATTCTGCAGGCCAGAATACTGGAGTGGGTGTAGCTGTTCCCTTCCCCAGGGGACTTTCCCAACCCAGGTCTCCAGCTTTGCAGGTAGATTCTTTACCGTCTGAGCCACCAGAGAAGAACTGACTCAATAGAAAAGACCCTGATGCTGGGAAAGTTTGAAGGCAGGAGGAGAAGGGGACAACAGAGGATGAGATGGTTGGATGGCATCACTGACTCAATGGACATGAGTTTGAGCAAGCTCTAAGAGATAGTGAAGAACAGGGAAGCCTGGTGTGCTACAGTTCATGGGGTTGCAAAGAATGGTACATGGCTTAGCCAGTCAACAACGGGTTGATTGGCATAGCTTACTGTGGGCTGGCGTCCCCTCCCTTTTTGACCTCCAGGGAGCTTTCTAGTTGGGAAAGTTTCCTTGATTTTGAGAATGAGAAATATTTGGTTTCCTATCTTTTATCTGGGCAGGGCCCAGCCTCCTCTATGGACTGTTCTGCTATTGATATGTTGGAGTTTCTGTCTACAGAGAATGAACTCAAATTGCTTACTTTGGGGAGGCCCATCTACCTCCTACATCAGTGCAAGTTTTTGGCAGCTGATAAGAGATCAAGATGTAGACATAGAAAAAATATATGAAAAAATTAGTAAAAAAACACCAGATTTGCATATTTTATGTTATACATTCTAATTGTTGGTTTTATTATAGAAAATATATAAGTGGATAGCATCAGGTAAATATGAGTGGCCTGCTGATTCTCTACTACAATTTGAAAAGGAAGTGAAGTCACTCAGTCGTGTCCGACTCTTTGCCACCCCATGGACTGTAGCCTACCAGAATTCTCTGTCCATGGGATTTTCCAGGCAAGAGTACTGGAGTGGGTTGCCATTTCCTTCTCCAGGGGATCTTCCCACCCAGGGATCGAACCCGGGTCTCCTGCATTGTAGGCAGACACACTACAATTTGAAGGCTGCTGTAAATTTCTATTTTTTTCAGAAGTAGTCTTGCTTATTAATGAATTCAGTTTCTCTCCATGCATTCCCTGAACTAAACATTATTGTCTGACCTGACAAAGCAAATCCATCCTTTTAAAATTATAAACATCATTATTGAATCGATTTGGATAGAAACAAAATTATTAGATGTTTGGCAGGAAGCAACACTAGTCACATCAGGAAAATTTTCATCCAAATCAGATAAAGGGGTTGATTATGAGGGAGGCACTGAGGAGCAGATTGTCATTTGAGATGATGTGTGGTACAAATAAATAAATAAGAAATCTTATTTGCTTTCTGCTGTCAAAATTTCTGTGAAAGAGTTGAGCGTCCAAATTCATAGAAAAAGAGATCAGATTTTGTTGTTATCAGAAGCAAGGAGTTGGGGCAGGGGAAATTGGAAGAAGGTGGTCAAAAGGTACAAACTTTAAATTATAAGATGAATAAATACTAGCGATGTAATGTACAATATGATGACTGTAGTTAACACTAATGTATGATATGTATGAAGGTTAAGAGAATAAATCCTGAGTTCTTGTGACATGCAAAAATATTGTTTTTCTTTCTGTGATATTTATATGAGATATGGATGTTAGCTAAATTTATTGTCATTATTCCTGGATGTATGTAAGTCAGTCTGTATGCTGTGTGCCTTAAACTTATTCAGTGCTCTGTGTCAATTCTATCCCAATAAAACTGGACAGAAAGTTGGGTGTTGTGGACAGAGTGCAGAAGAAATAAAGTGAGCATTATGAATAGGTCAGGAAAGGTTTTCTACAAGGCTAGAAGAAGCCTGGGAAACAGGACCGACAAGGGGATCAGGAAGGGTGTTCAAGAGGCTGAAGACAGTTATTCTGAAGCCAAGAGCTTGTGAGAGAAACTGGTACATTTCTATTGCATTTCTCTAAGTCTGTAGTGCCCTTCTGAACACTACATGGTTCATTACCCCCAGGCCATTGCAATAAATAATTCATTCACACTTCAGTGCAGGTAGGAAAGAAATGGTACCATTTCGACTTCCAACTGGTACTCCCACGTCTTCAAGGGAAATGAGTACTTATTTCTACAAACTTCTTCCCATTGCAAGTAAGGAAGTAAGCAAATTTATGTACCTGGCTTGCAAACAGCATAGCTTTCTTTCTTTCTTTTTTTTTGAATTCAGAGACTGTCATTCTCAGTTTCTTTTGTGAGAAACAGTTCCCATAACAACGTGGGAAGTCGGACCTCTGGGGGCCCTCCTGCAGAGCTCTGGAATCTTCTTTGCCTCCGAGGTAGGGAGAATGCCAGCATCCCATCCCGCACAGGCTCCCTTGTTGGTGTGGCTTGTATCTGGAAGTGAGCCAGTCCCTGAACACCACAGGCAAATCTACTCTTCTCTCAGTGTACTGTAAATTATGCAGCTTCTCAAATGGCAAAGCTGTATGTTTAAACCTATCAGCTCGTGAGTAAAAGAAGGAACTATTGTAAAATATTCTCATAGCCTGAAGAATAGATGTGTGTCTCAAGGCATGTCAGCACTGATGCTGGTAAAATACTTGGTACATTTTAAATAGGTTGTATGAATATAGGCACATGAAAACATATATTCCTAAAAAAGGCTATCCGTGTAAGTTTTCTAAAGAATGTTGTTTTAGGAAAAAATAAAAATAACAGAATTTAGCAAAATTTGCTTCTTTGTTAACTACAGCTTAGATGCATAACTCTGGTAGTTGGACCCTAAAGCAAATGTAGTTAGAATGAAGTTAGAAATTCAGAAAGCCAGAGTTATATGGTAATACATAGAAATGCATGGAAATATCCTATTTTTAATAAATCTACTTTGTAGTTGCTCTTTAATTTTTAAATCAATTTTGTTAGGGTAATTTGTCTATTGTGATAAATGAATGTATTATCTCTATAATTCATTATTAAAATTTAACTAGAACAAAAATTATTGGCTGGGGCACAGTAATATCTTTGTAATGCAACTTTTGCAACAATAGATCTCTTTCTCTTCACATTATTTTATATTTCTAGACCTGCTGTAATAGCCCAAATGATTCCATTATACAGGGGCTTCCTTAGTGGCTCAGAGGGTAAAGAATCTGCCTGCAATGTGGGAGACCCAGGTTCGATCCCTGGGTTGGGAAGATCCTCTGGAGAAGGAAATGGCAATCCACTCCAGTATTCTTGCCTGGAGAATTCCATGGACAGAGGATCCTGGCAGGCTACAGTCCATGGGGTTGTAAAGAGTCAGACATGATTGAGCGACTAACATTTTCACTTTCTTTCACTTTTCATAATAATATTACCTTTACCTCTCCCATAGATTGTACATAGCTATTTGTGTTATATCCATCCTCTTTGCTTCTGCTAGTTGAAATGAGAACTTGCCACATGATTTTTAACCTCAGTGCTCCCAAATGTATCCATCCTACATTTTAAAAAATAAGCAAGATAATGGTAAAAAAAAAAAAATGCTGTTCTTAACTGACCAATACATACGTGATGTGCTAGGCTAAGTTGCTTTAGTCATGTCTGACTCTGTGCAACCCCATGGACTATAGCCTGCCAGGCCCCTCTGTCCATGGGATTCTCAGGCAAGAATACAGGAGTGGGTTGCCACTGACCAACACACAAGATGAAACTAAAAGGATTCTGCTTAATAAGAAGATCTTGATTTAATTTTTTTCAGTCCATTTAAGTTGATTTGTTATGTTACAATGTGACACCATGAAATTTTTCATACAATAAAACTTTAAGAATTCAGAGTTTACAAATCTAAATTATTTCCTCTAATGTGAGCAGTAAATGAATTAAATTGAACTTTATTTTATCTATACAGGGGGACAAATGCATACTTAATACAATTACTGGAAGTTTATGTTTTAGTTTTTCTTAGTCTAATATAACATTGGTGTCTTTGCAGAATAGAACATTTCCGTTTGGAATTTGTATGATGTTTCCTTATGGCCAGATTCAGATTTCAGTTCAGAGTTTTACATAAGAGATGCATTCATCAGAAAACAGATAATATCCATCACCCAGACAAGGTGTTATCTGATTTCCACATTATATATTATGGTCATATAGTTACTGTTTCCCCTTGCTATGATTAAGTAATGCGGAGAGATATCTACACACTGTTTAATAATCCCTCTCTTCATTTAAAATCCTCCTTAGAATTTTTAAGTCTTCTTTTCTCTCTGTACAGCTGTTTTGCTATGGCTGGCAGCTCCATCTCCTTTATTATTTTTTTCTTTCAGGTTTTGGAAAGGCCATTTATTAACCATTGAGGTGACCTCGGTTATCAGATGGATTTTGAAAAGTGGTCAGTTTGCTCCCTATGAGCTTTTTCCTGTTGCAAGGATAAGAGTTTCTGTTTTTTAGCTCTCTACTTATCCAAGCTGAAATTAGATTTCTCCATTTTTTAGCATATACATATTAAATCCATCTGGGGCTGCTTCTTGTATGTGTAACTAATTTTAGTTGAGTTATTTTACTACAATCTTTTTCTTTTATATTTATTCTTATATATATCGGAAGGAAAGATAAAGAATTTAAAATTGCTCATATGCCTTGGCAAAACTTGATGTTACTAAAACATGTTTAAAATTTGGAGCAGGTAGATCTTGTGTGACATTTGGTTGTAAGATTTTGGTAAGGCTATTTAATTTTTCAGACACTGTGAGCCTCTGCTCTGCTTCATTTTGTACTCCAAGGCCAAACTTGCCTGTTACTCCAGGTATTTCTTGACTTCCTGCTTTTGCATTCCAATCTGCTATGATGAAAAGGAGATTGTTTTTTTTTTTGGTGTTAGTTTTAGAAGATCTTGTAGGTCATCATAGAATGGTTTAGTTCCAGCTTCTTCGGCATTAGTAGTTGGGGCATAGACTTGGATTACTCTGATGTTGAATGGTTTGCCTTGGAAATGAACAGAGATCATTATGTTTTTTTGAGATTGCACCCAAGTACTGCATTTTGGACTCTTTTGTTTACTATGAAGTCTACTCCATTTCTTCTAAGGGATTCTTGCCCACATTAGCAGATACAATGATCATATGAATTAAATTCACCCATTGCAGTTCATTTTAGTTCATTGACTCCTAAAATTTCAATGTTCACTCTTGCCATCTCCTGTTTGACTACTTCTGATTTACCTTAGATTCATGGAGCTAACAGTCCAGGTTCCTATGCAGTACTGCTCTTTACAGCATCGGACTTCACTTCCATCACCAGTCACATCCACAGCTGGGCATTGTTTTTGCTTTGGCTCTGTCTCTTCTTTTCTTTCTGGAGCTATTTCTCCACTCTTCTCCAGAAGCATATTGGGCACCTACCAACCTGGTGCGTTCATCTTTCAGTGTCATATCTTGTTTATGGGGTTTTCAAGGCAAGAATACTGAAGTGGTTTGCCATTGCCTTCTCCAGTGGACCACGGTTAGTCAGAATCTCAACCTTGACCCATCTGTCTTGGGTGGCCCTATGTGACATAGCTCATAGTTTGACTGAGTTAGACAAGGCTGTGGTCCATGTGATTATTTTGGTTAGTTTTCTGGGATTTTGAGTTGTTAGTAACATGTATAACTGTTAGTGTTAGTAACATGTATATTATGTCATAATATGTATAACAACATATATAATATTTTACTGTTAGTAAAATGTTTAAGCTGATGGTTTTCAAATTCTTCCTTCTGGTACTGAACTTTTTTTGACTTCTGATTTAAATCCAGATGCAGCCTCTAGGAGAAGGAAATGGCAACGCACTTCAGTGTTCTTGCCTAGAGAGTCCCGTTGTCAGAGGAGCCTGGTGGGCTGCTGTCCATGGGGTCACACAGAGTCAGCCACGACTGAAGCGACTCAGCAGCAGCAGCAGCTTCATTTGGTTGTCCAGTCGTTGTGTCAAACGTACGTTTGCCAGTATTGACCCTTTGACTTCTCTCGTGTAATATGCTTCATCCTTAGTCATCCTCTTCTCAATAGATAACATCAACTTTTATCCAGTTATTTTGCCCAAAGTAATTTAGAGTCACTCTTGACTCCTCCCACTCTTTATAGTCCATATCCAGTCCATTAATAAATATACATCCCATGTCCTTGAAACATACCTATTATCACACCCTGTCTCCAACATTATTAGCTTTTACCTGGACAACTACAATTGTCTCCTGACTGACGTCCTCTCATAGTCAGGACTTGTACAGTCTGGATTCTATAACAGGCTCTTGTAGACCCATTGGAGCTCCATTTATCACTTACATAAATTCTTCTGAATGACATCCATCCATCTGTCTCAGGAGCCTTGCTTATCCTGATGTTTTCACTTTCTTCAATGACTTTTATTTGCCATATACTTGAGTATCTAAGCTTACCCATTCTGTAAAACAGTCTGAATCCTGTCTATTCCATAAAAGTGCTCCTGGTTCTCAAGTCAAACACACTGTGTCTCTTGGAAATCTCACAATACATTTTTTCTGTAATTTATTTCCATTTTTTTCAAACTACCTGGTAATATTTTTCAGAAAAGTAAAACAAGTTTATATTGAAAATTGAATCAATTCAGAGAGATATGTTTAAAATAAAATATCTCTTTATCTCCACCCTTGATTCCAAAAAGTAATTAGCTGCTGTTAACAATTTCTCATATTGAAAATATTTTCCCAGATTTATAATATGCCTTTTGACTTAGCTGCTTATAATATTTACTTTACTGAATAATTAAAGACATATTAACTTGGCCAGTCATTCCCTTCTATCTGTGTTAGAATGTGATATCCATAGATGTTCACAGTATCTGATGCACTAGAAGTACACAGCTACTGTGTAAAATGGGAGGAAACAAAGTCAGTAATAGAAGCTTTTAGGCTTCTATCCTTAGAATCTATCCTTGCCGAGCAGTGTTTCATGATAATGCAATCACATGCTATGGAACCCAGTCAAAATTTAAGCATGAATTTCAATAAATTTATTTATATGCCCCAAATAACACCCTACATCATGCCACTGTGCTACTCAGCTGATTTATAACAACCATATCCAACTTCTTTTTTAAGAAACCATTTAATTTTAAAAATGTATAGAGTTTTTGTCCTTGACCTTCTTTACAGATATTACTGAAAAATCAAGCTAAAAACTCTCAGAAATCTCATAAATTACCCCACTCTTACAGCTTACATCATCCTGCCTCTTCTTTGACAGCTGAATTAATTTTTAAAAAGTCCCATGAAGTCATCCTCAGCCATTCATTATCCTAGGCTTGTAGCTAAGCCCTATATCGGCATTTGCCAACCTGTCCTTCTAGTCGTCTCCCACTGATGAATTGGCCTTGAGTGATTGTGGGCTGTATCCCTGTCCCTTCACTGACTCCCTTTTCTCTTCTAGTTATTCCCTCTTTTAGGAATCTTACTGGAAGCTATGACAAGCAGAGACAAAGACATGCTTTGTGATTACCTCCACCACCTGAAGCCAAGCGCTGTTTCTGCATACAGCTCCAAATTGATTGAGTTACTTGATATTTCACTCTAGTTTTCACCCACTTCTCTGCCGGCAGTTCCCTTCCTGTCCATTTCCACCTGCTGGCTTCTTCCCCAGGTGTCATTCATTTATATAAATTCTCTTTACTTCTACAATTCTTTAATGACAAAGGAAAATAATTTTTATCACTCTGTACCTCTTTATACATCTGGCAGCTATAGCTCTGGGCAATGCTTTCTGGCTATAGTTATGCAGTGTGGGGGTTGGAGCTCCTTAAAGATGGAGATAGGCATGTCCAACCAGCTGTTCACTGGGTTTAGCTCAAAAATAATAGTTCAATCTATGTGACAATAATGACTTGGCTGAAAGTAAGAAGTGGTACACATTGGTTCTTTCCAATTCCACTGGTAGGACCCAGCCGTATGACCCGAGTAAATGGCAGTGGGGGCTGGAAAGTGTAGTCTTCTCCTGTGGGACTGGGAAGGAATGGTAATGAATGAGCGTCTGGAAAGCCTCTGTCACACTCTCCACATTCAAATGTACCCTATCCAATAAAGATAGTCACATAGAGCAATACTATACTAAGGGACACGTATATAGCTCACGTTGCATGGCAATACATTGTTCTTTATTTAATCCTAGTTATGAAAAAGATTTGAAAGCTGATTACGATGAGCAATGTCTTTGTACCACATTGACATTTTCATAGAAATTATTGAATTAGGAAATAAGACAGCAACTGGACTATGCCTCTATGGAAGGAGCCAAAGCCATCTCCCTCTAAAAATTCATAGTATTTTAAACAAATGGAACAGCCTGCCATTTACATTTCTCTCTATGGATAGATTGGGGGGGGGGGGGGCGGGGAGCTGTAACAATTAGGAAACATTATGATCAACTTGGATTTTATTATTTTGGGAATGTTTCATCCAATAGTTCACTTCATAGTTATTAGTAATTATTTTCATACATTACCACCTCACTAATCTGCCATTCCTCATATAGATCACATGGCACTTTCTGCATTCTCACATTTACGAGTTAATAAATTCATCAGTTCTGGCAAGCTCAATAGAAATGTTCATCACAAACTAACACAGCATTGCAAAGTAGTTATACTCAAAAAAGACGAGGAGCTGGCCTCTGGATCTTTCTTCTTGAATCTATTCTTCCACAGTTTTCTCAATCTATAGATTAAATGCAATCCCTATCAAGCTACCAACGATATTCTTCACAGAACTAGAACAAATAATTTCACAAATTGTATGGAAATACAAAAAACCTTGAAAAGCCACAGCAATCTTGAGAAAGAAGAATGGAACTGGAGGAATCAACCTGCCTGACTTGAGGCTCTACTACAAAGCCACAGTCATCAAGACAGTATGGTACTGGCACAAAGAAACAAACATAGATCAGTGGAACAAAATAGAAAGCCCAGAGATAAATCCATGTACCTATGGACACCTTATCTTCAACAAAGGAGGCAAGAATATACAATGGAAAAAAGACAACCTCTTTAACAAGTGGTGCTGGGAAAGCTGGTCAACCACTTGTAAAAGGATGAAACTAGAACACTTTCTAACACCATACACAAAAATAAACTCAGAATAGATTAAAGATCTAAATGTAAGACCAGAGACTATAAAACTCCTAGAAGAGAACATAGGCAAAACACTCTCCAACATAAATCAGAGCAGGATCCTCTATGACCCACCTCCCAGAATATTGGAAATAAAAGCAAAAATAAACAAATGGGACCTAATGAAACTGAAAAGCTTTTGCACAACAAAGGAAACTATAAGCAAGGTGAAAAGACAGCCCTCGGATTGGGAGAAAATAATAGCAAATGAAGAAACAGGCAAAGGATTAATCTCAAAAATACATAAGCAACTCCTGCAGCTCAATTCCAGAAAAGTAAATGACCCAATCAAAAAATGGGCCAAAGATCTAAACAGACATTTCTCCAAAGAAGACATACAGATGGCTAACAAACAAATGAAAAGATGCTCAACATCACTCTTTATCAGAGAAATGCAAATCAGAACCACAATGAGGTACCATTACATGCCAGTCAGAATGGCTGTTATCCAAAAGTCTACAAGCAATAAATGCTGGAGAGGGTGTGGAGAAAAGGGAACCCTCTTACACTGTTGGTGGGAATGCAAACTAGTACAGCCGCTATGGAGAACAGTGTGGAGATTTCTTAAAAAACTGGAAATGGAACTGCCATATGACCCAGCAATCCCACTTCTGGGCATACACACTGAGGAAACCAGATCTGAAAGAGACACATGCACCCCAGTGTTCATTGCAGCACTGTTTATAATAGCCAGGACATGAAAACAACCTAGATGCCCATCAGCGGACGAATGGATAAGGAAGCTGTATAAGGTGTATAAGGATATACACCATGGAATATTACTCAGCCGTTAAAAAGAATTCATTTGAATCAGTTCTAATGAGATGGATGAAACTGGAGCCCATTATACAGAGTGAAGTAAGCCAGAAAGATATGGATTAATACAGTATACTAACATATATATGGAATTTAAAAAGATGGTAATGACCATCTTTTTTGCATAACCCTATATGCAAAACAGAAAAAGAGACACAGATGTACAGAACAGACTTTTGGACTCTGTGGGAGAAGGCGAGGGTGGGATGTTCTGAGAGAATAGCATTGAAACAAGTATACTATCATGGGTGAAACAGATCACCAGCCTAGGTTGGCTGCATGAGACAAGTGCTCAGGGCTGGTGCACTGGGAAGACCCAGAGGGATGGGATGGGGAACACATGTAAATCCATGGCTGATTCATGTCAATGTATGGCAAAAACCACTACAATATTGTAAAGTAATTAGCCTCCAACTAATAAAAATAAATGGGAAAAAAAACAAAACAAAGGACCAATCTCAGTTAGTGGAAATTCTGTCCTTTCACTTCAGTTCAGGTCAGTCGCTCAGTTGTGTCCAACTCTTTGCGACCCCATGGACTGCAGCACGCCAGGCCTCCCTATCCATCACGAACTCTCAGAGTTCACCTGAACTCATGTCCATTGAGTCGGTGATGCCATCCAACCATCTCATCCT
The DNA here is from genome assembly GCF_033118175.1 of Dama dama. Lineage (NCBI taxonomy): Eukaryota > Metazoa > Chordata > Mammalia > Artiodactyla > Cervidae > Dama > Dama dama. Next base: position 18,687,432 of record NC_083693.1, on the reverse strand, counting down.
CTGTTGTCCCCTTCTCCTCCTGCCCACAATCTTTCCCAGCATCAGGGTCTTTTCAAATGAGTCAGTTCTTTGATCAGGTGAAAGGCATCCTTTCACTTAGTCAGGCTCATATTCTTGCAGTTATCTCTGAGAACCCTTCTTCAAAACCTGCCTACAGTACCTTAGGAAATACTGTTGTTGGTCCCTTCAGGATTTATCTAGTGTCTGACTCTGTCTTTCCATCTGCAATGCCACCCTCGTCAGCTCTCACCCACACTGCTCCAGGTGCCTGCTGGTTGGTCTCTCACAGTGGACACCTGACTCGACTGCCGTCTCTCAACACAGCAGCTGGAGTTCTCTTTCCAAAACATGCCTCTCTTCCAGTGCGCCCTTCAGAATACAGACCAGAAGTCCATACTCTGATTCCCCCCATGCATACCTCGTCTGCTCCTTTTGACTTCTTGGATCTTATCCATTCTTCCCTTCCTTCCTTCCTTCTATCTGTTCTTTCATTCTTGCTTATACTTGTTCCTCTTTAAGTCTTATGGAAATATCCCTCTCTATTTTATCAAATTGTAATCTATTCTTCATCATTCTGTATCTTCATTCTCTGCCTTATTTTTCCTCAAGAGCAATTACCTCCTAGTACACAACACTTTTCTTGTTTATTTGATTAATTCTGTCTCTCCTCACTAGAATGAAAATTCCATGCAAACAGGAACTGCTGTATTCCAAGTACTTAGTACCTGACTGACACATTGTAGGAGCTCAGTAAATATTGGTTTAATATATTCAGTGAAATGTCAGAGAAAAAATAAAATAACTATCCATTTCACAGGACTGTCTGAGTTTCCAATTAAGTTAGTTTTTACTTTGCAAATTATAAAGCACTATTTACATATATGGTTTCCTGGGTAGCTCAAACAGTAGAGAATCTCCCTGCAATGTGGGAGACCTGGATTTGATCCCTGAAAATCCCCTGGAGTAGGGCGTGGAAACCCATCTCAATATTTTTGCCTGGAGAACTTCCATGGACTGAGAAGACTGGTGGGATACAGTCCATGGGATCGCAAAGAGCCGAACATGACTGAGCAACTGACACACACATAAGATTCACATATATAGTTGTCAGGGCTAATAGTAAAACCCAGGCATTATAGCGTTTACTTAAACAAGGTGCTGTGAAAAGCTTACTGAAACAGATTATGAAGTGTAACCATAAGAAAAAACATTCTGTATTGGATTATATTAAAATGAAGACTGTCTGTTAAAGACCACAGTTAAGTGAATAAAATGACCTCTAGATTGAGGAGGAATATATTGTACACATCTGCATCTGCGTGCTCAGTTATGTCTGACTCTTTGTGACCCCACGGACTGTAGCCCACCAGGCTCCTCTGTCCATGGGATTTTCCCAGGCAAGAATACTGGAATGGATTGCCATTTCCTCCACCAGGGGATCTTCCTGACCCAGGGATCAAACAAGAGTCTTCACACGGAAAACTCATATCCAGAATATATACAGAATTCCTACAAATCAGTGAGAGATAATTCAGTATGAAAGATTGAAAAAGTAGCTGAATATATGTTTAATAAAGGATATTCAAATAACCAATAAATATGTCAAAAAGTTACACAAATTTTTAATCATCAGGAGAAGTGGGAATTAATTTCACGTGAGGTATATACACACCAAGAATTATAAGACAGAAAACACTAACTATTGGTGATGAAATGGAGTAACTGAGACTATCTACCAGACACTGCTTTGTTAATATTGTTCAGTCGCTGAGTCGTGTGTGACTCTGTGACCCCATGACTGCAGCATGCCAGGCTTCCCTGTCCTTCACTGTCTCTCAGAGTTTGCTTGAACTCATGGCCATTGAGTCAGTGATGCCATCCAACCATCTCATCCTCTGTCATCCCCTTCTCCTCTTGTCCTCAATCTTTCCCAGCATCTGGATCTTTTCCAGTGAGTTGGCTCTTCACATCAGGTGGCCAAAGTTTTGGAGACACTGGCCAAACTATTTGACTAGACACTACTGGTGGAAGTTAAAACTAGTACAACTGCTTTGGAAAACTATTCAGTGGTAGCTATTAAAGCTGGACATATGCCTACCTTTTGTGACAGCAATTACACAGCTAAGAATATACCCAATAAGAATGCTTATATAAGTGATATTATGTGATATTTGTCTTTCTATGTCTGACTTATTTCACTCAGTTTGACAGTCTCAGGGTACATCCATGTTCCTATATATGGCATTATTTAGTTCTTTTTTTTATGGCTGAGTAATATTCATATATATATATGTGTATATATGTATATACCACAACTTCTTTATCCATACCTCTGTCAATGGACATTTAGATTGCTTCCATGTGTTGGCTGTATGGAATCTAAAAAAATGGTAAAAATGGACTTATTTACAAAACAAATAGAAACACAGGTGTATAAAGCAAACTTATGGTTACCGGGGGAAAGCTGGAGTGGGGGATAAGTTGGGAAAGTGGGCTTGACATATACGCACTACTCGATATAAAATTGATGACTAATGAGTACCTTATTGTATAGCACAGGGAACTTGACTCAGTGCTCTGTGATGACCTAAATGGGAATAGAATCCAAAAAATCAGGGGTGTAACTGATGCACTTTCTTATACAGCAAAAACATTGTAAATAAACTATACTCTAATTAATTTTTTTAAAAAAGAATTCTTATATATGTTTGCCCGAAAACAGCACTATTTACTGTGGCCAGACATTGGACACTATCCACATGGCCAAAATATTAGGATAGATAAATAAATTGGGGTATAGTCATATGATAGATACTTTTGGAATGAACAGCCCACGGTTGTGTACATTTTGTATGCATCTCATAAACAAGTTTGTGCAGGAAACCGGAAACAGAAGGATCCGTGATCAATGATTCTACTGATGTCTAGAAACAGACCCAACTCACCTGTGCTGCTGGACTGTGAAGGCAGAGGCTGACTTTGGTGGTGGAGGTAGGGAGCAGGAGGGTAGCTTCTGAAATTCTCGACTACTTCTGTTTCTTGATCCAGATATGTTCAGTTTATAAACATGTGAAACATGTGCTGTTTTGTATGTATATCATACTTCTAAGTTAAACAAGAAGGAAGCAAAAGTGAAAAAGATTCTCTTTGCCCACCTTATTCTATTGAAATAATATTCTATTTGAAATAAAAATTGCTATATCCCTTTTATAAAAGTGCAGAGACATGGAAATCTAGTCTCAAATGCATAATGCATCTTATTAGGATGGCACATTCAGAAAGCAGGATTGTAAGTGGGCACTTTTCAGGAATGAAAATTCAAGTCTAAGGTAATGTATATGACCATGTTCAATGTAAGATCATTGTGATGATGGTGATATGTCATCATAAGGCAATGGATAAATAGAGATGGGTATCGTAATGCATGGGATAAATCATACTGGGATATTTACTTACTTTTTGACAAATCCAGTTTTTAGGTGGTCTAGCATTGTTCTTTCATTCTATTAGGGGTAACTGATCTGCTGCATAATAATTTTCTAACCCACAGTTGCTTCCTTCTGATACTGGTTTGGGGATCACAGGGAAGGAATGTTGACAGGCACGCCTTTGGATGCAGCCTGGATCCCAAGCAGGAATATTTGGAGATTTCTCTGTTTTGGGAATGAACATAAAGCAGTACTTGTAAATTAAGCCAAGATTTATTAGTGGCTTGTGTGACCATCAGAGGTGAGTTGCTTAAGGCTGGCACCTCCTGCCCTCCTGGGATAACAGCTGGAGGCCCCAAGGGTTGGGGTTCCTGCAGTCCTCGGACTAATGGGCAGCAAGGCTGGGGAAAAGCTGCAGAGGAAAAGGCAGGGGTTAGGAGGGCACGAGAGGCTGGTTCCATTAAGTTGAGGAGCCAAAGCGCCCATTGTCCTTTAACCAGCACCAACAAGGGAAGTGACCCCGACCCTTTGCAAAACACCAGGCAGCTTGCAGTGGACGCTTAACCAGTGGCCGCCCTGGCCTGGGCTGCAGATTTCAATCTGCACTAAAGTTTTATCTCTCCCTGTCTCCCTGTGCCAGTTTCTCCAATGTTTCTCGACATCACATTAACTCCCCTCCCAGTACAATAATCGACTCCAATCTGCTATTATCACGGAAATAGAAGAGGTAAAGTGCCTGTAATAGGATCCAAATCAAATCACTTTCACTTCAGCCGGCTTTTGCTGTGAAGCCAGGGATTCCCCAGAGAGATTCAATCCAGAGAAACACCTGCAGACACAGGCTGAGGCCCGGAGAGGAGATGGAACACGACAGGCCTCACTGGCCTGTAGCATCTCCTTAGTTACCAGACTCTCACCTCAGGAGTAATGACCTGAGGCAGGCTCCGATAAACCGGGACCTCCAAGGCAGAGCCAGGATCTGACTCCCACTGCATTCGACCCGTCCTGAAGCAACACGTTAGTTTGCAGTTCACAGCACTGGGCCTCCGGTTACATGTCCTTTCATGAAGTGTTGGCTTTCATTGCTGTTGCTTTGCCATGAATGACTGCTTGTTCTTTGAGCAGTCTACCCTCAAGGAAAGAATTACATGTACGTATTTGCTCTTAAGAAGTAAGAAAGGTCAGAGCAAATTGAATTGAACGTAATTCAGACCTGGTCAGTGGAGGGAGATAGGGAAAGCCCAGGGAATCTTCCATTCAGTCATTTCTGCACCAACGTGGCACACTTTGACTCTCATGATGCATTCCGAGATGGTTGTAAGTTAAGGCCCTTTAGAGTGAAGTCTTTTCTGTATCTGAGTCCATCAGTTCACGTCTATTTTGTTGACTTTTCCCCATGCCTATTTCTGGTTCTACAGCAATGCTACATACGTTTGTGATCATATCCTGACTTCCCATTTGGGCTCAGGCTCTGACACTGACACAGACTTGGAGGAAGATCTTACAGTGTATGCTGACTCATATGCCAGATTCTGAAGGTTTCTGCTGCACAGACTAATTGGTAGTTTCAGCAAGTGAGTTATCAGATAAACAAAAAGAATAATTATAATCTTCATTTCACAGACCTACCTAAAAATGACAGCAGATATTTCCAGAGCAAACAATTGAGTGGAAACATCCTTAACAGGAGTCTCCTCCAGTATTCATTTCTAGTTTTGCCTGTGAATGGCATCTGAAAAGCAGGAAAAAATGGGTTCAGTAATAATTAAAAAAAAATAAAAATCAAAGATGCTATGCTTGCATTAACATTTTATCCCTTTCTAGTCATGTGACTTTGACAAATATCTTAAATCTTTCTGAACCTTGAGTTCCTCATCAATAGAATCTATCCTCCTACACAGTCATGAGTGTTACATAAGGCCAGGATTTAGAAGTGCTCTGTTATTTCTAAATCAGTATACTGATATGAGGAAGTACAAATTTCATGAAGGTTTTTGTAATCAAAGTTTTAAAAGGTAAAACAATGAACATTTCTTCTGAAAATAAATTTAAAAGGATCAAGAAATATCTGTGATGATTTGAAATATGGGACCCTTCGCAGGAGTGGTTCTGCACTCAGACAGCTTGATCATGGCCAGCATGTAGTCTTATCAGACCAGATCTCTGTCCTCAGGGCAACTGAGACTGTTGAGAACAGGGGTAGGTAACTTGCAGGCCTTCAGGGGCCAGGTGAACTTGAAAGTTGTGGCTTCCGAAAGGGTCATTCCAGGTTTCTTGTGAGAAGAAAGGAGGAGGCATTCTCAGTGGACCACTGAATGGATTCTCCAGGGATGAATCCATTAGTAGGATTTATGTCTGGGTTTCTGCATGATCTCAGAAGCCTTAAATTATAAGCTGGATCTAAGGGAAAATGGTTTCATGGGGAACATTGATATGAGAGAATAGTCAATTGCTGTTAACACTGACAAGTGTGTTTCCTTTAAAGCCCTTGTTACAGTTTGCTTTTAGCTGTGGCAACACCCCATCTCAGGCTTTCAGAAGATAGGAGGGTGTAGTGTGAGTGTGGCAGGGTCAAAACTAAGTTGAGACGGTGATATCTCCTCCTATTATACAAATGGTTACCTGAAGCCAAGACAGGTCTGATTTTATGCAATTCATTCATTTAATGAAAATATGTATCAAATATATAGATAGTGATTTAAAATGCATAGCTTTGGGGAAGTTTTTTTTCCTTTTATAGATACAAGGGTACATAAAAAAAAAAAAGTCACACAGTCCAGGTGGAGGTTTGAAAAGAATGATTGTTTTTATTTTGTCTGCTCAACAAATGTCTGTTGCATGCCCACAGTACCTGAAGCACATGGATCATGAGACATCCTTCATATTTCTGTGGTGTGTGTGTCCTGCACTGGGGAAACAGGAGGGCAATTAGGCTTTCATGCAAGAAGTTCTGCTCATGGAGCGCACTTGAGGAAGAAGGGCAGAGAACTTGTGTCAGGCTTGCTGGGGACTTGCTGGGGAATGCTGCTAAAGAGGCGATGCTCGAGTACACACAGGGAGGCAGTGTGGGAGGTTGTCAGATTGAGGGAGCACAGGGCGGAGGCAGTCCCAGGAATAAAAAAACATTAGGTGGAAGGTTATGGAGGTATGAGGGAAGCATGTAACAGACATCGTTTTTCTGGGTGCACTGGTGAGTTCACCAGAAATTACTACACCAGTGAAAACACACACTTTCTTTCACAAGAACTGACTTACACTTCTGCCAGAAGATTGCAGAACCCTTAGCAGCCTCTGACCTTAGAATGGCTAGTGTGCCCAGGGAGTGAGCCCAGGAGCAGCCGTCCCAGCTGGACTGCCCTGTGGTCCCTGACATACCTCCTTGCGTGTGTGCTGTCACTTCAGTCATGGTCAGCTCTTTGTGACCCCATGGATTGTAGCCCGCCAGGCTCAGTGGGATTTGTCCATGGGATTCTCCAGGCAAGAACCCTGGAGTGGGTTGCCATGGCCTCCTTCAGGGGATCTTCCTCACCCAAGGATCGAACCCCTGTCTCCTGTGCCTCCTGCATTGCAGGCAGATTCTTTACCACTGAGCCACTGGGGAAGCAACATGCCTCCTTACCTGCCCTCTTAATGGGCTCCTTCAGCCTGAGCACCTAGTATGTCTAAGGCACTGATACCTGCGTTTTTAGAGTAAGAAGCCAGGGCTCAGTCCCTTGCTCAATGACAGAGAATTGAATGATTGCATCAAAAATTGGTGCAGTCAGTCAAAGCCACAGTGATTCCAAAGCCAGATCCTCAACCCCTTCCTTCACTTCCGACTGAATAATTGCATGGAACCTTACCCACATACCTTCCATTGCCTTGTCTCACTGCTTAGAGATGTTGCCAGATCAGGTCTTTATGATGGTGAAGGTGAGCATGGGGGAGAAAATTAAAGCGACTTTCTCCAAACCCACCAGTTGCTATTGTTTTTTTCAAACCTTTCCTTCACACCAGCAGCTGAAAGGGGTCCAACAGCATTATAAGGAAAGTCTGTCCTTACTTTGGAAAACTCTGTCCATGATCTTCTCATGCTCCAGGGGACTCCAGTGCATGTTATACTGTTTAAAACTCTGGAAAATTACTATAGCAAAGAAATCTGATGAATTATGTGTTCATCAGATTCCTTTGATGTCACTTGTCCTATATCCTTGTCAACATCCTGGGGAAAGAGTGTCTGAGGAACACAGTTTGGGAAACACAATCTCTGGCATTGCTACTTCTTTTGAGCATCACCATCACCACTACACCTTTTTTCCTTTTATGCAAGAGGCGCTGGGTTAGTCTGATAGAGCTGCCATAACAAAATACCAAAGACTGGGTGACTTAAGCGACAGAAGTGTATTTTCTCATATTTCTGGAGGCTGAAAGTCCGAAACTAAGGTGCCCTCACACATGGCTTATCCTGAGGGCCCCTCTGTGGCTTGCAGGTGACACCTTTCTCTCTGTGTTCTCACGTGGTCTCTCCTATGTGTGTGTGGTCCCTGTTGTCTCTTCCTCTTGTCCGAGTAGCGGTCATATTGGACTGGTCTCACCTTTATGGCCTCATTTAACCTTAATTACATCTTCATTTTATTTTATTGGCATGTGATTGCTTTATAGTGTTATTGTTTGCTGTACATAAGAAGTGAATTAGCTGTACATACACATATATCGCCTCCCTTTTGGACTTCCTTCCCATTCACATCACTGTGGTGCATTAAGTAGAGTTCTCTGGGCTATACAGTAGGTCCTCAGTTATCTCTTTTATACATAGTATAATGTATACAGTGTCAGTCCCAATCTAGCTCACCTCCCTGCTTCCCTCTTTGATGTCCGTACATTTGTTCTCTATATCTCTATTTCTGCTTTGCAAATAAGTTCATCCATACCATTTCTCTAGATTCCACATGTGTGCATTAATACATAATTTTTATTTTCAAAAAGATACATATACCCACATGTTCATTGCAGCACTATTTACAATAGCCAGGACATAGAAGCAACCTAAATGCCCATCAACAGCAGAATGGATAAAGATGTCATATATGTATATATATGTATATACACAATGGAATATTGCTCAGCCATGAAAGGAATGAAATTGCACCATTTGCAGAGATGTGAATGGGTCTAGAGATTGTCATACAGAGTGAAATTTAGCTATATCTTTAAAGGTTCTATCTCCAAATAGAGACATATTGGGCATTAGGGCATTAATATATGGATTTTAGGAAACAAAATTCAATTTGTAGAGACCCCTTTCTCCACCCCATTTCTATGACAAAGTAGCCACAGCAGTGAAACCAGTTTATTTTTATGAAATACATAATGTTTATTTTAATTGCAGTGGTTATTTAACTCTTGGAAGAACCATCACTGGCATGATATAAATTTAAAAGGGAGAGAAAGTTAGGAGATGTCTGGAGATTCCCATGGACAGAGGAGCCTGGCAGGCTACAGTCTATGGAGTTGCAAGAGTCGGCTGTGACTTGGCGACTAAAGAAAGAAGAGAGTAGAAACACTTTTCCATTATATTTACTGTTATTATCAAAGGACAGAACACTTTGGGACTTACCAAATGAGCTGGTTCTCTGGAAAAGGAAGAGAGGAGTCAGCTGGGGGCATTCTACATCCTGGCCGCGACAGAGGGGTGAACATCTGACCATAAGGTCTAGGTGACATTTGCTCTATGTTTGCTATCAGTGCTAAGAAGCTCCAAGGTCCATCATAAACTTTTGTAGTTTTCCTAAGAAAAGAGTTCTTGATAGAATTATTTTCACTCCCATTTTGTTGTTTCATATTCCAGGTTATATATTTTTTGGTCTTGATGTATGTGTTTTTTAAACTACTGTGTTTCTAAGCTAAGTTTAGGCATTAAGTATGCTGGTGACAATTACCCGGGAAACAGCTGAGTGACTTCTTGTTCTAGTAGAAAGACAGCAGGAGACTAGGGAATAAAGAAAACAAGGAAACTGGCCTCAAGGTAATTAGAGGCAGAAGCTCTAGGGCCTTCTCCTCAAGAGGGAACATGAAGAATGTTCACCGTTATTGAAACAGGTGATCAGATCCATTCTCACCTCTTGGGCTTCAAAAGCATCATATGTTCAACAGGCTTTTGTGATTTCCTTGGAGCCCCTCTGTTTGATTTGAAGCTAGTCCCTGACAATTGCTTTAGAATCACCTCAGCTGGAACCAATAATTAATTGAATAATTTTAAAACATATCTCAAATGTAAATAGACCAGGAGTTTTCATTTGTAAGGCGGAGGTAATAATGCTGTCTTCATAGATATATTTTTTGTTTTGTCTTCATAGATTTTTAAGGACCTAACTAGATGTTATAATGCACAAACACTCAGAATAAACTTTTATTCTTTCTCTTCCTTCCTGTTTCCAGAATTTCTTTCTCTCTTTTGACCCATCTTCATTCTCCATGCACTTTCCCCAGTCTTTCTGCTGTTTCTTTAAATGGTTCTAGCATATTTTATATGGACTCTTTAAAAATATATAATTTTCTAAAATAACTGCACAAAATTTTATAGACTTTTAACTGCAAGACTCCAGGGGAAACTCCCTGAGAGATCAAAGATAAGTTGAGGGGAAGGGCTACATATGAGGCTTTATTTTATTCTCCTCTCCCTCTTATTGCTTCCCTAGTGGCTCAGATGGTAAAGAATCTGTCTGCAGTGCAGGATACCTGGGTTCAATCCCTCGGTCAGGAAGATCCCCTGGAGAAGGAAATGGCAACCCACTCCAGTATTCTTGCCTGGAGAATCCCCATGGACGGAAGAGCCTGGCGGGCTACAGTCCATGGGGTAACAAAGAGGAGGACACAACTCAGCTGCTAACACTCCCTCTTAGGACAATTACGGATAGAGCTGAGCACAAAGTAGGCGCTAAGAGCAATTTAAACTGAAAGAGGAAAGAAAGCAAGATTTAAAAATTCTGTAAAGTGATAGGTGATACTGACAGTTGCAGAATTTGACTTCAGAAAGAAGGCCTCTGACTTCTGTCATTTCTATTATGACACATATTCTGTAGGAGAGTCCATTTATGTCTGTCCCATATTCATATATATATGCAGACATCTTCCATTAGATATTCCTGGAGTAATCTGATATATTGATGATTATAAAATAGCTACCATTTATTGAGTGCTTATAAATGTCAGGGATTCTAAGTGCTTGACATGAATCATTTCAATCAGTGTTAAATATGTTAATGTGCTGTGCTGTATACCACATGTATCATATATTGCACACATACCCCTCTTTCTAATTTGACTTCCAAAGAGAAAATATATAGTCATGTTTGAGAGTAGAATTGTCCTGAGAATGCTTAATTCATTCTAATAAACATGTAAATATTTAATACTATCTGGGTACCTCTTTCTGTATTCATGCTGTCTCCCACAGAAATGTTGGTATTACTTTTCATGATTTTGTAGGTCTAGTGAATAAAGCTATTGGATTTAAACTTGATCTTGGGTATTTCTTTTGAGACCCCCTCCTTTCAGGTATGTCAGTTTAGCAATTCTCAGGGTCAGTTCATCAGTTTCATTTATGAGAGGATTAAGAGTTGAACATGAGGAGAGGACAAAATATCTTCAAAGCACTACATAAAATTGTAATTGTTATTTTCTTAAATTTTTATAATCCTTTGGCAAAATGCCAAATGTTTGGCTTAAATACACTGCTAGCTAAGAAAAAGATTTCAGATTTTGTTCAATAATAGCTGAGTGGATCACTTGAAATAAACCATCATGTATTCTAAAAAAATGAGTTATACCTGTGCTCTGTGACATTTCTGGGGAGATAGTTCCATATTGTGTATCGTTTATGGATAAACAGAAACATTCCCCACATTGCTATACCCACGGTAGCACTTGTATCATTAGAAAATGATAGTGGTGACTGAGAATTTTTGACTAATTAGGTTTCTTGGATAATAAGAGCTTTTTAATAAGGTACATATCATTTACAATATTGCTAATGAAATGTGAAAGCGATTCAGTACCCGGTAAGATAATGGCTAACTTGTTTTAATTGTTAACATTTTTTTCTTGCCTTCAATGACACAGTCATTATTTCCCAGTCACCACTTATCATGAAATCCAAGAGGATTAATGGTTTCACTTATACCGGCGAAAATGTTTAAGCTGTCCCGATTATCAGTGCAGTTGGAAAGAATAATGGTTATTTGTCATCGCGTTTAGCAGGAGAATGAATTGTCCCCCTTACAGTAGTGCCATTAACCCTTTGAGGAAGTGGTAATAGAGTTTTACAGCAGAGCTGGAGAATGCCTAGATTTAGGATTGGCTGTTCCAGTGAATGAGGCTTATTCTCATCCATGACCCTCTGAAAGAACTGCATCCTCTCCTGGCAGAATCGGAAACAAACAGTTTAGCTTGCTATACGATTTTGGATATCTGAAATTAAAACTAGATAGCAACTTATCTATTCTTATGATGAATGAGCAAACTGATACATTAAAAAAATAATCAAGGGAAATGTGAATTCTGGAAAAAGATAAAAAATGTTTGTAAATCACTTGCTCCTTACCTCTTCTGTTAAAGAAATAGAGAAAAATGTGGAAACCTCTGGGTTTCTCATCCCAATCCTGATTATGTTTTAACATGAATACTACATTTTATTAGACCTTTTGTCTACTTCAGAAATTCTTAGCAATCTACCTTAACCATAAAAGATAATGATTATCCTTAACCATATGGTTAAGGATATGGTTAAAAGATAATGATTATCTTTAACCATATGGTTATTCTTAACCATAAAAGATAATGATTAAGGAAACTTTCTCAATTTTTAAAAATTTAAAATGATATTAGTTGAGGAGAAAGGCTGATAAAAATCATGCCTTTGATCTGCTGAAAATTTAAGCATAAAAATACACATCTGCTGCCTTAAATTTAATATTATGGCTTCAGGGAATAGTTTCAGTGAAGGCTCGCACGGTAAAATAAAATCACTATATCAAAAAAAAAAATGCAGGGCTATGTTAAGAAAATCAATATTTGCCTTCAGTAAAATTAACAGAATATCTCCCTTTCTGGAATACGGTACCGGCTGGAATGGAATGAAGCGCCTCTCCCATCAGGTCGCCTCACTGACTGAGCAGCGCAGGAAATGGCCTCGCTGCTTCTGTGGCCCCTCACTCACCCTCCTGGGGCTGCGGCATTAGGGCAGCTCTAATTCACAGAAAGGAGCGCAGTCATGAAGCACAGGCGCTTCTCAGGAGGGCACCCAGAGCAGACCAGGGGGAGGCGAAGGGAGGCGAGAGGGCAGCGGCAACAAAAATAAAGCGTGTTTCAGGAGATAGAGCTTGACCACCTTATCTTGTTACAGTGAAAACAGTGTTCTGTCTCCTCTGGAGAAGTGACCACAACTCAGCCTTGTCAGGCAACGTGAGGCTTGTTCTGCCCAGCCCTGGATGGTGAGAAATCTATTTCCTAAAAGCACAGAACTGTGGAGAATTCTCATGCTTTCCAAAGCCTCCCATTGTAACAGGAGACGGTGACCAGGAAACCATGGTTCCTTTCAGCAAGACCCATAAAGGCCGACCATTCCCTTTACAAAAGCGAACTCTAGCCCCAACTCATGAATGAACCAAGTTTCAAAATGGAGCAGGGTGTTTCTGGAAGTAAAATGCAGGCAGTTGAGATGTGGATAGAAATTACATTACTCAATATCGTAGGGGAAAAATACTGCCTCCTCAGACACCTTCCATCCATGGAAGGAAGATGGTCAGTATATGGAGGAAGCTTCTGGCATCATCACTGTCATGTTGTGTAATCTATTGACAAGATAGTGTTTCTTTGAGATGGTAAACAAGACCATTTCTGCAGGAGCCCCGTGAGGTGGGCTGAAACTACACAGCCCAGCCGTTTTAGATATAAGAGGTCAGGGGAAACAGCTGCCAGTAAAAGAAAAGACATGGAAAAGAAAAGAAAAAACGGGGAAAGACAAGACGGGAAAAAAAAAAGAAATAAAGGAGTAACAGGACACATGGTGCCTGGATGGTCAAAACACAGTTATATAGGCAGAGCTGCAGATGCGGCTAACAAGATTACAGCGGGAGTTTAGTGAGCAGATCCAACTCAGAGTTTCTGACAACAATGCGATTGTGGTCTGCGCAGATTGGAGTCTTTGTTTCTAGAACACTGGCTTTTTGAGTTTCCCTGACTTCATTTGGTGAAGAGCGATTCTGGTGGGAAATGAAGCTCAGGATGATGATGTCCCTGAAAGACAGCAACAGCCAACTACCCCATGAGAACTTAATTCCTTCATCATGAAGTTCAGCACCTTCTCAGTTACAAAACAAAATGGTACCATAGCCTTTTTCAGCCAGACAGATGCTTGATTTTAAAATAGCACAGGATAAGATAAAATTTAACTTGTATTCTTGTCTCTAAAATAAATGTACATGCATTATGTGAGTCAGTAAAGCAAATAAAGATCCCAAACAGTCTTCTCTTTAAAATCCTGATGACAGATGGCTTGGTTAAACAAGGAATCCCACAGAGGCCCTTGTCCCCAGGAAGGTGAGTAGCAGTCTTAAAATCAGAATTATTTTAAAATTAGGATGTTTGAAAGATTTTTCTTTATTAATGCGTGCATTCATGCTGTCGCTTCAGTGGTCTCTGACTCTGCGACCCTGTGGACTGTAGCCCGCCAGACTCCTCTGTTCATGGAATTCTCCAGACAAGAATATTGGAGTGGATTTCCATGCCCTCTTCCAGGGGGGTCTTCCGGACCCAGAAATCGAACCCAGGTGTCCTGTGACTTCTGCATTGAAGGCAGATTCTTTATCACTGAGCCACTGGAGAAGCCTCTTTATGAATACCTACTTTAAATTCAGTCTCTTGTGTCAGATTATTGTAAAATTAGTGAGTGTGCATGTCTTAGTACTAAGCATGAAGCAACTGGATTTTTTGCCTCAGCTGTTTCACTTTGTCAACCTAATAGACCTTCCGTGTTGTTGCTGTTGCTCAGGCACTGAGTCATGTCCAGTTCTTTGCATCCCTGGTGGCTCCATGATAAAGAATCCACCTGCCAATACAAGAAATGTGGGTTCGATCCCTGGATCACAGAGATACCCTAGAGGAAGAAATGGCAACCCACGCCAGTCTTCTTGCCTGGGAAATCCCATGGAAAGAGGAGCCTGAAGGGCAACAGACTTTTAGTGAAGAGGCACATAAAACAGTCTTTAAAATTCTGGATCAGAAAAGAAACAAAAAAATAAGATGTTTACTGAAGTCTAGAAAGGCAGCTGACATTCATAAAGAAAATATGGAGGAAGGTTCTTTTATAGCAGTATAGAGGCCACAGTGGAAACAAATTAATGAAAGTTGAATTTGAGGCATCCTGGTCTTGTGGTAGGAGGGTAGCAGCTTGACTGTACTGAATGGCTGCCTAACTCCAGTTTTATTTTTCTCAATTATGACCACTTCTGCTCTGCCAGCTGGAAGCCAATATTCTGATTTTCTCCCAGTATTTATTATTCTGGAATCTGTACTCTCTCCGTCTCCTCCAAAGGGCACATTTTTAATTGACATATTTCAGGAAATATGTTAGGTCAATTAAGCTGAGAATGTGCCAGATATATGCAAAATTCTAGTTCTTTCATAAAAGTTTCCTAAAATGATTGTGTTTACATTTTCATCATCACTTATTTTTAAATCACAGTTTACCTGTACAAAAAAAAAAAAAAGTTTCCTGCTATTTAGTAGTTTAGCTTCACAAATTCCTATTGTGTCCTGTTCCCTTAACAACTAAACAAGACCATGATACATAATTAGGCATTTTTAATGTGTTTGTATTTTGGAGCAGGGTGATCATTTCATGAAAAATAACACATGTTCTGGTTGGTGAAGCAGTGCTAATGGAAAATCAGGTGAGTGAATTTCCCTCAAATAATTGGCTTACCTGGTAATAGGGCTCTAGGATGCCATCAAATGCCCTGGTTCAGATGCTATGGCAGGTAATGCCTAGATGCCTTTAAGGGCAATTGACACTCCCTGTCTCACATAACCCATTGATGATAGTCAAAACTATCCCAAAACACTATTTCCACTGACCTGGAAAAATCACCAGGATCATACATCAAGAAAGTAAAAACCTAAAGGATATATATTTATGGACAAAAGCATGAATGTTTGGAAAGTATAGAATAAGATGAAAACATTGAGGTGGGTGTCGTCTTTGCTGATGTATGTCTCCCTGTGTTTTTAACTACTGATATCTGCAGTAATTTTACTGACATTTACTGAGTACTTACTGTGTGCGTGTGTGAGTTCATTTCGTCCAATCTGCATAATGATCCTACAGAGTAAGAGCTGTTGTTGTTGCTCAGTCACTAAGTCAGGTCCGACTCTTTGGGACCCCATGGACTGCCGCATGCCAGGTTCCCGTGTCCTTCACAGTCTCCTGGAGTTTGCTCAAACTCATGTCCATTGAGTCAGAGATGCCATCCAACAATCTCCTCCTCTGTTACCCACTTCTCCTGTCCTCAGTCTTTCCAAGCATCAGTGTCTCTTCCAGTGAGTTGGCTGTTTGCATCAGGTGGCCAAAGTGTTGAGCTTCAGCTTCAGCATAGCCCTTCCAATGAATATTCAGGACTGATCTTCTTTAGGATTGACTGGTTTTAGTGCCTTGCTTTCCAAAGGACTCTCCAGCACCACAATTTGAAAGCATCGATTCTTTGGCACTCAGGCTTCTTCATGATCCAACTCTAACAATGGTACATGACTACTGGAAAAACAATAGCTTTGATTTATACAGATCTTTATAAAGTGATGTCTCTTCTTTTTAATACACTGTCTAGGTTTGTCATAGCTTTTGTCCCAGTGAGCAAGTGTTTTAATTTTGTGGCTGCTGTCACCATCTGCAGTGATTTTGGAGCCCAGAAAAATAAAGTCAGCCACTGTTTCCACTGTTTCCCCATCTATTTGCCATGAAGTGAGGGACTGGATACCATGGTCTTAGTTTTTGAATGTTTTAAGCCAGATTTTTCACTCTCCTCTTTCACCCTCATCAAGAGGCTCTTTAGTTTCTCTTTACTTTCTGCCATTAGAGTGGTATCATCTGCAGTTCTAAGGTTGTTGATATTTCTCCTGGCAATCCTGATTTCAGCTTGTGAATCATCCAGCCTGAAATTTCTCATGATGTACTCCACATATTGGAGAGGGAAATGGCAAACTACTCCAGTATCCTTGCCTGGAAATTCCCATGGACAGAGGAGCCTGGTGGGCTGCAGTCCATGGAATCACAAAGAGTTGGGCACGACTGAGTGACTAACACTTACTCCATATATAAGTTAAATAAACAGGGTGATGATACACAGCCTTGATGTACTCATTCCCCAATTTTGAAACAGCACATTGTTCCATGTTCCAGGAGGCAGGTAAGGTGGTCTGGTATTCCCATCTCTTTAAGAATTTTCCAGTTTGTTGTGATCCACACAGTTAAAGGCTTTAGTGTAGTCAATGAAGAAGAAGTAGATGTTTTTTCTAGAATTCCCTTGCTTTCTCTGTGATGCAATGGATGTTGGCAATTTGATCTCTGGTTCTTCTGCCTTTTCTAAATCCAATTGTACATCTAGAAGTTCTCACATCACATACTGTTGGAGTTTAGCTTGAAGGATTTTGACCATTACCTTGCTAGCATGTGAAATGAACACAATTGAATGGTAGTTTGAACTTTCTTTGGCATTGCTTTTCTTTGGGGTTGGAATGAAAACTGACCTTTTCCAGCCCTGTGACCATTGCTAAGTTTTCCAAATTTGCTAGCATATTTGAATGCAGCACTTTAACAACATCATCTTTCAGGATTAGCTGAAATAGCAGCTCAGCTGCTATTCCATAACCTCTGTTAGCTTTGTTTGTAGTAATGCTCCCTAAAACCCACTTGACTTCACACTCTAGTATGTCAGCTCTAGGTGACAACACCATCATGGTTATCTGGGTCGTTAAGAGCTTTTTTGTGTCATTCTTCTGTGTATTCTTGCCACCTCTCCTGAATCTCTCCTGCTTCCCTTGTCATTTCTGTCCTTTCTTGTGCCCATCTTTGCACGAAATGGTCCCTTGGTATTGCCAGTTTTCTTGAAGCGATCTCTAGTTATTCCCATTTTATTGTTTTCCTCTATTTCTTTGCACTCTTCACTTAGGAAAGATTTCTTCTCTCTCCTTGTTGTTCTGTGGACCTCTGCATTCAGTAGGGTGTGTCTTTCCCTTTCTCCTTTGCCTTCTGCTTCTTTCCTCGTTTATCTGTAAGGGCTCCTCAGACAGCCACTTTGCCTTCTTGCATTTCTTTTTCTTTGAGATGGTTTTGGTCACTTCTTCCTGTACAGTGTTACACACCTCTGTCCATAGTTCTTCAGGTGCTCTACCATATCTAATCCCTTGAATCTATTCGTTACCTCTACTGTATTATCTTAAGGGATTTGACTTAGGTATTATCTGATTGATCTAGTGGTTTTCTCTACTGTCTTCAATTTAAGCCTGAATTTTTGCAATAAGGAGCTGATGATCTGAGTCACAGTCAGCTCCAGGTCTTATTTTTGCTGATTATATAGAGTTTCTCCATTCAGCTGCAAACAATATAATCAGTCTGATTTCAGTATTGATCATCTGGTGATGTCCATATGTAGAGTTGTCTCTTGTGCTATTGGAAAAGAGTGTTTCCTATGATCAGAACTCTTATGGCCTCCTTTATACAGATAACAGTAGTCCAAACATGGTTTATACAAGTTGCCCAATATGACACAACTAGTAAGTGGTGAAACCAGCATTTATCTTCAGACAATCTGAACCTGGGTCTGCTGGCTTCAACAGGATTCAGTACTGCTTCCTCAGTATATTGGAAGGAGCAACGATGCACCATTCTTTCTACTCTCAGGAACTGCTGGACATCACTAAGTTTAAGTAGAGGGAAAACCTGGATCATAAATTTTATTTGCTTTTTAAAAATAACTTATTTGATTAGTTTTTAGGTAAAGAAGGTACATTTTTTTTTCTTTCTTTCTTTTTTTTTTTTAGTATTAAATCAGGAATTTTATTTCAGTTTAGTTCAGTTCAGTCCCTCAGCCGTGTCTGACTCTTTGCAACCCCAAGGACTGCAGCACACCAGGCCAATAGAGTGTTGCTTTTTTTTTTTTTTTTAAATTTTTTATTAGTTGGAGGCTAATTACTTCACAACATTTCAGTGGGTTTTGTCATACATTGATATGAATCAGCCATAGAGTTATACGTATTCCCCATCCTGATCCCCCCAACCACCTCCCTCTCCACCCGATTCCCCTGGGTCTTCCCAGTGCACCAGGTCCGAGCACTTGTCTCATGCATCCCACCTGGGCTGGTGATCTGTTTCACCATAGATAATATACATGCTGTTCTTTTGAAACATCCCACCCTCACCTTCTCCCACAGAGTTCAAAAGTCTGTTCTGTACATCTGTTTTCTGTTTTGCATATAGGGTTATCGTTACCATCTTTCTAAATTCCATATATATATGTGTTAGTATGCTGTAATGTTCTTTATCTTTCTGGCTTACTTCACTCTGTATAATGGGCTCCAGTTTCATCCATCTCATTAGAACTGATTCAAATGAATTCTTTTTAATGGCTGAGTAATATTCCATGGTGTATATGTACCACAGCTTCCTTATCCATTCATCCACTGATGGGCATCTAGGTTGCTTCCGTGTCCTGGCTATTATAAACAGTGCTGCGATGAACATTGGGGTGCAAGTGTCTCTTTCAGATCTGGTTTCCTCAGTGTGTATGCCCAGAAGTGGGATTGCTGGCTCATATGGCAGTTCTATTTCCAGTTTTTTAAGAAATCTCCACACTGTTCTCCATAGCAGCTGTACTAGTTTGCATTCCCACCAACAGTGTAAGAGGGTTCCCTTTTCTCCACACCCTCTCCAGCATTTATTGCTTGTAGACTTTTGGATAGCAGCCATCCTGACTGGTGTGTAATGGTACCTCATTGTGGTTTTGATTTGCATTTCTCTAATAATGAGTGATGTTGAGCATCTTTTCATGTGTTTGTTAGCCATCTGTATGTCTTCTTTGGAGAAATGTCTGTTTAGATCTTTGGCCCATTTTTTGATTGGGTCATTTATTTTTCTGGAATTGAGCTGCAGGAGTTGCTTGTATATTTTTGAGATTAATCCTTTGTCTGTTGCTTCATTTGCTATTATTTTCTCCCAATCTGAGGGTTGTCTTTTCACCTTACTTATAGTTTCCTTTGTAGTGCAAAAGCTTTTAAGTTTCATTAGGTCCCATTTGTTTAGTTTTGCTTTTATTTCCAATATTCTGGGAGGTGGGTCATAGGGGATCCTGCTGTGATTTATGTCGGAGAGTGTTTTGCCTATGTTCTCCTCTAGGAGTTTTATAGTTTCTGGTCTTACATTTAGATCTTTAATCCATTTTGAGTTTATTTTTGTGTATGGTGTTAGAAAGTGTTTTAGTTTCATTCTTTTACAAGTGGATGACCAGTTTTCCCAGCACCACTTGTTAAAGAGGCTGTCTTTTTTCCATTGTATATCCTTGCCTCCTTTGTCAAAGATAAGGTGTCCATAGGTTCGTGGATTTACCTCTGGGCTTTCTATTTTGTTCCATTGATCTATATGTCTGTCTTTGTGCCAGTACCATACTGTCTTGATGACTGTGGCTTTGTAGTAGAGCCTGAAGTCAGGCAGGTTGATTCCTCCAGTTCCATTCTTCTTTCTCAAGATTACTTTGGCTATTCAAGGTTTTTTGTATTTCCATACAAATTGTGAAATTATTTGTTCTAGTTCTGTGAAAAATACCGTTGGTAGCTTGATAGGGATTGCATTGAATCTATAGATTGCTTTGGGTAGAATAGCCATTTTGACGATATTGATTCTTCCAATCCATGAGCATGGTATGTTTCTCCATCTGTTTGTGTCCTCTTTGATTTCTTTCATCAGTATTTTATAGTTTTCTATGTATAGGTCTTTTGTTTCTTTAGGTAGATATACTCCTAAGTATTTTATTCTTTTTGTTGCAATGGTGAATGGTATTGTTTCCTTAATTTCTCTTTCTGTTTTTTCATTGTTAGTATATAGGAATGCAAGGGATTTTTGTGTGTTAATTTTATATCCTGCAACTTTACTATATTCATTGATTAGCTCTAGTAATTTTCTGGTAGAGTCTTTAGGGTTTTCTATGTAGAGGATCATGTCATCTGCAAACAGCAAGAGTTTCACTTCTTCTTTTCGTATCTGGATTCCTTTTACTTCTTTTTCTGCTCTGATTGTTGTGGCCAAAACTTCCAAACACTATGTTGAATAGTAGTGGTGAGACTGGGCACCCTTGTCTTGTTCCTGATTTCAGGGGAAATGCTTTCAATTTTTCACCATTGAGGGTGATGCTTGCTGTGGGTTTGTCATATATAGCTTTTATTATGTTGAGGTATGTTCCTTCCATTCCTGCTTTCTGGAGAGTTTTAATCATAAATGAGTGTTGAATTTTGTCAAAGGCTTTCTCTGCATCTATTGAGATAATCATATGGTTTTTATCTTTCAATTTGTTAATGTGGTGTATTACATTGATTGATTTGCGGATATTAAAGAATCCTTGCATACCTGGGATAAAGCCCACTTGGTCATGGTGTATGATTTTTTTAATATGTTGTTGGATTCTGTTTGCTAGAATTTTGTTAAGGACTTTTGCATCTATATTCATCAGTGATATTGGCCTGTAGTTTTCTTTTTTTGTGGCATCTTTGTCTGGTTTTGGAATTAGGGTGATGGTGGCCTCATAGAATGAGTTTGGAAGTTTACCTTCATCTGCAATTTTCTGAAAGAGTTTGCGTAAGATAGGTGTTGGCTCTTCTCTAAATTTTTGGTAGAATTGAGCTGTGAAGCCATCTGGTCCTGGGCTTTTGTTTGCTGGAAGAAATTTGATTAAAGTTTCGATTTCCTTGCTTGTGATGGGTCTGTTAAGATCTTCTATTTCTTCCTGGTTCAGTTTTGGAAAGTTATACTTTTCTAAGAATTTGTCCATTTCATCCACGTTGTCCATTTTGTTGGCATAGAGCTGCTGGTAGTAGTCTCTTATGATCCTTTGTATTTCAGTGTTGTCTGTTGTGATCTCTCCATTTTCTTTTCTAATTTTGTTAATTTGGTTTTTCTCTCTTTGTTTCTTAATGAGTCTTGCTAATGGTTTGTCAATTTTGTTTATTTTTTCAAAAAACCAGCTTTTAGTTTTGTTGATTTTTGCTATGGTCTCTTTAGTTTCTTTTGCATTTATTTCTGCCCTAATTTTTAAGATTTCTTTCCTTCTGCTAACCCTGGGGTTCTTCATTTCTTCCTTCTCTAATTGCTTTAGGTGTAGAGTTAGGTTATTTATTTGTTTTTTTCCTTGTTTCTTGATGTAAGCCTGTAATGCTATGAACCTTCCCCTTAGCACTGCTTTTACAGTGTCCCATAGGTTTTGGGTTGTTGTGTTTTCATTTTCATTCATTTCTATACATATTTTGATTTCTTTTTTGATTTCTTCTATGATTTGTTGGTTATTCAGAAGCGTGTTATTTAGCCTCCATGTGTTTGAATTTTTAACAATTTTTTTTCCTTTAATTGAGATCTAATCTTACTGCACTGTGGTCAGAAAAGATGACTGGAATGATTTCAATTTTTTTGAATTTTCCAAGACTAGATTTATGTCCCAGGATGTGATCTATTCTGGAGAAGGTTCCGCGTGCACTTGAGAAAAAGGTGAAGTTGATTGTTTTGGGGTGAAATGTCCTATAGATATCAATTAAGTCTAGCTGGTCCATTGTGTCATTTAAGGTTTGTGTTTCATTGTTAATTTTCTGTTTAGTTGATCCATCCATAGTTGTGAGTGGGGTATTAAATTCTCCCACTATTATTTTGTTACTATTAATTTCCTCTTTCATACTCATTAGCGTTTGTCGTACATATTACGGTGGTCCTATGTTGGGTGCATATATATTTATAATTGTTATATCTTCTTCTTGGATTGATCCTTTGATCATTATGTAGTGTCCTTTGTCTCTTTTCACATCCTTTATTTGAAAGTCTATTTTATCTGATATGAGTATTGCGACTCCTGCTTTCTTTTGGTCTCCGTTTGCATGAAATATTTTTTTCCAGCCCTTCACTTTTAGTCTGTATGTGTCTCTTGTTTTGAGGTGGGTCTCTTGTAGACAGCATATATAGGGGTCTTGTTTTTGTATCCATTCAGCCAATCTTTGTCTTTTGGTTGGGGCATTTAACCCATTTACATTTAAGGTAATTATTGATAGGTGTGGTCCCGTTGCCATTTACTTTGTTGTTTTGGGTTCACATTTATACAACCTTTCTGCATTTCCTGTCTAGAGAAGATACATTTTTTGAGGATGGAACAAATGAACAGATAACTTGGGCTTGGAATAAGAAAAACAAATTCTTCCTCCTAAATTTGCTAGTCAAATGACCTTGGTAAAGGTACTTTGCCTCACTAAACCCGTCTCTGCATCTGCAAAATAATGAAATGCTCCTTCTTCAGAGGTGCTAGGACATGGTGTTTAGTTCCAAGCCAGTTTTCAACTTTTATTCGTGGGTCTTTTGTCATCAACGCTATTGAATTCCTTGGCTTCTGTGAACTCAGGACAGTTCCCTCAGCTTTATTTAGATCTCATGTTATTCTAGATGTCTTTGTTTTGTGAACTCAAAAGATATGTTTACAATTATTAACACTCACAATTGTCATAATGCTTTTAGAAACCATTTTTGACTCTTTTTCCCAGATTGTCTTAGTATCTGAGACAATTATTAAGTAACAACAAATCTCGAGGATTAATGACAGTTTATTTGAGACATTGCTTTATTATTTAGAAATTTTACTAGGTTTTTACTGGAGGTTCTTACTTTATAACCTATCATGAAACTTCCACAAACTGTGTTGAGTCTTGGAAACAGAAAAATGAAAGCAAAGAGATAAAACCACATTCACAAATTTACTCAGCAGATTACTGCAGAAGATTAAAATTTATATGTTTAATATATTTTGTTTATCACTCTTCATTTGGAAATGAGAAGGTGGTTATTGAAATATATCAACCCATGCCAAATCACATCATTATATAGCTTTTAAAATTTTTGAAAATGTAATGGTGATAAATCTTGTGTTTATTTAAAGCACACTTTTTCACCATGCTCTTAACTGATGCAAAAATTATAGCTCTTAACTAAACTTCCTGAGGAGTTTTATTAAAATGACTAAATACATTGGACTTCTCAGGTAGCACTAATGCTAAAGAACCTATCTGCCAATGCAGAAGATGTGAGAGATGCGTGTTTGATCCCTGGGTCGGGAAGATCCTCTGGAGGGGAGCCTGGCTACTTCATGCTCCAGTATTCTTGCCTAGAGAATCCCATGGGCAGAGGAGCCTGGCAGCCTATGGTCTATAGGGTTGCTGTTTCTTGTAAGGGCCCAACACAGGCCTTGGGCTGTGGTCGTGGCTTTCTAAGCATTTCTTTATATAAAACTTTAACTGATAGGTCAGCAAAGAGGGAAAGGGTTTAGTGTGAAGTGAGATCTTAGGTCTCTCAGGCTGAGCTTATTTTTCAGATGATGGGAGAGAGGGGACATTGAAAGTGTCGCCTTACACGTGCTCTTCCTGGACCTGACAGGTCTGGTCCAAACTGCTTCCTCTCCTTGGCAGGTCATTTCCAGGATTGTCGTCCCTTGGAAATACATGGAAGATGGTGAAAATACACTGGAGAAAGAAAGTTAGCAAGGCCTCCAAGAAATAGGAAAGGAGGAAGGTCACACCCCTTGTTTCCTTGTGAGACAGAGTGAAAAAAAAAATAGCTTTGGTTTTCTTCTATTATTGTTAAGGTGACTGTGTTGCTCTTCATTTAGCTCAAACTAGTAGATAAATGGTAACCCATGATTGATGAACACCTGCAGAATGAACATCCCCAGATTTGTCCGTTTATATTGATGACCTCATTACATGCATACTTAGGATTATAAAAATCTGAAAACTTAATAAGTGACTTCTTCCTATCAGCAGTATTAATTGATACATTGAATTTCAGTTCATTAATTGATCATTGAATTTCAGTTCCCAAATGAGATCTTTCTAGTTGAGTCTAGATTATTTAATTCTTTTCAAGATATGCTATATGTTAGGATATTTTACTGTGGTTTAACAGGTTATTTTTTGACACTATACTTTAGGGCAGAGATATTAAAAGATAAAATTAATGTGGATGGTCCCTAAACATACTGCGGTAATTATGCTGTGATATGTGGAAATCAAACCATGCTGCTGTACGGCTAAAACTTAGACACTGCTGTGTATCAGTTACATCTCAGCAGCATGGGAAGAAAATGAATTTAAACGTAAGATCTAATTTGAATTGATAAAATAATGAAATAACAAATGTTATGAATAGTTCTTTAAAAATGATGCTGTGAGTTTTATCAAGGCTCTGGCCCTAAAAAACAACTAAGTTTTGCACAATAATACACTTGTAGGAGAAGCTGAGTGACAGAGTTTTAAAAGAATTAATTTGATTTAGACAGATCAAGGTTCAAATTTTAATGCCAGGTGCTCTAGAGCAAACAAACGAATGTCCCCAGGTCTCCAGTTCTTTATGTATTACGATGAATGTTACTGCTTGCTCGAGGTTTGCTATTGGGATTAGTGTGTCTGGTCCACATTTCAGAACTCAACAGTTTATAACAATATCATGGCATATTTCCTGAAGGCAATGAGTGAGCAAGTCACAGACAGGCCCGTAAAGAGCCCTCCCTGCACTGTGCGTCTTCCCGCAATTTGGCGTCAGTTGGGACCATCAAGATCTCTGCACACTGGGTGTCTCATTACCAGAATTGCATGCTTAGATGTGGGTCAGCAGCAACGTGATCTGGCATTTAGGAGTGTGTGGGGAGCCGGCTCAGCATCTGTCCACACGTTACTGGAGTCCAGATGCTCCTGCTCTACCGTCACTAATATGAGCATTTGACATCACAAACCTCTCCTTTTTCCTGTTCACTGACCCCACTTCCTGTCTACCCTATAAGACAAACAAGCAATAATAAACTAAAAATCAAAGTGCACACGCGCGCACACACACACACACACACACACACACACACACAATGATCAGGTTCCTCTCATGGAATACTGCCATAGCTGAGGCATCTAATGTAACAAACCAAGCTGTTGATTGACTATTCCTCACTGTCTAGCTCTGGCCTCACATGCTTGTACACAGTCACCACCCTGTGTCTAGCATATTATCATTTATTTCATTGTTCTGTAAAGTGCTCGGAGATGCAGAGTATGGAGAGCAGCATGGCGCTCTGGTGCAATTCAATTTAGTCAAATATCAGACATCCACATAGTGTAAATGGAACATGAGTAAAGAATCAGATCCAACTGCTTACTGGTGTAATTGACTTGACAGAGCCAGCCTGTGTCATTAGTCCTATAAACAGTTGCATTTACAACAATAAAACTGAAAAGCATGGAAATTAAAAGCTGTTAGGATTTTCTCTGGTGTGCATTTATCTTTGAAGAAGTGTGTGCACTCTCTAAACAAATTTTCTAATCTCTTTGGTAAACTGGCATCATAGCAAGCTGTGTCAGCAATGCCTTATATATCAAATGGTGATCAAATTTGTGATAGGTGAAGTGAGAGAAGGATGCATTGGGTTGGTATGCTGACTTAATTGTCCAGTCCATGAATTTTCAGGGTTAATTTAATGGCATGGTATCCAGTTCCTGAACAGTTACCTAGGGTTGTATCTGGCAGTTGGAAGTTATTTTGGGGAATACTGTAAATAATATATTCATTGTTATAGAGAATTATGCAACTTAAATAACTGTTAGCCTAAAAGTTCAATCTGTGGTTTCTTAATAGTATGTCTCCTTAGTGACAATATTATTTGATGGACAAAGGCCCACCCCACCCCCCGACCCAGTAATGTTCGGTTGAATAGCAGGGCCCTGTCAAACAACAGAAAGCATTCTGTAGAAGTGACCTTTTACTCACCACTCCCAACTCAAATCCCCATTAAAATGAGGCTTTGAGTATGTCTTCTGTGCATTCCCATGTCAACAATAAAGAACTAGAGTGTCTTTCTATCTCTAGTGATATGCCACTGGACCACTTAACCAAAAATTGAGAGAGTATATTACAAGACTAAAGAGCAGAGTTCAGAGGTCATTATAATTCTCATTAAGGAATGCTTCTGTGTACTGACTATAGGTGAGTTAATCAATATTTCTGTCTGAAAATGAGCTGACTTAGTAAAGATGGCTTTAATTGGAGAGATGCTATTCATAGAGATGGAATGTTTATGGGTTTTCATGGCAGCAGCCCTCCTAGGTTACATGGTCTGCAGCAAGATGAGCTATGATAACTGAGATGACATAGATTTTGACATTTCAGGTCTCCCTAGAGTAAACAGCTTGGGGAATCTTTAGGATTTGGTCCACAGCTCCTCGACTCCAAACTGATACTTGTGGTTTGATACACACAAAGATAGAAGGAAGGATGGCTCAAAGTTTGTGTTTTTGCTTTAATTCAACATTAGTCTCCTTAGTCTTGAAAGAGAAGAAACACTAAACTCATTGGTTTTCTGAATTATCATGAAAATTTTCTATCACAAGCATGAGCAGTGATTTTCCCAGACACATTCAAATAAATACTAAATTGCAAAAGAGAGAGAAAAAGAAAAAAAAAAAAAAAAAAATGAACTTCACCATTATCCAAAGAGGATCATGACTCTAACACACTTTGCTTTTCCTGGAATTTTTACTACCAAATATTATTTTAAATTAAATTTCTTTTAAGAGTGTGTCAATAGATTTGAAGAGTGAACATGCTATAATCTCCCACTTGTAATTTCATAAGCCTATAACTGAAACAAAATATAATTATAAAATAATCATAAATACTATTTTTAATGACTTAAGAGATTCATGTGTCATATTAACATTGATTTTCAAATCCTGACTTTGTAAATACAAGAGAAAATGTGACCTTCTGAATCTACTGAAACTAAATAATACCACATATATTTAAGTCAGTTAAGGCAATTTGGCAAAATTTGGCAAAAAGTTTAAAATTATAAATAATGAAAATGCTTCATATTGAACCTTTGACTCAGTTCACCAACTGGTTTCTGAAAAGGCTGAGAAACACCATCCTCATATGGGATACTTCAACTGAGAACTATTAACACATAATTCTATAGTGGCTTACAGTTCATGGGATTTTTTAAACAGCTTTGTAGATCATATACAAATATACCTCTCACAAGTATTTTGAATACTTTTCTATCAGTTTGAATACTTTTCTAAACAGTTTAAATATCCAGGAGTGGGAGAAGAAATCATAACACTTAGTCCTTATAGATGCCAGCTTCTTGTCACTGATATTCATAAGGGAATTTGAAGGAATTATCAATAATACATTGATGAGAGAGAGGAATCTACTATAATAGAGAAGAGGCAGGCATCAGCATTATTTAGAAGTAGAATGTGTTAAGTTAAAAAAATTATATATGCATGCATGCTTAGTCATGTTTTACTCTATGACCCCAGGAACTATAGCCCACCAGGGTCCTGTGTCCATGGGATTTCCCAGGCAAGAATACTGGAGTGGGGAGCCATTTCCTTCTCCAGAGGATCTTCCTGACTGAGGGACCAAACCCTCATCTCCTGTGTTTCCTGCACAGATTCTTTACCACTCTCTCTGTCTAGGAAGCATCAACAATGTGCAAATTGACAAAGCCTTGAGAAAACAGCTATATCAGAACTGTAGAATGTCGAATTTGATTTTTTTGAATTCTCATAAGCCCAAAACCAGGTTAACCAAAATCAGGTTAATTTGACTAAGACATTTTCAGCTACCCAACTTTCCTTGCTCAATGGGAACCCCACCCGCCACTGCAGATAAAATAATAAAACAAAAATTAATATAGAAAAAATTAAATGACATATCTGCAGATGAAGAAATGGTAATTTTAATAATGTACATACTTTCCATCTGGCTCTGTTCATTTCCAAGGCAAACCATTCAATATCATGGTTATCCAAGTCTATGCCCCAACAGTAATGCTGAAGAAACTGAAGTTGAACGGTTCTATGAAGACCTACAAGACCTTTTAGAACTAACACCCAAAAAAAGATGTCCTTTTCATTATAGGGAACTGGAATACAAAAGTAAGAAGTCAAGAAACACCTGGAGTAACAGGCAAATTTGGCCTTGGAATACAGAATGAAGCAGGGAAAAGGCTAATAGAATTTTGCCAAGAGAACGCACTGGTCATAGCAAACACCCTTTTCCAACAACACAAGAGAAGACTCTACACATGGACATCACCAGATGGTAAACGCCGAAATCAGTTTGATTATATTCTTTGCAGCCAAAGATGGAGAAGCTCTATACAGTCAGCAAAAACAAGACCGGGAGCTGACCATGGCCCAGATCATGAACTCCTTATTGCCACATTCAGACTTAAATTGAAGAAAGTAGGGAAAACCACTAAACCATTCAGGTATGACCTAAATCAAATCCCTTATGATTATACAATGGAAGTGAGGAATAAATTCAAGGGCCTAGATCTGATTGACATATTGCCTGATGAACTATGGACAGCAGTTCGTGACTCTGTACAGGAGACAGGGATCAAGACCATCCCCAAGAAAAAGAAATGCAACAAAGCAAGACGGCTGCCTGAGGAGGCCTTGCAAATAGCTGTGAAAAGAAGAGAAGTGAAAAGCAAAGGAGAAAAGGAAAGATATACCCATTTGAATGCAGAGTTCCAAAGAATGGCAAGGAAGATAAGAAAGCCTTTCTCAACAATCAATGCAAAGAAATAGAGGGAAACAATAGAATAGGAAAGACTAGAGATCTCTTCAAGAAAATCAGAGATACCAAGGGAACATTTCATGCAAAGATGGGTTTGATAAAGTACAGAAAAGGTATGGACCCAACAGAAGCATAAGATATTAAGAAAAGGTGGCAAGAATACACAGAAAAACTATACAAAAAAGATCTTCATGACCCAGATAATCATGATGGTATGATCACTCACCTAGAGCCTGACATCCTGGAATGTGAAGTCAATTGGGCCTTAGGAAGCAAAACTACGAACAAAGCTAATGGAGGTGATGGAATTCCAGTTGAGCTATTTCAAATCCTAAAGATGATGCTGTGAAAGTGCTACACTCAATATGTCAGCAAATTTGGAAAACTCAGCAGTGGCCACAGGACAGGAAAAGGTCAGTTTTCATGCCAATGCCAAAGAAAGGCAATGTCAAAGAATGCTCAGACTACTACACAATTGCACTCATCTCACACGCTAGTAAAGTAATGCTTAAAATTCTCCAAGCCAGGCTTCAGCAATACATGAACCGTGAACTTCCAGATGTTCAAACTGGTTTTAGAAAAGGCAGAGGAACCAGAGATCAAATTGCCAACATCTACTGGATCATTGAACAAGGAAGAAAGTTTCAGAAAAACATCTATTTCTGCTTTACTGACTATGCCAAAGACTTCGACTGTGTGGATTCCAATAAACTGTGGAGAATTCTGAAAGAGATGGGAATACCAGACCATCTGACCTGCCTCTTGAGAAACCTGTATGCAGGTCAGGAAGCAACAGTTAGAACTGGACATGGAAAAACAGACTGGTTCCAAATAGGAAAAGGAGTACGTCAAGGCTGTATATTGTCACCCTGCTTATTTAACTTACATGCAGAGTACATCATGAGAAACGCTGGGCTGGATGATGCACAAGCTGGAAACAAGATTGCTGGGAGAAATATCAATAACCTGAGATATGCAGATGACACTGCCCTTATGGCAGAAAGTGATGAACCAAAGAGCTTCTTGTTGAAAGTGAATGAGGAAAGTGAAAAGGTTGTCTTAAAGCTCAACATTCAGAAAACTAAGATTGTGGCATCCAGTCCCATCACTTCATGGCAGATAGATAGGGAAACAGTGGCTGACTTTATTTTTCTGGACTCCAAAATCACTGCAGATGGTGATTTCAGCCATGAAATTAAAAGACACTTACTCCTTGGAAGGAAACTTATGACCAACGTAGACAGCATATTAAAAAGCAGAGACATATCTCAACATAATAAAAGCTATATATGACAAACCCACAGCAAGCATCACCCTCAATGGTAAAAAATTGAAAGCATTTCCCCTGAAATCAGGAACAAGACAAGGGTGCCCAGTCTCACCACTACTATTCAAAATAGTGTTGGAAGTTTTGGCCACAGCAATCAGAGCAGAAAAAGAAGTAAAAGGAATCCAGATACGAAAAGAAGAAGTGAAACTCTCGCTGTTTGCAGATGACATGATCCTCTACATAGAAAACCCTAAAGACTCTACCAGAAAATTACTAGAGCTAATCAATGAATATAGTAAAGTTGCAGGATATAAAATTAACACACAAAAATCCCTTGCATTCCTATATACTAACAATGAAAAAACAGAAAGAGAAATTAAGGAAACAATACCATTCACCATTGCAACAAAAAGAATAAAATACTTAGGAGTATATCTACCTAAAGAAACAAAAGACCTATACATAGAAAACTATAAAATACTGATGAAAGAAATCAAAGAGGACACAAACAGATGGAGAAACATACCATGCTCATGGATTGGAAGAATCAATATCGTCAAAATGGCTATTCTACCCAAAGCAATCTATAGATTCAATGCAATCCCTATCAAGCTACCAACGGTATTTTTCACAGAACTAGAACAAATAATTTCACAATTTGTATGGAAATACAAAAAACCTCGAATAGCCAAAGTAATCTTGAGAAAGAAGAATGGAACTGGAGGAATCAACCTGCCTGACTTCAGACTATACTACAAAGCCACAGTCATCAAGACAGTATGGTACTGGCACAAAGACAGAAATATAGATCAATGGAACAGAATAGAAAGCCCAGAGATAAATCCACGAACCTATGGACATCTTATCTTTGACAAAGGAGGCAAGGATATACAATGGAAAAAAGACAGCCTCTTTAACAAGTGGTGCTGGGAAAACTGGTCAACCACTTGTAAAAGAGTGAAACTAGAACACTTTCTAACACCATACACAAAAATAAACTCAAAATGGATTAAAGATCTAAATGTAAGACCAGAAACTATAAAACTCCTAGAGGAGAACGTAGGCAAAACACTCTCCGACATAAATCACAGCAGGATCCTCTATGACCCACCTCCCAGAATATTGGAAATGAAAGCAAAACTAAACAAATGGGACGTAATGAAACTGAAAAGCTTTTGCACTACAAAGGAAACTATAAGTAAGGTGAAAAGACAGCCCTCGGATTGGGAGAAAATAATAGCAAATGAAGCAACAGACAAAGGATTAATCTCAAAAATATACAAGCAACTCCTGCAGCTCAATTCCAGAAAAATAAATGACCCAATCAAAAAATGGGCCAAAGAACTAAACAGACATTTCTCCAAAGAAGACATACAGATGGCTAACAAACACATGAAAAGATGCTCAACATCACTCATTATCAGAGAAATGCAAATCAAAACCACAATGAGGTACCATTACACGCCAGTCAGGATGGCTGCTATCCAAAAGTCTACAAGCAATAAATGCTGGAGAGGGTGTGGAGAAAAGGGAACCCTCTTACACTGTTGGTGGGAATGCAAACTAGTACAGCTGCTATGGAGAACAGTGTGGAGATTTCTTAAAAAACTGGAAATAGAACTGCCATATGAGCCAGCAATCCCACTTCTGGGCATACACACTGAGAAAACCAGATCTGAAAGAGACACTTGCACCCCAGTGTTCATTGCAGCACTGTTTATAATAGCCAGGACACGGAAGCAACCTAGATGCCCATCAGCAGATGAATGGATAAGGAAGCTGTGGTACATATACACCATGGAATATTACTCAGCCGTTAAAAAGAATTCATTTGAACCAGTTCTAATGAGATGGATGAAACTGGAGCCCATTATACAGAGTGAAGTAAGCCAGAAAGATAAAGAACATTACAGCATACTAACACATATATATGGAAATTTAAAAGATGGTAATGACAACACTATATGCAAAACAGAAAAAGAGACACAGAAATACAGAACAGACTTTTGAACTCTGTGGGAGAAGGTGAGGGTGGGGTGTTTCGAAAGATCAGCATGTATATTATCTATGGTGAAACAGATCACCAGCCCAGGTAGGATGCATGAGACAAGTGCTCGGGCCTGGTGCACTGGGAAGACCCAGAGGAATCGGGTGGAGAGAGAGGTGGGAGGAGGGATCGGGATGGGGAATACGTGTAAATCTATGGCTGATTCATATCAATGTATGACAAAACCCACTGGGAAAAAAAAATAAAGGGGGGAAAAAAAAATAAAAAGCAGAGACATTACTTTGCCAACAAAGGTCCATCTAGTCAAGGCTATGGTTTTTCCAGTGGTCATGTATGGATGTGAGAGTTGGACTATAAAGAAAGCTGAGCGCCAGAGAATTGATGCTTTTGAACTGTGGTATTGGAGAAGACTCTTGAGAGTCCCTTGGAATGCAAGGAAATCCAACCAGTCCACCCTAAAGATCAGTCCTGGGTGTTCATTGGAAGGACTGATGTTGAAGCTGAAACTCCAATACTTGGGCCACCTGATGCAATGAGCTGACTCATTGGAAAAGACCCTGATGTTGAGAAAGATTGAAGGCACGAGGAGAAGGGGCTGACAGAGGATGAGATGGTTCGATGGCATCACCGACTCATCGGACATGGGTTTGGGTGGACTCCCGGGGTTGATGATGGACAGGGAGGCCTGGCATGCTGTGGTTCATGGGGTCGCAAGGAGTATTACATGACTGAGCGACTGAACTAAACTGAAAGCTTGAAGAATCTAAGTACATTTCATCAGTTTTTTCTTCTGTTTTCTGGAACCAGTGCCAATAAATGAAGTAATTGCACATCTACAATTTCCCACTTGTTCTGCCCACTGACTTGGTAACCTAATATTGGCTTTAGTCTTCAAGAGTTTCAAGTCCATTTTCTGTAAGTTGGCTTCAGATTGTAACAACTTTAATAATATTTATGAACAGTCTGTAACGGGTATAAGTTTAGAACCAGGAATAATAATTGTCTTTGGGGGAAAAAGGAATGTAAAAATGAAGGGGTACCCTGTACCAATTTCCATGCATGAATATTGTTATAGACTGAATTGTGTCCACACACCCACCGCTGACCCGGACTTCCCTGGTGGCTCAGATGGTAAAAAATCTGCCTGCAGTGCAGGAGACCCAGGTTCTATCCCTGGGTTGGGAAGATCCCCTGGAGAAGGGAATGGCAACCCTCTCCAGTATTCTTGCCTGGAGAATTCCAGGGACAGAGAAGCCTGATGGGCCATAGTCCATGGGGCTGCAAAGAATTGGACACG
The DNA here is from genome assembly GCF_033118175.1 of Dama dama. Lineage (NCBI taxonomy): Eukaryota > Metazoa > Chordata > Mammalia > Artiodactyla > Cervidae > Dama > Dama dama. Next base: position 18,653,529 of record NC_083693.1, on the reverse strand, counting down.
ACTCAGTGACTTTCACTTTCACTCTCCCAACCCCAAATTCATATGTTGAAACCTTATCCTACAATATGACGTGTTTGGAGACAGAGCTTTAAAGAGGCAATTAAGGTTAAATGAGGTCATAAATGTGGGATAACAATATGAATAGTGTCTTTAAAAGTAAAGAAAGTGACTCTAGGGGTACATATCCACAGAGAAAAGTCATGTGAGGACACGACAAGAAGGCACACATCTGTAAGCCACGGAAAGAAACCTCAGAGACACCAAACCTGCTGCCCTTGGAACTGTCAGAGCTAAATTTATGTTGTTTAAGCCAACCTCCTCTGTAGTTTTGCTTTGTTAAGGCAACTCTATATATTATTGTACTTTTACATACTTTATTTAATATAATTCTCAAACTGCATGAGACTAATGCTGTTGTTTTTTCATACATTCCCTAAACATTTTTAGGCTAGTTAAGTAATTAGTCAAGTTTACAAAGTAGACAAGTGCAGAACTGCAACTTCAACTCAGTTCTTCTCACTTGATGAGCATGATGCTCTTTTTATCCTATCTCACTAGTATAAAAGCTAAATTCATCTTAAGATCTGTGGATTTAAATTCTTATTATCTGAATGAGTATTATCTTATTATCATAAATGAGTATTTTTGAGAAATATATCCTGTCTTTTAGAACTTCATTTTACTTATGTTTGAGAAAATAATATTATCAATCGCTGTTATACAAGGATAACTTAAATCATAATGAAGGAGTTGAATGAATAGACTGTATTCCATAGGTGTTTAATAATCATAAGTTCCTTTCTATTCTCTGTGACTTTTGTAAAACAAAACATGTTTTAACGGACTTATTGAAGTATAACTGACGTACAATCAACTGCCCATAATTAAACATTACAATTTGTTACTTTGTCATACACACATTAAACCAGTATAATTAAGATAGTGAATTTATCCATTTCTTTATAATTTCCTCATGCATGTTACGAATTCTTAGTTTACAGTACTCTCCACTGCTTCCCTAATCCTATGTTTTTGTCCAAAAGTATTGTTGTTTTTTATTTTACCTTTAGGTCTATGATTCATATTGTGTTTATTTTTGTCTGTGGTACAAGAAGTAAATCAGTTATTTATTTTTGCACAGAGACATCCAGTTGCTCCAGAATCACTTGTTGAAAAGCCTATATTTTCTTCATTGAATTGACTTGGCATCTTTGTAAAAACCAAATACTCACATGTATGTGTGTATGTATGTATTTATGTATGTATGTATGTTTTGTTTCTGGATAATATTCTGTTCCTTTGGTGTATTTGTTTATCTTTATACCTATGCCATGCTGTCTTAGTTACCATTCATTGTAATTAAACTAAGCAGTATTAATCTTTCAACTTTTTTTTTTCAAAGTTTTTGGATACTCTGGAGTAGATCTTTGAAAAATGAAAGAAAGTGAAAATGTTAGTGGCTCAGTTGTCTCCTACTCTTTGCAACCCCATGGACTAATTCATCAGGCTCCTTTGTCCATGGAATTCTCTAGGCAAGAATTCTGGAGTGAGTAATTATTTTTTTTTTCCAGGAGATCTTCCCAATCTAGGGATCCAACCTGGTGTCCTGCATTGGAAACCCAGATCTTCAAATTTTCCTATAAATTTCGGAACCACTTTGCCAAATTTTCTGAACAAAAAAAAAAACCATCTACTAGAATTTTGATTGAAATTGTATTGAATTTAAAGATCAATTTGGGGAGAAGAAACTTCTTAATAATCTTGAATCTTCAGAACCATGAACAATTTGATGTGTCCCTATTTGTTTTTTATTGTATATATTTAAGCAGTACAGTTTGATTTTCCATTTATTCTTTAATTTCTCATAGCAACATTTTGCATTTTTCAGTATATAGGTTTTGCACATCTTTTGTCACATTTTATCCTTAAGCAGTTCACATTGAGTCATGCTATTGTAAGTGGTGATTTTTTTTTAAGTTTCAACTTTGACTCTAATAGCATATAGAAATAAAATTGATTTTTATATATCAGTATGCTATCTTGCAACTTTGCTAAATACAGTTATTAGTTTTAATTCTTTATTTTATAGGTTCCATTGAAATTACCATAGAGTTGTTCATCTAATTCCTTAGTAAAATTACATTTCTTTCTTTTCAATCTGAATGTTCACTATTTATTTACTTATTTACTTTTACATTACTGCACTAGCAAGACCTTATAGTCAAATGTTAAGGAGAAATGGTAAGAATGAAAATACTTTGTTTCTGATCTTAGTGAGAAGCATTTAGTATTTAATCATTAAGTAAAATATTAATTTCAGGATTATCATAGATGTTCTTTATTTGGTTTAGAAAGTTTCTGTTTTTATTTACATTTAATTGAAATAATCTCATTTACCCCTTCATTTATTCTTAACTGTGAGTTATTTAGAAGTGTGCTGTTTAGTTTCCAAATATATGCTTGATTTTCCAAAGATCTTTATGTTATTTCCTTCTGTTATAATCCAGTGATGGTCAGAGAGAATACTTTGTTAGCCTTGAATTGTTTAAATTTATTTGTTATTAAGGCCCAGAATATAACCTACCTTGACATATGCTCCATGTGTTTTAAAATAATATGTATCTTACTGTTGTTAAAGTGTCAGTTTAGAATACGTGGGTTGATAATTTTGTTCTGTTTCTATCCTTACTGGTTTTTCTCTAGTTGTTCTATTAATGATTGAGAGAAGTCTATTGAATTCCCTAACTGTTATTTTAGAGTTGTCTATTTCTCCTTGAAGTTTTATAAATTTTGCTTTGGTTATTTAAAATTTCATCATCAGGCACATAGATATTTATGACTGTAGTGTTTTCTAACAGAAGTTTACCTCTTTATCATTATAGAAGAATGACTTTCTTTTTCCCAGGTAATATTCTTTGCTCTGAAGTCTACTTAATCTGATCATATTAAAATCACTTTAGATTTCTTTTTATTAGTGTTAGAATAGTGTGTCTTTTTATCCTTTTAGCTTTTAATTGGCTGTGTCTTTATAGTCAGCATAAACTTGGTTTACTTTTAATCACTCACACTCTTCCTTTTAATGGGATGTCTGAAGCACTTATACTTACCTCATTTATTGACATGTTTATATTAAGCCTATTTTCTCACTATTTTTATATTGGTCTCCTGTGTTTCTTTTTTTATTTCTTTCATTGCCTTCTTGTGTATCAGTTGTGTGTTCTTAAATGGTTAGATAGCATCACTGACTCAAGGGTCATGAATTTGAGCAAATTCCGGGAGATTGTAAAGGACAGGGAAGCCTGATGTGCTGCAGTCCATGGCACTGCAAAGAGTTGGACACAACCTATGGACTGAACAACAACAACTCAACATTATCCTCTCTATTGGTTTATTATCTATAATTCAAAAGGGATCTGAAATGGTATTTCTTTTGCCCTTGATTTATCTTTCAGTACTTTGATTCTTCACTATCTGCATGTTTGGATTGTGTCTGAGGAGAAATGTTGTATAATTCTTACCTAAATACTTATGAAATTAAAGTGATTTTTTCCTCTAGATACTTTAAGATTTTCTTTCTTAATTGATTTTCATAAATTTGAATATAATATAATTTGGTATAATTTTCTTCATGTTTCCTGTGCTTGGTCATTTTTGAGCTTCCTGCATTTATAGGCTCATACTTTTATCATATTTAGAAAATGTTCTGCCACTGTTTCTCAGACCATCTTTTTGGGTTCCCCTTCATCTTTTCTGTATGGACCTCCCAGATGGCCCAGTGGTAAGGAATCTGCCTGCCAATGCAGGAGATGTGGGTTCAATCCCTGGAACGGGTTGATCTCTCAGGAAGATCCCTTAGCGAAGGAAATGGCAACCCACTCAAGTATTTTTGCCTGGGAAACCCATGAACAGAGGAACCTGGCAGGCTACAGTCCATGGGGTTATGAAGAGTCAGACACAACTTAGTGAATAAACACCACCAATGACTTCTTTTCTTTAGAAGTCTCTAATTAGATGTGTGTTAGGCTACTTGATGTTCTTTTTAAATTTGTTGTGTTTTTCTTTGAATTTCCTTTTGGATTGTTAACTATTGTTCTGTCTTTAAGTCGCCTAATCTGTTGTTAATACTATCCAGCATATTTTTAACCTCACTTATAGTTTTAACCTCTAGAAGTTTGAGTTTTTTTTCATTCATATTTTAATGTTTCTATTAAACCCTCTAAGCTTATGGAATATAGCTAAAATTGCTGTTTTATGTTCTTGTACACTAACTCTAATTCTGCATCAGTTATTGGTGAGTTTTACTTGATTTTTTTTCTTCTTTTTATTATGGCCTTAGTTTCCTGTTTCTTTGTGTGATTTGTAACTTTGGATGCCAGACATTAGAAACTTTACCTTTATTGGTACCTGATATGTTTTTTCTTCTGGTAACCTTCTTGAGCTGTGTTGTGAGATGCAGTTAAGTTATTTGGCAACCGTTTGAACCTTTTGGTCTTAATTTTAACATTTATTAGGTGAGATCAGATTTTTTTGTCTATGCTTAATTATTTCCTATTACTGAGTAAAGACCTTTCTGAATACTCTACACAGTGCCCCACTGATAGAAATAGGAACTACTCCCAGCCCTGTATAGGTACCATGTTCTCTATATTCTTTATAATCTTTTTGAATGGATCTTATGGTTTTATGGGCAGATCAACACTTTGCTGAATATTCACAGAAACTCCTTTAAGTACTTGGTTCTGAAAATTTTAATTGTACTGGTTTTCCTGAATTCAAAAGCCATCTCCTTAACTCAGGAAATTGACCTCTCTGCACTACGGCCTAGAAACTCTGACAAGTTAGTGATCTTGAGAAATCGTAGGACTTACCACCTTTGTTTGCCATTTCTCAGAACTAAATGTCCTTTTTTGCCTGCTGTCCAGTGTCTTGAAAACCAGTACTAAAAGTGATTTGCATTTATTTATTATTATTTATGGGGAAAGAGGATCAGTCTGCTCTGAGTTCCTCCCTTTTGACTGCAAACACAAGTCCCAAAATAATTTTATCAAGTAAATAGTTACTAATGGAGAAAATATTCATGGAAAATGGCTTTGTAAATTGAGGAGAAATAAGTAATAGCAACGATGAGGGTAATGATGATCGATGTTTGTATTTGTGTATCTCTTCAGAGTTTAAAATGATCTGTTTTCCATTTTCACAAAGTGGGCCCACTTCTAAGTTAAAATTCTAAGGACTTGGATTTGTATACTAGATTCTGTGGAAAGAGTGTTGAATGATTTGAACACACACCTTAATAATGGACCCTAAAAATGCATTGAGAATATTAGTTTCTATACATACCTACTAGTAAACAGAGCCCTTAAAGAAATTCCAATCCCATCTTCACTGCTGTAGGTAAGACAGGTATTCATAGACTCTTAGCTAAGTCTCACTTAAATTCAGTCACTGAATAACTTGACATATAAACCATATTTTCTTTTAATGTTTATTATTTGTTAAGAGGACTACCAAATTTGGGGGAGCTTTTTAATAATGTTCATCGCAGCACTGTTTATAATAGCCAGAACGTGGAAGCAACCTAGATGCCCATCAGCAGACGAATGGATAAGTAAGCTGTGGTACACATACACCATGGAATATTACTCAGCTGTTAAAAAGAATTCATTTGAATCAGTTCTAATGAAATGGATGAAACTGGAGCCCATTATACAGAGTGAAGTAAGCCAGAAAGATAAAGACCAATACAGTATACTAACGCATATATATAGAATTTAGAAAGATGGTAATGATAACCCTATATGCAAAACAGAAAAAGAGACACAGGTGTACAGAACAGAGTTTTGGACTCTGTTGGAGAAGGCAAGGGTGGGATGTTTCTAGAGAACAGCATGGAAACATGTATATTATCTATAGTGAAACAGATCACCAGCCCAGGTTGGATGCTGAGACAAGTGCTCAGGGCTGGTGCACTGGGAAGACCCAGAGGGATGGGATGGAGAGGGAGGTGGGAGGGGGGATCGGGATGGGGAATACATGTAAATCCATGGCTGATTCATGTCAATGTATGGCAAAAACCACTACAATATTATAAAGTAATTAGCCTCCAACTAATAAAAATAAGTGGGGGAAAAATACAGTCAAAATGTAAAGACAAAAGACAAACTGCAAAATATAGGAAGGTTCTTTAGTAATTCTTCATTTGATTCTGAATTCAGAGTACTGCTTGTGCAACAGTATCTCTTAATAACGTTGTCTCTTTGTTGGTGCCTTCCTTTGTCTTATCTAGGTAAGTACATCTCCATGTGGTCCGCCGACTATTTTACTTCCACTGATAACAGCGCAGGTATTCACCTATAAAGCAAATACCAGGAATTTCTCCTTTCCCCAAGTGTCATGCTTTGAGGAAAGAACTTTGCTCAGAGTGTCTGTGTTGTGATGAACAGATTTAATATTTCCATTCCAAGTATATTTATTTCCAGAAAGGAAGAAAAAATATGTATCAAAAATTTCAGCATGCAGTGAAAAATCAAAGAAGTATGGGAATTCCTCAACAAGACTTATTTTCTATTATGGTATCTGAGAAAGCAGAGAGATATATAAGGGGTAATTCTTCAACATCATCTTCAAATGAATTGCCTAATGACTACTGGATATACTTCTGTGGTTTTGTATTTTCAGACTTCTTTTTGAGTTAAATTGTAGGAAAATCCTTACTAGCAAAGCAGTACAGTAGAACTACAGAGTGAAGTAAAGAATAGTAGCTATCACATGAACTGGAGAGTCACACAGTCACTTTAGGCTGAAAATTCTGAGCCTATTAATGGCTCCATAAATTAACATGTAATTACATCACCAGTTTTGGTGAAATCTTTTGTACCAGATGTGGTTGCACAATAATGTACTAAATTTGAAATCTGAATTACTTATTTAAAGAAAGATTCCCCTGCTCAAAAAAAGAAAAAGAAAAAAAAGGAATCCTGAGAATAGAGAAACACAAACGTCTAACATGGCTAGGAGCCAGCCAAGAATCAGAAGAAAAAAGCAGTGTGGGTATTCGTCTCTAAGTGCATATGAAATAGATTTTTAAAGCTGTTTTCATCCTCTACCATGAAGAGCATGCAACTGCCCTCCTTTCTCAGACTGTTCTATAGAGTCACAATCCTGATATAAAACTTTCAGATTTTTAAAAAAGTTTCTTTCTAGTCACATCCCAAGTATAAGGAAATTCTAGGCCTAACTCTTAGAGAAGATAAAAGAAACAATTTTGTTATGGGAACAAAAGGTGTGAGAGAGACCCTCAGTATAAAATAATAAACTATACGGGAAATAAAATTGCTTGTTTTAACCACCAAGTAATGACTTGCTTTGAATATATAAATAGAATGAATCCAAGACAGGTTTTCTGCTTTATCAGCCATGGTTTACATGAAGAAATGTTTTTAACACCTCCATAAATACTGCTAATATCAAGGAAAGAAAATGATTGGGTTAGAAATAAGCACAGTGGAAATGCAAACTGGGGTGATCTTACCTGCAGTCAAACCTCCAGAAAAAGCATTTGGAGCTGACCTCCCACCCTCACTGCCTGAGCCCTGATCACTCCCACGTCTCCTGCTGAAATACTGAGACACGACAGGTGCTAGACTTAATTCTCAGGAGAAACCCTGTTTAGAAAAGAAAATGAATAAATGCATATATACATACCTACATACATAAGTGAAAGAAGACAGGAAGCCCAGGAACACACCTGGGCTGCCTCTCTCTGATGCACATTCGTACATTGGGACCATATTCCCAAGAGACCCAAGGTTGCTTCTCTTCAGAAGCCGAAGACAGTTAATACAAGAGAATGGAGGGTCGTCCCATACGCTTTGTGTTGCTAGCTGCAAAGTGTTTCTCGTGCAGCAATTAAGCACATGCTGGGGACCATCACAGGACCCATAGCTGGGGAACTGGTGCCACTGACGTGGAGAATCTCAATCTCAGGGTCCTTGGGTTGCAGCTTATCAGGGTGAGGGGTGTCACGGGGCTGCAACCCATTCCCAGGCGCTGACCTCCCTTCTGTTGAAGTGGATTTGTTCTGTCACTTGCAGTGAGGACCTCTTCATGTGCCAGGAGCACCCCATAACCTTTGTGCTAATTCCCATGACATCCTCTGTGTCTCACTGTAGGATTCTGTGAGCAGATCTTTGGAGAAGCCGGGAGAACAAAAGATTCTTCGGCACATCTGAAGAGAGCTGCTTGTGTGTGCTTGAATGTGGGGTCATGGTTTGAAAAAGACGGAGAACCCCCTACCTTGCACTAAAAGGTTTTCAATACACTGAGACACATTTTTTTTTTTAAAATGCACTCCTATAGGCCATGTTAGGTCCAGTTCATTTGTGAATTCAGTTCAATTGCATCTGAATCAACTGGTTCCCAAGTGAGTGGATGCAAAAAATTCTAAGATGTCCTTTTCACTCTCTTGTTTTCTTCTCTTTTAAAAACTATAAATTAGCTACCATGAATCAAAACTTTGTTATAGATCAGAGATTTCTGATGAGAAAGGGTGCTACAATAAGTAAATTACAACCCCAGTATAATTCACATGTAAAATCTCCTGGGTGTTAAAAATTCTCTGCAGTTAATTTCTTTAGCTATTTCTCAGAAGTAATGATTGCAGTAATATGGGAATCATGTGAATGTTGGTTGGAAGACTAAGTATGTTCTTCAGCTCACTTCATGTATATTTTAAATCACCATCAGAGCTGTTTAACTGGTATGTCAGTGAGGATGCTAATCATAGGAAATGAAGTTGTTTGTGTGTGTGTGTGTGTGTGTGTGTGTGTGTGTGAGGGGGGAGGGTATTGTGCCAATATGCATCGTAGAGACTAAGGGCATTTGAATTAATGATAGCCTGACAAACTGGAAATGTATAACTGTGTCTAAATGTAAAAACAGTGTAACAGATCCAGGGAAGATCCATGAATTCACTAACAGTATTTGTAAACATAATAAACTCGCCTCTCTTTTTCATCTCCAGTAGTAAATATCTGATGTAGCCTATTTACCCATTCTCATTAATGGGCCTGAGAAATAGAACCCTATTAAAGTGACAGTCTCAAAAATGTTCATACTAGATAATTATTGCATAATTTTATTATACAATTTTAATACTTAAAATAGCTAAATGACTTTAATTTATGCAGTATAATAATTAATAGTGGATAGTCTCTATTATATCATATATATTTATTAATAATTTAATTAATATATCAAATTTAATCAATTTAAAATGAGTGCCTTGATTTTTAACACCTAGGAACTTACCTCACTCTATGACACAAGCGTCCATTGACTGAGCACTGTCTTATGTGCCCTGGCACTCTGCTAGGCACAGTTCATTTGTCATGGCTAAACCTTGAAAAACTCTCTTCTACACAGTTTATCGACCTTATTTGGTAGAAAATCAATTGAAACTCATAGAACTTAAGTAACTTACACAAGGACACAGAAGTCAAAAGCAGAAAATCCAGGTCTTCTCTTGCTTCTCAAATCAAAAAACATCTGCCACATGTACTTCCTAGTGGCAAGAAAACGTTATAGATGGATGAACCTAGAACCTATTGTACAGAGTGAAGTAAGTCAGAGAAAGATAAGCATTCAGTACCATTTTTCTAGATTATGTATTCTAATGCATACAGAATCTAGAAAAATGGTACTGAATAATTTACTTACAGGGCAGCAATGGAGAAACAGATATAGAGAATAGACTTATGGACATGGGGAGGGGGAGGAGAGGGTGAGATGTGTGGAAAGAGTAACATGGAAACTTACATTACCATATGTAAGATAGATAGCCAACGGGAATCTGCTGTCTGGCTCAGGAAACTCAAACAGGGGCTCTGTACCACCAACCTAGAGCAGTGGGATGGGGAGGGAGATGGGAGGAGGTTCAAAAGGGAGGGGATGTATGTATACCCATGGCTGGTTCATGCTGAGGTTTGACAGAAAACAACAAAATTCTGTAAAGCAATTATCCTTCAATAAAAAAATAAATAAAAAGAATGTTTAATCTGATATGACATTAGATATAATACTCCAAATAGAAACACTTATGTTCATCTTCCTGCTTAGTTACCCCACCAGGGAGTGGCCACTGCCAGCACTGCTTCTGGCCCCCCTTAAGACCTCAGTGTGAAGGCAAGAGCTTCTGATGAGAACCTGAAAGTCATTGGAACTGGTAGCTACCTCTATCCATTGCAAATTACAGTGATTATCATGCCCCTACAGTCCTACTGGTGGTGGTTATTAGTGACAAGGGGATACACCTATATGACTGTCAGCAGTTGATTCTGGTAAATATCATGCCTATTAGAAATTCATGTTGAGTTGAATTTGCCTACTATTAACATGGTAGTGTGTTTTGTAATTAAAATGGGCATTGCCATTGTTGTCTAGTAATTAATGTTGCTGAAAGTATATCAAACTACTTTTTAAATGTTTTATTTTTGGCAGAACCCCCAAACTGGTTTTTCCAAACATTACTGCTCTTAATTCTTGAGCCCATGTGTACTTTGAGGAGCATTGAATCTATATGTGTCTGATGTGTTTGCATTTAACTCACCAATCGCTTTAAAGAAATTACATTGATGTCCAAAAGTATTTTAAGTATAATTTTACAAGTGCTTTGTAAAGCCTATCTTCCTTTTAAAAGGCTAGTTACCAAAAAAAGTCAATGAATCAGAATAAAATACTATTATGTTGTAAGTACATTTCACACTATCAAAACCGTAAAATGGACCTCAAACACGGCCAGGGTCTCCCCCACCACTATCATACAGTGTTGTTACTATAGAAATTTTAAACTGCTGTCATATGTTAAAAGTACAGGAATGCCATTTAAAGCATATTAAGATGTTTGTTATATTGCTGTCTAAATACTGAAGTGTTAGCAGAACAGAAAACACATTGTGTGTACTTTAGAATCAGCAAAGTGACAGTCCTTCAAATCACCTTCAAATCAGCAGAACTAGATTCATCAGGGAAAGAAAAAAGGAAAAGGTAGCCATATTCAACTCAGCAGTTTTATCTGCTCCAAAGTAATGCTCAAAATTCTCCAAGCAAGGCTTCAACAGTACAGGAACTGAGAACTTCCAGTCGTTCAAACTGGATTTAGAAAAGGCAGAGGAACCAGAGATCAAATTGCCAACATCTGGTGGATTATAGAAAAATCAGGAGAGTTCCAGAAAAACATCTACTTCTGCTTTATTGATTACACCAAAGCCTTTGACTGTGTAGATCACGACACACTGTGGAAAATTCTTCAAGAGATGGGAATACCAGGCCACCTGACCTGCCTCCTGAGAAATCTGTATGCAGGTCAAGAAGCAACGATTAGAACTGGACATGGAACAACAGACTGTTTCCAAATTGGGAAAGGAGTACATCAAGGCTTTATACTGTCAGCCTGCTTATTTAACTTATATGCAGAGTACATCATGAGAAATGCCAGGCTGGATGAAGCACAAGCTGGAATCAAGATAGCCGGGAGAAGTATCAATAACTTCAGATATGCAGATGACGCCACCCTTATGGCAGAAAGCAAAGAGGAACTGAAGAACCTCTTGATGAAAGAGAAAGAGGAGAGTGAAAAAGGTGGCTTAAAACTCAACATTCAAAAAGCAAAGATCATGGCATCCGGTCCCATCGCTTCATGGCAAATAGGTGGGGAAACAATGGAAACAGTGACAGACTTTATTTTCTTGGGCTCCAAAATCACTGATGAAAGTGACTGCAGCCATGAAATTAAAAGACACTTGCTCGTTGGGAGAAAAGCTATGACCAACCTAGATAGCATATTAAAAAGCGGAGACATTACTTTGTCAACAAAGGTCCATCTAGTCAAGGCTATGGTTTTTCCAGTAGTCATGTATGGATGTGAGAGTTGGACTATAAAGAAAGCTGAGCGCAGAAGAATTGATACTTTTGAACTGTGGTGTTGGAGAAGATTCTTGAGAATCCCTTGAACTGCAAGAGGATCAGACCAGTCCATCCTAAAGGAAATCATCCCTGAATATTCATTGGAAGGACTGATGTTGAAGCTGAAACTCCAATACTTTGGCCACCTGCTGCGAAGAGCTGACTCACTGGGAAAGAGCCTGATGCTGGGAAAGATTGAAGGCAGGAGGCGAAGGGGAAGACAGAGGATGAGATGGCTGGATGGCATCACCGACTCAATGGACATGAGTATGAGTAGGCTCTGGGAGTTGGTGATGGACAGGGAATCCTGGCATGCTGCGGTTCATGGGGTCACAAAGAGTCGGACATGACTGAGCAACTGAACCGAACTGAACTGATCCACTCCAATGCCACTTCCAGACGTGTGCTGACTCCTATATGCACCAAAGTGATTCTTATTCATGCACAATATATAAATTAACTATTTAATTTTCAGAAGATCCATTTATTCTGGTTCAAATTTTTTAAAAATATGAGCATATTAAACTAACTGAAGTACTTTTCAAACCATAAGAAAACAAGTCCTGGGCTCATCAGTTCCAGGACAGCATTTTGTGTTGTCCTTAGCATGAAAGAGAATTTTAGAGAATATATAATATATCAGAGAGTGAATGATTATTCACAGCCATGAGGCCAACCCATGTTTGAATAAGACAAATTACCCTGGAGTGTTCTGGTGGCAACCAATGATAACTCATGATCCCAAGACAGAGTGGGTGAAAATTACAGAGAATTGATGAAAATCAGGAGCAAGAGGACAAATGACTTTAAAGAGTAGAAACTGTGATTATTATTTTCTAAGCCTTCATTCTGATAGAGCTTGAATCTATTTCCTTTGAAAAATCCAGAGAGTGATAGACACTATATGTCAGTGTGAAAATGGCTGTTATTTGTTTCTTGCCAATGGCAAATGATTAACTCCTCAGTGTGTTTGCAGGAATCAGCCCCCGAGGGAAGATGCATTTCCAAGGAGATGGCTTATACTGTTTGCAGTTTCCTGATTGGTCAGATGTGGCTTCAGATCTCTTTAATCCCTCCTACACTATTGTTGAACAGTAATTGAGTTCCATATATTTTAAAGAAATATGCACATTTGTTTCAAAGTAAGGGATGCTTTACTAAATAATAGAACACTACTGTTTTATATACGCTATATATTTGTTATTCTAATTATTTGAAAATGAGAGAGGACACTGAAACACAGGTAGGATGCATAGTACACTGGCAAACGCATTATATACATGAATGAGTCTTCAAAACTGATTGCAGAGACTGCTGAAAGCTTGAAAACTGTAGATAGTGTAAGTTATTCCCTTGTGTGATATGAGTATGTTCTCTGGAATTGCCTAAAAATAGCATTATACAGCAAGGTATTTCCTGGGACGTGTTACGGGGTCGTTTTGTTTTGTTACCTCAGAATTAATCCTCAGTGTCCCTGTCCCATTATGGACTTTTCTTTGCCTCCATTATTCCTCCTGAAAGAGTAGGAGTGCCAAACACCATTGCCTCCTTAACTCTGGAAAAATTAAAGGAAGTGCTTAATTGAGCACTAATTCCCATTTGGATGTTTATATATGGTTAGACTCTGAGTGCAAGTCTCCCTTGGACTCCCTTGGACTAACCAGTTTGAAATGAGTGTGCTTATTTTTACCACCTAGGAACTTACCCCTCTAATGACATGAGCAGCCAACATGACTGAGCACTCTCCTATGTGCTCCTGGGAGCTACTCGTCTGCTTTTTTTCTGCTCTAACAATATACGTTTGTTTTCAAACCCAGGACTTTACTCGGCAGGGACTCCTCAGTGTCTCTCTTTATTCCCTATTTTGAAATATATATGTGTTGTCGCATGTTGGAATTTTTTTTTCCTTTTTAGAGAGAGAGGTAGAATAATATTACACAGTATATATATACCACAGTTCGTTTATGCAGTCACCTTTTGATGGACATCTCAACTTCTTTTAAAAGTTTTTTTCATAGTTATATACTGTTTCACTTGGATAAATATTTGATAAAATTGAATAAATGATAATAATTTACTTGGATGAATAGAAATGGGATTGCACGGGTAGGATAGATGAATGTTTAAATTTTCCAGAGTGCTTAATAATCATGTATGAAATGTCTGGTTTTACAAGATATTATCCATAAGTTGGCTTTGTCTGTTTTTTTTCTTTTTTTCTTTTTATATTTTGGCAATATGGTGGTTGAGTACTGGCATCTTATAATTTTAATTTCAAATTCTCTCATGAATATTGATGTTGAATGTATTTTCATTTTCTTGCAATCTAATTCATATATCCTCCTTTGTGTGGTATCTGTTAATAGTTTTTGCCTATTTTTATTTGGATATTTACTTTTATATTAGTGACTTGTAACAACATATATACAGAAGGTTGTTTCTGTCAAATACATGTTTAGCAAATATTTTCTTCAAATCTGTACTTCTGTTTGATTTTATGGTGTCTTTTGATGAGCAGAATTTTTTAATTATGGTGAAGTCTAAATTGTTATTTTTCATAAGAAAACTTTGCTTGTACCCAAGTCATATGGACAGTCTTATCTTATCTATACTAACTGACAAACTAGACTTTAAGAGAAAAATTGTGAATAGGATAAAAAGAGATACTTTATAAAAATAAATGATCTTTCCATTGAAAAGATATAACAACTATATGTATATGTAAATAAGAAGAAACCCAAAATACTTAAAGCAAAACTGATACAATAAAAGAGAAAGATAGGCAATTCAACAATAATGGTTGGAGAATAAAATACCCCACTTTGAATGATGGCTAGAACAATCGTGCGGCAGATGTAACAGAAAACAGAAGACTTGAGAAATGCCATAAATTAACCAGACCCAGCAGTCGTCTGTAGCACATTTGACACATCAGAAACAGACATTCTCAGACATGGAACATTTTCCAGAATAGGCCATATTTTAGGCCAAAAAAATGTCCATAAATTTAAAAGACTAAAATTGTATGAAGCATTTTGTTTTCTGATTACAATGGAAGAAAATTAGGAATCAATAACAAGGAAAATTTACAACTTCTTAAATGTGGAAATTAAACACTCTACTGAGCAACAACTAGGTCAAAGAAGAAGTCAGAAGAAACACGTGTACCCCAATGTGCATCACAGCACTGTTTATAATAGCCAGGACATGGAAGCAACCTAGATGCCCAGCAGCAGACGAATGGATAAGAAAGCTGTGGAACATATACACAATGGAATATTACTCAGACATTAAAAATACATTTGAATCAGTTCTAATGAGGTGGAAGAAACTGGAGCCTATTATACAGAGTGAAGTAAGTCAGAAAGAAAAACACCAATACTGTATACTAATGCATATATATGGAATTTAAAAAGATGGTAACAATGACCCTATGTGTGAGACAGCGACAGAGACACAGATGTATAAAACAGAATTTTGGACTCTGTGGGAGAGGGCGAGGGTGGGATGATTTGAGAGAATAGCATTGAAACATGTATATTATCATATGTGAAACAGATTGCCAGTCCAGGTTCGATGTATGAGACAGGGTGCTTAGGGCTGGTGCACTGGGATGACCCAGAGGGATGGGATGGGGAGGGAGATGGGAAGGGGGTTCAGGATGGGGAACACATGTACACTCATGGCTGATTCATGTCAATGTATGACAAAAACCACTACAATATTGTAAATTAGCCTCCAATTAAAATAAATTATAAAAAAATTTAAAAAATAAATAGAATAATAATTTTATTTTTTCTTTTTTTTTTCTTCAATTATTTTTATTAGTTGGAGGCTAATTACTTCACAACATTGCAGTGGGTTTTGTCATACATTGACATGAATCAGCCATGGAGTTACATGTATTCCCCATCCCGATCCCCCCTCCCACCTCCCCCCCCCACCCGATTCCCCTGGGTCCTCCCAGTGCACCTGGCTCGAGTACCTGTCTCATGCATCCCATCTGGGCTGGTGGTCTGTTTCACCATAGATAATATACATGCTGTTCTCTCGAAACATCCCACCATCGCCTTCTCCCACAGAGTCCAAAAGTCTGTAAATTACACCTGTAAATGCCAAATTTAAAAAGAAAGTCATTAACTTAAATTTCTACCTGCTGAAATTAGAAAAAGAGAGAAAACAAAATGTGAAGCAAGCAGAAGAAAGAGAATAATGAGAGGTAAAATGGAAATTATCAAGACAGACTAGAAACCAAATAAAAATAGCAACAAAATTGTTTTTGGAAAATATTTGCAAAATTGACAACACTTTAGCTAGATTTATGAAGAAAAAGCAAGTGGTCTTAAATTACAAAATCACAAAAAAAGGTGGACATCACTGCCAACTTTATAGAAATAATAATAATTATAAAGGAATACAGCAAACAATTGTATACCAATAACTTAGATAGTCCAATTAAATGGACAAATTCCCAGAAAGATAGAGCTATGAAAACTGCTTGATGAAGAAATAGAAAAAATGAATTGATCGTTAAAAAGTAAATATACTGAATTAGTAATAAAAAATAAAAGTATCCATGAAGAAAAGCCCATGTCTTCACTGTGACTTCTAACAAATGTTTAACATGATTTATTCAAATCCTTCAGAAACTTCCCAAAAATGAGCAGATGATAAAGCACTTTAAAGCTCATTCTATGAGGTTTCTATTACCCCAGCTATCCTATTTGTGTTAACAGCTCAGTTCAGTTGCTCACTCATGTCCGACTCTTTGAGACCCCATGAACCGCAGCACGCCAGGCCACCTTGTCCATCACCAAATCCCAGAGCCCACCCAAACCCATGTCCATTGAGTCAGTGATGCCATCCAGCCATCTCATCCTCTGTCTTCCCCTTTGCCTCCTGCCCTCAATCCCTCCCAGCATCAGGCTCTTTTCCAGTGAGTCAGCTCTTTGCATCAGGTGGCCAAAGTATTGGAGTTTCAGCTTCAACATCAGTCCTTCCAATGAACACCCAGGACCGATGTCCTTTAGGATGGACTGGTTGGGGCTCCTTGCAGTCCAAGGGACTCTCAAGAGCCTTCTCCAACACCATAGTACAAAAGCATCAATTCTTCTGCGCTCAGCTTTCTTTATAGTCCAACTCTCACATCCATACATGACCACTGGAAAAACCATAGAATTGACTAGACGGACCATTATTGGCAAATCAATGTCTCCGCTTTTTAATATGATATCTAGGTTGGTCATAATTTTCCTTCCAAGGAGTAAGTGTCTTTTAATTTCATGGCTGCAATCACATCTGCAGTGATTTTGGAGCCCGAAAAAATAAAGTCAGCCACTGTTTGCACTCTTTCCCCATCTATTTCCCCCGAAGTGATGGGACTGGATGCCATGATCTTAGTTTCCTGAATGTTGAGCTTTAAGCCAACTTTTTCACTCTCCTCTTTCACTTTCATCAAGAGGCTCTTTAGTTCTTCTTCACTTTCTGCCATAAGGGTGGTGTCATCTGCATATCTGAGGTTATTGATATTTCTCCCAGCAATCGTGAGTCTAGCTTGTGCTTCCTCCAGTCCAGTGTTTCTCATGATGTTCTCGGCATATAAGTTAAATAAGCAGACTGACAATATACAGCCTTGGTGTACTCCTTTTCCTATTTGGAACCAGTCTGTTGTTCCATGTCCAGTTCTAACTGTTGCTTCCTGACCTGCATACAGGTTTCTCAAGAGGCAGGTCAGGTGGTCTGGTATTCCCATCTCTTTCAGAATTCTCCACAGTTTATTGGGATCCACACAGTCAAAGGCTTTGGCATAGTCAATAAAGCAGAAATAGATGTTTCTCTGGAACTCTGTTACTTTTCTGATGATCCAGCGGATGTTGGCAATTTGATTTTTGGCTCCTCTGCCTTTTCTAAAACCAGCTTGAACATCTGGAAGTTCATGGTTCATGTATTGCTGAAGCCTTGCCTGAAGAATTTTGAGCATCACTTTTCTAGCGTGTGAGATGAGTGCAATTGTGCGGTAGTTTGAGCATTCTTTGGCATTGCCTTTCTTTGGCATTGGCATGAAAACTGACCTTTTCCAGTCCTGTGGCCACTGCTGAGTTTTCCAAATTTGCTGGCATATTGAGTGTAACACTTTCAAAGCAATATCTGTAGGATTTGAAATAGCTCAACTGGAATTCCATCACCTCCACTAGCTTTGTTCATAGTGATGCTTCCTAAGGCCCAATTGACTTCACATTCCAGGATGTCTGGCTCTAGGTGAGTGATCACACCATTGTGATTACCTGGATCATGAAGATCTTTTTTGTACAGATCTTTTTTGAAGATCTTTTTTCTGTGTATTCTTGCCACCTCTTATTAATGCCTTGTGTTTTTGTTAGGTCCATACCATTTCTGTCCTTTACTGAGCCCATCTTTGCATGAAATGTTCCCCTGGTATCTTTAATTTTCTTGAAGACATCGCTAGTCTTTCCCATTCTATTGTTTTTCTCTATTTCTTTGCATTGATCACTGAGAAAGACTTTCTTAACAACTTGTTCCTAAAATTCATGTGGAAATGAAAAGCACCAAAAATAGTCCAAATAACTTTGAAAGACCTCATGCTTCCTGTCTTCAAACTTTACCACAGAAACTATGACAACAGGTAGTATGATACTGAATAAGGACAGATACAGAGATCAATGGAGTGAAATTGAAGATCCTAAATAAGCCCTTACATTAATTTTTCCATGGGTGGTAAGACAATTGTAGGCAAAGCAATTGTCTTTTCAATAAAGGGTGATAGAACAATTGGATATCTGCACTATAAAGATTGAAATCAAGCACCTACAACGTGTTCTTTTTAAAAGTCAACTGAAAATGGATCATAGACCTAAGTGTAAAGGCAATACTTATGGAACTCATAGAAGAAAACAGAGAAGTAAGTCTTTCTGTCCTTGGGGTAAACAGTGCTTTAGAGTGCAGTTTGACATTTCCTCAGAATGATAAACATGTGGTCAAGGAAATTTATTTCTATCTATTGACATGTAAGAGGATGAAAAATGTATGTCTACACAAAAGCGTGAATATTCAGAACAGTATTCATAATAATCAAGAGATATATAAACAACCCAAATATTTATCAACTGATAAACTGATATGTCTGTTCAATCAGTTATTAAGCCCTAAAAAGAAATAAAATACTGATATGTGTCACTATTGTTTAGTAGCTAAGTTGTGTCTGACTATTTGGTGACCCCATGGACTGTAAACCCCAGCCTCTGCTTTCCATGGGATTTCACAGAATACTGGAGTGGGTTGCTCTTTCCTTCTCAAGGAGATCTTCTAAACCCAGGAATCAAACCCATGTCTCCTGCCTTGACTGGCAGATTCCTTACCACTGAGCCACCCTGTATAACTATAGGGATAAACTCTAAAAATGGAGTGTTAAGTGAAAAAAGCCACATACAAAAGACCATGCATTCCATGATTCTGTATATGTGAAATGGCTAGATTTAACAAATCTATAGAGACAGAGTATAAATTTGTGAATGCCAGCGACTGGAAGAAAACCAAAATCAGGAAAGATACTAATCAGTATCTCTGGCCCTGTTGGTGACACCAGTCTATTTATTTATTTTAGTTTTCAGTAGTAAGCATTTTCCTAGATAGCTAATTGATGACCTATTTAATATTATTATAGTAATAGAGCAACATTTTGTATGATTTCAATGTGTTTAGAGTTGGTCTATGGCCCAAAGTATAGAATGCAGTCTGTCTTGGTGAATAGTCCATGTGTGCTTTAAACGTGTGTGTATGTATGCGATAGTTTTGAAGTATAGTATTTTTAAATATTTAATATATTTAAAATATATATAAATAAATCTAATATATAAATATATAAATAAATCTAATATAATTAAGATTATTGTGCTGTTCAGTCGCTAAGACATGTCTGACCCTTTTGCAAACATGGACTGTCGCCTGTTGGGCTCCTCTGGCAAGAGGACTGGAGGGGGTTGCCATTTCCTTTTCCAAGGGATCTTACAGAGCCCAGGAGCAGATCTGCACCTCCTGCACCTCCTGCATTTCAGGATTCTCTACCACTGAGCCACCTGGGAAGCTCCTAAAATAGTTGATATTATTATTCAGATCTTTTATTTACTGTATTGTAGTCCATTTGTTCTACTGAAAGGAAAATCGTTAAATCTAATGAGTGTGGAATGTTCTGTTTCTCCAATTAATTCTGTTAATTTTTCATTCAGTATTTTGAAGTCTTGTTAGGTGCATATACATTTGTAAAAATGGAACGTTTTCTCAGTATGAAACATGGTGTTCTATCTCTGATAACCCATTTGTGTCTTGAAATCTAGTTTATTTGATATTATACTTAGCCAATTCAGCGTCCTTATGCTTATTGCTTTGATTATGTATTTTCCCATCTGTTTACTTTCAGTCTATCTATGTGTTTATGTTTATAATATATTTGTTGTACAAAACATCTAGTTAAGTCTTCAGTTTCTATCCATTTTAATTAGGTTGCTTACTCTATTTTTAATGAATATTTGATGTTACTTTACCATTTGTTTTGTTTTCAGTTTTATTCAAAGTATTCTTTTGTTCCTCCTTTCTTACTTTATTTTGGATTAACTTCATTTTAATGTATGTATTGGATATATTCCTAGTTATGCTTCTTGACACTCTTTTAAAATAAATTTCTATGGATTACATGCTATATGCAAACTTGCAGTTTTGATATTATGTAACATCATAGAAAATGTGGAATCCTTGAAATGATATAGCTTCATTTGCCACCCTTTCTGTCCTTTATTCCATAGTCTTCGTTTGCATTCATTTTAAGTTCCAGAATACTGCATATTTGCTTTAAACGGCCCTATACATTTTAAAGAAATTTAGAGAAGTTTTAAAAATTTTACCCAATTATTTACCATTTCAAAAATTTCATCATTTTCCAAACAATCTGAGTTTTCATCTGGAACTATTTTCCTTCAGCCTGAAAAACTTCCTTTGCCTTTTTAGTACTGTGAGTTTGCAGTTATTTCTCTTAGTTTTCATTTGACTAAAAAAAATCAATTTTGACTTAATTCTTGAAGGGTATTTTTGTTGGATAAGGAATTCTGGATTGCTCTTGTTTCTAGGTGTTCCACTTTGACCTTCTACCTTGTTTCTGATGAGAAGACAAAGGTAAATAGAATCACAGTTCTGCATGCCTGTGCTGTTCTGCATACACTGTACTTTTTCTCTGGCTGCTTTTTAGATATTCTTTTTTAAAAGTTTGAATATATTGTGCTTAGTATGTTTTTCTTAGCATTCAAAATATTTGGGTTTCACTGAGTTCCATGTATCTGTAATTTTGTCTTTAATCAAAATTTGGAAATTTTTGGTTAACAGTTCTATGATTTGAGGGAGGTTTCTTTCGTTCTTTCTTTCTTTTTTTTCTGCTCTGATAAACGCCAATATGTTGACTTTTCAATATTGTTTCATAGGTCCCATCATTTTATTGAATGCTTTTTAAAATTTTTCTCTTGTCTTCTTTCATTCTGTATATCTAATATCTAATTTCTGTTTATCTAATGGCAAGTTCAGTGATTGTTTTATGGAGGAGTATTGTTTTTGTGTTTTTTTTTTTCATCTCCATTCTGCTGTTAAGATCATTTGGTATATAGATAGAAAAATAAATATATGTAGAAATATAAATTTATATAGATATTTGATTTTATAGTTCTAGAATTCCCATTTTCTTCTCTTTCATACCTTGTATTGTTCTGTTGAAATAACAAATCTATTTCTTTACTAAAAGCATATTTTATTTTACTTCACTGAGTATCATTAAGAGCTGCTTAAATATCATTTCTTATATTCAATATTCAAATGTTTGGTCCATCACAAGGTTTGTCTCTAAAAGGAGAAAAGGAACTCTCCATTCTGGAGAGTTCCAAAGAATAGCAAGGAGATATAAGAAAACCTTCCTTGGTGATCAATGCAAAGAAATAGAGGAAAACAATAGAATGGGAAAGACTAGAGGTCTCTTCAAAAAATTAGATACCAAGGGAACATTTCTTGCAAAGATGGGATCAATAAAGGACAGAAACTGTATTGACCTAACAGAAGCAGAAGATATGAAGAAGAAGTGGCAAGAATACACAGAAGAACTGTACAAAAAAGATCTTCATGATCCAGGTAATCACGATGGTGTGATCACTCACCTAGAGACAGGCATCCTGGAATGTGAAGTCAAGTGGGCCTTAGGAAGCATCACTATGAACAAAGCTTCTGGAGGTAATGGAATTCCAGTTGAGCTATTTCAAATCCTGAAAGATGATGCTGTTAAAGTGCTGCACTCAACATGCCAGCAAATTTGGAAAACTCAGCAGTGGCCACAGGACTGGAAAAGGTCAGTTTTCATGCCAATGCCAAAGAAAGGCAATGTCAAAGAATGCTCAAACTACTGCACAATTTCACTCATCTCACACGCTAGAAAAGTGATGCTCAAAATTCTTCAGGCAAGGCTTCAGCAATACATGAACCATGAACTTCCAGATGTTCAAGCTGGTTTTAGAAAAGGCAGAGGAACCAGAGATCAAATTGCCAACATCCGCTGGATCATTGAAAAAGCAAGAGAGTTCCAGAGAAACATCTATTTCTGCTTTATTGACTATGCCAAAGCCTTTGACTGTGTGGATCCCAATAAACTGTGGAGAATTCTGAAAGAGATGGGAATACCAGACCACCTGACCTGCCTCTTGAGAAACCTGTATGCAGGTCAGGAAGCAACAGTTAGAACTGGACATGGAACAACAGACTGGTTCCAAATCAGGAAAGGAGTATATCAGGGCTATATATTGTCAGCCTGCTTATTTAACTTACATACAGAGTACATCATGAGAAACACTGGGCTGGAGGAAGCACAAGCTAGACTCACGATTGCTGGGAGAAATATCAATAACCTCAGATATGCAGATGACACCACCCTTATGGCAGAAAGTGAAGAAGAACTAAAGAGCCTCTTGATGAAAGTGAAAGAGGAGAGTGAAAAAGTTGGCTTAAAGCTCAACATTCAGGAAACTAAGATCATGGCATCCAGTCCCATCACTTCGGGGGAAATAGATGGGGAAAGAGTGCAAACAGTGGCTGACTATTTTTTCGGGCTCCAAAATCACTGCAGATGTGATTGCAGCCATGAAATTAAAAGACACTTACTCCTTGGAAGGAAAATTATGACCAACCTAGATATCATATTAAAAACCAGAGACAAAGCTTTGCCAATAAAGGTCCGTCTAGTCAAGGCTATGGTTTTTCCAGTGGTCATGTATGGATGTGAGAGTTGGACTATAAAGAAAGCTGAGTGCTGAAGAATTGATGCTTTTAAGCTGTGGTGTTGGAGAAGACTCTTGAGAGTCCCTTGGACTGCAAGGAGATCCCACCTGTCCATCCGAAAGGAGATCAGTCCTGGGTGTTCATTGGAAGGACTGATGTTGAAGGTGAAACTCCAATACTTTGGCCACCTGATGTGAAGAGCTGACTCATTTGGGAAGTTCCCGATGCTGGGGAAGATTGATGAGATGGTTGGATGGCATCATGGACTCAATGGACATGAGTTTTGGTAAACTCTGAGAGTTGGTGATGGACAGGGAGTCCTGATGTGCTGCAGTTCATGGGGTCACAGAGTCGGACACGACTGAGGGACTGAATTGAACTGAATTGAACTTCAAAGAGATTAATTGCATTCATTCATTCCTTCTTTCTTTTTGTTTTGTATATCTTATATTTTTATATTTTATACTCTATACTGGACATTGTGAAGAATATTCTGTAGAGGTTCCATATTCTCTTCTATTATTTTGAAGAGGATGGCTTTTTAAAATGTAGGCAATCCATTAATTTGACTGAATTCAAACTGTAGTTTTTGCTTTCCCTGAGAAGAATGGAAATGGAATCTCAAGTTTAGTTCTTTAAGATGTAGCAGCTGGTGTATTAGGAGTCTACCCTGTGTGTGTATGATTCAGGTGTCAGCCAAAGATTTAAACAAAGTTTCTAAGTCAAAGTTGGTGCTTACTCAAGATTCTTCAACACAGCTCATTGCCATTCACTCCTGGTGTTTCAGTTCAGTTCAGTTCATTTGCTTGGTCACATCCAACTCTTTGTGACCGCATGGACTGCAGCACACCAGGCTTCCCTGTCCATCATTAATCCCAGAGCCTACTCAAACTCATGTCCATTGAGTTGGTGATGCCATCCAACCATCTCATCCTCTGTCGTCCCCTTCTCCTCCTGCCCTCAATCTTTCCCAGCATCAGGCTCTTTTTTGTGAGTCAGTTCTTCGCATCAGGTGGCCAAAGTATTGGAGTTTCACCTTCAACATCAGTTTCAGCTTCAGCATCAGTCCTTCTAATGAATATTCAGGGTTTATGTCCTTTAGGATGGATTGGTTGGATCTCCTTGCCATCCAAGGGACTCTCAAGAGTCTTCTCCAACACCACAGTTCAAAAGCATCCATTCTTCAGTGTTCAACGTCACTGTCATTAAAGTAATTGTTTAAAAGTACAAGCTAGGGGGGGAGGAGCCAAGATGGCAGAGGAGTAGGACGGGGAGACCACTTTCTCTCCTACAAATTCATCAAAAGAATAACTGAACGCAGAGCAAACTTTGCAAAACAACTTCTGATCGCTAGCTGAGGTCATCAGGCGCCCAGAAAAGCAGCCCATTGTCTTTGAAAGGAGGTAGGACAAAATATAAAAGATGAAAAGTGAGACAAAAGAGCTAAGGACAGAGATCCGTCCCGGGAAGTCTTAGGCGGCATTGCTTGGGGTAGGGTCCGGGCCTGAGTGCCCTGAGGACAATTGGAGGGAGCTTCTGTGAGTTGCCAACTTTAACTGTGGGAGACCAAAAGAGAGAGAGTAAATTAACCAGCTGGAACACACTGCCGGCCGTTCGCAGAACAACGAGACCGAGAAAATCCAGAGAAGAACTCGCAGGCTGCGGACTGGCCCAGCCCCGCCGGAGGCAGGAGGCAGGGGGAGGGGAAGGTCGCGGCAGGACACAGGGCGCAGGCACCCGACCGGCGCGGGGCGGGGACTGGGGCTGGGGACGCGGAGGGCAGAAGGCGTAGGCACCCGACTGGCGCCAGTGGAAACTGACACTGGGTCCGTGGAAGGAAGTGGGTGCACCACACCAGGGGAGAGTGCGCCCACCAAGCCCCTGGCTGCCTGGATCGCTCTGACGGGGAAGGCACATAGAGCAGGCGCAGCTTTTCGTTCCGCGCTTTTGTGGAACACCCGAGGGCTGGAACCTCGTGCAGGGCGGGGCGCACTCCATATAGAACAGCCGGGAGCCTGAGCAGCGCAGACAGAGAAAGCAGCGTCAGCCCCTCCCGGCAGCGCCAGCCCGTCCCCGCAGCGCAAGCCCGTCCCCACGGCGCCAGCCCCTCCCTGCAGCGCCAGCCCCTCCCTGCAGCGCCAGCCCCTCCCCGCAGAGCGACGGAACTAGCTACCTGAATAAGAGTCCACCTCCGCCCGCTTGTGTCAGGGCGGAAATGAGGCTCTGAAGAGACCGGCAAACAGAAGCCAAATAAACAAAGGGAACCGCTTCAGAAGGGACTGGTGCAACAGATTAAAATCCCTCTAGAAAACACCAACTACACCGGAAGGGGCCTGTGGATATCAAGAAGCGTAACCTGGAACGAGGAGCTATCTGAAACTGAGCTGAACCCACACTGACCGCAACAGCTCCAGAGAAACTCCTAGATATAATTTTACTTTTTTCTCTTTTTGTTTTTTCTTTTTTTATTTTTTCTTTTTTATTTTTTCTCTTTTATTTTCCTTTAAAATCCCCTATTACTCCGCCATTACTCCTTAACTTTCATTTCCATAGATTTTTACGATTTTTTTAATTAGGAAAAAAAAAATTTTTTTTTCTTTCTTTTTTTTTTCCTTTTTTCTTCTTTTTTTTTTCTTTCCTTTTTCTCTTCTATTTTCTAGTTTTCTTTTTCTCTTATTTCTTTTAAAGTCCTCTAGTACTCCTCTACTACTCCTTAATTTTCATTTTCAATACACTATAACCTTACAAAAAAAAAAGAAGAGAAGCCCTATTTTTAATCTGAAGATTATTCTCTCCCAATCTTGACTCTCTGTTTTCTACCTCAGAACACCTCTATTTCCTCCTTTCCTCTTCTCTTCCCAATCCAATTCTGTGAATCTTTGTATGTGACTGGGCTACGGAGAACACTCTGGGAACAGACAGCTGCGTAGATCTGTCTCTCTCCTCTTGAGTCCCCCTTTTTCTCCTCCTGCTCATCTCTATCTCCCTCCTCCCTCTCCTCTTCTTCATGTAACTCTGTGAACCTCTCTGGGTGTCCCTAACGGGGGAGAATCTTTTAGCCATTAACCTAGAAGTTTTCTTATCAGGGCTGTATAGTTGGAGAAGTCCTGAGACTACAGGAAGAATAAAACTGAAATCCAGAGGCAGGAGACTTAAGCCCAAAACCTGAGAACACCAGAAAACTCCTGACTACATGGAACTTTAAGTAATAAGTGACTGTCCAAAAGCCTTCATACCTACACTGAAACCAACCACCACCCAAGAGCCAATAAGTTTTAGAGCAAGACATACCGCGCAAATTCTCCAGCAACGCAGGAACATAGCCCTGAACATCAACATACAGGCTGCCCAAGGTCACACCTAACACATAGACCCATCTCAAAACTCATTACTGGGCACTCCATTGCTCTCCAAAGAGAAGAAATCAAGTGCCACGCACCAGAACACCGACGCAAGCTTCCCTAACCAGGAAACCTTGAGAAGCCAATCGTCTAACCCCACCCACTGGGTAAATGCTCCACAACAAAAAGGAACCACAGACCTCCAGAACACAGAAAGCCCACCCCAGACACAGCAATCTAAACAAGATGAAAAGGCAAAGAAATACCCAACAGGTAAAGGAACATGAAAAATGCCCACCAAGTCAAACAAAAGAGGAGGTGATAGGGAATCTATCTGAAAAAGAATTTAGAATAATGATAATAAAAATGATCCAAAATCTTGAAAACAAAATGGAGTTACAGATAAATAGCCTGGAAACAAAGATTGAAAAGATACAAGAAATGTTTAATAAAGACCTAGAAGAAATAAAAAAGAGTCAATTAAAAATGAATAATGCAATGAATAAGATCAAAAACACTTTGGAGGGAACCAAGAGTAGAATAACGAAGGCAGAAGATAGGATAAGTGAGGTAGAAGATAAAATGGTGGAAATAAATGAAGCAGAGAGGAAAAAAGAAAAAAGGATCAAAAGAAATGAGGACAACCTCAGGGACCTCTGGGACAATGTGAAACGCCCCAACATTCGAATCATAGGAGTTCCAGAAGAAGAAGACAAAAAAGAAAGGCCATGAGAAAATACTTGAGGAGATAATAGCTGAAAACTTCCCTAAAATGGGGAGGGAAATAGCCACCCAAGTCCAAGAAACCCAGAGAGTCCCAAACAGGATAAACCCAAGGTGAAACACCCCAAGACACATATTAATCAAATTAACAAAGATCAAACACAAAGAACAAATATTAAAAGCAGCAAGGGAAAAACAACAAATAACACACAAAGGGATTCCCATAAGGATAACAGCTGATCTATCAATAGAAACCCTCCAGGCCAGAAGGGAATGGCAGGACGTACTGAAAGTAATGAAAGAGAATAACCTACAACCTAGATTACTGTATCCAGCAAGGATCTCATTCAGATATGAAGGAGAATTCAAAAGCTTTACAGATAAGCAAAAGCTGAGAGAATTCAGCACCACCAAACCAGCTCTTCAACAAATGCTAAAGGATCTTCTCTAGACAGGAAATGCAGAAAGGTTGTATAAACGTGAATCCAAAACAACAAAGTAAATGGCAACAGGACCACACCTATCAATAATTACCCTAAATGTAAATGGGTTGAATGCCCCAACCAAAAGACAAAGATTGGCTGAATGGATACAAAAACAAGACCCCTATATATGCTGTCTACAAGAGACCCACCTCAAAGCAAGAGACACATACAGACTAAAAGTGAAGGGCTGGAAAAAAATATTTCATGCAAACGGAGACCAAAAGAAAGCAGGAGTCGCAATACTCATATCAGATAAAATAGACTTTCAAATAAAGGATGTGAAAAGAGACAAAGAGGGACACTACATAATGATCAAAGGATCAACCCAAGAAGAAGATATAACAATTATAAATATATATGCACCCAACATAGGAGCACCACAATATGTACGGCAAACACTAACGAGTATGAAAGAGGAAATTAATAGTAACAATAATAGTGGGAGACTTTAATACCCCACTCACAACTATGGATAGATCAACTAAACAGAAAATTAACAAGGAAACACAAACCTTAAATGACACAATGGACCAGCTAGACCTAATAGATATCTATAGGACATTTCACCCCAAAACAATCAACTTCACCTTTTTCTCAAGTGCACGCGGAACCTTCTCCAGAATAGATCACATCCTGGGACATAAATCTAGTCTTGGAAAATTCAAAAAAATTGAAATCATTCCAGTCATCTTTTCTGACCACAGTGCAGTAAGATTAGATCTCAATTAAAGGAAAAAAAATTGTTAAAAATTCAAACACATGGAGGCTAAATAACACGCTTCTGAATAACCAACAAATCATAGAAGAAATCAAAAAAGAAATCAAAATATGTATAGAAATGAATGAAAATGAAAACACAACAACCCAAAACCTATGGGACACTGTAAAAGCAGTGCTAAGGGGAAGGTTCATAGCATTACAGGCTTACATCAAGAAACAAGAAAAAAGCCAAATAAATAACCTAACTCTACACCTAAAGCAATTAGAGAAGGAAGAAATGAAGAACCCCAGGGTTAGCAGAAGGAAAGAAATCTTAAAAATCAGGGCAGAAATAAATGCAAAAGAAACTAAAGAGACTATAGCAAAAATCAACCAAGCTAAAAGCTGGTTTTTTGAAAAAATAAACAAAATTGACAAACCATTAGCAAGACTCATTAAGAAACAAAGAGAGAAGAACCAGATTAACAAAATTAGAAAAGAAAATGGAGAGATCACAACAGACAACACTGAAATACAAAGGATCATAAGAGACTACTACCAGCAGCTCTATGCCAATAAAATGGACAACTTGGATGAAATGGACAAATTCTTAGAAAAGTATAACTTTCCAAAACTGAACCAGGAAGAAATAGAAGATCTTAACAGACCCATCATAAGCAAGGTAATCAAAACTGTAATCAAAAATCTTCCAGCAAACAAAAGCCCAGGACCAGATGGCTTCACAGCTGAATTCTACCAAAAATTTAGAGAAGAGCTAACACCTATCTTACTCAAACTCTTCAAGAAAATTACAGATGAAGGTAAGCTTCCAAACTCATTCTATGAGGCCACCATCACCCTAATTCCAAAACCAGACAAAGATGCCACAGAAAAAGAAAACTACAGGCTAATATCACTGATGAACATAGATGCAAAAATCCTTAACAAAATTCTAGCAAACAGAATCCAACAACATATTAAAAAAATCATACACCATGACCAAGTGGGCTTTATCCCAGGAATGCAAGGATTCTTTAATATCCGCAAATCAATCAATGTAATACACCACATTAACAAATTGAAAGATAAAAACCATATGATTATCTCAATAGATGCAGAGAAAGCCTTTGACAAAATTCAACACTCATTTATGATTAAAACTCTCCAGAAAGCAGGAATGGAAGGAACATACCTCAACATAATAAAAGCTATATATGACAAACCCACAGCAAGCATCACCCTCAATGGTGAAAAATTGAAAGCATTTCCCCTGAAATCAGGAACAAGACAAGGGTGCCCACTCTCACCACTACTATTCAACATAGTGTTGGAAGTTTTGGCCACAGCAATCAGAGCAGAAAAAGAAGTAAAAGGAATCCAGATAGGAGAAGAAGAAGTGAAACTCTCACTGTTTGCAGATGACATGATCCTCTACATAGAAAACCCTAAAGACTCTACCAGAAAATTACTAGAGCTAATCAATGAATATAGTAAAGTTGCAGGATATAAAATTAACACGCAGAAATCACTTGCATTCCTATATACTAACAATGAAAAGACAGAAATTAAGGAAACAATACCATTCACCATTGCAACAAAAAGAATAAAATACTTAGGAGTATATCTACCTAAAGAAACAAAAGAGCTATACATAGAAAACTATAAAACACTGATGAAAGAAATCAAAGAGGACACAAACAGATGGAGAAACATACCGTGTTCATGGATTGGAAGAATCAATATTGTCAAAATGGCTATTCTACCCAAAGCAATCTATAGATTCAATGCAATCCCTATCAAGCTACCAACGGTATTTTTCACAGAACTAGACCAAAGAATTTCACAATTTGTATGGAAATACAAAAAACCTCGAATAGCCAAAGTAATCTTGAGAAAGAAGAATGGAACTGGAGGAATCAACCTGCCTGACTTCAGACTCTACTACAAAGCCACAGTCATCAAGACAGTATGGTACTGGCACAAAGACAGAAATATAGATCAATGGAACAGAATAGAAAGCCCAGAGATAAATCCACGATCCTATGGACACCTTATATTTGACAAAGGAGGCAAGGATATACAATGGAAAAAAGACAACCTCTTTAACAAGTGGTGCTGGGAAAACTGGTCATCCACTTGTAAAAGAATGAAACTAGAACACTTTCTAACACCATACACAAAAATAAACTCAAAATGGATTAAAGATCTAAATGTAAGACCAGGAACTATAAAACTCCTAGAGGAGAACGTAGGCAAAACACTCTCTGACATAAATCACAGCAAGATCCTCTATGACCCACCTCCCAGAATATTGGAAATGAAAGCAAAACTAAACAATTGGGACATAATGAAACTGAAAAGCTTTTGCACTACAAAGGAAACTATAAGTAAGGTGAAAAGACAGCCCTCAGATTGGGAGAAAATAATAGCAAATGAAGCAACAGACAAAGGATTAATCTCAAAAATATACAGGCAACTCCTGAAGCTCAATTCCAGAAAAATAAATGACCCAATCAAAAAATGGGCCAAAGAACTAAACAGACATTTCTCCAAAGAAGACATACAGATGGCTAACAAACACATGAAAAGATGCTCAACATCACTCATTATCAGAGAAATGCAAATCAAAACCACAATGAGGTACCATTACACGCCAGTCAGGATGGCTGCTATCCAAAAGTCTACAAGCAATAAATGCTGGAGAGGGTGTGGAGAAAAGGGAACCCTCTTACACTGTTGGTGGGAATGCAAACTAGTACAGCCCCTATGGAGAACAGTGTGGAGATTTCTTAAAAAACTGGAAATGGAACTGCCATATGAGCCAGCAATCCCACTTCTGGGCATACACACTGAGGAAACCAGATCTGAAAGAGACACTTGCACCCCAATGTTCATCGCAGCACTGTTTATAATAGCCAGGACACGGAAGCAACCTAGATGCCCATCAGCAGATGAATGGATAAGGAAGCTGTGGTACATATACACCATGGAATATTACTCAGCCATTAAAAAGAATTCATTTGAACCAGTCCTAATGAGATGGATGAAGCTGGAGCCCATTATACAGAGTGAAGTAAGCCAGAAAGATAAAGAACATTACAGCATACTAACACATATATATGGAATTTAGAAAGATGGTAACAATAACCCTATATGCAAAACAGAAAAAGAGACACAGAAATACAGAACAGACTTTTGAACTCTGTGGGAGAATGTGAGGGTGGGATATTTCAAAAGAACAGCATGTATACTATCTATGGTGAAACAGATCACCAGCCCAGGTGGGATGCATGCGACAAGTGCTCGGGCCTGGTGCACTGGGAAGACCCAGAGGAATCGCGTGGAGAGGGAGGTGGGAGCGGGGATCGGGATGGGGAATACATGTAAATCCATGGCTGATTCATATCAATGTATGACAAACCCCACTGAAATGTTGTGACGTAATTAGCCTCCAACTAATAAAAAAATAAATAAATAAATAAATAAATTGAAAAGCCATGGGGAAAAAAAAAAAGTGAACCTGACCAAAATCTTAGTAACTAGATTCTTTAAGGTATTAAAGAAGACATTAAAAAAAAAATAAAATAAAAGCACAAGCTATATAATGCCTTGCCTCTTAGTAAGTACTTGCAATGGTCTCTGCTATGTAAAATATATAATCTTAATTATTATATTGATATGCAGTATTAATCACAGTGTTACCTCAATTTTCTTCTCCAGATGATCCTATCATATACATTATCTCAAATAGGTGTATTTTATGTTTATGCTCTTTTGACGTTAAAATCATCATCGTATCCCAGTGAGAACTCTTTTGCATGACTTCTTGCCTACCCACCCCCCAGTAGAGTGACAGTTTTCTCGTTGCCATTTGTTTGTATGTTTGCTTGTTTTTTAAATTTTCCTGACCTAACAGTTGTTTAAAATAGGCTTTTAGGATTTTTAAACTAATACTGCGATTTTAAAATAGATATTTCTAAAATTATTAAATATCACTCAAGCTATACTGAGTAAATGAAGGACA